>NW_027555736.1:67825668-69025668 GCF_003287225.1 Phascolarctos cinereus | reverse complement strand
CCTGACTTTAGGCCCAGTTGTCGATCACTCTGCCAGGCTATCTCAGCACTCACACATCACAGATATTGCTTGATGCTTATGAACCTCCCTAAAAATTACAAGTTGTAGCAATCTTAAAGGTCAGTTTATGATTGGATATTGGTGATAGGAGGACACATTCTAGGACTGAAACCAGTTAGGAATCCTTCAGCAAGTATAGTGTTGCACTGGCGTAACACCCCTTGCCCTATTTATGCATTCTTCTCAAACATCTCAATTTCATGTTGTGGCAGAGCTAATTAGGGTACCATCCAGGTTTCATTGTAGTCATTTTTACCCGTCCTCTTAGGTAAAGAAATTGATCAAACTTCTAGTTATAAAAAGAAATCATTGTGATACTACCTGTATGACCTTTGGCAAATCACTTAACCTTTCTAGGGTCACAGTTTGCTTATCTGTAAAATGGGGAGGTGGACCTAAAACCCCTGAAATCTCTTTTGGTTCTAAATCCATGATTCTATAAAATCCTGCTTAATTACTTGGCTCTGATATGACAGGAACACTCCCTGTATTAAAAAAAGAAAACTGCCCTAAAAATATGGATATTTCCCCTTTTAAATGACTGACAGCTGGTGCTGAAATTAACAGATTTAAGATTGAAATACCAGTGGCCATACTGTCACTATGTGGGTTATTTTGTGTTGAGTGCTCTGTGCCCTGGGTATCCCTGCCCACAACTGGGAAAATAGCCTGGTCCAGACAGATTCATCTTCATGATAACTACAAGTATGCTGCCAGCAATGTGAGAATACTTATCTCCACCAATAAGAGACTGTTCTTGCCCCACAGTGTCCCAAATTACACAAATTAAGGCAATGTCAAAGTAACCGTGATTGGCAGGCAGCCTCTGGCACATCTTGTTAAGGACTTAATAGTACATGACACACAGCTATTTACATTCTAGGAAGACAGGAGCATCAGCGGTCATTAATTCAATGTTTGTTGTTCACTTGCATCTGACTCTTCTGACCCCATTTGGGGTTTTCTTGGCAAAGATACTGGCGTGGTTGGCCATTTCCTTCTCCAGCTCATTGTATAAATGAGGAAACTGAGGCAAATAGGTTTAATGATTTGCCCAGGATCACACAACTAGTAAGCGTCTGAGGCTGGATTTGAATTAAGGAAGATGAGTCTTCCTGACTCTAGGCTTGGTGCTCTATCCACTGTGACCCCTAACTGCCTTGATTCAGTATAGTTAACAAATATATTAACTTAAACTTTACTTGGTGCTAAAGATTGAAATACAAAACAAAACCAAAAACCCATCCCTGCCCTTAAGAAGCTTATGTTCTACTAGCAGGATATGGCTTGTGCACAGATAAGTAAAACAAGGACTGGGAGCAGGCTTCACAAAGGAGGTGACCTTAAAGTGAAACCCTGAAGGAAGAGGAGCATTTAGAGAGGTGGAGTCCAAGAATGGGAGTGCTTTGGAGACCGAGCATTGGGTTCACAGAACAGCGGGCAATCCAGTTTGGACGTGTGGAGGAGAATAGGAAACAAGGCTGGAAAAGTGGGTGAGGTCCCAAATGCTCCCCTGAGGAATTTGTGTTTTTCACTTAAAGATAATGGGGAACTGCTGAGGAGTTTTTAGCAGGCAAGTGACAGCACTTTGATAAAGGTTACAGCTGGAGAAAACAGTTGTCCTCTCAGACTTGTCAAAGCTAACCTTTCCTTACAAACAGTCACACTATATCCAATTTACTCTTCCTCCCACTGCTTCACTCTCAGAGGTGTCAAGATTTTTGTTTTATTGCTTTTTTTTTCACTTCTAGATTTCACTTTATTCTAGATGTTTGAAGTTGCTGGATTTCTAACCTATCTTAGTCTGATAACTAAAGTATTACTGTACTGAATAAGGAAATCTATTCTGCCCACTTTACAGATGAGGAAACAGAGGTTTCTACTAAATAATTTCTGAGTCAGATGTGAACTCAGATTTCTCGATTCATTCTAAATTCTAAATTGATTTAATTAATGAAAGTGCTTCATATTTATCTTTATTCCACAAGACTTGTTCATGTATATATGGATATATTTATATGTGTGTACATAAACATATATATGTATATGTATGCACACATATGTGTATGTATACATCTATGTATGTTTATGCCTATACATACGGACTAAGAATATGCACATGACCTTTCAGAACATGGTTGTTCAACCAACATGCAAAGCTGGTTGTTGTGGTTGTGGTTATTGTGGTTATTGTTCAGTCATTCAGTTGTGTCCGACTCTTTGTGACCCCGTGGACCCGAGGACACTAGACCCTTCTATCCTCCACTGTCTCTCTCTCTCTTTTTTTTTTTGGCTAGGCAGTCAGGTTAAGTGACTTGCCCAGAGTCACACAGCTAGTAACTGTTACGTGTCTGAGGCCATATTTGAACTCGGGTCCTCCTGACTGCAGGGCCAGCACCACTTACCTGCCCCTCCACTATTTCTTGAAGTCTATACAAGTTCATGTTCATTGTTTCCATGCCATTCTCTATCCATCTCATCTTCTGCCATCCCCTTTTCCTTTTGCCTTCAATTTTTCCCAGTATCAAGGTCTTTTCCAATGAGTCCTGCCTCTTCATTAGGTGGCCATTGTATTTAAGCTTCAATTTCAGTATATGACCTTCCAGTGAATAACCTGAATTAATTTCTTTAAGTATTGACTGATTTGATCTCTGTGCTGTCCAAAGGGCGCTTAAGTCTTCTTCAGCACCACAATTCAAAAGCATCATTTCTGTGGTGCTCAGCTTTCCTTATAGTCCAGCTCTCACAACCTACATTGCTACTGGAAAATACATAGTTGTGACTGTGTGGACCTTTGCTGGCAAGATGATGTTCCTGCTTTTTAGTGTGCTGTCCAGATTTGCCAAAACTTTCCTTCCAAGGAGCAAACTTCTCTTAATTAGAGTAGCAGTAATTGAGATCTATCACCTTTTCTGCCCTCACCATCAAAGATCAAGAAAGGAACTAGTGAGCTTTTGTGAGAGGTCTTAATTAAAAATATATTTGGAGCGTATTAATGTAGTTCTACAGCTTCATTCTATATCTTTTTTTTAAAGTCTCTCACAATGCTTTAAATGTTTTCTATTGCAATATGGAACAATAAAATGAAAAGAGAAAAAGAGGACAAATCCAAAGAAGAATAAGGATAGTTTACATTTCTGTATCCTTTAGGGATCAGAGGGTCTTAGATCTGTAACTACAAGGAGCCTCAAAGGCCATAGAGTCCAACCCCCTCATTCTGCAGATGAAGAAACCAAGGCCCAGGGAAGTTATGTGATTTGTCTTAGCTCGAGTAGATATTAAATCCAGGTCTTGACCTCAGATCCAGCCATCTTTCTAATGTATTGCAAAATGCTATTCATAACATGTGAGCTTCTCATGAACTTAACAGGACAGCTGTTCCAAGTGTTACCATCATTTCACAGCCGTGTGCCTAGTACCATGTCTGGGATACTGTAGGTGCTTAATAAATACATACTGATTGAGTAAACCAAGGCATCAGTAGGATCAGGCATCAAAGACCTGTTGGCCCAGGAAGATGTAGATTCAAATCCTATCTCTGATGCTTACTACTTGTGTGACCTTGAGCAAGCCACGACTTCCCTAGGCTCAGTTTCTTTATCTGTAAAATAAAAGGGTCCAACCTGTTGGCTTCTGAGAACCCTTCCAGCTCTATGCCTAAAATCTTACGAACTATTATCCTATTATCCTAGGACTTGCCTAAGAACACATAGCTTGTAAAGAGTAGAGCCAGGATTTAAATCAGGCCTTCTAATTTCAAGCCCATTCCTGTATGTTAATTATGGCACTCTGCCTCTCAACTAGCCTGCAAACCAATGGAATCTTGCTGAAGCAGTGATGGGGGAAAATCCCACAAAACCTTAGCTCTAGAAAGGAATTGCAAGGGAGAAGTTTCTTTGGAGATCAATGGAATGCAAAGTATCAAGCAGAAGACCTCAAAGAGCAAAATAAATTCTGTGGTCAATTCAGAGATTCCTAAGCAAATCCTCTTCTTTTGTCTTTTGAATATGGAAATGTTCACGTTTGCTCCTGACTATAAATATCCAGCATTCAGATAGCACTTTAAGGTTTGTAAGGCATTTTACAAATATTATCTCACTTGATCCTTACAACAACCCTGAGAAGTAGGGCTATTATTGTCCCTATTTGCTAGATGAGTAAACTGAGGCAGAGAGAAGACAAGCAGCTCACTCAGGGTCATCCTGCTTGTGTATGAAACAGTTAATTCTGTATCTTTTTAAAAAACATTTGGCACCCTGCTAGTGTCTGAAACAGCTTAATTCTCTCTTTTTTGGTATTTGGCAACCTAGCTGCTTCTGTCAAGTTCATAATCTTTGAAGCAATCATTTTTTTCTAATATCCAGAAAGCAATAAGGTAGTAACGGATGTGCTTTTTTTGTCTAACAGGTGGTTCGGGGGACCGGGAGAAGATGCCTGTCAATCATGAAGCTTTCCTCCTTATGGCTAACTCCCAGAACGACATGGAAGATTGGGTGAAAGCCATCCGACGGGTCATATGGGCTCCATTTGGTGGAGGTATTACAAATAGCTCCCATGCTCCTAAATTAAAACTGTTGCCTCAAGGTAAACCTCTTCCTCCCCTACTCAGATATGCATCTTGTTCCTGAGCCCCCCATGAGTATTTCTAAAGCAGTCATTCCTAGCCAGGTTGGTCTGCAGGTCTCTTTAAAGGCCGTTGGGACAAAACATCAGAAAGGTCACAGAATTGACAAAAAAATACTAGGGGAAAAACTCCGCGCCCCCCCCCCCCCCCAACAGAAAGCAAAACTGCATTTTAAAAGATCCCTTTCTCTTAGTAACATGCTCTTGTAACTTGGGTAGGTGTCTATGTCTGTTTGGGTAATTGTCTGCCTCTCTTTGGGAATGTTTGTGTATAGACAGTGAATGTGTGGTTGTGTGTTGACAGTGAATCCTTCTGTGTATACACATACATGGGTTTTGTATGTGTGTGCATTTGTGTGTGTGTTTGTGTGTGTGTTCATACTGCACGTGACCCCTGTCACCCTTTTGCTCCTCCCAGATGGGACAGATGTTCAGATCTACCCCATCCTCCACCCGCCACCTGTAAAAGCTGAGCTCCGCATTCTGCCGAGTAGGGCTGAAACTTTGTTGCGGAGAGCAGCCCCCAAAGCCCCTTAATAGGAGATGATCATTTAAAGGAGATGGAGAAATAATCATATGGATAACATGGGGAAAAGAAATAAAGCAGGGGACCAGAAAATTCCAAAAACATGAATCCTCTTCCCCATGTTACCCCAGGGTCTCCAGACCTTCAGGTTGGTTCCTTGAGCCGTGTGAATGCTAGGTTTACATCTCTCTCCTGTTCTATTTGAAGTGGAAAGGATCTTATTCTTTATTCTGTACAAATCAAGTACATGGGTGTAGCCACTATATGCCTTGTTGTTTTGTTATTTTTCAGTCGTGTGCAGCTCCTTGTGACCCCATGAGGGGTTTTCTTGGTAAAGAGACTGGAGTGGTTTTGCCATTTCCTTCCCCAGCTCATTTTACAGATGAGGAAACTGACATCTATAGCGTTCAGTGTCAGAACCAGGATTCAAAACCAAGTCCACTCTGACTCAAAGCCAGAATTCATTCCCCTGCAATATGCTCCCTCCCTAGCAGCTTGTACCTTCCCTGTGCCCTTTCATTCATTCATTTGTTCGTTCGTTCATAAGCACTGATTAAGATTTTTACTGAGTGGTGGACACTGTGCTAGGCAGCTGGAATACAAAAACAAAAATGGCGCTCAAAACCATTATCTACTTGACCAGCCTTTAAAGTATCTTAACTCCTAAATATGGAAGCTGCTACATACTTTGGAAATTCAGGATTCTTCGAATGTGTAAAAATCCATGTGTTCAGTTTGGTCTTAAGCTCTTATGTAGAAGATAATGAAATGTCCAATATTATATGCCCTTGGTGTAGGGGATGCATGAGAGGGATGCATTTAACAAGAGGTACCAGACTCCTAGACAGCAAGAGTTAAGAAAATTAACTCACAATTAATTCTGCCTGAGGCCAGGCCTGAGGTATCAGCAAAGTGCAAGCATGAATAACTGAAGGCCAAAGGAAGTGAGTTTTCTGATGCAAAGGGGCTCAAAAGGAAGGATTATTTCTGGGCTGTGGAAGTGCCAGATGGTAAGGGCTGAGGCTTAAGTATCACTTATGAAAAAAACAGCATCGGATTCCAGGCCTGTCATGGAATGGCCTGTCCTGCAGTCATTTTATAAGCTGCCTCCTGGGAAGAAATCCTTGTGCCTCACAATTCTCTCTCTTCACTTAAGGAGAACTCACCCTTTTCTTTCAAAGCAACGGGAAAGTTCCCATGTTTTCCTTTGATGATAACACCCTTTTGGCAGGGAGTCCTTCCCACCCAAGCACTCCAAAGTGGGCACCCAACCCACCTCAAAAGTCTCTCTAATTATCACCCACAGGTAATTAGTACTCAGGAATAGGAAAGGAGCGGGGAGGGGAAAGGGATGACTGCAGAACCAAAAAAAAAAAAAACTTTTAGAAGGCACTTTGTGGACAAAGCAGAGCAGCAGTATGACTTCGGGGATAGACAGAGAGCTGGCTAAGAAGACCCAGGTGTGGGTCCTGCCCAGGTTCAAGTCGTGACTTGGACGAATACTCATGCTGTGACAGAGGGCAGATCATTTAACCCCTGTAAGACTTACACATTGTAGAGAAGGTGCCATTCTGTATTGGTAGAGAGAGTTTCTTCATTTAAGAGTTTGTCTCTCCCATTAGATTTTCCTGGAGAGAAAGGATTTTTTGTTTGTTTGTTTCCTTGTTGACCTTTCTTTGTATGAAAAGTGCTTAGAACAGTGCCTGGCACAAAGTAGATACTTAATAAATGTTTGTTGATTTGACTGGGAATTCTCTCTATCCATATCCCTTGGTCTAGAGCTGACTTTGATCACCTACTGATTGCATACTCCCTCCGATTCCCAGGGGTAGAATTCTCAGGGAATGAAACCTTTTCTCTAATTCTAGGACATCTCTTTCGGATTCACTACCCTCAGATGATTATGGGGAAAGCACTTAAAAAGAAAGAGAATCCCTGTCCATTATGTCGGAAGTCAGTTTTGCTGCTGACCATGTTACCGAATAGACTTTTGAAATGCTGTTAAAGTAGCCATAATAATTGGACCATGTGATACAATTATTATGTCTAATCCAAAGACCTAGTCTAATACATTATCATCAAGTAGATAAGGACAGATGTCCACTGTTGTGTCACAAAGTAATATGACTACATCTGTAATTGATCTCTGTCTTTGAAATTATATTTAGGACTTGAAACATACAGCAAAGGTCCATACTCTGCTTGTATTTACTGCTAAGAACTCAAAATTCACATGGAACCGAGATTAGACTCATTCTGCTTGACCAGATAGGGGAAAAGTAGAAGATATCAGTGAGAGTTTTAGCTCATAATGAGGAAAATCTTTCTCACAATTAGGGCTGTTTAAAAGAAGGAAAGGACTACTTAAGGAAGCAGGTCTTCCACCTGAGCTTGGATGATCACCCAAAACGTGATTGTAGAGAGGATCCATGCTTTTCAGATCGACCTGGTTGGCTCTTGTCTCATCTAACTCTCCAATTTATCCATCTTTGGTTTAAGTAGACTCTTAGCTACTAAGAGTATGTATACAATTATATGAAATTGAATTGTAGAAAGAAAGAAAGAAACCTCACCAGTTGTATTAATTTTCCCCTTTTTTGAGGTGCAGAAGAAAAGCATAAATCAAAGAAGTTATAGATCAGTATATGTGCTTGGGCAGGTTAATTTCAACCTGTCTTTATAGAATCAAATCATCATGGGCACCTCAAATTATGTCACATGTATATTTATGAGACTTAAATCAAAAGAACTGGCAATTTACTTAGTTGATTTGTTCAAAGTATATGGCCCCTTCAGATGATTAGAGAGGAAAACCATTTGGGGGTGTGAGTTAAATAACCCAGTTGTTGGGTTATTGGCAGATTAACCCCAAGACAGCCAAATCTCCACAGCTCCTTAGTAAATAAAAGAGAGACATGGCTCCTTTTGAGATACAGTGTACCAGGAAACTAGAAACTAGGAAATGCCCTGAGTTTCAGAAACAAGGAAGGAATGGAGTAAACTGAAGAAACAACAGGTCAGTAATCCTAATGTCAATTCCTGGAAAAATTCTGAAATTAAAAAAAAAATTAAGCAAAGCTCCTACGTATTTGGAAAAGAATGAAAGCTCATAAAGGGATGAGGCTGATGGATCAAGAATTTGTTCAAGCATGAAGGAGAGGCAGTGTGGTGAAGTAGATAAGAGTCTAGGAAGACCTCTATTTGATCCCTGCTTCTTACCTTTTGTTGGCTGTGCAAATGTGGACAAGTCACTTGACTTCTTTAAGTCCTGGCTTCCTAATCTCTGAGATGGGATTCACAAAGTTATTTTGAGGTTCAAATGAGGCAGTGTATATAAAGGGCTTTCGAAATCTGCTATATAAATGCCAGTTGTTATTAGAAAGAACGTATTGAGTTCAGCAATGCATTGGACAAAGCCTTTCATGATATACTGATAGACCAAAGAGTGAAATATGGGGAGGATGTTGGTAATAATAATCACTCAGTTTAAAAAGAGCTTTCTGAAGGAGAGGGAAGTAATATATTTGGAAATAAAAGTGATATAATAAATCAAACATATATCAATATACATCAGATAGATAAGGAGAGAAAGAGATCAATAGGGAGGGAAGGAGGGAGAGGGAAAGGGGGGTGGGGAGAGAGAGAGAGAGCACTTTTCTCACACTGCTCCAAGAGTAGGTAATGCAAATATTATCTCCATTTTATGGTGAGGTTAAAGGACTGTCCTGGGATTATCCAACTAATAAGTGAGGAAACTGAAGTTCCTGACTAAAGAGGCAAAATTCAGGTACGAGAATTAAAAGAAATTTATGGAAAAAAAAATACAACACTTTGACAGGCTGAACATCAGTAAGGGATTCAAGATGGAGCCAGCTAAGTTTCCTAATGAGATAAAGACGATTCAGACAGGCCCAGATCAACAAGAGGGGGTGGGCCATTGCATCTTGGCTTCTACCTAATTGCCAGTATCTGCTGGCTAACTGGTAATGAGAGACCTGGCACTTGAAGGACCGCTGGTAATACAAAAGCTGCACGCTAGCTGAGGCCTCCCCCTACTGAGCATCCCTCAATAGAATCTCCCCCAACACCGACTGATAAGCAGGATGGGGAACAGTGGGGTCACTGAGTCAACTTTCAATACCTTAAAGGTTTGCTTCCATAAATATGTAGAATATACTTAATTCAATTTGTTTTTTAAAATCACTCTATCATCATTCTACTGATCAAAAAATCTTCAGTAGCTCCCCATTGGCTAAAAGAGAAAGTATAAATTGGTTAGACTGGCATTCAAGGCTCTCAGCTATCTCTCTAGCTCCAGCTTACCTTTCCAGTCCAAACTCATCTGACTCCCCTTATGTATTCTACTTTTCAACCAAACTGCGAAATTACCACCCTCTATTCTTGTCAAGGTAATCTCCTTCCTTTGGGCCTTTATTAGGGCAATCACCCATATGTAAAAGACATTCTGCCACCCTCTGAGCACCAGTTTCCACCAGCTGAAATCCTTCTCTTTCTGCCAAGTTAGGTGGCACTTCCTTTTTGAAGTCTTTCCCTACCACTTCCCCCAACCCCCAGTGCTATACACACACACACACACACACACACACACACACAGAGAGACAATAAGCATAGCTAAAAAAGTATTCTCCCAATGTCTCCATCTTATATTCTGCCAGATATCATAACTAATTGTGTACGCTGACCGTAAGTGTACTGTACTTTTTTATAACCTTCCCTTAGGTTATATAAGCCAATTGAGAACAGAGACTGTATCTTATTTCAGCCCCAGATGACCACAGTGCTTTGGACATAATAGCTATTTAATAAATGATTACTGAACCTAATTGAATTCAGAGAGCAAACAGACCCAGAGATTACTGTTGTTATCAGAATAAAAAATCAGGACACATGGTCAAACAAATAATTATCTTTTTGTTGGTGTTCTTAACTGTATACTTTCCTTCCATAAAGTCAGGATGGACCATCCCAAATTTATGTTTTCTGTACTCAGAGCCACAGAACAATCCATGAGCGGTGAGGTCAAGAATAAAACTTTGGTTTTCCAACTTATGATCTGCCCACCAGGTCATACATCAATCAGTAAAGCACTTAAAATGCCCAGTCTGTGCTAAGCACTAAGTAGACAAAGAAAAAAAAAGTCCCTTCTCTGAAGGAGTTTAGATTTTATAGGGGGAGATAGTAGGTATACATTTAAGCATATACAAGAGTGTGTGTGTGTGTGTGTGTGTGTGTGTGTGTGTGTGTATGTGTGTGTGTGAGAGAGAGAGAGAGAGAGAGAGAGAGAATGTAAAAATAAATACAATGTAATATTTTAGGTGAGAGGGAATCAGAGGAGAGAAGAGATGATTGGATCTGGAAAGACCTCATAGAAGGTAGGACTTAAGCTGATTTTTGAAGGATACAAGGGATTCTAAGAGGTAGAAATAGAGGAGCATATGACAATCATGGCAGCTTGTACAAAGGTGCTAAGAAAAGAGATAGAAAGTGGTGTGGGAGGAAGAGCACCAGTTTGGCTGGACCATTGTTTGCATCAAGGAAAATAATGGAAAATAACCGTAGGTAGGTCGGAGCCAGGTTGTGCAGGGATTTTACTGCCAAACAGAAGAGTCTGTATTTGTATGATGGCGAGACAGTGTGGCATAATGGAGAGGTGGACAGGGATGCAGGAGACTTGAGTTCTAGTTCTGGCTGTTGTTATGTCGTTTTCAGTAGTGTCCAACTCTCTGTGACACCATTTGGGGTTTCCTCGGCAAAGATGCTGGAGTGGTTTGCTATTTCCTCCTCTAGCTCATTTTACAGATGAGGAAACTGAGGCAAACAGGATTAAGGTACTTGCCCAAGGTTACACAGTGTCTGAGGCCAGATTTGAACTCAGGAAGTTAAATCTTCTCTTTTTGGTCCTAGGTCTGCTACTAACTCTAGCTGTTTGACCTTGGGCAAATTAACCACCTCTGTTGGCCTTAATTTCCTTATTTGTCAAATGGAAAAAGCACTGGATTGAAAGGACTTTGAGGTCTGTGGTCATTCTGGTTGTCTTTATTTCTGTGAGCTACAGTGAAACTGACTGTAACATTATGATTAATTAATAGCCCCACATTGTCAATTCTTGTGTCACTGAGGAAGTGCACCACTGGCCAACAAGCACAAATGTAGTTATTCTGAGTTGCAGTTCCTCTCCTTTTCTAAGAGTTTGTTTTCAGTTGCTTCACATGGAGCATCTCAGTGGCATAGAGACACATCAATGTAAGGCGGGGTAAAGGTGGCACTGGTGTGGCTCCATAGAAAGCAAGATAGTCTTCGAGCCCTGAGGGACCTTGGTAATCATCTAGTCTCAGCCCTGTGTTTTACAGATGAGGAAACTGAGGCTTAGAAAGGCTAGGCCTCTTGTCCAAGGTCACACACCTCATAGCTTACAGAGCTAGGATGTGAAATGAGCCCTTACCCTTTGAGCTATGCTCATGGCTGCTTCCCACAAACCTCGCCTGAAAAGTCAGCCCCAGCAGCAATAAAGGCCTACTCTGACTCCCAGGGTCGGTGAAAATCCCAAGAAGGAGGAATTTAACCAATGATTTAAATGCAGATTTTCATTACTATCTAAGGGAATATCTGTTTGAAATTCGAAGTGTCAAATGGTAACTTTTGGGCTTTCCAGGACTCAGAGAGTTGAAGATATTTCACCAGCAGGGTTTTGGGTTTTTTTTGCTACAATTCAAACATCCTTTTCAGAAAACTGGAATAAAAGGTAATTAAAGTAAATATAATTTTATTGCATCAGTAACAATGAATGAATGACAAAAATAGTAAACAAAAGACCTCCGAGGTAGAAAAATAGTCAGAGAGCCTGTTATGACTTGGAATAGATTTTACCAAAAGTAGTGAATATTACAATATTTGACCTGTAGGTGAGTCTGTTGGAGGAGTTAAATTCTCAGAGGGGGCTCAGAGTAGGCCCAAATTAGATTATAATGTGATTGGGAAAAGTTTGTTGTTATGGTTTGTCCTTCGTTCTGGAAGAGGACCATGACATCAGGAAGATGATGCCATGAATTGTATTTAAGTGAGGGAGTGCTGTGCAAAGTCACCAGCCTCACTCTCTCCTCCAGAGCCATCTGGGTCCAGTGGCCAGATATAGATCGAGATGACTAGAGATGGCCCAGGATGCTGTGGGAGTCAATGCCCAGAAAATTTTGACAAAATACATAGAAATACAATTCAACATAGATAATGTTAAATTGTGGTTTTCTAAGTCAATATATGCCCTGCAGGGATCTCTTTCTATTTGAATCTGATACCCTTGATTTAAAAACTCTGTAATTTTATCTACAAATATCCCTAATCTCCAGAGTCTTTGGGAAGGCCTACTATTTATAGAATCATAGATTCAGAGCTGGAAAAGACCTTAGAGTTCATTTAGTCCAGCTCTAGCATTTTACAGAGGAGGAAACTGAAGCCCAGTCTGATGAAATGCTAACTAGCTAGTGGGCACATAGCTAGTAACTGTTAGAGTTAGGGTTGGGGCCCAGGTCTTGCTGACTCAATGTGGGGAGAGGACTGACTTAGGAGATCTGCTTCCAAATGCTGGTGCAATTGTAGACAAGTCTCTTTCCTTCTCTGGGTTGAGTTTTCTCTTCCGTAAATGAGTCTCCTCCCCCCCAAAAAAAAACCTCTTCCAAATCTATGATCCACTTCTTCCCCCTCTCACAAGTTGACAGGGTAGGATTTGGGGAAAGAATATCCGATTTCCATAGTTCTGCTGAGGTTGGGAAGACTTATAGACTGACCCCAGGCTCCACCCAAACCCGGGCAGGAGAGAGCAGCTGTTTTGCCTGAAATCAGACCCCTGTCTCCCCTCCTGTGGATCTTTGGCTTTTGCCCTAAGGGAAAGCTAAGAAAGCAAGTTCCTCATATCTCCAGTCCTCTCAGAGAACCTTGAGCTACCAGACCCAGTAGGACTGTGCATTGCCGCTTTCCTTTGCAAAGCTCTTACACAACAGAGACAGGGTTTTTCAAGTAGGAAATGAGACACTTTGAGTTCAAGGTGAAGGTTCAAGTTGGCATTGGTCTGAGCTGAGCCCTGGTTACCTTGGAATGAGCTAGTTGGATTCCCTTCCGATTTTTCCTTTCTAGAATTGGAAGGGGGGAAGGGATCCCAGATCTCTCAGACATAAAATTCACAACTGCCTCCTGTGTCTGGTAGGAGATATACCAGTCTCTGTTCTAAGTTCAAAGTCATGCCATGAACCTTGACTACCCAGATTCCTGTGCATTCACTTGAGAGATTTGTTGTTTCAAATGTGCAGTTCCCAATGTTCCATTCTCTGAATGCTTCGTGTGTGTGTGTGTGTGTGTGTGTGTGTGTGTGTGTGTGTGTGTGAGCAAACCACTTTGAATGGCAGATGAGGCTTGGGCGGGGGAGGGGGGTGGCTATAGATAGGGAGGACACTTTAAAAAGGAAAGAGAAACAGTTTTACAGCCTGGGTCCTTAAGGAGACTGGGCCGCCCAGCCAGTGGTGATAAGAGCCTATTCACTGACTGTCCATTAATGTTTCCTCCTCTCACAGGGGAAGGAATGACTGTTTCAGCAGTCTTGCTGCATGGCTTAAATTCCCCTGGACTCTGACAGCAGAAGTCATATTAAATAACATTCCCACTTTTCATTCCTGCCGTACATTTGTTCTATATCTGGCTCAGATCCCTGGGGATGGAAATCAGTGGGATCTGTTGGTTTCTAAGTTGGTAGCTGATCCAGGAGGGATGTGGAAGATTGGAAAGAAGGCCAAGCTCTGAGAGGCTGCATGGAGATGAACTGTCCCCAGTTTGGTAGAGATGTCAATTCAACACCTTCGAAGTTTACCTGCGCCCCGTTCATTGCAAACAGGCATAATGGGGGCTGGTTTTAACCAGACTGCTTTCAGGAGGCAGGACAGATTTCTTGGGCTCTCCATTTCCAAGACCCAGATTTCTACACCCATGAAAAACATGTAACATTTTTCTTTTAAAAGGAAAAAAAAAATTGAGAGGGGGGCAGGGGAGGCTGGAGAAGGTTGTACATCTGAGATCCTGTCCAAATTAAGCTCTGGACTAATAATAGACATACTAGGAGTATGAGGCCCACTTTGTGGGGCAGCTGCTGGTAGGTTATTTCTCTTTGCAACCAACCATTCCTACCAACATGGGCCTGCATCTTTCTATGGGTTTATCTATGAGTGATGCAGAGTACAGGGGAAAGAATACTGAGCTAGGACTCCAGAAAGCCAGGTTTGAACCTCCATTCCATCACTGACTAGCCATGGGACTTCGATAGACCCAGAGCTTTACAAATATAGAGATAGATGGGAAGTTAAAAGCTATAGAGTCCAACCATCTCATTTTATGCATGAGGAAACCGACAACCAGAGAAATTAACCCAGAGACTTGACTAAAACAGCAGGTCTTTAGTATTCAAGACAGGATTTAAATCTGGGCCCTCTGACTCCAATCACTGTACTATGCTTGGCAAGTCATTTTTACCTCTCTAAGCCTCAGTTTCCTTATCTGTAAAAACAGAGGGATTTGACTTAGATCAGAGGTTCTTTTTGTCTTAGACCCCTCCTCAGAATAATATTTTTAAATGCATTAAATAAAATATGTAGGATTACAAAGGAAATGCAGTTCTCAAACAATAATCACTCATACAAGTTCACAGACCAGAGTTTAAGAACCTCCAACTTGTAAGATCTCTGAGGTCACTTCTAGCTCTTCAAATCTTCTTTGGGACTGCTATCCCCAGAGTAGATCTGTTTTTCCCAGTATGTTCTTTACCTTCTGCAAGACCCCTTTCCCAGTCTACCTAGCTGCTCCCCACTAAAGTGACCCCCCCATCTCCCTGCTGCATATTTTCTATGTACCTAATTATTTGCATGTTTTCTTTCCCCTTAGAATGTAAGCTCCTCCAGGGCAGGAACTATATTTACCTTTCTTTGTAGCCAACATGCTTAGCACAGTTCCTGGTACCTAGTAGATGGGCGTTGGTAAATGTGTGTGGATTGATTAGTCAGTTGATTGACCAAGTAAGAGTCAATTTCCTCTTAGGAGAAAAAACTTTATTGATGACCGGGAACATTTATGGTGGGTCTGTGGATCCTCCATAGGGCCCTCTCCATGTATCTCACATGTATTTCTTATTTACTGCTCCTTAGTGTATTTCATGTCAACCTTCTGGGTCCTTCCTAGGGTTGAACAAGTTTTTCTTCAGATAGGCAGTCAGGCTTGGGGAGGCCATAAACTGGGAAGGGTGACACCTCCCCCAAAAGGGCACATGAAGAGGACATGCCCCTCAGACTTCTGACTTCCTAGCAATCCTGTATTGAGTTTTACTCAGTATGATTCAATTCAGTTTGAAAAGCATTGGGGGGATGCCTACTTTGTGTTAGGAACTATGCTTGTCCTAGGAGTATGAAAACAAAAAAACCATAACAAAACCCACCAAGAGTTCGAGGCTTCCTGAAGCTTAATAAATAAGTTAATCTAACAGATAAGTTAATAGAAAATAAATATGAAGGGAGAAGGGGATGTATTAACCATCTAGGAAAATGAGATGATGGCCTAGATGGCCCCTAAAGTCCCTTCTAGCTCTTAACCTTTGTTCCTGTTATCCTAAGTAGACTGCCCATCTGAAGCTAGAAGTGTAGACCTTAGTGAAGGATAGCTAGGGATGGGCTTGAGGGTGGGACTCTAATTTTACCTACTTGGTTCACCCCAAAGTCTTAAAGGACAAAGTTGTCTTAGTGAGATCTGTTGTTCCCCCTGCTACTTCTTCCTTACCTCCTAAACATGCCTCTTTCAGCATGATTCTGGTCACTCAGAAGCCACACCAGGTGTCCCCAAACCTTGGTGTTGAACATATTCCGAATATCTCTAGATATTGAAAGAGGTAATGAGAAGTTAACCCATTGGGGCTCAAGGAAAAAATAAATTTTTATTGGAAAAAGTAAATATATCCCATAAATTTCCTTTGGGAGGGAGTGAAGGCTTATAGATCATTAAATCAAACAATAGGCTGTTGGACTTAGAGGTAGAGCTCAGAGGCCATGGAGTTCAGCTTACCAGGGAATCACAGCTTCTGAACAGCTGAGGATCCTGACCTAAACTAGATATCTCAAATTTAAATGGCTCGGGAAAGACTTTGCATCACAATAATGCTTCGTGGGGCTTTTTTGTCCCCCTTTTTATATATGAAGACACTTTACCTCAAAGGGGTGACATTCCTTTCCTAGAGCCAAAAGTCATACAAGTTAGACCCAGGACTCAGACCCAGGTCTTCTGACTCCAAAATTGGTACTGTGTTCTTTTCCAGTCATTTGGTGGATTCTGAAATCTCTCTGTCTCTGTGTGTCTGCCTCTCTGTGTCTCTGTCTCTGTTTCCCCCTCTTCTGTCCCCCACCCCTGATACCTATTTTTATCCAGTCATTTCATTTAAAATCAGAACCTCCAGATAACACTTATTAAAACCAGGTTTGTGGAGGCGATTTCCCTATGACTGAATGCCAAAGTATGTCTATGTTATTTGTGATATGTCTAAACAGGGGTTCTTAGCCTTATTTGTGTGTCCTGGGTATCTTTGGCAGTTAAGTGACATCTAGGGAGCCCTTTTCAGAATAATGTTTTAAATGCATAAAACAAAATACACGGGATTACAAAGGAAACCAGTTATAGTGAAATACAGTTATAATGTTTTTTTAAAAAGTTCATAGATGCCAAGTGAACTCCTGGTTTAAAGGAAGATGATGTTTTTAATTTTTGCAAATGAAAGAAGTGTTGTTAATTGTTTACTACGAGTCAGGCACTGTGCTAATAGCTGCCCTCAAAGAGCTTACACTTTTTCCACCTTCATAAAAATTCTGAATAAAATAAGCATTTCCATAAGACGGGTTTTTTTTTAAAGTTTAGGGTTAACTCCTGCCTGCCTGACATTTTTCTCAGTGACTTACACCCCCTCCCCCACTCCCCAACCCTTCACCTGGGTTTTGAAGTGAAGTGACAGGAAAGATTTAGTGCCTTCTCTGTAGGAAGCCCTTCCCCCTTGGGGGAATAATCTCATTTCAGTGTATCTGTTCTCCAACTCCCTCCTAGTGGCAAAGCAGCCCCCAGGGAAGGGGCTGGATTAGCTAGAGGGCGTGGGGGGTTCTTTAGCTCGAAAAAGAAAGCCCAACTTTTGGGCTGGGGCTGGAGGCAAGAGGTCCCCAAACCTCTGTGCCTCTGGAGGCTCCTTGGGTGCTGTTACTCTGTGACTCTGGCTGCAGGGGCCCAGGATGGAAAAATCCCCCTCCTGCATTCTGTAGCCTGATGGAAACTGGAATAGACCAGTGGGGGAAGGGAAGAGAAGGGAAGGAAGGGAACAGACCAGACCGGCTTGGGGGCCGACCAACTCATTGCCTCTTACTCTAGCGAAGGTTGCTCGGTGAAGGAGGCCTGCAGACAGCAACTGTTCGGGAGGTTCTGTCCGAAGTAGATCTGACAAGCAATTAGAGTCTGAATATATTACCCGGCCTATCCCGGAGGATGCCTTTGTTAAAACTTGCGCTCGGGACTTAGCGGCTGTTTACATTGGCTGCGGCTTTCCAAGTCGGCAAAGGGAGGGAGAGGAGGTGGGCAAGATCCTACCTGCCGCCGGCCGGCCGGCCTGCCTGCCTGCCGTCTATGGGGCTGGCGGGCCACATTTCATTGGATGCCTAGAATACTTTCTGCACAAGTCATCTTTGATGCCAAGGCCCGGAGCGTGCACCAGATGTGCCTCTGCGGCCTCGCCGAGCAGAGCCGAGCTCCGCTCCGCTCTCCTCCTCCGCTGGCTTCATGGAAGGCAGCCAGGGCTGGGACGGAAAATGTGTCTGATGCCCGAAGCCGCCGGGACTTCCTTCCTCTGCAGCTCCTGCTCCCTGAAGCTGCCTCCCTTCTGCCTAAAGCTCAGCGCCCGCGACTTAACTGAGTGCTGTGCCAGGACCCGAGGTACCAGCCCGGCTTTCGCTGCGCAGCCCCCTCGGGACGTCCTCTCCATCTCTCTCTCTCTCTCTCTCTCTCTCTCTCTCTCTCTCTCTCTCTCTCTCTCTCTCTCTCTCTCTCTCTCTCTCTCTCTCTTTCTCTCTCCCTCCCTCTCTCTCTCTCTCTTCTTTCTTTTTCTTTCTTTCTTTCTTTCTTTCTTTCTTTCTTTCTTTCTTTCTTTCTTTCTTTCTTTCTTTCTTTCTTTCTTTCTTTCTTTCTTTCTTTCTTTCTTTCCTTTCCCTCCCTCCCTCCCTTTTTTCTTTCTCCTTTGTATTGTAAGTTTAATGCTTCTTCCTTTCTTCCTGACTTTTTTTTCACTCTGCCTCCCTCCTTTTCTTCTTTCATTCTTTCTCCCCCCCCTCTTTTTTTTCTAGAGGAAGACAGCTGGTTGGCAGGAATAGAAATAAGCTGTTTGGGGCTGGGGAAGCGGAAAGAACAATCCTGGGGCTTCCTTCGTTTTTTACTCTGTGCTTTGCAAAGAGCACTGGATTTAGAATGAGAATTGGATTCAAATTCTGCCTTGGCCATTTTACTAAGTGTATGATCTTGGGCGAGTCATTTTCACTTCTCTAGTCCTCAGTTTCCTCACCTAGAAAATAGGGAAGGGAGGGGGTTGGAATTATTGTCTCCTTGAGGTCGTTTTTTCCAGCAATAAATCTGTAATACTATGTTCTGGGAGTGAGCGTGTGCCGAGGGAAGGAGGACAAAATGGGGGACGGGGGAGTCACCTGGAGGACAGCTGTGAAATGTGGCTCCTTTGAAATGCTTGAGCTCGGTAGGAGTCATGGCTCGGACCCTGGTTTGCATGCGTGTGCTAGGCATGTGTGAGGGCTGACTTGCAAACGCATTGGTGCACCCTTGGTGCACAGACACATCCCCGGCTGCCTTCTCTCTTCATTCCTGTGGACACCAGAGGGCAAGTGTCACTAGAACTGTGTCTGTCTGCCAGAAGGGAGTCGTACATGCATGACAGACATTTAGGTTGGGCTCCAGTGCGTTTAGAGGCATCTCGGGGGAAGACGGTTAAGGGGGACCTTGCTTGAAAGGTGGCATCTTTCCGCGGAACTGGAGTGGAGTAATTGCCCTCAAGCTTCGTTTGAGTTTTTGACACTGGGGGTGTTGCACGACCTTTTCCTGGGGCTGGTAAAAGAGAACTTTTTTTCCCCCTCCTGTTTCCCTTTGTAGAATGTTCTTAGAAAAAAAAATAGGAAGGAAGATGTTTTTACTGCCCACTGCATGTCTGAACAGCACCGCTGAATGTATGGGCATTGTCAGGCTAATAATGGTGGGAGAGCTATTCAGGCCAGAAGGAAAAGAGCTGGTTTGTCGAAGTTGCTGAGTGCCTGTTTTCCTGGAGTAGAGAAGACTTGAGGAGGAAAAGGAAAAATGTCACCTCCTCTCTCCCCACCTCCCATAAAAAAATTTGATGTGGGCTCTCATTGGCCCTCAGATGAGTTTAAGGGGATGGTCCTTCCCACCTTCCATTGCTTGCTCGAAAGGCAGGGTTCTGCTTGGCCCTAGGGCAAAGACAGGGATGTTCACCCTTTTGGTGCTAATCTTTGCTAGAGGAGGGGTTTATACCAGCTAGCCAGGTGCATCGAAATCCCTGCCTTTGCCAGGGGGACTGCTTGAATGGAAGAGGGAGGCAGCTGAGGCAGCGCCCTGAGGAATTTCAACAGGTTTATCCAGGAGAACAGCAGTTTGCCAAATTCTGTGGCTGGTGGCAGGAGCTGGTGGTTTTGTGTGGGTTGGGTGTTTTTTTTTTTTTAAGCGTAGGCTGAGACCTCGAGGAACAGGCAGGATTGGCTGTGTTTCCAGCCACTGGAACTGATTTCTGGCTGGGATCTCATTCTTAAGGCCTGCCAGGGCCTTTGAGGTAACTCACAAGTAACCAGTGTTTTTTTTTTTTTCTTGCATTTCACTGATGAGCTCTGCTGGGCAAGATTGGAACTGTCAGGAAAGAGCAGGGGAGGGAGGAAAGGAGAGAAACCTTCAAGGTCACCTAGCTATGTAGAACACAAACTTTGTCAGAGCAACTGCAAGCTGGATTTCCTCCTGGGCTTATCTGGTCTCCCTCCCCACCCCCCAGCCCCATTAAGGCCTTTGTGAATGGAACCATCTGCTGTGACTGGAGTGGGGGTGGGGCTACTTATTGGCACCTGGTATGGAAGATACCTGAGGTCTTACCACAAAGTCTGTTAATAATAACTGACTTTAAAATTTGCAAAAGACTTCATATATTACCTAGTAACAACCCTGTAAAACAGAACTATAGGGGTTTAGGATAACCATTTTACAGATGGGGAAACTGAGGCTCAGAAATGTATAGTGACTTAGTGTTAGACAGCAAGTGTCAGAAGGAAGAATTGAATACAGATCTGTTGTTTCTACTGGCATCATACTGTCTCTCCTATTCTAAGTAGGCTGTGGAATTCGGGATCTCCTGGATTTTCAACATGGGGTAGGGGAAGTTATTTCTGCCCTTTGTTGGAGCAGGCTTATAAGACAAAAATAAGGACTTACACACACACACACACACACACATATAACTATACCATGAGCTCCCCCATGTAGCATAAGTATAAAGGGAGAGAGGGAACAAATACTTCTTATCAATGCCTATTCCGGGTCAGTCATATGCTAAGTGCTTTACAAATATTATCTCATTTGATTCTCACAACAACTCTGGAAGATGGGTGCTATTATCCTCATTTTACAGTTGAGGAAACTGAGGCAAACCAAAGTTAAATGACTTGTTCAAGGTCACACAGGTAGTAATGTCTGAGGTTGGATTTGAACTTAGGTCTTTCCTGACTCTGGGGCTATTAGTCTATCTACTGTCCCACTTAGCTGCCTAAGGGCATCAGGGGAAAATATTGTCCTTGGTAATATTAATAATATGAATATAGTCTCAGTAGAGAGTTCTAATGGGGGACTGGGTTGGGGGTACAAATCTTTCCTATGGCAGGAGCAGAGCCAACAGTAGCACCCAGCATCGGTGCTCCAGATTTGTCACCTGAAGCAAGGCTTTTCCTACATGGACTCCAGATTGTTTCAGTGACTTCTAGATCACTGTCTAGGTGATAGTGATTTGGGTTTAGATGCTGTCTTCTTTGGGACTCTAAAAGGG
The DNA here is from genome assembly GCF_003287225.1 of Phascolarctos cinereus. Lineage (NCBI taxonomy): Eukaryota > Metazoa > Chordata > Mammalia > Diprotodontia > Phascolarctidae > Phascolarctos > Phascolarctos cinereus. The sequence goes on along the minus strand of NW_027555736.1, from coordinate 69,004,291 downwards.
GCTCCTTCCCAATGTCTCAGATCTCCCTGAAAGAGAATAGTGTCTATCTCTTAAAGAGAAAAAAAACAACCAAACAATAAAACCTTCCATCAGGTCTCACTCCACTGCTGTCATTAATCATTCCTGACAAGTGTTTGATTTTCCCACTTATGTAAAGGGAAAGTAGATTCGTAAATAATAACGATGATGGCAAGCAGTTGAGTGACAAATCTGCCTGAATTGCTTGCTTTGGGGAACAGAATCTGTTCCTGCCTCTTAGTTCCCACGTCATCAGAAGGAGAGAACAGAAATTAGGGAGGTGAGACAGAAAGAAAAGAAGGCTACTGGCTCACTAGAGGTGGAAGAAGGAGATTCTCAGAGCCTGAGTGCGTGGCACGGTGGATCAAGCACTGGTCCTGGAACCAGGAAGCCCTCACATCATATCCTGCTTCAGATACTTCTTAGCTATTTGACCTTGGGCAAGTCATTTAACTTCTGTTTGCCTCAGTTTCCTCAACTGTGAAATGAAGATAATAATAGCACCTGTCTTCCAAGGTTATTCTAAGTATCAAATGAGATAATTTTTGAAAAGTACTTAGCACAGTGCCTGGCACATACTAGGTGATATATAAATGTTAGCTATTATTATTTAGGGCTAGAAAGGACCTTAAATGTCATCAGGTATGAGGATCACAGATCTTAAAAGGGACCTTAGAGGCCATCTCCTTAACCTTATTATACAAATGAGAAACCTGAGGTGACTTGTCCGGGGTCACATACTATCGGAAGCCAAATTCTGCCTGCCTTCCTTTCTTCCTTCCCTCCCTCTCTCTTCTCTCCCTCCCTTCTTTCCTCTCTTCCTTCCTCCCTTCCTTTCTTTCCTAACATTCATATAGTGCTTACCTTGTGCCAGGCACTGTGTTAACTGCTTTACAAATATCTCATTTGATCTTCACAACAACACTGCAAGGTAGGTGTTGTTATTATCCCCATTTTGCAGATGAGGAAACTGAGGCAAACAGGTTAAATGACTTACCCAGGGTCACACTGTTGTGTGATTTTGGATTCAAACCTGGTTCTTTCTGACTCAGGTCTTGTGCTCTATCAGTTTTGCCATGCTGCCTCTCTCAGTCAGTCACCATTTTACAGAGGAAGAAACTGAGGCCCTAAGTGAACTGCTCGAGGTCACGCGGGTTTCTCTTGACTCTGATGGCAGCTCATGGTTTCCAGCATACTCAATAGCAACCCAAAATAGTCTTGGTGTGCTAGGGCTGAAGATGGGAGGCAGTGGTCCTCCACCCCACGTTGGGCCCCCCAGCTGGATAACTGGCAGTCATGTTGGAACTTCGTTCTTTATCTCAATCTTCCTCCAAATCTGTCTCCCAGCTTCCGTGCTTTCAAACTCTGGGGCAGAGTCTCCTCCATGACTTTCTAAGGCTCACATCTCCATGGCAACACCCCCAAAGCAGTTGTTTCATCCATAACCTCCTCAGAGAGCACAGGTGCAGGCAAGCCACCCTTGCTCCCTTTTGGCGTGCAGATGAATAGGCCATGTATCGCATCTGTCCATTCTTTGGGACACCTTAAAGGACACTTCAGAATATTGGGTGACTTCAGCAGGGATGTCTAGGGTACATAAGAAGACCAATGTCAGTGAATACAACTAGGAAGAATTGGTAAAGCAGTGGTCCTGGTAGTGGCTTGCTTCTCTATTCTCTTCTCCTAGTAATTTTCTAATCTACTCCCAGGGCTTCAGCTATCACTGCTAGGCAGGTGACTTCTACACTCTTTCTCAAGACTAATCTGCTTCATTCAACTCTGAGTTTCCAACTGCCCAGTACACATCCCCACCTGGATTTCTATAGCATCTAATCCACTCTCAAAACCAAAAAACTAAGCATGTCTCTATGATGAGACTGAGAGGGGAAGCTAAATGGCGCAGTAGATAGAGCACTGGCCCTGGATTCAGCAGGACCTGAGTTCAGATGTGGCTTCAGACACATAACACTTACTAGCTGTGTGACCCTGGGCAAGTCACTTAACCCCATTGCCTAGCCAAAAAAAGAGAGAGAGAGAGAGACTGAGAAAGTCACTTAATTCCTCTTTGCCTTAGTCCTCTCATCTGTAAAATGAGGGAGTTTGACTCCATGACCTCAAAAGTCCCTTCAAATTTTAAACCTATGAACCTACGACCCTTTGTCCCCTTCTCATCCACAGCCTTCCTCCTAACTTCCTCATTTCTGTTCATGATGCCACTAATCATCTTCCTAATTACTGGGGCAAACTCAAAACCTGAGTTATCTTTGACTCCTGTCTCTTTCTTCCTCTTCCTTTTTCCTAACTCCCTCCTGCTCCTTTTCTCTATCTCCCTACTCCCTCAAACCCTCTGGCCTCTCCCACCCCACCTCCCATAGTTATCTGTTGCTATCTTGCTGGTGCCCTCCTTTCCATTGTCTCTGCCTCCAACCAGGTTAAGTGTCTCATTAACTTCTGGCCTGGACCCCACCATTTGCAATGTCACCCTTCCAACTGGTGTCTTTAACCTACATATCCTTCCCTACTTAAACTTCTTATACGCGGCTCTCATTATAATAGCTCACCTCTACTAAGTGCTTAAAGGGCACATTATCTCATTAGATCCTTGAGGTAAGAGAGCCCTTGGAGTTTATTGAAAAAGAAAGGAGGCATAGTCAGACCTACACTTTCAGAAAATTAAACTTTGGTGGCTGTAGAGGATAGAGAAGAGGGAAGAGATGAGGCAGAAACACCAATTATGAAGTTATTACAATAGTTCAAGCAAAAGGTGTTGAGAGCCTGAATGAAGTTTAGAGTTGGGGGAATAAAGGGGAGGGGGCTAATGTTAGAGATATTGTGGAGGTAAAATCGACAAGAGTTGGCAAATGAGTAGCTTTGTGGGGAGAAGGGGAGTTTGGAGCAGAGAGATGTCTCTGAGGATGTGAACCTGCGTGACAGGAAAAATGGTAGTACCCTCAACACAGGTAGGAGAATTGGGAAGAGAGAGAGTGTTGAGGGGTGGAGGAGAGTTCTGTTTTGGATGTGGTGCACATCCAGCTTGGAATGTCCAGTTGGCAGTTGGTGACACGTAAATGGAGCTCAGGAGAACTTAGGATCCAATATATAGAAGTTAGTCATTCCCCCTCCCCCCCCAACCCAATATATTCCCTCCTTCCTCTGAATCTCCTTTTAGTTATTCATCTGGATCTAGGTTTAACTAAATGAATGGGATGTTTTTGATTTACTGGCTGGGATGTGTTGACTTGGGAGCAATCTTATTTTGAATGGCAGTAGGTGTTTAATTAACTTTCAAATGGACCTTCATTCTTTTCTAAAGTCAGTCGCTGTAACCAGCAAGACTAGAAAAGAAATACTCACATTGCCTGACCCCTTTTTAAACTTGCCCATTTCAAGTCTAACTTCTTACTGAAGGTCTTTCCTTGTCCTTAGCAGTAGATGGTATTGTTCCCCCCTTCCTTTTTGAATGTACTCTGTATTTACACACACACACACACACACACACACACACACACACACACACACACACACAAATACGGAATGTAAGCTAGAGGGCAGGGTCTGTTTTTGTCTTTATATCTCTAGCAGTTAGACCAGAGCCTGACTCCTAATAGATCCTAGATGCTTGTTGAATGAATGAATGAATGAACCCCACCTTTCTCTGTGCCTCTCTTACGACACTTTTTACATTTTATTTTTTGTAAACAAGATTTTATTGACACCATTTTTTTTACAGCACCATAATTTCCCTGCTTTACTGGGGGTCCTTTGGGTGTACTTGCCTTATCTCCTCCATCTGGGGGAGATTTTTACTGGTATACAAAACTTCCACTACTATGTATTACTACCTTAAAAGCTATAAACACAACAACTAACTCTCCTTCTTCCTCCTTATTCGGTTCTGCCTCATTGAGGTAGAGTGGAAAGTGGGATAACTTGAAAAAAGGAGACCTGGGAATTTACTACCCATGTGAAGTGAGGACAAGCAAGCAGTTTCCCTCTCTGTGCCTGTTTTCACCTCTGTCAAACAAAAGGGTCAGACTAAGGGATTTCTTATTTTCTTTCCAGCTCCTATAAAAACAAACAAACAAACAAACCTCTATTTCCTATTCAGAGCTACATGGCTAACGAGGGCAGCTGGAGAATTCTGAGAGTTTGACTGATATCTGGATAGTAGCGTTCCAGGTTAGAAAATACTGATGTACATTTCTGTTGTCCTGCCTTTAACTAGCAATTAATCCTTAAAACAACTTCATGAATTTGCATTTCAAATAGTCCAGCCACCCAGATAAAATTGACCTGTACTTTCAAACTTGTTTCTAAAACCCAACAGCAAATAAAAAGACCCAGGAGGAAGTGGGTGAATGATACCATCTTTCCTTTAGGTACTGTCCTGAAGGCCCCCTCCCTTTTTAAAATTAAGTCCTGATAGAAAGATAACTTCTTTTCCCGAAGAAGATGCACCAGCTGTGCTTGGGGAGGGGGGGAAGAAGATGGGGGAGAGTTCTGATTTCTGACCGTCAGCTCAGGTACTACCACTTATGTGAAGCCTTCTCTGGTCCCCTCTCCTACTAGTCCCTCTCCCTCTCCCTGCCCACCATAACCTTGTATTTACATTGCATATGCTTTATATAGTTATATGTGTTGTCTTCCCCTCTCCCCAGGTGAATGTGAGTTTCTTGAGGGACAAGATTGTTTCATTTTTGTTTTTGTGTCTCCAGCTCCTAAGATGGCATCTGTCACATTATGAATGCTTATTGTTTTTGTGTGTCTTTCTTTCTCAAAGAGGACCATGACATCAGGGAGGTGAGGCCATGACATGCAAGTGGATTGAAGTGAGGGAGGGCTGTGCAAAGTCACCAGCCTCACTTTCTCTTCCAGAGCCAGCGGGGTCCAGTGGCCAGATATTAATTAGGCTGACTGGAAATGGCCCAGGATGTAGTGGGGGGACCTTGGCCTTATTAAGCTGTTAATAGATTGATTGATTCCAAATGATGTCTATGTCCTGGAGTGAAGGCCATTAAGAAAGGGATTGGATCTGTGTAAAGAACAGATGGAACAGCGAAGCAGCTGTATGTCTGTAAATGTGCCCAGCCTAGTTAGATCCTGGGAATGGAATGGTCAACATGGACTAGTACAGTGGTTTCCAATGGTTTTTATTTCATGAATCTCTGCTAACCAAAAAAAAAGTGTTATAAACCTCCAGGGTAATTTAATATACTACTTAAGATACTCTGTAATTATTTACCAGTCTAAGATGCCATTAAAGAAGTTTTAGCATGAATCCCTCAACCAGGAGTGAGGAACTGAGCCCAAAGTTTGGATTCAGTCAAGGGTCTGCACTTGAAGACCTAGAGGGCCACATGTGGCCTGAGGCCAAAGGTTCCCCACCCCAGAAGGTGTGAACCATTGTTACAAAACCCCAAAGGGTTCATGAACCACTAAATGGGAACCACTGGAGCAGTAGATAGTGATGGCTTTAGAGTCAAGAAGACCTGGGTTCAGATTCTTCCTGCAGTCACTATTTGTGTGATCCTAGGCAAATCACTTAACTTCTCTTGGCCTCAGTTTCTCCTCTGTAAAATAAGGGGGTTGGACCATATGACCTCTAAGGTCCCTTCCATCTCTGTCTTTGATCCTATGATAATTATGCTGCATTTTTATATTCACAAATAATCCTGTGAATTTAAATTCCCAATAATTCCCTGGTGTAACTTGTAAAAGTATTATTTACAGTTTAGAGATGAGTAAACTGAGGCTTGGAAAAATGAAAGGTCTTGTCTGAGGTCACAGCTAGCAAGGGCAGAGCTGGAATCTGCTTCTCTTTTTGCCGCGTCATATTGCTAGTCTAAAGATTAGCCCCCAAGTTTTGAAATAAACTTTTTTGTTTTTTATAATTTTGTTATCTTAAAGAAAAGCAAGCTCAAAGGATTTAGAGCTGGGAAAGAGATTAGAGGTCATTTAGTTCAAGCTCTTCATTTTATATGTGAGGAAACCGAGGCCCAGAGAGGTTCAGTGATTTTCCCAAGGTGATGCGTTCGGTAAGTGCCAGAATCATGTTTGTGCTCCTGTTTTCTAATTTCAGGGCCAGCTCTCTTGATGTTATCGTTGTTCAGTCGTTTCTGCCATGTCTGACTCTCTGTGACCCCATTTGGGGTTTTCTTGACAAAGATACTGGTTTACTGTTTCTTTCTCCAGCTCATTTTACAGATGAAGAAACTGAGGCAACCAGCATTGAATGACTTACCCAGGGTCACACAGTTATTAAGTGTCTGAGGCCAGATTTGAACACAGGAAGATGAGCCTTTCTGACTCCAGGCCCGACACGCTATCCATTGCACCACCTAGCTGCCCCTACTTCCCCATTACATTTTCCAAATTGTCACAGTTTTGGACTCTTATGATTCTTGTCTATCTTATTTTGTGTATTTCGTGAAACGTATATTTTGAGTTTGTGTTTCTAGTCCACTCAATAGTAATTTCTAAAGAATTTGGATGGCAGTCCATTTTTGGTCTTTTCATGAGTGTGATGAAGTCATCTACTTTTGTAGAAACCCTTTCATTGATAATATTGACATCCCAATCATTTAACTCTTCTGTTCTGGGTAGTCCACAAATAACAAGAAAAATTGTTTTACCTTTGTAGTTCAGCAAACCGGTAAACTCATTCTGGATTATATTAGACAAGTAGTTTACAGAAGCAATAAGCTTTGAAATCATGTCCTTCAATTCTGTGTCCTAGTTGATAATTAACTCCATGATAACAAGAAAGGTCCTAGCACTAAGGCTAACAATTTTTATTGCCAGAGCCTGGAAATGTCACCTTGGTTATTTTTATAGATTTTAATTGATGTCCCTTTTTTTGTATCAATTACGTTTCACCCCTCCCAAAGGCTATTTCTTATATAGCAAAGCATTTTTTTAAATAGGAAGAGAAAAATAAATTCAGTAAAACCAGTTAGCACTTCAGTGTTATATGTAATGTTCCACACTTATCAACCCCTTCCTACTTCTGCAAAGGAGTAGGGGAAAATATCTTGCTCAATTAATTTTTGCACAAAAAAGAATGGCTTGAAAAACTCATTGGACTCTCCATCACTTTTTTGCCTTTCTTAAGTGACTGATTTTTGCTTAATTATGTCTTTTGTTTTAATATCGCCTTCAAATATATTTCTTTTCTTTCTGTATCCAAGGAGCCATCCTTTGTAACACGATTTTAAAAGTGGCAAAAATCAAAAACAAAAGTGGCCATAACCCTCAATAACATGTCCTTCATGGATTCTTTTTAACATTAATTTCTTCTTCAGAGAATTAGTGTAGTGAATCAGTGAGTTCCTGTGAACTCTATTTGTTCATACAAGTTCTAGGGTTTTTCAGTCTAAATAACCTTTTTTTCTGTCTAAATAACATTTCCAAGAGATTTGATAGTAAAAAGAATTCAGGGAAAGCAAAATAATGGTTTGCCCAATCTCAGGCTCATAAACTCCCAAGAATCTTCCCGTTAGTAGAGATCTCTGAGGATATCTAGTCCATTCTGTACCAGAACAGGAAACCCCTCCAGACAGCAGTGATGAGCAGTCATCTCATTGGAAAATTACTTGGGAAATCTATAAAGAAACAGCTCTTATCATGCTGCTTTAGTAGTGTGTCCTGAATCCAGTGGCCCCAGGGTACATCTATTAGCTGGCTCGGCCAATGAGTTAGCTTGTGGCAAGAGCAGGTTCACTGGGGAGCCTAGTATCAAAATGAATGAAAAATTTAGTTGGAGAAGAAACACTTCCCTGAGTACAATATGAAAGGGCTCAGGCTTAGTGTCCTGGGGGACAGACTCCAAAGCCTGGTGCCCATATAGTTCATATGGAGAAAAAGGCAATTCCTCCAAAACTGTCTTGCTCAGCATTTCATATAACACAATGATGCTCCATCACAACCATATGCCATCATTTGTTCAGCCATGCCACAGTTGATGCGTGTCCCCTCAATTTCCAAATCTTTGCTGCCACAGAAAGCGTTGCTGTAATTTTTTTTTTTTTGCACAAATAGGTCCTTTTCCCTTTTCTTTGGGATACAGACCTAGTGGTAGTATTGCTGGGTCAAAGGGTATATAGTTTTATAACTCTTTGGGCATGGTTCCAAATTGCTCAACAGAATGGTTGTACTAGTTCACAAGTCTGCCAGTAGTGCATTAGTGTTCCAATTTTCCCACATCCCCTCTAGCATTTGTCATTTTCCTTTTGTGTTATGTTAGCCAATCTGATAGGTGTGAGGCAAACAAACACACTTATATGTATGTATTTATAAATGTCAAAGACCTCATGCAAAGAACCCCTGGTTAATGGATACTAGCTCAAGTCAGGAAGACCTAATTGCCAGTCATGTCTGAGACACATACTACGTATGACCTTGGGCAAATCACTAACCTCTCTCAGACTCAGTGTCTAATGGCAGCACCTACTTCTTGGGGCTGTTGTGAGGAGCGGATAAGATAAAACACTGTGCAGTAATGCTTAAAGCACTCTATATAGTTCGGTGTGAACTTGCCATATCCATTTTCCCAGGACTGAGTCACGTGTAGGTGCTTATGGGAAGAGAGTCATAAATAGCAGTTAATGCCATCTACGAATAACATCTTCCAGAAAAGAAAGCAGAGCACCAAGTATTAGGTTTAGTGTTTCCACCCTGACCCAGGCTTAATGAAGAGAAGGATAGGTCTTGATAATCATCATGCCAGCTTCCTCTTTTAGATATATCATAGATTATAGTTGTGGAGATAGAAGGGTACAAAGCCATCTAGTCTCCTCCCCTCCCCTAAACCCCTGCATCTTGGCTCCCTGCCTACAGATTTAAATCCTCAGTATTTAGCATTTATTTTATTGTGGGAGTCTTAGTTTCTTTTTTAAAAATTTTAGTTAAGAAGCGTTTATTTTCTTCCCATCCCCCATTAAGAAAAAAGAAAAACAACCCCCCCCACAAATATATATGTATATATATACATACATATATACATATATGTATATGTGTATGTGTGTGTGTATATATGTATATATATACATGTGTATACATACACACACACATATGTAATAAAGCACAATAGATCCCCACATTGGCCACGTCCATAAATGTCTGTCATTTTGCGCTTTGAGTCCATCCATTCTCTGTGGGTAGATGGGTAGCATTCCTTATCATCAGTTTTATAGAATCGGGTTTGGTCATTTGTTCGTGGTGTTGCTCAGAGTTATTAAGTATTCCAGACTTGTTTATCTGTTGTATAAATTGTACTTAATTCACTCTGCATCAGTTTATCCAAGTCTTCGCAGATTTCTCTGAAACAGTAACTATTCACCATTTCTTATGGCATGATAGTTGCTCCATTTCATTGATGTACTGTAATGTGTTCAGACATTTCCTAATTGAGGGAATTCACTCAATTTGCAGTTATTTGCCACTGCTAACAGAGCTGCTTTAAATATTTTTTGTACCTATGGGTCCTTTGCCTCTTTCTTTTATCTCTTTGGGGAATCACTAAGTCAACAGATATGCATAGCTGAGTTACTTGGGGGGGGGGCAAAATTTCAAATTGCTTTTCAGAATGGCTGAACCACTTTAACAACTCCCATCACAAAGCCTTAGTTTTTTTTTTTTAATTTTAGGAAGAAGCTTATCCTGAAAGCAGTTCCATGAGTATTGGATAGATATGAAAAATAATAATAATTCCTATTATAATTATACTAAAATAATTGAATTGAATACTAGAGACTTTTTTAGCCCATTGCCAATTGGGTAATTTTAATAAATTCATTTCTTTCATGGAGTTCTGCAAGTGAGGCTAATTAACACTTCATTTTCTATGAAGTTTTCTTGAGCCCTGGCATTCTTTCTGTTATTGTTGATGTTTTTAATTCTATATGCCACAGGGATCTGATGTAATAATTACTTATTAAATTGAAATTTAAGGGATACAATAGAATTAAACTTAGGTAAATTTTTGCAAAATACCTCAAAGTCCAGTCAGTCAGCTGGTACTAATTAAGTTCCTACTACACAGTACTTGAATTACCATTCTTGAGACCTATACCTAAAAAGGATTTTTTTTATAACATGAGTTTATCCCTGCCTACCCACTTCACTAGCCTATATAATAAAGGCATGCACAAAGCAATATCTTTATGCAAGTCATAAAATGTACTAAAATGTAGACATCTTAGATAATGATAATAAACAGAATTATGGAATAAAAAAGGTAAAGTTAACAATAAAATGTGCACAATACTGTACAGTAAAGTCAACATAGGTATGCAATATGTTGTCCCTTCCCCACTCACTGCATCTAGCCTTTATCACTGGTGGTTGTCTGTGTAATTTTTTATAAAGTTATTGAGAGATATTTGGACCATTGTTCTTTTTTTCCTCCTATATCTGACTATATCAAGCAATATTATACTCAATTAGTCTTTGAACTTTTAAAAATCTCAAAGTATTTGATCCATCTCTTCAATACAAGAAAAAAATTCATTTAAATGATGAAATGCTTCTTCCAACTGTTTTGTTGTGAACCTTTTAGTTTGACCTCAGTTTGCAAAGCTTCTCTTTCTTAATCTGCAGGCTTTGCAGATTAATCATCCTTGCAAGGTCAAATCTGGGGTCAGTGTTCTTTCAGCCATACTGCACTGGCTCCTGGTTTCGGGTCATTTAATACATTTCTACCTTCAGTTTATGAGTTCAAGTCCCACTTCTGACTTTCACAATCTTCATGTTCTTGGACAAGACATTTAAGGTTTCCGGGCCTCGGTTTCTCAAAGTGTAAAATGAAGGAGTTGGATTTGATGACTTCTGAAGCCCCTTCCAGCTACGCCCTTAGGATTTGGGTGGCCATTAGTTGTCATCATCTTTGATTACCAGTTATTTAGAGGAAGTATTTTAGATTTCAGAGCTGTAGCTATTAGGGGTTTACTTTCTCATTATTTATTAGTTTTTGTGCTTGGTTTTCTCAGGGACAGTTTCTTTATCACTAGTTAACCTTTTCTATGTCTGTTATGATAACCTGAATGACTTTTCCTCTTATAGCTTCTTTTTATGTAATTGGTATGGCCCAGAAAGCACAAATATCTGGTACCCAGAGAGAAAAGGCACAAGTAATTTTTCCTCTTTTTACCTGCTTCTTTTCACTGTCATGCATACAGACCACTCCATTTTGGCCCTTTTTCCTGTCAGTTCCCATAGAAGTTTGTGGACATAATTGTTATTTATCATTTGATAGCCTAAAATAAGTAATTTCATTTATAGCCATTCCCATTTTAGATTATTCGGAACAGTAAATAGCCAGTTGGCTAAATGTTTATAATGGTCCATGATTAACTTCCTAAGCATTTGACCCCCCTCAATAGTCAATGCTTAGAGGTCCAGAAAAAGAGTGGAAAACTACATTATAAATAACTTGCTTCTTTAATGAAAGGCAAGGCACCATATTTAATGCTGGATATGTTAACGCAGTATCGCTAGACTCCATTGAGTATATGGTTATTTTTTTTCTTCCTGTGTACACCTTGGATCCTAGGGACCTTAGGGGCTATCTAATCTAAAAATGTAATTTTTTTGGATGAGAATACTAAGACCCAGTGAGGTTAAGGGACTTTCCCAAAATTACACAGTGAGTAGCAGAGCTTGCATTTGCACTCAGTTCCTGTGGCTCTGAGAGCAGCCCCCTTTCCAGTGCGCTGTGCTGCATACCCCAAGTCAGTAGAACAAAGTATGATTGCCAGAAGCAGTTGTACTGAGTGACACAAGGAGAATTCATGATAAAAACCCATTTTCCTTCATTGTTTTGAGCCTGTGAGGTTGTGCTACTATCCACTATAGTCTTTCATTCTTCATTGCATGTAATACCTGTCGCCTGATTTGTCGCAAAACATATTTATATGTTGTAGAAAGCAGGGTTTTATGGAATTAAAATATGGGTATTTATGAGAATATTAAGACGTATCTTATAACACAGCTTTTACCTCCCTGCATGTTACCCCATTGGTAGCTATCTACCTTGCCTACCTTTAATTCCAGATCCATGCCCATAATGGTATTTATGAGAATATTAAAACACATCCTTTAACACGGCTGACTGTTGTACTGTGCATAGCTATCTACGTTGCCTACCCTTAATTCTAGGTCCATGTTTAGGTCATAATGCAGGGAGTGCTAAAAGTGTTAAGGCTAAAGTAAGACTTTGAGGTTATTGTGTGTGTGTGTGCGCACGGCGTGTGTGCCATTTATATAAATAATTTATTTTAATTAATACTAATTAAAATGTGTGTGTGTATATATATGTATATAATACATATACACACATCACAGAAAAAAAAAGTGAGTCGGATGTGAATCTGCAGATCTTTCATGTACAACTTGTTTTGTTTTATAAATATACAATGTTGTGAGGAAATCCAGGAATCTGAGGGAGGAAACATGGAGGAATACCATTGGGTGAAGATTGATGGAGAAACAGAATTGATTTTGTCCCTTGTAGTGCGCTATAGACCACCTAGACAGAAAGAGGAAATAAGTGATGCTTTAGGAAAACAGATCACAAGCCTGACATAGAGGGATATAGTAGTGATAAGAGACTTCCATGACCTTGACATCTACTTGATGTCTCTTTGTCTACCAAAAATAGAGTGGCTGATAACTTAATAATAACTTCATTCCTTAAAGGTGGAAGACTCATTTTTCCTTGCCTTGTTAAGGAAAATTCTGTATTAGATCTGATTTTCAGTATCAGGACTGGATTGATTTTTGGGTTGGAAGTAATGGGAATATTGTGATGGCCTTTTCCTCCTACAGTTTGTGATTGAGTAGAGGAAACACCAGGCATAGTCTGACATGCACCTTAAATTTCAGGTAAGTATATTTCAGATGGGGTTCAGACAAAGAATAAGGAAACTTCCATGGATTAAAAATCTATAGGAGAAGTCAGTCCAGAAAGGGTAGGAAACCCTTAAGAATGAAGACAAAAAAGAAAACCATTCCAGTGTGTTTCCCTCCTCCTCTCCCCCCCCACCAAGGGAAACAAACATGAATTGTCTGAAGAGACTGATGTGGAATACACAGTGAACTCACAAATCAACTTAGGTTGGGGAAAGGATTCTGGGAAGATGGCAAAATAAGACAGGAAATTATCTGGCTCTCTCAAATTATTATAACATATAAAATAATCCTTCAAAGTGAACTTTGAGCAGCAGGAATAATTAAAAGTCCAGATAAAGCAGTTGTCCACCTAAGACAACTCAGGGAGGACCTTAGGAAAGACCTGACTTCCCAGGTGGGAATTGATCTGATTGAAGTACATATACCTCTGTGCACATACCACCGAATCAACAAACAACAAGCCCTAAGGGTGGTTGTGTGTGTGTGTGGGTGTGTGTGTATGTGGCGGGGGCAGCAGCCTCAGCTTTGGGAGCTTTTGCTCCGTGGACAGTGTGGGGGTCAGACAGCTGATCAGAGGAAGATATAGGTGCTAGACTCAAGCCCAAGTGTACTAAGCAGAAGTGGCCCCTGGCTAGGAGGAGGGAACACCCTGCAGTGAGTGCTATAGCAGAGGGGTGGGGACCCTGCTAGCCATGGGCATTTGCAGGAGAGTGGAGTCCCTGGTTTTGGTTCCAGGGCAGAGGAATAAGCTGAAGCTTACAGCCATGGGAGGGACCACAGAGAGTAAGAACGTTTGCTGCGACAGCTTTGCTGGAGACCCTGGCCGTGGCTCAGTGGCAGAGAGGAGTTCAGGAGTTCCTGAAATTGGGTATCCAGATAGAGGTCAGAAAACAACAGTACAAAAGACCTGAAACCTGAGATATTATTCCCCACACCTTGGGACTAGAGTCCAACCATAACACAAAGTTAACAGCCAAGAAATAAGCCACTTAAAAGTGAGTAAGCAAAAGAGAAAGAACTTGACCATAGATAGCTACTATGGTGATAGAGATCTGGGTTCATACTCAGAAGAAGATAGTGAAGTTTAAAACAGCTACTTCAGCTTCAAAGAAAAATGTTAAATGGTCACAAGCCTAAAAAAGAGTTTTAGGATTAAAAAATCAAATGAGAGAGGTTGAGGAAAAATTAGGGGGAAAACAAGTAATGCAAGAAAATAAAGAAAAATATGAAAAGAAAGTCAACCAGTTGGCAAAAGAGATCCAAAAACTTAAGGAAGAAAGTAACTCCTTAAAAATTAAGAGGAGGGAAAAGGACCCACATGTACAAAAATATTCATAGCAGCTCTTTTTGTGGTGGCAAAGAATTGGAAATTGAGAGGATGCCCATCAATTGGGGAATGGCTGAGCAAGTTGTGGTATATGAATGTAATGGAATACTATTTTCTATAAGAAATGATGAACAGGCTGACTTCAGAAAAACCTGGGAAGACTTATATGGTCTGATGCTGAGTGAAGTGAGCAGAACCAAGAGGACTTTGTATACAATAGCAGCCACGTTATGCAATGACTAAGAATGTTAAACTGAACCCTTCTCAGCATTATGAGGATCTAAAACATCTCCAGAGGCCTCGGGATGGAAAATGCTGTCCACATCCAAAGAAAGAACTATGGAAGTCGAATCGCTCTCACTTATTTTTACCTTCAGTTGCATTTTGTTTCATCTTTCTGATGGTTCCTCCTATTGGTTTTAATTTTTACTTACAGCTTCACTAATGTGAAAATATGTTTAATGGGCACGTAAATGTAAAGCCTATGTCAGATTGTGTGCCGTCTTGGGGGAGGGTGGTGGGGGGTGGAGAAAAAGGGAGAAAAAATTTTCAACTCAAAAGCATATGGAAAAAAAAGTTAAAAAAAAAAAGAAAAATTAAGAGGAGGAGCAGCTAAGTGGTGCAGTACATAGAACGCTGGCCCTGGAGTCAGGCAGACCTGAGTTCAAATCTGGCCTCAGACACTTAAGTGACCCTGGGCAAGTCACTTAATCCTAATTGCCTCCAAAAAAAAAAGGAAATGAAAAAAATATGTAATTGTACAGTCTGCTCCATTGTACCATAATTATTGGAGCAGCTAAATGGCACAGTGGATAAAGCAACGACCCTGGAGTCAGAAGGACCTGAGTTCAAATCTGGCCTCAGACACTTGACACAAGTTGTGTGATCCTAGCCAAGTCACCTAACTCCATTGCCTAGCTAAAAAAAAGAAGAAAAAAGACTCAACTAAATATTAAAATTGGGCAAGGAGAAGCCAATGTATAATATGTAAGACACTAATAATGTGTAACATATAAGACACCAAGAAATAATAAAACAAAATAATGAAAAAAAATAGAAGAGAATGTGAAACATCTCATTAGAAAAACAACAGATCAAGGAGAGACCATATGAGAATTGTTGGACTACCTGAAAATTATGATTAAAAAAAGAGTCTATAGACACAATACTTAAAGAAATTATTAAGGAAAAATGCCCTAAAGTTTTAGAATAAGAAGATAAAATGGAAATTGAAGAAATCCAATCACTGCCTGAAAGAGATCCCAAAATTAAAACTCACAGGAACATTATAGCCTAGTTTCAAAGCTCCCCAGGTCAAGGAGAAAATATTACAAGCAAGTAGGAAAATAAATACTGTGGTGCTACAGTCAGGATAAACAGTGTCTACATTAAAAGGCCAAAGGGCATGGAAAATCATATTCCAAAGAGCAAAGGAGCTGGGTTTGCAAACCAGAATAACTTACCCAGCAAAGTTGGGTATAATTGTCAATGGGAGAAAAATGGATATTTAATGAATTAGAGGACTTTGAAATATTTGTGACAAAGAGACCAGAACTGAATAGAAAATTTGACCTATAAGATTCAGGAGAAACATAAGAGGGTAAACATTAAAGATCAATTATAAGAGATTTAATAAGGTCAGACTGTTTACTTCTTATGTGAGAAAATGTTATATGGAACACGTAATAAGAATGTTATCATTATTTGGGTAGTTTGAAAGAGCATACATAGATTGAAGGCTTGGTGTTGAGTTGAGTGCAGTGGGGTGATTCTAAAAAATGAAATTGGGTAGGGAGAGGTAAAATGGAGCAATTATCTTATACAAATAGGATGTGAATGGAAGAATTGTTAGAGTGGAGGATGGGTTGGGGGGATGGAGTGCTAAAACCTTATTCTCATCAGACCTGGATAAAAGAGGGAATAACATGTATATCTAGAAGGGTACAAAAGTCTTCTTAACTTACACAGAAATAGGAGGGGAGGGGATGGGATAAAAAAGGGACTCTTAGAAGGGTATACAGAACAAATCAAACTCACGTTTTTAAAAGAGATGTATAGAAGATAGAAGAAAGAGCATATAATAGGCTAAATATCATACATGTTATAATCCTGGAAAATTAGTGTCAGGAATACTCATGGGTCAAAATGAGCTGAAGCTAGTGAGGGAAGCTAAGGACAGCAAAAAGGGTTGTTGTTGTTTAGCTATTGGGGAAAAGAGGAAGATCAAAGAAATTTTAGGACAACTGCCTTGGAAGAGACAACAATAACCTACAGTAAAGAGAAGGAAGAGCTGTTTCGTACTTATTTTTATTCTTTTTTACTAAGGAGAATGATCTTTGCACTAGAAATGATGAACAAAAATGACCAGTAGGGAGTTGATACTCAGGACAAATAAGGACATGATAAGAGAACACTTCGTTGCCTTTGATGGATATAGGTCACCTGGCCCAGATGAACTTCATCTTTGGGAAGTGAAAGACTTAGCAGATGTGATTCCTGTGACACTGTCACTAATATTTGAATGTCCATGGAAAATGGAAGATGTAGGGTTGACAATAGATATATGTCTTAATTTTCAAAACAAAGAGAACAGAAATGGCAAGCTATAGGCCAGTGAGCTTAGTTTTGATGCCTGGGAAAATTCTAAAATGGAACATTAAAGACATGGTGGGTGAGCTGCTAGAAAAGTGGTGATCACAAAGAGCCCACATGGCTTTATCCAGAGCATGTCAAGTCATGCCCAACTAGCATCATTTCCCTTACAGCAAGGCTTTACTTAAATGTAGCTTACCTAGATTTTAGCAAGTAGTTGATAAGCATCTCATAGTATTCTTGTGAAAAGATGGAGAGATGTACATGGGATGATAATACAATTAGATGCATTCATAACAAGTTGAATTGCAGGGGTCAAAGAATTAATGGGTTCCATGTCACCTTGTCAGGAAGCCTCCAGTAGGGTGAGTGCCCCGGGGTTCTGCATAAAATTTAACATTTACATCACTGACTTAGATAAAGGTGTAGCTGGCATGCTCATCACTTTTTCAGATGACATAAATCTGGGAAGGGCAGCTAACACACTAGATGATTGTATCAGAGTTTTAAAAAATCCTGGTAGGCTGGAGCAGTGGTATTAAATCCACCTGGAAACGGGAGCCACTAATAGGTACGTGAAGATCCCTGAAGGCCATATGTTGGCTTAGTTTTTAAATGTATTGTTTTATTGTATTTTTAAAATTTTGTTAAATATTTCGGAATTACATCTTGATCTGGTTCAGACCACACTCAGAAGTGTTGTCCGTGGGCCACCTTTGGACTAGATACTGGGCTGAATCTAATAAGGTAAAATTCAGTAAGGATAAGTGTAAAGCCTCACACTCACTTTCAAAATAATCAAATTCACTAGTATATGCTGGGGAACTCATGGCCAGACAGTGGTTCATTTAGAAAAAGGTCTGAGAGTTTTAATGGGCTGGAAGTTCAGTGGAAGTCAGTAGAGCAAAGTGGCGTCCAGTAAGGCCTTGGGCAACATTAAGAGTCATCATTTTCTGGAATGAGCAGGCAGTGGTAGTCTCTGTGTACAGTGCCTTAGTGAGATCACCTCCTGGAGTCTTGTGTTCAGGTCTGGGTGCTACAGTTTAAAGATGTTTTTGACAAGCTGGAGAGCATCTGGTGCTGGACAATGAAGATGAGAAGGCCTTGAAGTCCAAGCCATGGGAGCAATGTTCAAAGGAACTGAGGAGGTTTATCCTGGAAAAGAAAAGACTCAGATAGCTTCCTTCCAACATTTGAAGGACTGTCCTCAAGTGGAAGAAGGATTAGGTTTGTTCTGTTTGCTCCCAGAAGGCAGAACCAGGAGTAATAGATGTGAGAGAAATGATTATTTTTATATTATATTAATAACCAGTTGTTAAATTAGGTTTTCTTCTTTCTATTTCCTCATTCAGGGACCAGCCTCTGTAGGTCATTCAGAGAGTCTCCAAAGGAAGGACAAGGCTGACAGATGAGATTGGCCTAATCCTTGGGGTACATGCTCCAATGATAGTAGACGGAACCCCACCCAACTAGCAGACCTTACTTTTATTTATAGTGTAAACAGAATCTAATCTAGGTGAATTCCAGCCCTAAATCATTAAGCCTGTGTCCTTGCACCCTTCCATTGGAGTCTAGGGTAACCCAGTTTATGAAGGAGAAAACTAACCAGAATGGTCTGGGTAGAGATGGATTCTTTTGTCCAGATTGCCGGAGGCAGCTGAGTCTCTTGATCAAGCCACATTCTTAGGAGGAGGAGCTGAAGGCTTTCAGCCCACCTCCTCATTTGAAAGTCTACACCCTCATTCATTGTTCACCCATCAGGGTTGATTTTCACCTGTCAAGGGCACCCCGTTTTCTAAAAGTATATTAAGGCATTCAGGATCTCCATTGAGTATCTTTGATTATCTAGAGAAACCACTGACTATCAATTTATTATCAGCTAGCCTAATTAATAAATTGATTACTAATTATCCAGAAAACTATGTCTCTTGGGTTTTTCATTCATCTCAGTGGAAGTAGCAAGTAGGCAAATTGGGACTTGATTGCAGGAAAAATCTTTTACCAAGTAAAGCTGTCAAAAAGGGATGGGTTCCTCCTGACCCACCCACTTGGAAGTCTTCAAGGAGAGGGTGGATAATCACGGGTCAAGTATATTGTAGTGAGGACTCCGTTGAGGTCCAGTGGGTTGGACTAGATGGCCGTTGAGGTCCCTTTAACTCCAAAGTCAGTAATCCTGGAAATCAGAGAAGGCTTCAAGCACATAACATGAAGTGCAAGTTACCGCACCTGCCACTGTACTAAGGACCTGATGGGCTGCTGTAGTTCACTGTTCCCTGCTACGGTATTTCCTCATTTATTTCCTCTGTTAACCCTTAACCAGATCTTGTTTCATTGTTGTGGTTTTTTCCCTTTCTCCATCACCTTCCATCATTAGGTGGGAGAAAGGGGAAAAATTACTTAAAATGGTACTTTAAATTTAAAATTCACTTTACACATTTTATCCCATTTGAGCCTCACAACAGCTTTATGAGGCAAGTACTTCAGGTATTCATTATCCCCATTTTTACAGATGAAGAAACTGAGGCTTAGGTCAGCAAAGCAACTTGTTTAAGGTCGCGTGGCTAGTAGAGACAAAGCCCAGATTGGATTCCAGGTTTTTTGAGTCCAAGTCCATTGTTCTTTCTACTTTAAAAAAAGAAAGAAAAAAGAATTAATTCCAGGGCTGGGGATTGTTCTCTCCCTGCTCCAGGGATCTTTGGGCAGCGTTTGGAAGATACTGTGCAATATGAGCGGAAGTACGGCCATCGCCTGGCCCCGCTGCTGGTGGAACAGTGTGTGGATTTCATCCGGGAGCGAGGACTCACGGAGGAAGGACTCTTCCGAATGCCTGGTCAGGCCAACTTAGTCAAGGATTTACAGGATTCATTTGATTGTGGAGAGAAACCACTATTTGACAGGTGAGTCTGAGTTGTTAAAGCAGCTGGCAGGAGCCACAATATAAGATTTTCGAAGAATATTCAATGTGTTCCTTAAATCTCTGATGAAGGACTTCTGATGGTGCATTAGGCCAGTGAGGAAGATGGCAGCCAGAAGATAAAACAGCTGCAGATGAGTGTGAAAATAACAGTAATACCTTACATGAGTATGAAGGACGTTGTTGTCTATGGTGCTAGACTTGAGGCAGGCAGCCCTGCGTTCAGGTTCTACCTCACTGTGAATGTGGGCAAGTCACTTGTACACTTTGAGCCTTTGGCAATTCTCTTAACTGACTGATGAGTTCCAGACTCAGTGGAAGGAATTCCCACAGCAGCAAAGATTCTAGGTCCTCAACATATAGACATCCACAGGTATATTTTTTATATAAAATCTTCCCTTTCAGCTGATGTGATGGTTACCCTGAGTTCTTGAAAGTTTATGTTGGGGAGCATTACTGGTTCTATACCAAAAATCTAATTTCAGCTTGGTAAGACCTTCTAGAGACTGACTGGCTCTGGCTCTGAAAACTCTTAGAACCAGCCTAGATAAATTTGGAGACTCTTATCACCACCAGGTTAGCCATACCAAGTGATTTTTTTTCCAGACATAATAACTTTTTTGTTTTGGGGGGAGTTGGGGGTTAAGTGACTTACCTAGGGTCACATAGCTAGTTGGTGTCTGAGGGCAGATTTGAATTCAGGTCCTTGTGACTCCAGGGCTGGTACTCAGTCTACTGCACCACCTAGCTGCTGCCCAGACATAACAACTTTTGAGATTATCTAAGACTACTGAACAACAATAACCGGTATTGAATTGTTGGTTTTCCTACTCCTATTGAAAGAGATTTCTTCTTCCTCAAGTGTTTCTAGAGCACTCTGTCTATCCCTTTTTTGTATCACATATTATCTTTTTTATGTATTCCCTGTATCATATATATTATTGGACATGTCATATCTCCCATGCCCATTAGACCAACTTCCTTGAGGAAAGTAATTGGATGATTTTTCATCTTAGTATGTTCCCATCATTCTAGCCCATCAAGGTCTTTTTGGACGTGGCTTCATTTATCTATTGTATGAGCTATCACTCAGCTTTGTCATTTCCAAATTTAACAAACATGCTACCAATGGGGACATAGCTAGGAAGTCACAGAGCCAGAGTTAGAACCCAGCTCTTTGCACTCTTTCCCAGAATCCGACCACCATCTTGTTGTCCTTTGAATGATTGTTGATACAGTACTTGAGCTTGAAACCATGAGTCAGCCATTTGCTTCTGAAATTGGAAATGAAATGAAAGTCTTTAAGTGCTAAGCACCAAGTTCAGTTTTGAGGTTTGTGTGAAGTTGGGAAAAAGTTCAGACGCAATTTTGTTTTCGAGCTTAGTTTAGACATGTGATGACTTGTAAAGGATCTCAGTCTCTGGCTTAGGTAAGAAAACCAGAGATTGTGTCATGTAACAGGAAAGCAGCACATGGCTTACAGAAGAAAGGGAGACCACAGAGCTAGAGAATCATGGACTAAATATCTTAGCCAGAAGGGGTCTTTGTGATCATTTAATACAACTCCTCCTTTCAAAGCATAAAGCTGAAGCTTAGAAAAGAAGGGGGACTTGTCAAAAGTCACATACCCAGCAGAGAGAGCACAAAGGACACGCTGATGAATAGAGCAGATGCAAAGGCAAAGGGGTCCTCCAGGCAGATACTTCTTGGTCAAAGGGGAGAAAGAGTATTCAGAGCTAGGTGAGGCTTTTGGACACCAAATGAGATCGTCCTTCTTACGCTAAAATGTCATTCACTTTGGTTATTACTTATATCTTGTGGCATATATAAACAGTTGAGGCTATAAAACAACTTCCTAGTTATAACTTCTGCATAAGGATTGCTGGGCACCTCATTCATCGTATCACTTGATTCTTTCCCAGCCCTGGGCATCTTCAGTCATGTCTGAGAGATTCCGGCTGGAGAGTCTTGCTGGCTGTTCAGAATGTATGATTTAGACCAGGCTGAAGGTAGAGTATAATGATAGCTATCTTCAGCTATCTTCAGCTGTCTGAAGTACCACCATATGAAGGAGGAATTAGGCCTGTTCTCAATCCCAGAGCACAGAGAAGCAGCTTTAGACTTGGAATAAGGAAATACTTCTTTATCCCGACATGCAGAGCTCTCCAAAAGGGAAATGGGCTGCTTTCTGTTGTATTGGGTACTCTTCACTGGAGGTCTTCAGTCAGAGACTGAAAGAGTAATCACTAAGGACTTTCTTTATATTAGAGAAGGGAGCCTTGTTCAGTTAAGGGAATCTGAGATCACTTTCAACTCTAAAACATCATATGCTGAAAAGAGCATTGGCTTTGAGGTCAAAAGGACCTGGACCCAAATCTTGCCTCTGATACTACTTATCTGTGTGACCAGGAGAAAGTCACTAGACAGACCTCACTTAGCCTGTTTCCTTATTTATAAAATGAAAAGGTTGAACCTCTGAGGGCCCTTCAAGCTCTGGATCTATAATTCTATGATACTGTGAGTCATTGGGCTCAAAAATGCTCATAGTCCCTGAGGCACAAGTGGAGAAAAGGAATATGGCTACACTTTCCCCACCTTCACATGACATCTTGATTGCGTGATATAATGGAAGTACTCTGCTGTGGCTTTCGCCACTGAGCAGTCTAAAGGAGTTCTGTCTTGCTGTGAATCTTCCCAAAGCCTTAGAAGGTATTTGAAGGGAAAATGATTTTTTCTCCGTACATTAACTGATCAGCAACTCAGGAATCTCATCCAGAAACAATAGATAATGTCTGTCCCTTTCCATGATACCTATATCTTGTTACTAGTAGCTGCCAGTGTGTGTCCTTACTAAGTCTTCCTGGTGACCCCTAGGACACTGTTGTGATAGTGACTTTGCATGGAGTTTGGGGACCCCTCCCATGCTGAGGGGCCAATGGTTGAACCACATCCAGGTTCTTTCAGCTCTTCAAAAAAAGATGCCTTTGTGGTTACTAAAAGCAAATGTCATTTGCCAAGATTCACTGTTTCCAGGCTATCTATCCTTCTGCCCTCAAGAGTCCTTAAATGCTTTGATGGGGCTCCTCAGCTCCTAGTTGTAAGTTAACAGGGGTCTCCATGTTGGACTCATTATCTGTTCACTGGCTTGGAATGAAACTGGGTCATTTCATTTTTTTGCCACTGACTTAACTGTAGGGAATTGTCAGAGAAAGGAACAACTTACCAATTCCACAACAGCATCTCCTCGAGACCCCCTTCACTCCCTTTACCCATGGCTCGTAGTTAATCATTCCTTGTACTGGCCAAGTACTGACTACACAAGGAAACAAATGCCCGCACGGCTTTTAAGACTTGAAGACATTCTCTTCATTCCCACCCACCCCCGACCTTCTCTCTTTGATTCTCCACAACTGCCAATATTTGCTCCGCTCTTGAATCAGAAGTGGAGCTGCCTTGAGAAAGGGCACATTCCCTTGCTGCTGAGAGGGATAATTGGCTGTGGACTGACGAGGGTGAGGTCACTGATCCCGGCCCATGTGATGCTTTGATGGAGCTGGAGGTAGAAGACCAGGAAACCTGTTTTGTTGTGCTTGGGCAAGACATGATTATGCACTTCCTAATTGCTAGGGCTGGAAATGGCAAGGTGTAGTCTAGGATTTCATCCATTGTGAAGCAGTCGGCATGTATTTATTAAGTGCCTGTTGTTTGCTCAGCTTTGTGCTTATTGCCCTGGGTGGGAGATGAGAGAAAAAGCAAAGGGAACTTTCACCATTTGAGATCTGGGGTTTCCTGCTATATCTCTTTTCAGCCCATCCTGGATTCTCCGCCTCCTACTGCCTTCTGCCATGCTAGGCTTCATCCCTGCCATGGCAGGACAGCAAAGAGTGACTAACAGTCATGCTCTTAGTTATAGGAGGAGAGATCAGGGAGAGCCCAGAAAACCTCAAGCCTGCTGTTGGGCAAGATTCCTTATAGGAGGATACTTAGTTTCGTAGGTTTCAGAGCTCTTCCCTGACCCATGACTTTTGACTTTATAATCTGGTCATCTCAGGGGAGACTTTGCTACTTTTACTAAGGGAGGAGTTCAGACGTGGGGGTTGATAATCTTTTGCTTTCCTTAGAGTTCACCGCTGGAGTTGGAAGAACCTGATTTTTTCCAAGCCTCCCTTATCTGAACATCCAGTTTATCTGTGAAGTCACCCTCTCTCCCACCCTCCCTCCCTCCCCCACAATGTATCCTAGATTTATCTGGATTCCTGTCTGACTAAATGAATTTTTCTTTACTCAGCCTGTCCCTGCCTGGTACTACTGTATTAGTTTTGGATAGATCTTTATTTTGAATGCCAGTAGGTGTTTTAGTAGCTAGATGGCTTCATGGATTGAGTGCTGGACCTGGAGTCAGGAAGACCTGAGTTCAAATGTGACCTCAGACACTTACTAGTTGTGTGACCCTGGGCAAATCACTTAACTTCCATTTGCCTTAATCCATTGGAAAAGGAGATGGCAAATCACTCCAGTACCTTTGCCAAGAAAACCCCGTGGACTTTATTGGTGTGCTGTGGTTTACAGGGTGGCAAAGAGTCAGACACAGCTGAACACCACCAACAACAATAAAGCGTTTTAATGACCTCAGCTCTTCTGTAAGGTCAGTCACTCTGCAAGTAGCTAGATTGGAAAAGAAACTTATTTCGCCTGCTCCTGGTGTTGGAAAGGCTCAGCTCATGTACTGCCTTTTAAAAGAGGCCTATCCTAGCCTGTCCTATCCTATCCAAGAGGCTGATGCTCCCTTTTTTACCCCCACCCCACTCCCAAACTGCTAGGGTCTTTCCTATTCTGGTTTCTTTGTGTTTAAGATCATCAGTATAAAGTTGGAAGGGGCCTCAGAGGCCATCTGGTTCAACATTAATATCTTAAAAATGGGGAAGCAAAAGGTTCCTTACCCTGGAACATCCATCTTGCATACCACTCCCCTTCTCCCATCGGTGAATTCTGCCATTCTGGAGAAGGGCCCAGCCTGGCCAACCATTATTCCCCTTCTGGTTGTGCTTTGGACTCTCTGGACATCTACACCATTACCTATGTCCTCCCCCATCCACAATGATTTTCTTTTCCTTTCTTTTTGTGAGTTTTCTTCTCTATTAGACTATAAGCTTTTGCTCATATTTGTATCCCCAGTGCTTGGCTTAATGCCTGGTACATAATAAGTGCTTAATAAATGCTTATTATGTGCCTACTTGTATAGGGGGATCAAGTGATTCTACCAAAGTCAAACAAAATCAGGATTTGAACCTAGGTCCTCTGGTTCCATAATCCGTGCTCTGTACTATGGCTACCTCCTTTTACTTGGCATATATTTAGTATTTACTCATGTGTGCATTTGTTATCTCCTCCAGAAGTGCACAGGTTCTTTGAGGGTAGAACTATTTTTGTTTTCCCTTTTTTATCCCTAGCACCTAGCACAGTACTGGATTGTTGCATGAATAAATGAATGAGTAATGGCCATTGGCTCTGGTCCACTTTGGAGTCCAAAGACTTAGGTCTTGTCTGGGTCCTACCTGTGTCACCTTCTACCTGTTTTTACCCTTGGGCAAACTCCTTCATCTCATTGAGCTTTTCCTTTAAGTCCCTAGTAAAATCCTGCCTTCTACTGGAAGCTTTCTCTAACCCCACTCAATTCCAGTGCTTTTCCTCTTTTAATTATTTCCTATTTATCCTGTGTATAGCTTTGTATATATTTGTTTGTATATTGTCTCTCTCATTCAGTTGTAAGCTCCTTGAGGACAGGAATTGTCTTTTGCTTCTTTTTATCCAAAGCACTTAGGATAGCGCTTAATACATGCTTATTGATTGATTGATGGTTCTCTAAAATGGTGATAACAAAGGGGGATTGATCAATTCACTGGTCATTTGCCATTTTCTCCAGTACTTTTTCTCTGGAGAATTATGCCTTGTCTAGATGGGGCGTCTCTGTTTTCTTTCCTGCTGCTTCAAGGTCACTGGAAGTGCATACACGTGGAGTTTTACTCACCTTTAATTCCCACTATCTCAAAGGGTCTTTCAGAGATTGTATATTTCAGGTAAGTTGCCATTGTGTTGGTAGAGGGAATTTGAGCACTAGGAATTCTATTGGCTGATGAAATCACAGGTCTGACCAATAAAAATAAATTTTTGTATCAAAGGCTTTGCCTGTGGAGCACAAGTTTCAACAGGTCTTGCTGAGCTGGGAAATTTTCGAGTGCAGGCCTGGCAACAGACTATACATCTGTTGTCCAAGGACCAGTCTTGTTAAGTTTGAAGCAGCTTGCTGCCAGGGTGGTTGCAGAATGTTGGATTTTTCCCCCTACAGCAATTCGGGCAGCCTTCCTGCTAAAGCATGGAGTGGACATGTGGTCTGTATCAGTAGGGGGAGCCCCTATCCTGACAGAATCATGAAGCCCTGGAATAAGAAAGGTTTATTCCCATGAAATGCTTGCCTGGCCTAGCCATTTACTGGCTCCTCCTCCATATTGGCAAACAGCTGCTGATGTCACCGTGTTCCTGCTGTGACGTCAGCAGCATCACCTAGACACTGAGACTAAAGCAGAAAACAAGGGTCAATAGAAAGAAGAGCATGGCTTATGTACCAATAATGTGGTAGGTGCCAAACCAGAATGAACAAAGGGGACTCCACATTGGGACCTTTGTCCTTTGAGTGTTCAGAGCTTTGAGAAGCTTTGGGCAGAATGGTTCCACTGGTCATGCGATATATGGTTATTAAATGAGCTTGGCCAAGAACAGTGAGTCAGCCTGGGGAGACGTGAACAAATGGGGAGGTCACCAGCTGGCTTATCAAATGGTCACGATGTTTTTACAAGCAGACCAGGCAGGGCCTTTGGAAGGAGAGTGGTTCATGGATACCAGGGAATGAGAGGCTATTTGGAGGCATATCAAAGGACCTGAAAGAATAGGAAGTTGGGGAGGGGGTGGAATTTGCCTTCCCAGTGGGCCAGGAAGCTGTCCTTCAACCATCCCTAGGGGAGAAGCAACTTTAGTCACTTTGTATGGGCAAGAGGCTGAGGTCTCCCAAAGTGGTTGGATCTGGGTCCAGCTTACGCAGAGCCAGGGGACTAGCCCTCACTCTGGCTTAGTGATGCTTTCTCCCTGAGGCAGAATGGACCGAGTTAGCCAGGAATCAATCGACTTTTTAGTGAAGCACCTGCTTTCTTCCAGGCACTGTGCTACCAGGGCTGGGGATATACAGATACAGGGTGAAACAGTCCCTTCTCGGGAGGAGGTTACATTCTAATGAGGGAATCAGAGATGGAAGGCAGGCCCCCTGGTCCACCACTGGGCAGCCATAGATGTAGTTCTGCTGCCCTTTCTATGTGACTATTTCTAGGTTCAGGAAGTGAAAGAACTAGTCTCAGTGTTCATTTCTGATTTCCCTGGAATCCATATCTGCTCTCCCTCAGTTATTTAGAGAACAGTTACCTAGAGAGAATAGAAGATAAGGGGACGAAGCTTAGATCACCATACGAGGATCAGGTCTCTGTGACATTGTTTCTTTGCCTTCCTGGTATTCACCCATTGCCTGGAAAGGTAATGTCATTGTATTTTTTTTTCCTTTAAGGCAGTTGGGGTTAACTGACTTGCCCAGGGTCACACAGCTATTAAGTGCCAAGTGTTTGATCTGAGGCCGGATTTGAATTCAGGGCCGGTGCTCTATCCACTGCACCACCCAGCTGCCCCATGTCATTGCTTTTAATGGAGGGTTAGAAATGATCCAGAAGAGCTAGTTCACAGAACTAGAGTACCTAAGCATCTTGATACTCCCTTGCACCCACCCATGTCTAGCTGCCACCAGATTCACACCCAGGTCTTTGACATTTAATCCGTCTGTTTAAGGTCTAGAGGCAGGAGATGTATTGAAGAATCTTGTAGCCTCAGGAAGCTGCTGGATATAGAGTCAGCTTTTTTTGCCCATGGCCACTGAGATCCATTAGATTGAATTACTGAGAAACTGGATTCTGTAGTGGGTTAGGAACTAAACATACTCAGGAGCCAATGTAGAGTAGTGATGCTAGAAACATGTTTTGAGACCCTCAGATTAAGGGGGTCAGTGAATTCTCCAGCCTTTAAGAGCCTTGGAATAGCAATGGCAGGTTTTTGATCATGATCTCTCTGCTTGACTCTATTTTCAGTGGCCTTTGAAGGGTGGGGTTGGCCATCAGGGACAAAGGAGCTCGGGGGGTGGCAATCAGTGGAACCATTCTGCCCAAAGCTTCTCAACCAGCATCAACCTGATGCTGACATGAAGAGAGAACCACGGCACTGATCCCTGTAGTTGGAGCCCAGTTCCTCCCACATGCCCAACTTTGTATAAAGACTGTTGAGTTTTCCTTCCCTGGGTTACTTAAGAGGAACAACCCTGTACAACCCTCTGGAGGAGAAAGCCTATTTGATCCAGGAGCTTGGGTCCTGTCAAGGACCAGAGTGAGTGGGCCTACCAGGGAGCCCATTATCAGCCTGTGTGGCCAGCTCCACATGAAAGAGTGGTGCCTTTAAGGCCTGGCTAGAGGATGTGCTGTGGAGCACGAAGTGCTGATGACTCAAGGCCAAGGGCTCAGGCACAGGAAGCACTGGGCCTTAAGCTCCTGGCAGCAGCTGCTAATTATCATCTTGCTGTGATTTCCACATGCCTAGAGCACCAGGTGGTACACGAAGCACCTCCCTTTTCTCTTCTCCCTCCCTCCCTTCCACAAGCTCCTGTAGGTGGAAGACACTTGTTTTCCAAGTTCCCAGAAGAGAGCTCTGTAAGCTTCCTCATATCGATATCTTCCTCATGTTGATTGAAAAGAGAAAAAAGGAATTGACCGTGACTGATGAGAAATTATAGTTTCCACCTTTCCCTCTCCACTGATTCCTCCACTGTGATTGCTTCCACCAACGGAAACATATTCCATATATTCTGTCTGGGCATCATGATGGTTAAGTGCAGTACATTCCATGTACTATAGGTGTGTAGAACCTAATAGACAAAGGTGTGAGAAAGAGAGATTTAGGCTGCAGAGAAAGTGACTACATACATCATCAGTCCACATGATGTGCCAGCAAAAAGGTCACTTGTGGTTTTGGCAAATGCACGTCCACTTAGCCCGTGGTCCACCTCTAGGATTTTCCCTTTCCTAGGGTGGGAGGTTTTCCTTGCCATGGCTGCTAGTGTTCCCATCTCTCTCCTTGAGCAGCGGCAGAATTAAAATGGCCTTAGATGCTTTCTCTTCTGCTCTCCTCACAGCACAACTGATGTCCATACGGTCGCTTCCCTATTGAAATTGTATCTGCGGGAGCTGCCTGAGCCTGTCATCCCCTTTGCCAAATATGAAGATTTCCTCTCCTGTGCTCAGCTGCTCTCCAAGGATGAGAGTGAGGTCAGTGGGCCTTTTTCTTGATATCTTGTTGGAAGTCCTTCCTGGCCAACAGCCTTGCTAAGGTAAGGAGCAATTGCCAAAGTCAACATGAGAAGCAGTAATTGGGGAAGGACTTAGGTTAGATATTTATAGGAACATAGGATCATCAGACCAGTGTAAGACCAGTAACATAAGCCCAGGATTAAAGAACTGGGGGGGGGGGGGGAACAGCTTAAAGAGCTAGGCTTTGGAAATGGTCTTAGTTTAAGCATCTCTAACTCTTGGAGATACTTGAAGAAAAGGCTAGTTACCTAGCAGTCTGGTCCTATTTCAGAGAGTCAGCCAGCATTCATTAAGTACCTACTGTGTGCCTAGGTATCGTGCTAGGTGCTGTGGATACAGAGATAAAAATGAGATGGTGTCTGTCCTCAGGGATCTTAGAGTTTGTTAGACAAGACAACATTTATATAAATAAGTCTATTCAAAGTATAAAGACAAGGATTGGTTTTTGGTTTTGCTTTGTTGTCATGGTGGTGGCAGCTCTACGCATGTGTCATTGTCCAGGGAAGGTTTCATGCAGTATCATAATTGGAGTTTTGAAGGAAACAAAAGCTCCTAAGTGGTAAAAGTGAAGGCACTTCAGGCTTGGGGGACAGACAGTACAAAGGTTCAGAGGTGAGAGATGATGGAACATCATGTACAAGGACCAGTAAGGTCAGTTTGACTGGACTAGAGAATGTAGAAAGAGTGTTTCATAATGAGATCGGGAAGGTAGTTTGGGGCTAGGTTGCAAAGGGTTTTAATAGTTAATTAGAGAACCTTATAAGATCCTAGAGGCCACAGGAAGCCATTGGAGCTTATGGAGTAGGGAAGTGGTGTTATACTTTAGGAAAATTACATTTCTAGCTGTGTGGAAAGCAGATTGGAGAGGGGGGAAATGTGAAGCATGGCGACTAATTGGGTTATTGCAGTAAACCAGGCAAGAGGTGATGAGGGCTTGAAATAGGGTACTGGCCGTGTGATTAGAGGGAATAATGGTTGCAAGAAAGCTTGTGGAAATAGAAAAGGTAAGATTTAGAAATTGATTGGATAGGTGGGTGAAGGAGAGGGAACCATCAAGGGTATATCCAAGGTTGTGAATGATAGCAACTGTCAGGTGGTTCCCTGGACAAATAAAAGTAAGTTCAGAAGTGAGGTGGATTTGGAGAGAGTTCATGAGTTTTGAACATGAAGAGCTTGAAATGCCCATGGGTCATGCTATTTAAAATAACAAAAATAAGTAAATAAAATAATCAAAAAGCAGGTGGAGTTGCACAGCTAGAGCTTAAGAGAGAGGCTAGGGCTGGATTAGTCAAAGGAATTGGGCATGTTTATCCCGAAGAAGAGAAGACTCATGGTGCACAGTTGGGGAGGGGGAAGATATGATTGCTAATTTAAATACTTAAAGGGGCTAGTGTATGGAGGGAGGGAATATACTTGTTTTATGTGGCTCCAGAGGGCAGAGCCAGGACTTTCAGAGAGGTGGATTTAAGCTAGATAGAAGGCAGAACTTCCTGACCATAAGAACTGTCCAAAAATTGAATAGGGTACCACAAGAAATAGTGGATTTGTCTTCCTTAGAGACTGGATGATCACTAGCTGGGGTATGCTATAATAAGGATTCATTTTGTGTATGGGTAGGACTTCATGGTCCCTTTCCAACTCTTACATTGCAGGATTAGAAGACATAGATTTGAAAGTCATCTACATAAGGATAATAATTAAACCCATGGAAAGGGATGAAGTAAATGACTAAGTGAGAGATTGTAGAGAAAGAATAAAGTAGTACCCAGGTTAGCCTTGATGAACCAGCAGAGGAGACTGAGAAGGAGTGGTCTTACAAGTAGGAGAAAAACCAAGAGAGAACATTGCCACAAAACCCAGAGGAGAAAGTATCCAGGAGAGAAAAGATGACTAATCATGACAAATGCAACAGATAGGTTGGGAAGAATGGGGATTAAGAGAAGGCCATCAGCTATGGCAATTAAGAAATCCTTAGTAACTTTAAAGATGGCAGTTTCATCTAAGGTGGAGGGACAGATTCGCAAAAGATAGAGAAGTAGGTGAGGGGAGAGAAGTGGAGGCAGCAGGGATGGAGAGCTTTTTCCTGAGGGGCTTTGTGACAGGGCTGTGGATAACAAGTTGGTTTTTCTAAGTTGGTTTTCTGGCAGCTAGGGAAAATGGTGGGTCCTTGAGAAGTCAGGACTCTGAAGAGAGAGCCCAAGATGGGAAGCTACTATAAGCTTTCCTTAGAAATGAGGAAGACAGGAAGCTCCAGGTTGGGCTCCCAGTCTGTAAACTGACAACAAATGAAGAAAGCAGACCAACAAGAAGAGAGACCATCTCTCCTGAAGACAGGATGAATTAATCGACCACTCAGCCCCATTAGTTTTGTGACTTCCTTCCTTTCAAACCTACCCAAATAAAGGTTACTCCATGCTTCATAACAGAAAGGAATGAGTCCAGCAGGGGTGTTTCTCGGGCCCAGTACAACTACAGACATTTAGCAAGCCCTTACTGTTTACTGAATGTGAGACAATGGTTCTTTGTTTTCTATTTTTTCCCTTTGTTGCCAAGATCAGTGACCCTAGGCTATTTGGAGATGTGGAAGGAAGCAGGAGACATCTAAGTTTTCAAAATTCAAATGTACAAATAAGTCCTCAGCCTTGCATCTGACTTTTGTTTTTTGAAAGAGTACAGGGGTCCTTTCAGCCCCAATACATTCAGACAACAAACATGATTACCTCCTGATTTTCAGGGACAAAGTCTTACTATTTTCTTCAGAAAGATGAATGTCTTAGGAGCATTGTGCACCTGGCTGGATTAAAAGTGTCCTTCAACTGGAGTTGGGGTGGGGAAGTTGAAAGGGAGGCAGAAGAAATTCATATTTGTCAAATAATTGCACTCTGATAAAAATATTCTTCGAGTAGCACTGGGGTTCTTCCATAACATTCTTCCCTCTACTTTGCAAGCTTCCTAGAAATGCAGTCTTCTTTTTTTTAAGAGTCATTGCTGTTGGGCTTCTGTGATTCTTTTAAAGTTTAATGGATTCCTCCTTTTTCACACTACAGTCATTTCTATATATACCCTAACCTCTCCCGTACACATATATACCCAGAATCCTCCCTTTTAGCAAAGAATGCAGTTAAGCAAAATCCACTGAATCTAGCAGAATATATGAACAGTTCACTACCTGTGGTCCCCCATCTCCACGCAGAGGAGAGAAATGTGTTCCATCATGTGTTCTCCAGGGTCACGATTGGTGGGCTTTCTTCTGACCCCCAAATGGGGTCATGAAGAGTTGGACACAAATGAAAATGACTGAACAATTCTGAGTCCAGAGTGGTGTTTTCATTTACAACTATTGGGACCATCATCTTTGCGGTTCTTCTGGCTTTGCTTCCTGCATTCTGCATCAGTTCATTGGAGTAGGAGCCCAGTTCAAAGCATGCCTATCTCCTTCACTCCTGGGGAAAGCTCAGTGTAGCTCCCTACTCCCAAGCTTCTCTTCAGAGCTGCTGATTCCATGAAGACCCAGACTTTCCCTAGGCAAGAACTGGAGAGAAAAACAAATTTATTATCCAGAGTTCTGACAAAAAAAAATCTCCTTTCTCAGTGCTTGGAGCCTCAGTTTCCCCACTTCTGATGGGGGAAAAGAATTGAAACTTTCAACCTTCTAAGAGATACTGTGTTGGTTTCATCTCAGCCTGAGAAAGGTATAGCATACATTCAAAGTGAAATCATTATTTTCTTTAAATAACGTGTGGTGTTTTTTTGTTTCTTCCTTATTTGGATTCTAAGGGCACTCTGGAGTTGGCTAAGCAGGTGAAAAATCTTCCTCAGGCAAATTATAACCTTCTCAAGTACATATGCAAGTAAGTAGCATTGGGCGTGGGTTGGTGAGAGGGTAGTACATTGCTTTGGTTAGTTGTACTGAGAGGTTGATTCTCCTGTGCTGAAGCAGAAAGCCAGTGGACCCAAACAATAGACTTGACATTTCTCTCTCATCCCAGTGCCCCATGAAGCCATCTTACTGAGCTGTAGCAGTTTTTGTTCCTGTCATCCAGCCTCTCTTTCCACCTTTAGACTCTTGGGTTCTGTCCTAGACTTCATGCAGGACGTAACTATCTTCTCTAAGCAGGGCAGGGCTATTTGATTAAAGCTTGGAGGACATGGAGAGTAGGTGAAGAGCTTGGAAAATCACCTCTGTCTTGAATGTGAAACTTTTAGAGTCATAACTAGGACAGGGAGGCAGGCCTTTGCAAGTCCCTTTTCATTCTATTCTGGTTTGCACCTACCCCAGACTGCCCTTTCCTAGTCCTGCCATTGGGGAATATGAAAGGTGGTATTACCAATGATAAGCCCCTGTGATTAATAATTTCATGTTGGCCAATAGATCAATATGTAAATTTACTTTTTTTTTTTTGCATGAGACAAGTTAATTGGCCAGTTGTGGGTTTTCCCCTCCAGCAGTAATGGCTATAGGTGTGGGAATGGGGGTAGGGAGATAGATAATTATTGGATGAGGGGCAAGGGGAAAGGGAAGTAACCTAGTAAATCTGGAACCAATATTCTCTTCCTTTGTTTCTTGGACTTTTTAAGGTTTTTGGATGAAGTTCAGGCTCACTCGAATATAAACAAGATGAGTGTCCAGAACCTTGCTACCGTGTTTGGGCCAAATATCTTACGTCCCAAAAAAGAAGATCCAGTGACAATCATGGAAGGTACCAGAGGGTTTTGTTGGGCAGTAGAAACTGAAAGCAAGTTGACATGGGTCATGCTCTGGAAGGCAAGTCAAAATATCTGGACAGAAGCCCACTTGATAAAACCACCACAGAAGTTAGGTTTTGACAAAGTTAGTTCCCTCTCCCTGTCTCTTTTTAGCCTTTAAATGGATGTCTTCAGGGTTTGTTGATATAAATATTATGGTGGCTGGGATTGAAGATAGTTATAAAAATAATAATTTTCTCATACGTTAGCAATCAGTAATTATGTAGTAAATGGCCAGTAATTCATGAAACCATGATTAAGGAACAGTAATTATAATGAAAGACTCAACTCTATTTTTTAAAAAATGTGGTCTTCAGCCTCTTGCATCTCCTGTGTAGTGGAACTTTTCTGAATCTAGTAAGGCACATATCATTTCTGGGCCTCAGTGGACTGGACTCATCACAGGTACGTCCTGATGCATTTGTTGACTTTTGGGAACCAGAGATTTTATAGGATTGTGGATTAAGAGTGGAAGGGACCTTAGATTAGAAATCATCTAGTCTGGATCCCTCATTTTTACAGATGGAGCAACTGAGGCCCAGAAAGAGGAAAGGACTTGCTCAAGGTCATACACGTAGCATGTGGCATGGTTAGAATTCAAATTGAGTTTCTTTGCCTCCAAAAAATAGCTCTTTTCAGTGTATTACCCTCCTTGATTTGCCTTTGTTTCATGAGAGCCGCTTTCTTAATCTGTAAAATAAGGATGATCCCTGTGTGCCTATATCACATGATTATAGTAAGGATCAAATGAGGTAATGGATGTAAAATGCTTGAAAACCTTAAATTTTATATGTGTGTATACATACATACATATACATACATGTATGCATGTATACACACATGTATGTGTATATACATACATGTGTATAGAGATATAGATGGATAGCTAGATAGGTAGATAGATAGTTGCTGAAGCTAAGTGAATTAATACCTTTGGAAACAGTCTAGCTTTTAATGAATTGACGAGCAATGGAACAGTAACGAGCTCACCTTGAAACTTTACTGAGGTCAGCAATAACTTAGATACTGAATTGAGTATCATTAATCCGGATTTCATGACCACATGCCTTAGGCTAATAAAATCTGGCCAGAATGCCCCAGAATATCAAGAATAATATGAATGGACCTACTTAGTCTGAAACTTCAGTGGATCACTGGGGGCTTTGTATTTACTGATGCAAGATTTCTCATCCCAAGTGACTAGTCCATATCCTTCTAGAAGGTTCTCCATGAAGGATCCACTTAATTTGTTGGAGAACTTCTAGGTCTTTCAAAATTTTGTGCATATCAATGTAACACTTGGGGTTGCTAAAAGAGCTACAGAGTACCCTAAGGAAATGTGGTCATTGTTCCTTAATCAATAGCTGTAGGAACAGCCAACCTCAACTACCACCTCTTCTACCACACACATAAAGCCCCTTTCTTCTGCAGCAGGCAGAGGCCTCACAAGCTTTTAGAACACCCACTTTTTTATGAATCAGCAGCTCGCTTGGACACTTTCCCATTGGAGCTTGGAGTGGAAGAACAGGGGCTGCCACCTGCCATTCTCTGACTCAGCCTCCATTTCTACTACGACATTTCCTTGTATGTTATTTCTTACACATGGTATCATTGGTGGAAGCTTTCTGCCAGCATATATCCACTATGCACTGTATGAAATAGATGGACCCTTTAATACCAAAGAAGAGCTTTTTTGAAATGGCTTCGGGATTGTTAGGGGATAGATATGGGACATATGATTTTATTCATATAAAGAACTCCTGGAGGAAGAAACTCCCCTACTAATGTAAGGTAGCACCTTCTCTGTAACTCATGGTAAGAGACTTGCCTAAAATACTGAGGTTGAGTGATTCACACAAGAGTTGCAAAGTGTGTCCAAGGAGAGACCTGAAACCAAGTCTTCCTGGCACCACGGTCAGCTCTTGATCTGCTCTGCTGTGGCGCCTCTCTTCAGGATTGTTCTTTGTCATAAATCAGTGTTGCTCACACTTCTCTAGATATTTGAACATTTACAGTCAGCTTTGGTTCTGCATTGTAGCAGCCACAAAACTGAAGTCTAACCGCCACATTTCTCTGAGCCCTTTCCCCAGGATTTCCAACTGTACAGTGCGTCTGGTCTCCCCAGAATGTCCAAGGCTATGCCAAGACCAGAACTCTCAAGTTCTCGTGGTAAGACTAGGCTGAACGTGATTGTATTTTGGATAATTTGTCAGGACAGGTTGTTGAGAGGCATGTCATCTATGTGTGATAATAATGAGACAGCTAGGCGTCATAATGGATAGCTATCTGGACCTGGAGCCTTCCCTTGCCCCATCTCCCTGACTCTTCTGTGTTGCCTTACCCCATTAGATTATAAGCTCCCCGAGGGCAGAGACTGCCTTTCTGTTTGCATTTTTATTTATTTAGCACAGTGCTTGGTACCTAGTGGTTAACAAATGCTTCTGAGTTGACTTGGGTCCAGGAAGATCGAATACTGCTTCAGACACGAGCAACATGACCCTGGGCAAGTCATTTAACTTCTATAATAATGTCATTTAGCCTCCTGGAGTTGCTGTAGGGATCACATATGTGTAAATTATATGTGTGTAGATAGATAAATATGTACGTATGTATAGATAGATACGCATGTATGTGTATCTGTATGTGTATAAAATCTATGTATGTATATATACACACATTTATGTACATCTATAGATACACATATATGTATCTGTATGTGTATATAACTATATGTATATAAATCTATGTATGTATATATACACACATTTATGCACATCTATAGATACACATATATGTGTATCTGTATGTGTATATAAATTTATGTATGCATATATACACACACATTTATATACATCTTTATATACATATATATATAAAGTTTTTATATGTATGCACTTTGCAAATTTTAAAGTGCTATATGTGTTAGTTATTGTTATTGTTGTTAGCTGTATTTCCCAATCATCCAGAACCTAGCATAGTACATGTTGTACATAATAGTTGCTCAGTAAATATTTGATGATGAAGCCCCAGTTTAATTCTAAATTGTAAGTTTCCTGAGGGCAAATGTTGTACCTGATGAGCTTATTTTGTGCATCATCTAGGTTGGAGCCAAAGCATGTAGCCACTTAGTACTATTTTATCATGATGGTGATACAGTGATAGTGAAGTTTGATCATTGACTACAGACAGATGGGACTAACTTAGTCCATCACATCACCCCTTCTCTATTGTCCTGGAGGCAGCTAGGTAGAGACCTGGGCTTGGAGTCAGGAAGACCTGAGTTCAAATCCGGCCTCAGACACTTACTAGCTATGTGACCTTGGGCAAGTCACTGTGCCTGCCTCAGTCTCCTCAACTGTAAAATAGGGATAATAACAGCACTTACCCCACAGGCTTGTTGTGAGGATCAAATGAGATGGTATTTGCTAAGCATTTATCATGATCCCTGACACATAGTGTGCACTATGTAAATGCTTATTCCTTTCTCATTCCCTTCCCTTTTTGAAAAAAAAAGGTGAAATTCCACCATTGTTTTCCAGTTGCAAGTGGAATGTTTCTACTTCAAATAGCTCCAGTGGAAAAGTACATAAACAATTTGTTGACTGCAAAAAAGTGGGTGTTTTTAAAGCTTGTGGGGCCTCTGCCTGCTGCAGAAGAAAGGGGCTTTATGTGTGGCTGTTCCTACAGCTGTTGATTAAGAAACAATGACATTTCCCTCAGATACTTCATGTCTCTTTTAAAAAACCTAAAATTATTAGTTTGTCATTCCTGATTTATCCTCTACCTGCCCCCCTTCACATCCTACAGATTTTCTTTTCTCTTCAAAGGTTTGAAAAATGATTGGAGCCCACATTTTTGCTGTGAGTCTGATACCCAAGTATTGAGGTCATCTGCTCTGAAGCCTGGTTTCCAAGGGCTTGTTTATAATTGTATAGGCACTAGACACAGGGAAATCACTACATGGGACACGTTCCATATGAATGAGAATCCAAAAGAGAATCTTCGTCCAAAACAAAACCTTATTTTGGAAGATGAAGCAGCTCTTTGACTGTCAGGATCATTGTATGAATCATTTGTTCCCCTCTGTCTTTTTAAAATAAGTTTTATTTATATTTTTTGGATTTACATCACACTCATTCCTAGAAAAACCTTCCCTTTTCTTCTTCCCAGCTGACACTGCCATCCAACAAAGGAGCAGTTAGCCAAAAATGCCCAATTCAGTAATCATGTATCAGTAATCTGACTTTGTATGTGTACACACACACACACACACACACACACACACACACACACACACACACACACACACAGACACCCCTGCCTAGAGATGGAAAGGACCTTGGAGGCCATCCAATACAATCTCCCCTGAACACGCCACTACCACCATTTTAAGAGATAAGGAAACTGAGACCCACTGAGATCACGGTCACACTGGTAGTAAATGGCAGAGATGGAATTTGAACTCCAGTCCTAGGGTCCCAAAGTCAGCCTTTTTTCCACAGCATTAGTAGGTATGTTTTTTAATCTGCTGTCTGTGACTCTCACTGGTTTTTACGTGTTTATGCCTTATTTCACTTACATTGCATTTTCTAATTTCACACTTGCCTCTGAAGCTGGTTTTCCAAAGTTTAAAAACAATTATCTACTGGAAAGATTTCACTGGAGACATGCTTGCCTTCTCTAGTTGGATTGCCCAATGTTCCCAAAGGAATGTGTTGTTGTTCAGCCATTTCAGCTATGTCCAACTCCCCATGACTCTGTTTTGGGGTTTTCTTGACAAAGATACTAAAGTGCTTTGCCATTTTCTTCTCTGCCTCATTTTACAGATGAAGAAACTGAGGCAAACAGGTTATTAAGTGACTTGCCCAGGGTCATACAGTAAGAGAAGGAAAAAGAGCTCTTACCTGGGAGTCAGGAAGCCAGTCCCAGGTTCTATTCCCAGCTCTGCCAAGAACTAGCTTTGTGAACTGGGATATGTTTCTTAACTTCTGTGGAAATGAGGTTAGGTGACGTGATTCCTAAGACGTCTTCCAGCTCCAAATATATGACTCTGACCCCCAGATTCTAGTCCTAGCTCTGTCATTGGACAAGTCTTCAACTCTGTGAGTCTGTTTTCATCATCTGTAGAACAAGAAGGTTGAACCAGATGATCTTGAAGCCCTGATGTTTTAATTCTACTCGGTGACTCTTCACCTCTACTCAACCCTTACTATTCAGCTAAATTTGAGCAGCTAAAAACTCAGCCAAACTAAGAGTGGGATTGGACCTGGATGCAGAGTGGATTGTGTATGAATAGACTTCATCATGGCAGTGCTTAGGGATGGGAGGAGGACAGGTAGACTCTGTTGGTTTTGATATAGTTCCATGAAATTTTATTTGTGATTATATTATAAAAACATGTCTACCAGTTCCGCCCCAGGGGACGGGCCCAAGTCTGGGGCATGACTCATTCTAAAAACATAAAAGGGTTTAAATCATTTAGCTCAGTACAAGGTTGGGGGTGGGAGGTCCAGGATCCCTTGGTGTCTGTTGGCCCTAGCTTGGCCAATCCATAGAGCATCAGAACCAGGCCCACCACAAGCACAGTCAGCCAGTAAGCATTTATTAAGTGCCTGCTGTGTGCCAGGCACTATGCTAAGTTCTGGAGAGACAAGGCAAAAAGACAGTCCCTGCCCATAAGGAGCTCACAGTGCAACGGAGGAGATAGCAGGTAAGCAAATATGTACAGACAAGCTATGTATAGGAGAAATAGAAAATAATCAACAGGGGGAAGACTAGAATTAAAAGGATAGTGGGAAAAACTTCCTGTAGAAGACGGGATTTTAGTTGGGACTTGAAAGAAGCCAGGAAAGCCAGGACACCATTCCAGGCACAAGGGACAGCCAGAGAAAATACCCAGAGTAAGACACAGAACGTCTTCTTTCTGGGACAGCCAGGAGGCCCATGTCACCTGATCCAAGCGTACAAGGGTGAAGAAGCATAAGGTGTAAGAAGGAAGGCTGGAAAGATAGTGGGAGGGGCTAGATTATGAAGGGCTCTGAATGCCAAACAAAGAATTTTGTATTTGATCTCAGAGGTGATAGGGAGCCACAGGAATTTATTGAGTGTGGGAGTGACGTGGTTGGACCAGCACTTTAGTAAAATCCCTTTGGTGACTCAATGGAGGATAGACTGGAATAAGAAATTTGTGGCAGGCAGAGCAACCAGCAGGCTATTGCAGCAGTCCAGGCACAAGGTGATGAAGGTTATGTACCAAGGCTGTGGCAATATCAGAGCGGAGGAAGGAGGTGTATTTGAGAGACATTGCAAATGCAAAATTAACAGGCCTTGGCAATAGATTGGGTGTAAGGGATCATGGGTAGTGAGTGAGGAGCTGAAAGTGACACCTGGGTTGGAAAACTGGGGGGAAGGTGGTCTTTATACATTCAGCTGCCAAGAGGTAACATATACAACATACATTTAGACTACACACATGTGTATACACATGTGATATGTATATATACACATGTAGTAGGGGTTTTTTAGTATCAGGGCAATGATTTCATTGCTATACATATGGAGTGAAACATTTCCTCTACCACCACAGACTTGTAAGTGCAGCGTAAAAGTTTAGAGAGTTCCTGTAAACCCTAACTCTTAACACATACACATAGAGCCCAGGCTCTGTGAGTCTGGCAAATCATTTGGCATCTATAAGTTAGAGATTTGCAGAGCCTTCGCTAGGACTTTCTGCACCCAGGGCATGTACCACAAACTGTTCATTGTGCAAACAGCATAAAACATACCCTTCCTTTGAGAGGTCAGAAGGGGGTTGTGGAGACATTACACAGTGGGAGGGAGTCAAGGACTCTAGGACATTACAAGGAAGGCTGGCATGAGAGCAAGGCCATGTTGGAGGGAGCTCATCCTAGACTGCTGTCTGATTCTTGCTAAGCAGTCACTGAGAGGTTAAAAAGCAGCCTGGCATCGTGGATAGAATGCTGATCTCAGATTCAGGAAGGCCTGTGTTCAGTTCATCCTCTGACTCATACTAGTGGCGTGACCTTGGGCAAAGTCATTGCATCCCTCAGTTCCCAGGGGCAGCTCGTCACCAGTACTATAGATTTCAGAGAAGGTTGCAGTAACCTTCCGAGTTAAAGGGGGCTTGTTACCCAGAGTTGTGGATGAAATCACAGGTCTGGTCCAAGACAACTACAAAAAAGTAGGTGCTAAACTCTGTTGTTTCTGTCATGCTGAGTTTCTACACTAAGTTATGGCTCTGCAGAGGGGCTAATGAATGGTGAAGGTGTGTGTGTATGTGTGCTAGTTATAGCAAAGCTGGAGGAAAACTTGGGAGTTTCCATTCAGGACATAACAGTTTTAAAAAGAGAGACCTCATCAAAACCAACAAACCAAATTCCAGCCTTTATGTATTACTTGGTAAAGCTTAAATCACCATTATGCATTCGGAAGTATGGCAGATACTCACATACGGTCTGGGGTTTGAGATGCCAAGAACCAAATGACTTCTTCACCTTTAATTTCAAATCTTTGGGAATGTCTTCATTGCTGTAGCAATAATTATATTTATAGATACACATATATGTACATATTATATATGTATATATATGTACTCACAACTATATGTACATGAACATACATATATAGTATATATACATATCGACATATATAGACCTATAGATACAGCATGTATACATACACACTATATATATGTATATATACACATATACATATATCCACATACGCACACTGCGTGTGTGTGTGTGTATATGTATACATACACACACACTCATATAAATTTTCAGGGTGGAAATCTTGAAGCATTCCTCTGGTTTTCCTGATTTGCAGTTCACCTGCCATTTCTAGGGATGAATCATATATATCTCCAGATTGGAAATTCCCAAATATTTGTCTAGTTTTCCTGGTTTACATTCTGCCGGCCATTTCTATAGAGGATGGACCAGTAACCTCTTCCTCATCATGGTGGGAACCTCTAAGTGTCATGATTTCCCTCTGCTTCCTCGCAGGTACATCCCTCGTCCAGCATCTCATGACAATCCTGATTAGTAAGCACAGTCAGCTCTTCAGTGCTGCCCATAGTGATGCCCCCAGCGATGCTCCCAGTGATGCCCCGGCCCCCAAGCCAGAAGTCAAGTCTGCCACTCCACGTAGTGCAGCAGAATGGATCTTGGAGGAGCATGTGGAGGAAGGCTGGAAAGAGACCAACACCCCTGGTCTGACTGATGGGCCTTCTAAAAGGACCGGCTCCCTGGACAGTGCCACTGTGGGGACCCTTCCCAAGCCTACCCAAGAGCGGATCAGTCGGCGTACCCAGACTTGCCCTAACAAGACTGCCACCAGTCCCAGTAAGAAGGTCCAAACGTTGCCTAACTGGAAGTACTCCTTCCGGCAACCAGGGGCCAAATCAGGGAGCCCAAAGCTAGTTAGCTCTTCCTTGGACATCAATAGCCTTCCCAGCAGCGGAAACTGGCTCATGAATGGCTTGTCCTCTCTCCGAGGTCATCGTCGGACCTCATCTGGCGACAGGGCTAAAGACTCCAACTTGCCCCAGAGACTCTCCACGTATGACAACGTTCCTTCGGGCAGTCCTTCCACAAGCGCACACAGTGTGGCCAGCATGGCATGGTCCACCTCCTCTTGTGAGATCTCAGTGGTAGACTCGGTCAGCAACTGCCCGGTGTGCCACGCCAGTGGCTCGTCACCCTGCAGTTCAGCCCGCTTCGAATGGCCGCCTCAAGGCTCCCCAGCTGCCAGCAGCGACATCAAACTAGCAGAACTGGGGGATAGTTCTGAGAGGCTGGCAGTCTGTGTCAGCACCCTGAATGGCAGCGGCAGCGAGGGCAACAATTTTAACAGCATGTCCAGGGACTCTGCCCAGTGCTCTCATGCCCTGCAGAGCCTGGTCACAGAGCTCAAGGCAGAACTGAGCAAACAAAGGACTGAATATGAGACTAGTTTAAGAAGGTAAATGTTGTCCCATGAGCCTAAGGATGCTCGTGACGCTGTTGCTCTGAGCCCGGCATCATGGCACTATTTTTATGCAGATCCTGAGAATCTTCTGGTTGTTGAAATTAACTAGCTTGAGTATTTCCAACATACACAGGCAATTGGGTTCTGAAGGATCAAGCCCCCAGCCTCATCACTAGACTCATCCTACCAGGTCTTGTTTCTTTGGGGTCCATGCACACAACAGAAAGCAGTTGTACCTACCTAAGAGCGTGCCA
Organism: Phascolarctos cinereus; assembly: GCF_003287225.1. Lineage (NCBI taxonomy): Eukaryota > Metazoa > Chordata > Mammalia > Diprotodontia > Phascolarctidae > Phascolarctos > Phascolarctos cinereus. Next base: position 68,961,094 of record NW_027555736.1, on the reverse strand, counting down.
GGTCCCCTCACTAGTATTACCTACCCCTACTCCTTCCCCACCACCACCATGTTTCATATAGCTAGGCCCTAAAAGGCAGAAGCTTATCCATTTTCCAGGGGAAAAGATTCTCAGGGAAGAAAAACTAAGTGAAGTCATACTTCAAGGATTTTTCCTGGTGTGTGTTATCATATATGTAAGAGAAAAACTTAGGTTCACATATAATTTGTTCAGGCAGCTATCTGCCCTGAGCGCGGTATGCCTTCAAGTCCAGCTCAGTAAATATTTGCTGAATGAATGCTAAATGAATAATAGCTTTTGTTTATTAGAACACCTTTGATCTGAAAATTCGGAACACTGAAATCATCATAAAAACATCTGTCTCATGTTCTTAGGTGCCTGAGGGAGATTTCTAGAAGTATGGGGGTTGGGAACTGTCTTCTCTGGATAGAGTCTCATGTCTGGGCTAGCTTAAATAGAGTTCTGCCCAGTGGCAAAGGAGTGGTCTCTCTGGCTCTTCCAAGTTTCTTCCAGACTTATTATTCTGGGTCATCGTGGCAATAGAGCACGGTAATCTGCCCAGTGCAGATCCCAGTTCCCTGTGGATGCTGAGCAGGCTGGCATATTTAAAGGTTGGAGATGGGCAATATTCTAGGGTCTCTTTGTAGAAGATGTGTGATGGAAGGCATTTGTTGTGACTGGAGATACGTGAGTGTCAGGGTTTCTTGGAGAGAGCATCAAAAGAACAGGGTTTGAGTCTTGGCTCTGCTTAGCACTGTGCTCGGCACATAGTAGGTGCTTAATAAATGTCTATTGACTAATTCATAACTAACTTCAGTTTCCTCAGTTGTAAAATGGAGGTAATGATAACTTCTACCTGCCGACCTTAGGGGGCTGTCATGAAAAAAATTGCTTTAGAAACTATAAGGGCTGTAAAAATCTGAGTACTGGTGATGCTGATGCCACTATTTCATCGATAAAGGTAATTCCCAATGAGGAAACTGTTATCAATGCAGATCAACTCCTTTTCTGCAACTTTTGTCTGAGACCCTTAGCACCTAAATGCTAAGTGTTCAGGGTCATCATCATCATCATTAACTGTAGTAGAGAATTTTTAAAAGTTTGAGATATGAGGTTGCCATCTTGATGTTGTAGAAATAAAGGATTGGTTTTCCTTGGAAACAAGGAATTATTTTAACCTTTTCCCCAATAATTTCTCCCCGAACATTGACCTCTGAACTCTGAGAGGCCTTTAATGGGGTAGCAGCAATGGATAACAGAGAGATCTCTAGAGAGATCTTAGAAGTAGGTAGAAATAATAGGCCTTGGTAACTGATTGGTTCTGAAAGGTGTTTGATAATACTATCACAGTTGGTACCTGGGAGACCAGGTGAATGGTGGTGCATTGATAGATAGTAAAATCAAGTGGGAGAATACTATTTGAGTAAAATCAATGAGTTTGGTTGGTATAGGATCACAAATTTATAACTGGAAGGAATCTTACAGGCCATCAAGTCCAACGTTCTCGTTTTACAGAAGAGGAAGCTGAGGCAAAGAGAGAGGCTAATTGACTTGGTCGGGGGTCCACAGCTAATAAGTGTCAGAGACAGGATTCAAAGTAAGGGCTCAGTGATTCCCAAGTCCCTAACTCTACACTACACCGCCCAGAGTAGTCTGTTTGAATATGTTGCATGAGCTGTTAGTGATATTCAGAAGGCTTGTAGGCATTTAGCAACATAAATATGATGCTTCAGGAAGGTCGGGAAGAGAGAAAAAGAATGGACAGCTGTTGTCTGTGAGCAGGTGTTAGGTGATGCCAAAGGAGAGTATAGAAAGAAAAGGAAGGGGTCTACGACAGAACCTTAGAGATGACCCAACAGAAAACATATAGATGCAATTAAAGAGGGAGGAGAAACAGGAAAATGTGTAGTCTCAGAAACCAATGCAGAAGAGAGTGTCCAAGAAGAGGGGAGGGGATGAGGTCGATAGTATCCAAGCCATCAATCATCTATCTCTCTTCTCTCATTCTAGCTCTCCCACTTCAATGGTTCTTTCCCATCTGCCTAGAAACATGTTCAAGGTTCCCATCCTAAAAACTCATTTTCCTTGACCTTGTTTGCCCCATCTAGTTAATCTCCCCATAGCTTGCTTCTCCCTTGTGGCTAAACAATTTATAAAATTAATCTCTGTATCTCACATCTCCATTTCCTTACAACTCACTCACTCCCCAACCCTTTGTAATCTGACTCCTATCCTCCCTCACCATTGTACTTAAAATGACTTCTTAATCACCAGATCTCGTGTTTTAGGCCTTATCGTCCTTGAGCTCCACACAATTTGACAATGCTGACCATCTCCTCCTTCTGGATCCTTTCTCTTGGATTGTGTTTGCAAGAAATGGGATCAGAGTAATCCCAAGTAAGGGGATCATTGTTAATTAAGAATAGAGATACCTCTTCCTCTAATAAAAGAGGGAAGGAGACAATAAGCAATGATTCGGAGAAGTGTTAAGTGAAATGAGAGGCTAAGTCATCTGCAGTAAATGCAGAGATGGGAGGGTAGTTGGGGACTTGATGAGAGATGAAAAGGTTTGGAACAGCAGCTGTGGGAAATGAGGTAAGAAGTCATTAAGAATAAAGTAGAAGGATTTCCGAGAAGGGGTGAGAGCCCAGCTGAAGTTAAGCAATGTAAATTTCCAGTCTTTGAAATCAGTTTGTTTTAAATAATTTCCTTGGTGATTCTCAACAGCCCAGGAGCAGGAGCAGAAAAACCAATGTTAGGAATTACACAAGATTGAAGATTAGCAGATCCAGTGGTAAAAAGGATTAGGGGGATGGCCAATGAATTTTGTTTTTGCTTTTTTTGGTGAGGCAGTCAGGATTAAGTGACTTGCCCGGGGTCACACAGCTAGTAAGTGTCAGGTGCCTGAGGCCAAATTTGAACTCACGTCCTCCTGACTCCAAGACTCTATCCACCACACCACTTCACTGCCCCATGGCCAATGAATTATTAAAGTGACTGATGAACCAATAAAGCCAAGGTAGCTTATGAAGGGATGTCATTTTATAGTGGCAGAGAGCAGCTCGGAGGATAAGGAGGTTCAAGGAGCAAGAAATCACAATGAAAGCTCAGAGTTGGTTTAGCTGGTTTGGTTGCACAGCCTTGGCAGTGTATCTACATGGTTAGATAAGAAAGAAGATTTTAGGGGCAGCGGATAGAGCACCGACCTGAGTTTGAATCCGGCCTCAGACACATAACACTAGCTGTGTGACCCTGGGCAAGTCACTTAACCCCACTGCCTAGCCAAAAAACAAATAAAAAAATAAAATAAGAAATAAGATTTTTAGATAAGAAAAAAGAAAAGAGGGAAGGTTATGGTGGGAGAGTAAAAATTCGAAGTTCAAAATCTTGGAGGTAATAGAATCTAAATTGTGACCATGTAGTTATAACTAAAATCAGAAGGAAGTGGGAAAAAAAAAGTGTTTGGGAGGTTTAGGGACTAGGAGGTCAGAATTATCAACATGAGTATTGAAGTCCTGGAGAATGATGGCAGGAAATAGACTGGAAAGTAAAACGCTGAGCAGTGTGCTGAAGTTACTGAGGAAATTGGAGGCAAAGGAATGTAGGGCTTGTTTGGGGCATATATTTGGAGCACGGAGCATGGCAAGTTGGTAGAAAGACATTGTCAAATTAATTACCAACAAGCTTAAAATCTTCTCAGTTCCCCAGCAGTGACCCCTGACCCTGGGCAGAGAGAAGGACCACATGGACAAAGAGCTAGAGAAAAAGGAATGCTGGATGGAGAGCCAGCCGAGTTCAGATGCCAGCTCTGTTACCTATGTGACCTCAGGCAAATGACTTTACCTCGCTCAGTGCAATCTCTTCATGTGTCAAACTAAGGGGTCATTATGGACCACCAAAGGACAACCTGTGGTATCCACAGTATCATTTAGGACCTGACTTGTGGGAGACAGTGAATAAGGCCGATTCTGCTCTAACCATATTAAAAATGAGCTGAATCTTTGTAACCCACCCCCGTAATTAAAGAGGAGTGGTGAAGGAGGACCAGAGTATGGTATATATTTTCTGAGTGGGGGATAAGAAACAATGTGGAAAAGTAATAGGTAAGCTCATTTATGACTGCTCACTCCCTCTGGCCATACTGACAAGTGCCTGAGAAATTAGTTTGCCAGTAACCTGGGTAGCTGTTTATGCCAAATGATTCTGCTCCCAAAGGCCAGGCAGAAAGAAGAATCCAGCAAGGGGTGGTAGAAAGAAGGGTGATTTCTTCATGTTCTTGACGTTGTCATGCCTTACCCTGGATCTTTCATTTCTCCTTCCCCTAGCTTATGCAGGTAAAAAATAGAGTCTAATTGCATCTCACATCTGCACAGAACCTTTCCTTTAAGATTTCATCTAGAAGATCTTAAAATGCTGGCTTGACATTAGGGGCCGGGATAGGTGACAGATTATCAGGGTCAGCAAATGCAGAACCATGGAGTAGACTTCACCTCTCATGCATACACAGGCCAGGCTTCCCCTTTCTCTTCCCTCTCCACACAGATACAGCACAGCTGTTGTATCTCCTCAGGGAATATGTGTCACTGTGGGTGAGGAAGTTCAGCGGAGAAACTTGGCATCGGGTGTAAGGACTCTTGGCCCTTAGACTCAAACACAGCCCCACCCCCCAAACATTGGCTGGTCTTTGCATAGGGAAACTATGTGCCAGTGCCAGTGCCAGCCCTGTAGCACTGTAGCATTAATTAACAGCTCTCTGAGCTCTGCCAAATATTTACTGGGTACAGACTTTGAGCAAGCTGCTTCACCTGCCCCTGACTCTGTTTCTCCGTCAGTTAAATGGAGAATAACCACCTTTGCCAATTTTCTCTTAAGGTAGTGTGAGGTGAGGCTTATGAGGCAAGATAAAAGGCAAGAAAAGTGCTAAATAGCATTATTAAATTGTAAAACAACATCTGAGGATAAGGGTGAATGAGCTAGAAATGAGTAATGATTATAAGGTGCTTCAGGTTCATACCTGAATCTTAGGTGTGTGGTGGGAGGATTGTGCCTACGATGGGTGGATGTCTACGGTGTAATTGGTATGTGTGCGGGAGGCATTTGCAGCTATAGGAATAGCTTGGTCTCCAGGCCCAGAGGAATTGATTCAGGCTTAGAAGAAAGAGAATATGCGCTGACTTGGGAGTGACCAGGAAAAATGCTGTTCATTGTGTTCTGATCACCTGGTGATAAGGGAGCAAGAAAGCAGGACAAGCAATTGGAGAATAAAGACAACTTTGGTGAAACTGCCCTGAAAATGAGCCTGTGTCTTTTGGCCCAGAGCACAGAGGAAATGGAATCATTCCTTTAAAAAACAGAGTGCTTTCCCCCAAACCACACAAGCTCATCATGGCATGCCAGAGGACCTGGAATTAAATTCTAGATATACTGCTACTCCTTATGACCTTGGAGAAGTCTAAAGTGCTGGGAGCTGAGCATCCAGCCCAGATAGGGTCAGAGATCCGGAGGGCAAAGCGCTTCTTAGATACCATCTAATCAGACCCTCTCATTTTCACAGATGAGGAAATTGAGGCCAGAGAGGTTAAGTAACTTGCCCAAAGCCACACAGGTAGTACTTGTTGGAGGTGGCCCTTTAACTCCAAACTCTTTAACTCTTTCCACTGGGACACAGCACCTCCTCCTCCTCCTCTGTAAAACGAAGGGGCTGGATTCAGTGACTCCTGAGGTCCTGTCGCCCTAACCTGGTGTCCTTAAGATGTGGGTGGCAACAGCCTTGTTCACCAAATTATCTAGGGTGAACTCATAGCTGCCCTATTTCTGGGTTCAGAACAATCAAGGCAAATGAAGAGAGGAACTGTCTTTGGCAGCCTCTTTCTCCATTTAATGTTAACCCTGCTCTCACTACCCTTCTCCCAAGGGTAGCATTAATGGAGATGCAGAAGAACAAAAGAAATGTATCCTGAGCAGTAGAAGGCAGGTAGAGAGGATATTTACATGTCGGGGGAGTCCTACCACTTGACTCCAGGCCCTTATCATCTGATGCAAGAATTAGAGCACCCAGTCTCCAAGTTGGCCTTAAAACTATTTTCCACTCCCTTTCATACTGTACACCTAGGTCAGATTAGTAGGATCTTACCTTTCCCCCGATCAATAACTTGGATGTGGTTCAACAATATTTACCCCACCAGAATTACAAGTCACCTGATTTTTAAGTCCCTCTCTCTGTCACCCTATATTTCCAAATATATGTTCACATATATTTATATATTACATATATTTCTATAACATAGTACATAAAATATATGTATCTACATCCAAATCTTATGTCCTGCTTTGATGTGGTGGTGGTGGTGCACCATGATCTCCGTTGTGAGGACTCCATTGGAACAGAGCACAACCCATTTTCATTCTGTGGCATTCTTATGGATGTCCTACCTTTAACCTTCCATTGATGGCCTACCTGATGGGCTGTAGATATTCCTCTGTGTCTTCTACTCTTTCATAGAGAATACAAAACTCAGACTATTTCCCTGTGTTTTTTCTTGCTCTCACTATATGCTTTCTGTCTTCCTTTTTTCTATTCATCCTTGATTTTTATACCACGTGTGGCATTGATAGAATGCCAAAAACTTACTTATGCCATGATTCTTTCCATTATCCTTTGTTGCTCAGTTGTTTCAGTTGTGTCCAACTCTTTGTGACCCCATTTGGGGTTTTCTTGGCAAAGACACTGGAGTGGTTTGCCATTTCCTTCTCCAGCTCATTTTACAGATGAGGAAACTGAGGCAAACAGAATTAAGTGACTTGTCCAGGATTATACAGCTAAAAGTGTCTGAGCCCAGATTTGAACTCAGGAAGATGAGTCTGACTCCAGGCCCATCACTCTATAGCCATTGTGCCACCTAGCTGCCTCAAATTATTCCTTTGAGTTACCTGCAATCTTGATTCTTCTGGGATCGTGGATTGCCATGAGTTGTAGTCATGTGGCATCACCTAAAGAATATTAGAGTTTAAAAAATGGGTCTTTGTGGCAAGGAGCTGCTTGAAGTCCTTGAAAGCATTTCACAGACTCCCAGATGTGACCCAGTCCACTTTTCTGCCTCCTATTCAGTCATGGTGCCAGCTTATGGTGTATCTGCAGTTCTTGTCCAAGATGTCTATGCTAATGAACACATAGTAGCTAGGGCACTGGACTTGTAATAAAAAAGACTTGAGTTCAAACCTTGCCTCTGATACTGGCTTTGTGACTCAGAGCAAATAATTGGCCTCTCTGGGCCTCAGTTTCCTTATTTGTAAAATGCAAGAGTTGGATCAAATGGCCTCCAATGTCCACTCCAGTCTTCAATCTGTTATCCTTTGATCCATCCAGCTACCACTTATAATTTTGGCAGTACTCATTCTTCATCCACTGTGTCTGCCTGTGTGGATTGCTAAGCCAATCTCATCTGGGTACCTGTAGAGGGATCCTGTAATGTTCCAGGGTCAATATGAACAGTATGATGTTGACTGCTAACAGTAGCAGTTGGAGAATACCACCATATAAATGATTCTATAAATATAAGTTCCATTTAGATTTTGTGCAGAAGATGCCATGCCAGTGGGGAATGCTTTTAGTGAGCACGTCTCCTTATTTCAAATCCTGCTTCATTCTGATGATCAGAAAATCAATGAACAAAGTTTTCTTCATGGGTTAATCTGTCAAGGAATGTGTTATGGTCTTAACATATGCTTAGGAGACACCTTGATGCAAGAGAGCCTTTAGCTGTGTTTCACTGTAAGGAATCAAATGCATTTTCAGAATCAACAGAGTTGAATCCTGTATTTTCTAAGCCCCTCAGTCAACTGTGAGACTGCACTGTATGTTCTGTTGTAGTAATCAGCCTGCCTGTTTCTTTCTAATATTTTCATCAAGCATAGCCTCAATGTGTACTTAATTGATTGTCATAAATATTTTGGAGACATTAGAAAGTCTTTTCTGGTAATATTAATAGATTTTGATCTTTTCCCTTCGTTTCAGAATCTTCCCTTCATTGAGATAGCTTGAATATTTACCCCAGGAAGCTTGATTTTTTATTTTTTTTTTTGCTTCTAGTATGGATTTCTTCTGAATATATTTCATCAAATCCAACTGCTTTTCCCCTCTAGTATCCTTTCTACTTCCTGAAGTACTGAAGTACCAAAGTCCAAGTGCAATTGTTCCATCATGTTTCGTGATAAAAATAGATTGCTACTGAAACAGTGGCAAATCTACTTTTTGGTCTCTTGTTTAAAACCTACCTGACCAAAGCAGTGTTGACCTTTGGCTGCATATCTCTGCTTGGCAAGGTAGCCATTGGGAACTGAGGTGATTTCTAGGTTCTTTTGGCCTCCTTATGATAGCATCAGCTGTACACTGGTGAAACATTCAAAGAACAGTATTCTTCAAAATCGGTACTTTTATTGTTGTATATTTTCCATGTTTCAGGGGCAGCAGTTGGCTTAAATTGGTCAGTTGGGGTATTACAGTTCCACATATTGTCTTTCTCCTCTTTATCTTTTTAATTTGGTAGCACTAGCGACCTTTGTTGTGACTGGTCAGTGATCTGAACACAGACAGCTTACGCTGGTGTGTCTTGCATACTGGTAGCCAGTCATTTTCTGTCTGATAAGTTATAGTCTGTTTGACTTTTATGATGGTAGTTATTGCTTACCCCATCCAGTGCCCTCTGATTTGCTTCTTAAAAAGAGTATTCATGAAATGCAGGCGTGAGGCTTCTTTGTAATCAACAAGCCTTTGGCCTCTTTAATTTCTTAAACCTGACCCGTATTTTCCAAGCAATTTTTGCTTTCCTCTCCCATGCTTGTGTTCGTATTACAGACACAGTGCCATAGTGTATGCCAAGTTTCAGCCTTGGTTTGGAGGAGCTTGTGGAATCTCTCTGTTCTGTCCTCCACCACAAAGGTTGGTACATGAGGCTCCAGTGAACTTCATGATGGCTTCTTTCACTTAGGTTCTCCACGAGCACTCTTAAGGTGAGACAACCAAGGCCCCCATGAAGCGATGTCTCTTATTGTCATTAGGCAGATGACGGAACTAGTCCTGCCACCTTCCTCCTCTGTCCTTCCGAGGAGAATCTCCGGGCTGCCTTCCCATGTGGCATAACTTTATGCCCTCTAGTTTCATGAATTTCTCTTCACTTCATCTCTTCAAGGAAGGGGCCAGAATGGCCACTCAGTGAGTGTAATGGAATGGGAATCGTTTGTAGGTAAAGGTTTGGATTAGATAGTTCTGAGGTCCCCACCAACTCTGAGCAAACAGGACTAGATTCTCCTTTAAACATATAATATGGAAGAGTGGGTAGAACACTGGACCTGGAATTAGGAAACCTGGGTGCGAATCAGACTTCAGATATCTGTTAGCTGCGTGACCGTGACCAAGACACTGTATCTCACTCAGGGTGTTTGCTCATCAGGAAAATGGGGATAATAATTCTTGCATTGTCTGCTCCATAGTGTTGTTGTGAGGGAAAAAAAAAACCTTTGAAAACCAGTGTGGTATAATGGAAAGTTCCCTAGATTTAGAGCCAGAAAGCCTGGGTTTGAATCCTGTCTCTACTTCAAGTCACTTAGTCCTTCTGATCATAAGTTTCTTCATCTGTCCAGTGAGGGGAGAGGAGTAGGTGACCTCTAAAATCTCTTCCAGCTCTAAACCTATGATCCCTTCACCTCAAAGCTCCTTTTGAGTCAGTAGTACTAATGAATCTAATGGCCATATCATCATTGTATTACCTGTCTGTATAATCTCAACCCTTTAGGGTTTACAAAACGTTATCTTTTCCATACAGTATCCCTGTAACATTAGTTATAATATAGGTATCCTCACCCCTACTTCACAGATGAGAATATCATGTGACTAGAAGCCCCTCCCCAAACCAGGTAGGTGTTCTACCTACCATGCCACACTTTAACCCTCATCAGGACAGCCAGCACATTGCTGTGAAAAGAGTATTGGAGTTAGGATTAAGGAAAAGTCTGGGTCTGAGTCCCAGGATCTGGCACTTAGACTCGCTGTATGAACAAGCATGAGTTAACAGCTTTCACTAATCTTTAGTCCCTCCTCATCTGTAAAATGGGTACAGCTGTGTACAGGACACTGGGAATGTCAGAACAGAAATGATTCTCTAGAAGTAGATACCCAAGATGAGTTAAGGAGATGGTAAGTTAACACCTGGCTGCTCTGGATGAATTCAGTTCACCTGGCCCAGAGAAGGAACCTTCATCCCTTGGGTGCTGAAAGAACTGGTAGGTGTGGTTGCTTGAGCCACTTGTAGTGATATTTGAAAGAAGACAGGAAATAGGAAATGTACCACGGAACTAGAGAAAGGCAAATGTCCTGATTTTCAAAAAAGGGAAGAGAATAGAGGTTGTCAACTACAGGCCAGTGATCTTGACTTTGATTCCTTGGAAAACTAGAACAGAACTTTAAAGGGATGGTGAACATTAAGAAAGGGACTCAGTGATTATAAGGAGCCAGCATGCCTTCAAGAACAAGGTATGAGGCACATCGTTTTTTGACAGTAACTTGTAAAGGAAGGAGGAATATTGTGACTGATTATAGTTTACCTAGATTTTAGAGAAGCTTTTGATAATGTATCTCATACTGTTCTTCTGAAGATGGAGAGAAATGGATTAGAGAGTAATATAATCAGATGCAACTAACTTTTGGACCACTTAACATCTCAATGTCCTAGGAAGCTCCTTAATATTTTTATTGACTATCAGGTTCTATATCATGTGTTCCTAACACCTACGAAATCACAGCTCGGGACCAAAAATTGATTTCTGATACCTGCGTGGGCATACTACATAGTGTTATTGTTATCAACATATTAAATATCCATTTACAGCTTCAAAAAATATAATCAATGAATTCTAAACTAAATAGAAGGATTCAAAGAGTAGTTGTTCATGGTTCATTGTCAGTATGACAGGAGGTCTTTAGTGGCGTTCCCCAAAGGTCTGTGCTCAGCTATGGACTAGTTAACATTTGTGCCAGTGATTTGGATAAAGACAGACGGCATGCTCATCACATTTGTAGATGATTCAAAGTGGAGAGGGAAATCTAACATAATAGATGATAGAGTCAGGCTCCAAAAAAGGTCATGATAGACTAGGAAATTTAATCTAAATTCAGTTAGGTGCAACTCAGCAAAGGTAAGTGTAAAGTTAAGCACCAAAACATCAATTTTACAAGTATAAGATAGGGAAGGTATGGATAAGCATAATTTGAGCAAAAAGCACTTTTAAACACCTACTATGTGCCCCAAGTACTGTGTTAAGCTCTGGACACAGGTATGAAAAAGATCTGGGGTTTTTAGTAGACCATAATCTCAGTAAGGGCCAGCAGTGTGATATGGTAGCCAAGAAACTAATGGGGTCTTGGGCTGAGTTAAAAGAGGCATAGCTTCCAGGACATGCTCTCACTATACTCTGCCCTTTTAAGACTTCCTCCAGAGCACTGTGTTCAGTTCTTGGCAGAGGTCCACTAGGACGGGGAAGGCCTTTGAGTTGGTGACCTTTGAGGATCAGCTGTAAGGACTGGGCATGTAAGCCTGAGAATCGAAGGCTTGGGTGGGAGATAATAGCTGTCTTCTAGTATTTGAAGGGCTGTCACATGGAGGAAGGGTTAGGCTTGTCATTTTTGTCCCAGATGGCAGAACCAGGAGTAGTAAGTGGGAATTGTGAAGAGACTACTTTAAGTTTGATATCAGGAAGTGCTTCCCAACAATTGCAGCTGCTCAAAAGTGGAATGGGACATCCTAAGAAGGGGTGAGTTTCCACCTTCCTGCAGGTTTTCAAGCAGCTGCTGGATAACAACTTTTATGGGGATTCCTTTTGTGTATTTGGAAGTTACAGAGATGAAGCAGATGGGGTTCTTGCCTTTAAGGAGGAAATAAGTCTTATAAACAAATAATTATGATACTAGGGTCTGTCACTGAATGCCTAAAGTGCCACAAGCAAGTCACAGAGCATTAGTAAGTAGTAGTGGCAGAGCTTCAGTTACCCATCATCTCTAGGGTCTTTTTCAGTGAGCCAACCCCAAGACAAATAGAAGAGGTTTAGCCTTGGATTCAAAAATGCATCTGTACTCTGTTGGGATAGCCAAAAACTAAAATCATGTCTCTTCTCTTGGTTTTAAGAATTGAAGAAGCCAGTTCCAGCTTAAAGAAACAGATGGCCCGGTTAGAAGAAGACTTAGACCAAGAGAGGAAGAAATTCACAATGCTGGAAATAAGATTGAGAAACTCAGAGCGGGCACGTGAGGATGCTGAGAAAAGAAATCAGCTTCTACAGAAGGAAATGGAAGAGTTCTTTTCCACTCTGGGCACCTTAACTCTTGGGTCAAGAGGCACAAAGGTTCCAAAGTAAAAGCAACTAAAAAGAAAATCCAGTTTAATTCTGCATTTTGTTTGATCTGGTTTCTTGTTCCCGCAGAGCTGCTGTCCTAGGTATCTGATTGTCCTCTCATGCATCATGAGTAATACTGAAGGAATCCCTTACTCCCTTGCTGTCGTTGTCCTGGTTTCTGTAATGCTATATATTGTATCAGGGCTGTCAGGGAAAGTAAAGGATCACTGAAGACCATGCGTGAAAGTTAGAGATAAATATTGCTATTTCCAAGGGACGTGAGGTGCTCCCCCTCTCCGGGGTCCCAGGGACCATCACATGCCGTCACAATGACTACAGGATTTGAACTTGTTCTACTGCACCTTTACTAGGCGGGTGACCAGGGTTCTACACAATGGCCTGAAGGACGTCCAAGGGGAAAGCCTCTGATTGCATTCCCCTGGCAGCCAGGAAGGCAGTCCCTTCAACTCTTCTGTCATGGTCGCACATGCTTCCTGTATTGAATGAAGTGGGACGTGGATATTTTGCATTCTTTATTAAATTTGCTTTAAAAATGTGTTGTTTCAATGCCAGAGTCTTTTCTTCTAACTCTTCAGGGTCATTCTCAGTGTGTACTTTTTTGCCAAAATTAACTTACAAAATTTTTTTTTCAGGGGAGTTGAATGTGCAGATCCTGATTCTGCAGAATTTGGCTTCTTGCCCAGTTCTCCTGTCTCAGTACCTGATGGTTCCCCATCCTTTCTGAATAAAACAAAGTGGCAAATGTTTAGAGACTGGGCTTGGTGGGTTGGCTGCCAGCCTACCTAACATTCTTTACATTGGTTGACATGGTGACAGCAGGTGACACAGAGACAGGTGACTTAGGAGGCATCTTTGGGGCAGAGTCCATTATTCCCTGGGAGCAGAAAAAGGGTTTTCCTGGGAGTTCATCTGCAGGTAACAGTGGTAGAGGTCAGGCATGCAGGAAGCCCCATGTTGCCTGAAAGTCTTAGCTCAGAGGCCCTGTGTTGGCAGTGCTCCAGAAATGATTCCAATTGTGAAGGGAGCTTAGGGCAGGCCCCTTTCTTCTCCTTTATCAGAGCCTCCTTCCTCTCAGCTTGACCACAGTATTCCTTTGCTATTTATCTAAACATGTCCCCAGAGAACTTTTCAGTGAGCTGTTTGATTCATAAGGCTTATTATGACAACCTTCTCCCCACCTCTGCCTCATTTTGGGTATTTGTTTTTTAGCAGGGACCAAAAGCCTTAAACCTGATCAGGTATTCTTCCTTCACACTGCTGGAATGTCCATTAAAAAAAAAGCTTTAATGGTTCTCTGTCTCAGTAATAAAGAACAAAGTCCGTATTTTGGTAGAACCTGGCTCACTAAGTCTTGTTCCGGATTAGTCTGCTTTGCTCACAGTGGACCTACTTACTGCTTCCTCAAACTTGACATGCCATCATCTCCTACCTAGGAGCATTTTACAAGGGTCACCTCCTCTTTCTTGGCATTCATATCTGACCTGGGATCCTTCTCTTCATTCAGGGCTCCATCCAGGATCTACCTCTTCAATGAACCTTGTCCTTATTCTCCCAATTGAAAACCTTCTCCCCTTCCTCAAATTTTCCTAGAGGTTATGTGACAGACATTCTACTTTGCCTCATCACATCCTATCTTGTATTACATTTATCATGGCACATATCCCTAAGCCCCAGCATTTTGCCTTGAAAGTAGTGTTTAATAAATGTGCGTTGAGTTAATTTGAGATAAAAATGCTTTTAACAAGAGCTATTTGATGGTAAATGACAAGCCCCAGACTCCGCTGGCTTGCTATTTGATGGTAAATGACAAGCCCCAGACTCCGCTGGCTTGCAGATGGATAAGAATATGAGAACAAAGTCCAGATTGAGTTGTGTACGCTAAACAAGTGCTTAGGAAATGAGCATCTCCTAATGGGTGCATCAGGACAGTTAAAGTCTTTCATGGAGGAGTAATCGATAGGTAAACAAGTGCTTACTGAGTAGCTACTATGTGCTGGCCACTGGGAATACAAAGAAAAAAATGAGGCAGTCTGGTTCTCAAGGGGCTTATGTTCTCCTAAAAGTTGCAATATGATCAGAGATAATTAAATATAGGTCATATACCAAAAAAGATAGGTAATGTGATTGAGGGTAATTAGGAAAGGTCACTTAAAAAGGTGGTAGTTAAGGATGATTTAAGGTACACAAGTGTCTTCAAAGTAAACACATTTGCCTTATGGAATGTTATCAGAGATCAAGTTTCTGAAAAATACTGAGTTTCTTTAGGATTTTCATTTCCATCAACCTCAATCTAATGATTGCACATCTATTATGAAAGGGTTGGAGATTGGAATCACAGACTCTTGGAGATCATCCAATCCATCCTATACCACAAGCCCTTTTACCTCATACCTGGCAAACAGCCATCCACCCTTCACTTGAAGACCTCCAATAAGGACGTGCCTACTACCTCTTAAACCAGGGGTGGGGAATGTGCAGTCTTGAGGCCACACGTGGCCCTCTAGGCCTTCAAGTGTGGCCATTTGGCTGAATCCAAATTTAATTTGTTTTACGAAGTTTGGATTCAATCAAAGGGCCACACTTGAGGACCTAGAGGGCCACATGTGGCCTCAAGGCCGCAGGCAAGTCAAGAGCTAGAAGGGACCTTAAAGGTCCTGGAGTCCAACTCACTTAATTTATAAATGAGGAAATTGAATCAGAGAGAAATTAAGTCAAGATCACACAGCCAGTAAGTATTTGAGGTAGGACTTGAAATCAAGTCTTCCTGACTCTAAGACCACTATACCACCTCCTAGATGCTAGAAAAAAAAAATGCTGCCTTTATAGCTAATTTACCTCTACAATTACCACCCACCCAGTCCAAGAGAGCAGAATTTGAAGCAAAAAGAAGTCCAACCCTTCTACCACATACAGCCCTTCAGATACTTGAAGATAGGCTTCCATGACCTGGCTTCCTCATACATTACTTCCACTAATGCACTCTATATGGCATTCAGATTGACCTTGCTGCTCTTCACTCACAACGTTGTAACTCCCGTCTCCAAGTCTTCCAAGAAGCTATCGACTGTTCTGGGAATGCTCTCCCTCCTCACTTTCCTGCCTTAGCATTCCTAGCTTCCTTCAAAACTCAGCTTAAGTGATAACCTCTTAAATGAAGCCTTTCCTTATCCTCCCAATGCTTAATACCTCCCACTCTGAAATTATCATGTATTGACTTTGTATATACTTGCGTGTGTATGTTTTCTTTCCTACAATGGATTGCATGCTTCTTGACAAAAATTGTTTGTCTTTGTGTCCCTGGCACCCAGAACACTGCCAGACACATGGTAGGGTCTTAATAAATATGTGTTAATTATGTCCCCTAGTAAACTTCCCCCCCTTCTTTAGGCTAAACATTTCCAGATCTTTAACCCATTTTTATATAGCACAAACTCAAGGACCTGATTCACCATATCCTGGTTGCCCTTCCTCTAGACATTCTCCATCTTATCAATGTTTATTTTGAAATTTCAATTTTGATAGGGGGCCTACACATCGACTTTATGACACTGGACTTTCCTATGGGAAGGTGTGGTCACTCTCTTCCATTTCCCCCCTGAAAGGGAGATGGTATACCACCCTTCCTTCAATCACCTGACCTTCTGAGCTCTTGATGCCCCTAGCTCCAAGGGCTGCCTTGACCATTGTGCCATCTCAGTATTACAGTCAGTTGGTTTAGAGTTGAAGGTATTATTATTGATTGGTTCTTTTAAACCTGGGAGCCAGGATTTGACCTATCCAGTCTAAATATCCATAACCCTGCTACCTATGCCATAGCAGAACTAAGGTGGAAGTTGCCAAGTAGCCCAACAGAACAGACAGATCAACCTAATTTTGCAATTTCTGAATGGGGTTGAGGACAACAAAATCAGAAAAGAGAAAGGAGTACTCTCCAGAGAAATCAGAGGAATTCTTCCTTAATGATGGCGGATGCCAGAATTCCACAAGCTAATAATAACATGGAGAAGTGCTTTAACAACAGAACAAATTAATCAGATTTGCAGGAAAATCAAGGACACTTATCTTATTGAGGTCTTTTCTTAATTAACTAAGGCACCTTTTGTACTAGATCTGGGGATCTGGGTTTGAATGGGGCTTTGCTACTTCCTAGCTGTGTAACCTTGGACAAATCACATCATGTTTTCCTGTACCAATTTCTTCATTTGTAAAATGGGGGTAACAGTGGAAAATGATGGAAGAGACTTCCTGGGTTTCTTCTAGTCTCCTCTTTGATATTTCTTTAGGATTCCTAGCAGTCTCTACATGGAAAGAGATACTAGGGTACACAGTGACATCAAATGCTGAGTAGCTACACTCATCTCAGCCAGTAATCATGCTGGGTATGTTGGTAGCAGGAATAACAGTAGACTGGATACCATATGCCTCACATATGAGAGAGGAAGAAAATAATAAACCAGTAAAAATAGCCAAGTCAGTCAAGTCTCTTCAGATGCATTTTTAAAAAAAAAATTGTTAAGCAAATTTCCCCCCACAAGTTTACCATTCCATGACAAGGAAATGAAAAGGGGACATTTAGAAGGCTCTACTCAAGAGAATGGAGCAAGCTGTCTGAATTCAGTTTCATAAAGATTTCACTGCTGACTATGTACATGACATTGTTCTAGTACCTGGAATAAAAGGATGGAAGAAAAATGTCAGTCCTTACTTTCAAGAAATTTGCAATTCAGGCCAAACAGCTGGGCTGGGACCCAGGAGGTCTAGAGGAATGGTTCTGATCTCTGCTTGCCACTTCCTAATCTTGTGACCCAGAAAAGTCACCCTCTTGGGACCTTAGTTTCTTCATTTGTTAAGTAAGGAAGCTGGGCTACGAGATGCTAAGAAGATGTTAACCATCCAATAATCCACCTCCTTTCCCCTCACCTACCTATCACGCCCTTTCTATTCTGCCAAATGCATGGTTCAATTATTTAATCATTTTTAGGATCTAAATAATGATGCCAGTAAAGACCCTTAAGCTTTATAGCTGCTGTTCACATCATACTTGTCTCTTGGAATGTTTTTTGCATACTCTCAGTACCTGTTTGACCAGTAGAAAGTTCATTGGGAAGTCTAGGGGCAAGCCCAACAGCCCATTTTTTTTCTCACCAGCATTCTCTGGCTCAGTGAAACCAATGCTGAACTAATGGAGGGCTTCTTTTCCCCTTCCCTCCCAGCCAGTGATGGGCAGGTAGGTGGTACAGTGGATAAAGCACCAGGCCTGGAGTCAGGAAGATTCCTCTTGAGTTCAGATCTGGTCTCAGACACTTAATAGCAGTGTGTCCCTGGGCAAGTCACTGAACTTTGTTTGCCTCTGTTCCTCATTTGTAAAATGAGCTGAAGAAGAAAATGGCAAACCACTCTAGTATCTTTGCCAAGAAACCCCCCCAGAAGAATTGGACAACCTACCTGTGATCTCTTTTTTTTAAATACCAAAACAAAAGGGCCTAACTGTATCCATTCAGATTTTCATTTCTCCAGGCACACTGTTAATGATCATTTCAGGGTAAGGCAGCACCCTTTTTTAAAGACTCAACCAAGAACTGAAGTTTTACAGATGTAAACACTACTTTTCTTTGCAAACTGAGTTTCTCTCCTCAATTTACCAGAATTCACTCACCCATCCCCAGCCACTTTTCTGTTCAGAAAACCTACATTCCATACAGGGAAAAAGTAGTCTTTTTTTTTTCTGAGATGGGGCTCTTTTAGGGGTGGTGATACAGTGGGAAGTGGGCTAAATTTGGTGTTAGAGCAACTGAGTTTCAGTCTCAGGTTTGCCAAATTTGTGTGACCATGAGAAATCAATTAACTTGTCTTGATCAAAGTTTCCTCATCTGCTAAATGAAGATATTGGACCAGATAACCTGCAGGATCCTCCCAGGTCTAAGTCTAGGGTCCAAGGCAAACCAGGTAGTAAGTAGCATGGAATCCTAATTTGGATCCTCTGACTCCAAACCCTTGTTGATTGTAGTACATTCCAGCCTTCTACTAACAGTGGGGCTCAGTAGGCAGTTATTCCCCAGATATCGACACATGAACAAATATCTATCAACAGGTTAGTAAAAATGGCGCTCACTTTTACATAAACAGCACTTAAGGATTGCAGAGTGCCTTACCCACATTATCTCATTTGATCCTCACATCAACCCTGTGAGGTTTATTTCTATTATGCACATTTTACAGATGGGGAAACTGATGTTGAGAGACTTTTTTAGGATCCAGTTATATCACTAACGAAGACCTTTAATCATAGTATTCACTGTTCACATCACATTTGCCTCAATAACTTGGCCACTGTCATATAGCTAATAAGATTGGAACCTGGTTCTTCCTGACACCAAGTATGGTGCTGTGTCAATAAACTCTTCTCCTTTCCACCAGAAAAGATCAGATATGGATTCCTGGGCTAGATGGAAATCTCAATTGTCTATTCAATTGATTTCCATCATTTAAAAAAAGAAAGAGAAAAAGAAAGTGAGATACAGTATTGTTTAGTAAGTAGGACTTTGGATTTGAATTCAATTGAATTTTTTTTTTAGCCATATGTCCTTGAATTTAAACTCTCTGGGTATTCATTTTCTCACATGCAAAATGGAGAGATTGAACTCTAGGGGCTCTAAGGGCCCTTCCAGCCCTACATCTATGTTCCAAAAGCCATGGCATGGCAAAGTTTTGTTTATATTTTCTAGGCAGTACAATCTTTTTAATTCAAATCCTCTTCATTCAGAATTCATGATAATTCTCCCACAGGGCTAGGCAATTGTGCCTAGAGAGATTGGAACTTCTCTTTCAATGAGAGGGGACTCCTAACAACTTTCTCAAAAGCTAATGGCCTAAGTCAGTAGAAGAGTTCATGGGTCTCGTCTGCCACCTACTGGGTAAATGAGTCGATGGGAGATATGCATGCAGAATCATAGAATCTTAGGGATAGAATCTGGGTATCAGAGCTGAAAGAGAAAAGGAGAACATCTAATACATTTCTTACTGTGCAGATAAGAAACCTAGGCAAAGTAGGTAGGCAATTGGCCTTAACTTTGCAAGCAGCAGACCCAGATGATAATAAAGTTGTCTAGTTGGCTTACTACTTTGCCCAACTACCCCTTCAAAAGAATAATAGTGTTTCTGACTCATGTGTTGCTAAGTCTGATGTATTTATGAAGTGGAACCAAATGGAGTCTAAAACCAACTCTGCGAACCTCCTCTATCAATATCAGTCACTAATTAAGGCCCGAGTACTAGCTGTGGGACTTTGGACAAGTCACAAGCTCTCTGAGCCATCATTTGTCCAACTCCCAAATATTGTTGGTTGTACAGTATGCCTTGGATACTGTAAATCACAATATTGTGATGGAAAGCAGCAATAGCCCTAATGCTTAGCATAGTGCCTGGATGCTAATTAGCACTGGATGCTAATAAATGTTTATTGATTGATTATTATTATTAAGAAGAATATCATAATTATCTTCATAGAGCAGTAGGAATATAGATTTTCTTTTCCTCTTTTACTTAGGGGAAGGTGGAGTCTTCAGACTGTAGGCCAGTGAATATGGCTTTAAGTCCTGGAAAAATTCTAGAACTCATTATTAAAGGTAGAGTTGATGAACATTTAGAAGGGGAAACTGATCATTACAAATCAGGTTGGGTTCATTAGGAACAAAACACGCCAGGCTAACTTCATCTGCACTTTTGACGGGGTTAAAGCGTCTCAAGACAAGCTTGTGGACAAGATGGAGAGCTAGAAGCTCTCTCTTAGTGGTTAGGAGGATTGAGAATTGGTTAAATAACTAGAAACAAAGAAGGGTTGATTAATAAATCAGTCTTGGAGACATCTCTTGTACTTTGAGGTTTACAAAACACTTTACTTACATATATCACTGGTAGGTGCTCCTACCGTCCTCATTTTCCACATGAGTAAACTGAGGCTGAGAGAGGGGAAGTGACTTGCCTGGAGTCGCACAGATGGTAAGTGTCTGAGGCAGGACTTGGCTCCAAGACGGGCTCCTTCTCCACTTTCTTTTGTCCCTTTTGTCTACAGCCAGTGTGTCAATGACTTGAAGCTATAGTGAGTGTGCTTATAAAGGATTCAGATGACAAGAAGCTGAGACGGATGGCTAGCATGCTGGATCACAGAGCAGAGTTCCATAAAGTCTAGACGTGATAGGCTTGAAGCGATATGATGAAATTTAATAGGAAAAGTATCAAGTTAAGTGATCATAGGATTTAGACTATGAAGGGGCCTTAGACATCATTTTGTCTAATCACCTCATTTTACACATGAGGAAGCTAAAATCCAAAGAGAGGCTTGGACTCACAAACGATGACTTGCCCAAGGTCGCACCTATAGTAGTAAGTGGCAGAAGTGGGATATGAACTTAGGTCTTCTGACCAAATCCAGGGCTCTTGCCATCCTATCATGTTGCTTTTACATAGGTTAAAAAGAAACCCAAACCTACTGCAAAAATACAAGACAGGTTAGGCTCAGCTTGAGGATAGTTCAGATAAAAAAAAAACCCTAGATATTTTAGTATAAGCACAATGTAAGTGATATATATATATATATACATACACACACATATATCCTCAGACACCTACCAGCTATGCGATCCTAGGCAAGTCACTTAACCTTGTTTGCCTCAGTTTCCTCATCTGTAAAATGAGCTGGAGAAGGAAATGACAACACATTCTCGTATCTTTGCCAAGAAAACTCCAAATGGGGTCACAAAGAGTTGGACATGACTGAGATGACTCAATAACAACAACAATAAATTGGTAGCTGAAAGACTGATGTGATTCTAGGCTGGCATTAAGAGAGACAAAGGCTCTAGGGAGGTGATAATCTTGCTCTTTTCAGACTACATCTGGAGGTCCCTATTCAGCTTTGAGGGCTACATCTTGGGGAAAAGATTGAGTAGCAGCCTCCAGGGGTGGGGAACCTGCAGCCTCAAGGCCACACATGGCTCTAGGTCCTCAAGTGCGGCCCTTTGACTGAATCCAAACTTCACAAAACAAATCTCCTTAATTAAAGGATTTGCTCTGTAAAACTTGGACTCAGTCCAAAGGCTACTCCCAAGGACCTAGAAGGCCACATGTGACTTCCAGGCTGCAGGTTCCCCACCCCTGCACTGGCCTCAGAGTCTGCAAGACCTGAGTTCAAAGCCATCTGGTCTCTGTCACCTTGGTTATGTGCCCCTGGGCCAATGGCTTTTATCTCTTAGAGCCTACAGGTTACTCTCTTAGACCAAATGGCAGGAGAGTTGCTGAGCTGCCTTTTTAGAGCGAGTTCTGTCACTGCAAGATCCCCATATCAATGAAATCACAAGTCTGGACCAAAAAGAAAAGAGAGATATGGGGACAGGAGAGAAAGAGAGAAAGAGAGAGAGAGACAGAGAGAGAGACAGAGAGAGAGAGAGAGAGAGACAGAGAGAGAGAGAGACAGAGACAGAGACACAGAGACACAGAGACAGACAGAGAAAAGAAAACTGAGAAGACTCAAAACCTCGCTAAACAAAGATTAGTTGAAAGAAGTATAAAGAAGTATGGATAGGGAGTTAAATTATACTAGTCTCCCAGTATTTGAAGGCTAACTATCCCATGAAAGAAGGACTAGAGTGTTCCAGAGGGAAGAAATGGAAATTGTCCTGTGATAGTTTTTTGCTTAATTAAAAGGAAAAACTTCCAAACCTTTAGAGATGTCCAAAAATGAAGTGAGCTCTGGGAGTGGGGAGGACAGTGTGAGTCCCTCCCTTCAAAGAAGGCCTTCAGTCAGTGGCTGCATGACCACTTGTGAAGACTGTGATGAAAAGAATTCTTGCTTTGACACAGGTTTCTATATAATTTCTCAAGTCCCTTCCAACTTTGGTTCTAAAGTATGATTCTACAAGTGGGAGTTCCAGTATTAAGCAAACTTGTCCCCTTAGCTTTTCACTGAACTCCTCCAATGCCTCATTAGGTGTGGAGGTAACTTTGCCCTCTCCAAGGCGGTGATTAGGTCCAAAAACACAGGAAGAACAGTGTGAAGGCCAAAGACAGAATCTGCACCATCTGAGAACCAGCCTTCTTATATTCAGCTAGAATCATCACTAGAGTGGCGAAGAAGGTAAACCTCTTTTTTTCTTAGAGGGAGGACAGCAGGGTAGAATATTTCATAAAGAGACTGGTTGTTAAGACACAGAGAGGTTGTGGTTTCCCTGACGAAGGAAACATCCACACCACCAAAATAATAGCTCTTTTGAAGTATTAATAAAGCTATTGCATTTCTAGCTCTAATACTGTAGGAAGAACGCATGATGCTTTACTTCCATTTTCTATAACTAGCTTCATATGCTCTGTGACATGAATATCTCAGATACAACTTCTAGTGGCTATCAGATGAGTCCCTACATCAATGATATAAAAAGTTCAGACTCTAGCCCTCTTCTTGAAAATCAGGAGAGGATATGGGATACTATTCTCTGGGAACATGTGACAATATAGGAGAAGATAGAACCCACTTGCTTCCTCTACCATTGGAAGTATGGGGGGGTTGGTGGATTTTAAAAGTGATAGTAACCAGACTTGTCACTTCACTGGTATAGAGAATTCCCAGTAAGGAAACTCTCTCTTATCAATGCAGACTGGCACCTTCTAGGTAATTTGTAGTCTTTGAGAGTTGCCTAGAGGACAGCTAGATGGGCTAGTGTGGAAAACACAGGACTTGGAAAAGCTAAGAAAACCTGAGTTTGAATCCTGTCTCAGACACTCCCTAGAATTATGACCCTGAGCAAGTCACTTAGCTTTTCTGTACCCAGGCTTCCTCATCTATAAAATGGGGATAATAATATTACCTACCTCATAGGGGTGTTGTAGGGATCAGATGAGTTAAAATACATGAAGACTTTTTGCAAAACCCTTTGAAGCATTATTATAAATGTTATTGTTTTTGTTGTTATAGCATTGAGAGGTTAAAGGTTAAGTGGCTTACCAGGGTCAGACACAGCTAGTATGTGTCAGAGGTGGGACCTGAATCCAGATTGTCCTAGTTCCAAGTCTGTCTTGCTGTCCACCATATTATTCTGCTTCTATAAAATAAAGAGCATATGAATATTAAGGGAAATTTAAAGAAGCAAAAGACAGCTGTGACTGAGTTGTAGGTCAAGGTCAGATGGACCCACATACAGGTCTAATCTCCTCCTACTTTGTGGAGCCTTTTGCTCCATTCCCACTTGGGAAGCATGACCCAAACCAATTCTTTGTCTTCCTATAGAGAGAGGCAGTCTTATTTCTCCTTAAGACCTTGCTCAGTTCTAGAGTTTTCTCTGTAAACAACAGAAAAATAAAGACAAAATATCAACCATGTTGTGTCCTATCCAAAGGGCATTTATTCAGTACAATGCACTGTGCTGAGTGCTGCTACCGTTGCCATTTCTGCCGTAACAAGATCCTGCCAGGTGCCATATTCCTTTTATCTTTACCCACATATGCTTCCCTTTCAAGCTCTTCCTCCCACGTTCCTTCCTCTCCCTTTCTGTTTTCTCTCATGGTCCTCCTTTATCATGAAGCTGATATCACAGCATCTGAGAATGTCAGAAGCAGAAGGGACCTTAGTGATCAACTAGCCAAAAAATTCCAATTTACAGATGAGAGAACTGAGGTTTGGAGAAGTCCCATGTCTAGTAAATGGTAGAGCGAAGACTTGACTCCAGCTTTCCTGACTCCCAATGCAATGAACTCTCCACCAAACCGAATTTCACAGAGCTGGTTACAGCACTCACCTCCTAAAATAAATTGAATGCATGGAATTTCAAATTCAAATGAAGATACATTTGGAGAATAAGTCTTTAGTTTTTTGTTTTGTTTTGTTTTTTTAATTTCTCTGCTTTACAAAATGGTTTTCCATATTATTTGGAATATTCAAATAAAGTCTCATTGATTTGGGAATTCTCTCCAATGACACAAAGCACAACCCCTCCATGCCTGGTCATCCTGTGTGACTCTTAGCCTTATCCTCTCATAGGCTCACCCCAGGACTTCCTCAGTTTCTCCTGACATTACAAGGGCACCTTTGGAACATGCAGCTGTCATCCCTTGTCCTTGCCACACGATCAGTTCATCTTCTCTCCCTATCATCCATTTCCTTGATCACGTCTTTTGCTCTCATGCTTTGAAATTTCTCACTGGTTATACGTTGCACTCGTCCTCAGCCTGTACCTTTCCATTTGCCCCTCTATATAGCATTTGTGGCTTTGACATACTCTTTCACATATGACCATACTTATAAAATCTGCCAGCATTTTTTCTGGAATTGTATCTTTTATCAAAATGTTTTTGTTCAGTTGTTTCAGCTGTGTAACAATTTTTGGGTGTGACAGATGGCACACTTCTTTTCATGCCTACTTCATTTCTCTACCTTATGTTGTTGTTCAGTCATGCTCAACTCTTTGTGACTCTGTTTGGGGTTTTCTTGGCAAAGATACTGGAGTACTTTGCTTTTTCTTCTCCAGTTCATTTTACAGATGAAGAAACGGAGACAAACAACGTTAAATGACTTGCCCAGGGTCATACGGCTAAGAAGTGGCTTGATTTGAACCTGGTGCTCTATCCACTGTATTACCTAAATGTCCTTTATCAAAATATATAACCCTGAACATTGTGTGTTGCTACAGATGTTAAATCTGTATATGCCTCCACATCATGTAAGTAGGTGCTGTACTTTGTAGATTAATGCCACTGACTCATTATCACTGAGGAATGTTCCTTATCCAGTAGTGATACATTTACATTGATCCCACTCTTACTTTGTCCGGTGACCTTCTCATAGCCTACAGGCAGACACTTGCAAGGTGGTTGGCTGCTGAGGAAATACAGAAGAGAGTGAAGCTAACTAACTGTCTCAAAGGATAGGCGGATTTCTTGGCCTATCCTGATGGGCAATTTTGGGCCCCTTGTCCAAAATATCCAAAACATCTCCACCACTAGAAATCCAACCTTTTGATTTAAGTAGGACTTCTTCAGATGGAAATACCCCCAGGAGATGTCACTGAACACTTCAGTATGGATTTATTTGCTCCTCAAAGGAAGTGAGTAAACTTCGGGGGAAGGGGTAGGATGGATCATGGTAAAAAGAGAAACTAGAACATAGAATACAGTGATGGTGGCCTGACCACCAGTGAAAGTTCTCTCTCTAAATCTGGTCGCTTGAATTCAATGTGGGCAGCTAGATTCTTCCTTCATTACTTCCCCACCTTCCCAATTGTAGTGTTCCCCTAACTCCGCAAAATTATTTTAATTTGACTTATTTATATTATATCCTCTACTACAACATGGGTTCCTGGTGGTGAGGAACTATTTAATTTCTGTCTTTATATCCCTAGCACCTGGAATATAGTAGTAACTTTACAAATTAATTGATATTTTCCTTTCCCAGTAGTTAATATGGACTGAACTTAGATCTCATAGGACAACTGAGAGTTCTGACGTACATGAGAGGGGAAAGAAGAGGAGAGAAAGGAGATAACTTTGAAGGCTGTACAAGTACCTGGATAGGGTAGGCTTCTAAAGGATATGACTTTGGGTAGATGAATAAAATTAGGAGAGTTTATGTGACAGGAGGCAGCTGGTGGCTAGAACTGAAGTCAGGAGAGGCTTTGAGTCAGGAAGACCGGAGTTCAGATTTGGCCTCTGATGCGAGTCACTTAACTTCTGTTTGCCTCAGTTTCCTCAAATGTAAAATCGGATAATAATAGCACCTCCTACCTTTTTGGGTTGTTGTGAGGATCCAGTGAGATAATATGTTAAAAAAAAAAACCTGGAACAAAGCCTGGCACATAGTAGGCACTATATAAATGCCTATTCCCATATTTCTACTCCACCCCTCCCCATTCCCCAGGAGGGCACAGGAGAGGGAAAATAAGAGTGATGAAATCAAATAGTTAAAAGGAGATCATGAAAGTTCAGGAGAAGCATCCTGGTTCATTTTATTTTCTACCTCAAGCGCTAGTTGCACTTTATCCCAGCTTAGAGCCCTTCTTACCCTTGTTGGTTTCCATATGTGAAGATATTCCTCTGAGAAAAGGTAAGTGATTTGCTCAGGGTCATACACTAGGAAAGCTTGGTAGTAGTGTCTGACACCAGGTTATGATGATTCCAAGTTCAGCACTATCCATCATTGCAACTCTGACTCTACTGTTTTTCTATGGGAATTCTGATTTGGCCCTATCGTTTCTGACCCCTGAATCCTAGAGAGTGGAACTGACTAGGGAAAACTAGAATAACAGTCAGAAGTGGCATAGTCAGGATTCAAACCCAGATCCTCTGATTTTAAATCCAGCACTCTTTCCACTTCCCCATACTGACTTCCTTCTCTTTGCAGAAAAGGCACAGTAAATTGGAAGACGCATTATAACCTGGATCGCTGGAGGGAAGTCTGACCAGTGTGCCTGCCTAAGCTTTCCCAGCTGTGTACCACCATTCTCTTCATCGCACCAACTCTTTCTCTCTCTCTCTTTTTTTGGTAAGGCAATTGGGGTTAAGTGACTTGCCTAGGGTCACACAGCTAGTAAATGTCAAGTGTTTGGTCTGAGGTCGGATATGAACTCGGGTCCTCCTGACTCCAGAGTCCGTGCTCTATCCACTATACCACCTAGCTGCTCCCATTGCACCAACTCTCCCTTCACTTTAGTCTTGGCCTGCAGCCTTTTCAAGTTAAATAATTTACCATCATTGAGGCAGCTGACCTTGACGCCATTTTCATCCTCATTGAAGGCATCTGACAACATTGCTGAAAACATCATGCTAAACAGCATGGTGTGCCCTCATCAATGAAAGTGCTGTGCTCTGTGAGCAAAGCAGAATTGAAGTAGCTAAAACGAAATGCAAGATGCACACATTTAGAGAATCCACCCCAAATGTTCACATGGACTATTTGTGCCCGGTCTGTGGAAGAGCAATCCGAGTTCATATTGGTTTGATCAGCCTCAGTTGGAAGCGCTATAATTTGACTCTAACATAGTGATGCCATTTTGTTTCTGATTCAATCTTGGAGTCCTAGGCAGATCTACATTCAGTGAATCAGTATGAAAGAATGGAAATTCTTGATCCCAGTCTCATTTAATGTGTACTCTCCTATGAGGTCCTCTACCTATGATGCGAAATAGCAAAGAAAAATCAGTTTAGGTATAGGCAAGAGGGATATAAGGGGAAGCTTAAAAATAACACCCCAAACTGTAGGCTGCCTTATAGCAGCTGCTCAGCAGCATTGTGGCTGATGTAATGGCTGTCTCTAACCTTACTGCTGAGGCCACTTACCTTCCTGGTAATGAGAAACCTCCCATGGTAGACATTTGGCCTCCTCATGGTACTCAGTGCTTTGCTCTTAAAGATGGCGATGTTGAATCTGCAGTTCGTTTTGCTTGCCGGCCATGGCTTCTTCATTCTTCTTAGCCAGCTACTGATCTCCATTGTTCCATCCCAGCGTGGTAAATAATTGACGCCTCCCTTTTCTTCTGTAGGGGAACCCCAGGATGTGACAGGGGCAGTTGCTTTGGTGCTTGTGAGCCCAGGTGTCTGGTGGTTGGCCTTTTTGATTATTTCTCTTCCTCCTATCACTTGATTCCTTGGCTGAAGCCCTCCAAGTCAGACGTAATGGAGACTATGAAGTCCTGTCAAACACTTCGGTTAATAAATGGGTAGTCATGAGCCATTCAGGAATCTCTCTTTCTCCTTGATGTCAAACGGCTGTAGAGCATGGATTTTTGCCAGGCATCTTAGAGGTCTAGTCTACAGTTTCTGACCCCTTTCGTTTCAGACACAGTGCCTGACCAAGTGTCCATATCCACATGAGATCTTATGAAAATGCTGGCAGGGAATCCAAGGATCAATACTGGACTCCTTCCCCAAGCTTCTCCACGAACAACTCTCTCCCAAAGGCTTACGGTTTGAGAGGGATGGAATTTCTTGTTCTGACTGCTTATTCTACTTTTGTCCTGATAGAACAGAGTAATGCCCAAGGAGCACTAGTAAGAATCAGTACAAAGTGCTCCATCAGCAACCTTACTTAATTGGGTCATCAGGAGCACAGCCTTTAGCAGATAGGACCTACCTTCTAAGATTTCTCAATTAGGTAAAGACCCTGTGAAACTGAACGGGAATTCCATCCATGCCTCATTTCAGACCTATCCTTTATGTATGTTATTTTGTTCCAAACATTTACTGGAGGGAGAGGGATCACAGCTGCCCTATAATTTCATGATCCTGCTCTTTGATATCCCTAAGTCTTTCTACTTGTAGAACTTAAATCTGAAAACAATGATTTAGAGGAACATAAGTCCAATTCCACAGAAAATTATAAAATGCCTCCCCAATATCCTCTCCTTGATTCTTCTACTGTCCCCAGAGAAGGGTGACAGTACCCAGCTAAAGTTTTCTGGACCTTTGTCTCCGGGCTACCCAGTCTAGTGGCTCCAGACTCAGAGGGGCCATGATGGTTCATCCTGCTATTAAGATAATTCACTTCACGCCATGGTCTTAGAAATAGCCAGAGTTCCAGAATTCTGGAAGGTCACAAGGCATTGGTTTCTCCAAACTTGACTTCTCCAGATATCCAATTAAATCTCCAAGCAGCCAAATCCATCCAACCATACGCAGAACCTAGATGACTTCTGTAAGACTTTATGGCCCATATTGTCATTGGAAGCTTTTGTTCTGTGACTTCATTGTGGCATCAGACAGGTTTCAGAGTCCCAGTGTAGTCCCAAGCCTGGCAACCAGCTGAATCTACATGCCCTGAGGAAGAGGAACAAAAAGGATTCCCCAGACTAGACTTCCAGAAATTGCGTTTTAATCTCTTTTCTAGTAAAGCAGTTTCAGAGTCAATAATTCTAGAATGCTGATGAAGTCACAGATATTAATATTCTATTCTATCTCAACCTAAAGATGGATAATATGGACAAAGATACAACAGAAAATAGAGTGTATTTAATGAAGTACAGAAAACTAAATAGAAAGCTAATAGTAACTGTGTACAGAAACTTTAAGATTTGTGATGTTTTGGGACCTAGTTTAGGGCCTGACCTTCTCTAAGGCCTATAAGAATTGAGAGTGTGATGGTAACATTCATTAAACTAAGATCTTCCTGCCTAAATCCTCAAGGGTCAACAGATAAGTAAACTCACAAAGTAAAATGACTGGTGATCCCAATAATCAATTAAAATGGAAGATATGGTAAAGAATCTAGACATTTTGCACAGAATGGTACCAAGACAGGGAACCTGAGACAGATATCCAAATGAGATGAATTAGATGTGATTCAAGAAGGTAAACATAACCTCCGGAATAACTGAGATTTTGTGGGATCTAAATCATAACTAGAACATAACAAAAAAGACACATCTTGACCAAAAATAATAGAATACATGAAGGAGAGGTAGAGAAACATTTTCCATCAGGAAGTTGCATAGCTCTGTAGAAATCCATGAACCTGAAGGAGAGGAAACATGTCAGAGAACATTGGGATAATGAGAGAAGAGAGAAGCAGAGGGAACATCTTGGTGGTTGACACCGGTTCCTGGTGAGAGGTATGGTCCAGAATGGCATAAAGGAGCGGTTTGGGGATCACTTAGAATAGCGAGAGATCATCACAGAATTAGAACAAGCTAAGAACTTCACTCCACTCAATTTCCTTTTTCCATAAGGTCATTAGATTGACAAGTCTTGTGAACTGTTATATGTGGAGTGCAGCAAGACATTTGACAACATCTCACCATATTCTTGGTGAACAAAAGAAGGGATGTAACATGAGTTATGGTACAGAAAGGTAGCTTTGGAATAGGTTCACTAACAAGACCCAAACCACATTGATCAACAGACCAATGTCAATTTGGAAGGACTTGAGAGGACTTCCCTAGGGATCGGTACTTGATCCAATCTTTTTACTAGTGACTTGGAATTAAGAGATCAATGTGGAAGAAGCATTAGAATTGTTCTTCCTGGATAGAAATTGGAGTAAAAGTTTGACAAAAAGAAGTAGATTTAAGCTTGATATAAGGAAAAACTTCCTGACATTTAGAGCTGTCCTAATAAAGATTGGGCTGCCCCAGGAGGTATTCTGGATGACCAGCTTCCAGGTTTGTGAGGATAACTGAAACAAGAGGGGGTTCTTGTTCAGTCGGACCACATGGCCTCTGAAGTTCCTTCCAACTCTGAGATTCTGTGATTTGGCAATATAAAGCCCAGCACTCAGAGACAAAGAAAATCAGTTGCACAAGTATAGGATAGGAGAATGGTGGCTGTACAGCAGTTTCTGTGATGGGCTCCCTTATCTTCTCTACTCCATACCTCAAAGCCCTCTCCACCTCCATCTACTCTTTCTTTCAGTCTGAGGATGAGGGGCTCTTCTTATCAAGGATAATCTCTCCATTTGGGTCTTCAATCACTTCCTTTCTTGTCTCTTCTAAGAACTCACCCCACTGATTATTCATTGCCTCTCTCTCTGTTTTTCAATCATTACCTATTGGCTACTTCCCCATTGCCTACAAACATGCTCAGGTCATCCCCAAACTTTTCAGATTAAAAACCAAACCTTTTTCCTGCTCTCCATTTCACTGCCAAACTACTTTCACATCATGTATATTGTTGCCTCCACTGTGTCACCACCCCCTTACTTCTCAGCCCCTTATAATCTGACTTCCAATCCTACAATGCTGCTTTTCCTTTGCAAGGTCATGAGCTTTTTCTGCTCTTCCCCTGCCCTTTTGTTATAGTTTTAACTTTATTTGCCTACAAATGGAAAAGGCCTTTAGATACAAAGTAAAAAAAAAAAAGAGAAAATATCTAGATTCTTCCTTCTTAAAATTGCAAGTAAATATGGAGTCACTGAGGATTTTTTCAATTTACTTTTCCAATCTTTTGCATCACCAATGATCTTTAAATGTCAAATCATATGGCCTTTAAAAAATTACCCTCATTCTTTTTAACTCTTCTGTAGACTGTAACACTGGTGACCCTTCCTTTCCACATCCCATTTCCCATTTCTGGTTATTTTCTCTTCCCTTAACTTGACACCCTCCTCTCTGGGTTCTCTTTCTACTTCTCTGACTGCTCCTTTTCAGTCTCCCTTTCAGTCTCCTCATCACCCATTTCATGTCCTCTTATGTGGGTGCTCCCCATGTATCACTACTAGGCCTTCTCTTTTTAGACACTCTTGTTGATCTCATTCACACCACTTCAGTTATCATCCAGATACACGTGATGCCTGAATTTATATATTGAACACTAATCTCTTTCTTAATCAGCTATGTGGAGCAGTGGATAGAACATCAGGCCTAGAGTCAGGAAGACCCAAGTTCAAATCTGGTCTCAGGCACTTACTAGCTTGTGACTCTGGCAGGTCACTGAACCCTGGTTTGCCTCAGTTTTCTCATCTGTAAAAATGAGCTGGAGAAAGGAAATGACAAACCACTCCAATATCTGTCAAGAAAACCCCAAATGGGGTCACAAAGAGTCAGACATGACTGAAATGAGTGAACAACAATGAAGTCTCTTTCTTGAACTCCAGTATCTGATTGCCAACTGATGGCTGGATCTTGCCACTTGGATGTTTCATTGACATCTGAAACTCAACTTGTACAAAGCCAAAGTCATCACTGCTGTCCTAAAGCCTCTGAACTTCCTTTATTTCTGTTAAGGGGCCCACCACCTTCTCAAAGACTCAGGTTTATAACTACATGAATTGTTCACAGTTCTGCTGTCCCTAACTCTCTGTCCAATCAATTGTTAGGCTGTCAATTTTACCTCCATTCATTCCTTCTTTTTAACTTCTATAGCTTATTCAGTCTTTTCACATTGTAATACTATCTTGGCTGGTTTCTTGCTTCTAGTTTTTCCTCTCTGCAACTTAACCTTGCCATGGATGCTTCAATAATCTTTCTAAGGCTCAAGGCAGAGCATATCACTTCCCTGTTCCCAAACCTTCAATGGCTCCCTATTTACCACAGGATAAATACAAATCCTCCAACCTTGCATTTCAGGCTCTCCATATTCTGGTTCTAACCTGTTCCTACCCATAAATTATCCTTCTTCATGCAGTTCTAGCCAGACTAGATTACCAATGCAACTTTTATCTAGATATGCCAATTCCTACCGCCATACATTTATACAAACCATCTTCTATGTCTGAAATGCACTCTTTTGTCACCTCTACCTTTCAGAATCATTATCTTACTTCTAGTCTTACATCAGATGCCACCTTTTCTATGGTCTTCCTTCAACTCTCTAGTGCTCTACTCTTCTCCAAGATAATATATATTTACTTCTCTGTGTGCACTGTTGTCTTATCCCCAGTGGAATATAAACTCCTGAGGGTAGGGATTCACACAACCCTCCATCTCCTGACAATGCATTTTCACTGTCAGTCTTTCATGTCTGGCATGTTCTCCATTCTCAGCTAAAATCTCACCTTCTGCATGCAAGAAGCCTTTCCTGATCCCCTTAATGGTAGTACCTTTCCTCTATTATCTCTAACTTATCTATACTTCTTAGCATATAGTTGTTTTCATGTTGTCTCCAAAACTGGAGCAGGGACTTTTTGTTTCTGGTGTTTTTCCACCTGTCTTCCTATCTCCAGGACTTAGCACCTAACACAGTGCCTGGACTTTGTGGGTGCTTAATAAATGCTTGTTGACTTTACTAGAACAAAGCAATCCTAAGGCCCTCCTCCAACAAGGTATTTCTAGTGCAGCTGAAGTTCACATAAAATCCCTTAACAGATGCAACCACAAAGATAACATCGATACTGATAATCAGAGACTCAAATGAATCATAACAGTATGGCCAACCTAAGCATTTCCCAACATCATGGACTATATATGTTCTTTAAAGAGATGCATTGGAAAGGTAAGCCCTTATGTCTGTTGAGGTCCTTCAGACGGTCCTGTTTTATGGATAGCATTGTAGTGATTGCATCAAGCCTTAGAATAAAATTATTTTAAAGATTAGAAATGAAATGTCTTGACTTGGCAACTCCCCTGGCTTCTTCTTTGTGCCATAGCCTTTATCAGACTGGAAGGTTGGTATTAGAAGTCACAAGGTTTGGTCACC
The DNA here is from genome assembly GCF_003287225.1 of Phascolarctos cinereus. Lineage (NCBI taxonomy): Eukaryota > Metazoa > Chordata > Mammalia > Diprotodontia > Phascolarctidae > Phascolarctos > Phascolarctos cinereus. The sequence goes on along the minus strand of NW_027555736.1, from coordinate 68,927,584 downwards.
CAGATGTCCAAATACTCCAAAGGAGTAATGGAAAGGGTTAGACTCATAGTTTAGTGTCTTTGAAACTCAACTGTGATACTTCATTTCTGTATGTGACTTTGATAAGACATTTAACTTTCCTGGTTCTTAGTTTCTTCATCTAGAAAACAAGAAGGTTGAATTATATGATCTCTAAGGTCCCTCCTAGCTCTAAATCCTACAGTTCTATATGCATGTCTCCTGGGGCAAATTATTGCATTTTTAACGTCCCTACTTTTTTTTCATGGGAAAATCCAATCCTAATTGGACTTTTTTTTTTGCCTCCCATCATCATTTTAAAGTCAGCTTTTTGCTTAATACCAACTTAATACTAGCTTAGTATTTGGTAACTCACAAAATGTCTCTACCATCCATTTTCTCATCTAATTTACATAATCACTCTGTGAAAAAGAGAAGGCTAGTATTATCATCCCCAGTTTACAGATAAGAAAATGAAGACTCTGAGAAATGAAGTTAATTGCCTACAGGCATAAAGACTAGAACTCTGGCTTTCTGACTTCTTGTTCAGTGTTCTCTAATGGACCTGACCTACAGATACTTCTGTAGACAAGTCATTTGTCCCTCGTCTTTCTTCCTCCAGGCTATAACTTACTCAATTCTTTTAATTTATCCTTATGTGGTATGGTCTCCAGTCATTTCATCATTCTAGCCATCCTCTCCTGGAGATGCACTCCAGCTTATCTATCTCCTTTCTAAAACAATTACAAAACTGAATTCAATATTCTAAATGTAGTCTGACCAGAACAGCAAAAAGGAACTATGACCATCCTTGTTTGGGACACTCTGTTGTTCTTAACGTAGCCTAGAACAGCAGTGTCTTTTTGGGCCATGTTATAGGGTTGACTCAAATGAGACTTTGCAGTCCAATGAAATCCCCTCATCTTTTCACAGGGTCTAATACATAGCCACACACTCTCCATTTTGTACTAGTGCATTTTGAATTAACATAAAACTTTACACTGATCCCATGGCAAGTCTCTTAATCCTCCATAAAATCCTACTTTCATTGTGGCATTGAGTTGACCTTGAATTCTCAAGAGGTCATTTCAGTCGAGCACAAACTCTGACAAGTGAGAATTTGAATGGGAGACAATGCTGGAAGGCTTCAAGCACCATCTTGGTTACAGATCAAGTCTGCTTTGTGAGTCTCAGCTTCACTGAGAAGGGAAAGGCTCATCACCAGCAGGCCTACCACTTGGTGACCCACAAAACAAAGAACACAAAAACTGATCTCAGTTCTGTGCAGTCCCTTCCACTTCAGCAGCCCATGTGGCTAAGTAGTCAAAAAAGGGATAGCAGTCAAGAATCACACACTATTTAGACCACCTCTGAACTTTGGCTTAGCTGTTGGTATTCAAGTGTAACATTTTTGTCCAGTGACCAAAGAGTGGATATGTTACTGGAGGGACTGAATCATATCAATTTTGGAATTCTACCTATAAATGAAACCAGATGAAAATTGCAGCTAAATAGGATAGCTTACAGATTTTCCTTGAAGACACAAAATAAGGGAACTGGCCAAGTTGGTTTTATTATGTACCCAGAGGCAACAAGAACCATTATTTCACAGGACATTCGGTGATCTTGTAAGTGCACAGGATAAGTCATTGTAAAAAGAATACCACTAAAACAACTGTAGCTTGTTCATATCTCCTGCAAATGATGAAAAATTGGAGGAATTCTATCAAAAACTTGTTAAGATGCTCCAAATTAAATCAACATATACTTTGATAGTTGGTAATTACAATGCAAAGGTGGGAATAGGTGAGGATCTCAAGGAACACACTGCAAATTATGGATTAGAATTCAATGCAGGCATATTAGGTTTATAGATCACCAAAAATTCTCATACCTATGTATCATGAATACTTTATTCAAGAAAAAAATCAGTAGGTATTGGAGAAAGCAAACATAAAAAATCACAAAAATTAAATTGCTTTCACCAGAAAGGAAATGACTTATTACTACTGAGGAGTTCACTCTTTAAAAATCAGCTGTCTGTGTATAGTCATACCATCAATTTGTTAAAGCAAAGGGAAAGCTAGAAGAATAAAAATGGAAAAAAGTGGTATACATTGGAAACAATGTTTTCAAACATAACCTATTTAAATGTTATTGATTATAAAAGAAGACTATGCCTGGAAGAAAGGATGGACACATACTAATAATTTCAACTGATATAAATTATAAAGAGACCAAAGGCACCTAAAAAGTGCTTTAATAAGCAAACAGAGGTATGCCAAATACAGATATGGCAGCCAAAAGCAATGCTGGTTTATAATACAAACTCCTTTGTAAATATTTATAGTAAAGGTTGACAGTAAAAGTAAAAAACAGATCAGTTATGACCCATAAAACAGAGAAAAGCAGTGGAAGGTAAAACCAGTTTGTTAGGAAAAAAGTCTTGGTGACCTAGTTAAACAAAATCTCAATGATAAAGATAAAAATGGAAGGTCAAAAAAAATGGAAAAGATCTGAAAATATATATAAATCTGTATGTACATATATTTAAAATAACAAATTTTCCACTATCAAGTACAGCAGAATCATCACACTTGGATTCAACATTATGATTCAGAAAAGTGCTTAAAGAGAAGCCAGACATGGTACCAAAGAGAAAAAGACAGGAAAAGCAGGTGGATCACATGAAGTATAAAGAGAACAATTGTGAAGATGGCAGGCATCTTCAAAGGAGGTGAAGGCATTGAGGATCGATTTCCAAGGTATCTGAGCTTGTTCATTAATATAATAGTGACAGAAAGACCACCAACTACTATAGACCTATATGACTATTTCCCCATCACTATAAATTTTTTATAAGAATCATCTATCATGCTAGGAGGAATCTTCTTTGAGGGTAATTAGTAAAGAACAGGTAGGCTTTTTAAGTGATATTCCACAGAAAACTCTACTTTTGCCATCATAAGTTGACTGAAATATACAAGATCCTGACACGCTTATTGTTGACTTTTTAAAAAGCATTTGATTCAGTAGAGCAAAAAACTCCTTAAAAGAATCTCAAGTTGTCTCCCATTTAAATATTAGTTACTGAACATTCCTTGAAAGATAACCTTGTTTGACAAATTATCTCAGGTGAGGAACAGAACAGAGAGATGTATGCTTTTCAAAGGTGCTGGTATTGTCATGGAAATGATCTAGTGAAGAGTCCAAGTTGAAGGGGGATTTCCTATAATGAGGTCCTCCAAATACTTATTTGCATAGGACATCATGATAGTTATGTCAAACCTCTAGATACTGCAGAACCTCCTAGGAAATATCTCTAAACACTCAGTTTAAAACAAGATTCTGCACTGGAAAAATCAAGTGAAGAATATCTTCTATTCAAAGTATGTCGTGTTTAGATATACAACCAATAGTTTGTTGACGAGCATATCATCTCAGCCTATATATAAAGACAGCTGAACAACTGGAGGAGGAAAGTGGATTGTATTGCCTTAGGTAATTTTCAAATTTCCTATAAAGACGCTCAACCTCTCCCAGAAACAAAGTCTCATTTGTTTATCTTTGTAGCCCCAGTGCTGAAAACAGTACCTGGCATACAGTAAGCACTGAATTCATGCTTGATTTGTTTTTAATACCAATCTTATACCAATGTTGTTGTATGGCTATGCATCATGGAACACTATGGTCTCCTAAGAATTAAAAATTAGTATCAGAGAGGGTAAGAGAAGTCTATTGTGGGAGAGAAGGTTACATGTAGGCTGCAACATATAACAATTACAAAACTTTGAAGAATTGGAATACAGGATGCCATTGAAGGGGAAATGTACAATTAGCCAGTTGTTGGGTAAGAAAGAGGGATAACTGATAGTTGGACTATCTGTTACCCTGGCATCCTGCCACTGTCAAGAGAAAGCAAGGAAAGCCCTCTAGCACCCTGCATGGGCCTGCTGGGGCAAACTTATGGGAAACATTCACAGCAGTAGCAGAGGATAAGCACTCATGGATGGGCTCCAATCACTATCACCCAAGGAAGCATCATCCCCAGCTACAAAATCAGATCCATTTGAGCAAGTCACTTGATGTCTCTGAGTCTGTTTACCTATATACACAGTGAGAGGTTTGCATGAGATGATTTCTGAGCTCTTCCCCCCCCCCACCTGTGGCTCTAAATCCAGGATTCTATAGAATGAAGATCCTTAATATTGTGTGTGTGATAGGCTTTTTTTTTAGTTTGGTGAAATCTATTCAATCTTTGAATCTATGAAATCTTTCTCAGAATGCTTTTTGCCTACATTCATAATGGAAGAAAATGCTACATTTCAGTTAGAGATTAGTGAATATGTGTGTGTGTGTGTGTGTGTGTGTGTATATATATATACACACACACACACACACACACATTATATATACATATATGTATGTGTATATGTATATTTAATTTTTTCATCCTAATTTGTGGACTCCTTGAAATCAATCCATGGACCCCAGATTATTAACGCTTTGTTATCAAGGCAACATGATTTGAAGACCTCTATTCAATTCTACCTCTGACCCATATACTAGCTGTGAGAATCTGGACAAATCACTTGAATCACTTAACCTCTGAGTACTCCAGGCAGCTCCTAAGTCTCTCAATTGAGTCTGGCGGCTGTTCCTCACAAAACCAAACTGAATCATACGATTACAGACTGAGAGCTAGAAGAGGCCATAAAGGCCAACCTCAATGCTTCAGAGGTGAAGGGAACTGAAGCCTTGAGAAGTTGCTACGCTCAAGGTCCCATAGGTAGTTGAGAGAGAGACGAGAGATTTGTTCTTTGTTCCTGTGGCAAGTGGAACATTTATAAAGATGGCAAGTGGGGTGGTGGAAAGCCCATCAAATACTGGTTGTATGAATGCATTCATTATATGCTAGGCAGAATAGTCACAATGACACGTAAATATTTAAGAAAAACAACTAGAATTTTTCTTTTTCTACTTTCCTTCATAAGTATTGTGGCCATTGCTTAGGCCATTTCATCATCCTCAAACCTGCCGTAGGCCCTCCTGGTTCCTCTGCTAGGTCTAAAAAAACTGGCAACCAAAATACAGACTAAGGAGTCATTCAGTGTAGGGGACAAAATCTTGTGTCCTTTAAAAGTGCTTTTAAAAAATTACATCTTTCATTCCTGCCTCTGGTAAGAATAAAAAGTTTTAAATTATATAAGAAAGATGAGGATAATTCAACCAAGCACTACTGTACTAAGGATAAGTAAATGCACGAATTGAAATCCATTTGCTTATTAACAGTTTACATCTATATAACATTTTAAGGCTTACAAGGCACCTTCCTCACAATAATCCTGGGATATATATTAACATGAATCCTATTTTATAGATGAGGAAACTGAGGCTCAGAGAGAATAAATTATATCACTGAATCATAGAATTTCAACTGGAAGGAACCTTGGTAGCCACTCAGTTCATAACACACACATTCTCTCACATACAGATATACACATATATCTAGATATACTTAGATCTTTATCTAAATATATATATACACTTTTTTTTTCCCCAAAAAAGAATTCCCATCATAACACGTATTTGTGGGACAAGTACACCCAGCATTTTCCTTAGCACCCGCAATGAGGGGACAGCCAATCTCACTTCTGGGCAGCTCTAATTACTTTGTAGGCTTTTCCCTTGACATCAAACCTAAAAAGTCACCTCTTTGCAACTTCTATACCTACTGCTCTTAATTCTGCCCACTGAGATCAAAGAGAACAAATTAAATTCCTCTTTGATGTGACTATCTTTCAAGCACCTGAGCTACCTACAAAATTTCCTCTTTACCTTCTCATCTCTTCTTCTCCAGGTTAAATGTTTCTAGTCCTCAACTGGATAACACTGCTATTTAAGTGTCAAAAAGGGAACTTAGCTCTGACCCTGAGAATAGTCCTTACTCCTACCCCTACACCATCAGCTGGTTTCAAGGCTAACTGTGACATCAAATTTAGGTATACAATATCACTGACATAACAGTGAGAAAAGATATGTCAGTTTCTGGTTTGTGACTGTAAAATTGTGCAGGATTACCCAAATGGGGTAGGGCAAAAAAGGCATAATTGCTAGCATTTACTTAGTGCTTCAAGGTATTCAAAACACTTTACACCTATTGCTTTTTGATCTTACCCTCACTGACAGCTAAGGCAGGTGCTATTATTATCTCTGTCTTAAAGATGAAGAAACTGAGACAGGAGGAAGTAAGTGATTTGCCCAGGGTCACACGGCTAATAAGTGTCCGAGGAGGAATTAGAACCCAGTTTTTTCTGACTCCAAGTCTACCTCCCTATTCATTCAGGATGCTCAAATCATTATAATTCTTTTATTTAAAAAGAAATTCTATTTGAAATTGTTTATAGTGCTATACATATTAAAATATAATTCTGTAAATATTGATGTATACCTATTCAGCAATTTGTGGGGGGGGGTGTTAAGGTATGCCATAATTTTCCAGATACTTGATCATAAATGCTCTAATTTAAAATGGAAATCTAAAGCTGTACATATCCCCTTGCATTCTTAAACACAAGACTGCAAATATAATCAAACCTTGATTTTGTTGGGGGGAAGGAGGTGATTTAGGGTTCTCATCAGTATCTATTTGTACCATTTTGTATGCTCTTGAATATTGGAGTAAGTAGTAACATTGAGCTTTCTGTAACATATATTTGGTTATCACAAGGTGGCTGGAATTTGTATTATACTGTATTAGAACCATGATCCATCTAGCTTGGTATTTGGTTGCCGAGGACCAATGAGAGTCACAAAAATTTAGAATTAAAGGACCTTAAAGGCCAGATAGAATGGCAGAACCTGATTGTCTTCTGGGATCTTAGACATATTCCAGTTTCTCTAACGGCACATGTGACTTCAAAAATTGGTTCTTTTTTTTAAAAAGTATGCAACCTCCACAACTTTGAAGGAAATTATCATGGTTTGCTGCTAGTCTTCTGGAGTAACAGGAGAATATGTGTGTCAAAAAGATGGGCATTTGTTTCAGAATTTAGCTCAAGAATCATTGAAGGTACTGGACAACTTCCCCACCACAGCCCCCATCCTATTCTTTCCCCTCAGTTCTGGCATCAGGTCATGGTCTTATCTGCAGTTTATGTTCAGGACTGAAGGGCTGATGCATTCACTCAATGGACTATTCATCTAACTACATATTATAGTATTGAGCCATAACCATTAAAATATAATTCTTTTCCTCATGGGTTCTTAGGCTAAACTCTTTTGGGGGTGTTTACAAATCTCTTTAAGGAGGCTCTGCAGAGTTCTGAGGCTTGATCTAATCAGCAAAATGTCACCTACAACAGGAGCATCTGGGAGTCATCATTTATAAGGGAATCCTTTCATTTATACTCTGTGCATAGAGCTCCTAAATGTGAAGTGGTAAATATCTTTGCTGATATTCGCTGTGAATATTACACAGGATTTCAAGTATCTATGCTTTTGATATGAATACTCCCTCCACTAATGCATACTGCAACTTCTTTATAATTTGAGTGGTTGTTCTTCATGAGATGTGGTTGAAAAAATTCAGCACTGAGTGGTCAATCTTCTGGCAGGCTGGACCTTCATGTACATGGCATCTAGCTGGTTACAAATTTAAAGAGCTTGAGCCGTCAGTACAGCCTTTGAGAGTTCAAGTTCACTTTTCATGCCATGATGAGGCATCAGGGTAGGACTTTAGTGGAAGTTACAAATATGGAGAAAATTAAAAGAAACTCAGTGACTACATCTTTAAATGAAAAAGTTAAGTGGCAAAAAAGACAAATTCTAGATATACACATTTAAACTTCAGAAAGTTTCACTTTGTTACAATTACAAAATTAATGTCTCTAGCTGTTTTGTAACCCATTAGTTTGTGAAGTGAGACTCCTAAGGACATACAGTTTTGTGGAGGTTTATGAGCGCTTTGGTAAATTTCTATAAAGCCAAAGTGTTTATTTTAAGAATGTCTAAGTTCCTTAACTGCTCCCTCCTTATCATTATGCACTGGTTAATAAGGGTAACATTTATATAGGGCTTCAAAGTTTCAAAAATGCTTTAAAAACATTTATCTCATTTGATTCTAACACATGAAGTAGGCTACTGGTTAAGTACCAGAGACCAAAAATGTCCAAAACAGAACTCTTTTCTCCCAAACCAATTCCTCTTCCTAACCTCTCTATTCTGCCAAGGACACAGCTGTTTACCCAATTACCCAGATAACCTGAAGGTCATCCTCTACTCTTTCCTCTCCACTTACATCTATCCTTAAAGTTTTCAAGTCTTAACAATTGCACCTCAATAATATCTCTTATCTTTACTCCTTTCCCCAATCACCTGGCCACCACTTGAGTTCAGGCCTTTGTAATTTTTCCCGATACAACAGCTTCCTCACTGGGCTACCTGCTTCTAGTCCAGGGGTAGAGAAATTCAGTCAAGAGGCCGCACTGAAGGATCTATAAGGCTACGTGTGGCCTCAAGGCCGCAAGCTCCCCACCCCTGTTCTAGTCACTTCCCTCTTGATAGTCCTAAAGCACACACCAGACCATGTCACAACCCTACTCAAGAACAAAAACACCCCCCAATTTGTTTTTTAAAGTCCCTCACAATCTGGTTTCCTCCTACCTTTCCAGATTTCCTTCACACATACTTTATCTTCCAGTCTAACTGGAGCAATTGCTGTTTTGTATACACAACACACTGCAACTGCCGATGCCTGTTTAGCTGGAACTAATTCCCTTCTCACCACAGAATTCCTAGCTTTCTTCAAAGCTAAACTCAAGTGCCATCTACAGGAACACTATTCTGCAACCCCCATTTCCCAGTGCCTTCCCAACAACTTTATTTTGGTCTTTTTGTTCCTAGTATCTAGTAACCAAAATAGACCAAGTACTTAAATGGTTAGTCAATGATTTAATCACAGATCTTGTATAACTCCAATCATCTTTCCCTTTCATGACACTGCCTCTACAGAGGGTAAGTAGCTATGCCTGAAGTCCTGCTCCTGCTCCTTCACCTATGGCTTTTAATTTAACTTCTGAATAGCCTTTGTTTTAGCGAACCAGGAAACTGCTTGAGTAAGAATCCAGAACAAAAATCATTCATCCGACAAGCAGTTAGTGCATACCTATTGTGTGCTTGGCACCGAGGGGGGTATGGAGATGAATAAAAGTCTATCTGCTTACAAAAAAAATGTGGAAAAGGCTCATTCCCCACACAAATGACCACAATTTCAAATTGTGATTTTGAATCCAGTGCCTTCTAAATCCACTGAGGCTAGACAATTTGAGTGACAGCCTAAGTGACTCATTCTTGCTTTTGTAAACTTAATGACTCAGAAAAAATGATTTAGGGTTAGCTTCTTAAAAACAAATGGCTAAATGTCTTTTTTTTTCTCCTCTGAAATTTTGATTAAATGTGAATACAACAGCTTATTTATTTGTAAAATTACTAACAAAGTATATCATCTAAAGGATAATAGAGGAAAATTGCTTTGTTTTCAAACTATCAGCCTGGTTCAGTGATACCTTGAAAACATTTTTCATAATCAAATGAAAATCATATTAACACATTCCCTCCCCCCATTTAGTTTACTGTAAGGAGCTTGAAATAGAATGCTTAAATGAAAAATATGCATACTGGCACAATCAAGGAAGTAAATTCTATATACATGTTAGGTAGAAATGCCATTTTCTCACTACATCAGTGTCTTTCAGACTCTAATAGTCTGTAAGAATTGGTTTGCATTTTATAATCATGAAAGAATATGAAAATTTAATATACCTACTATGTGTCACTTAGTAGTGACAAAGTAGTATGCCGCCAATTCTCTTTGCAATTAGAGCACGTAACCTTTCATGCTAGATCCTAACATAAATCATACGGAATGGAATCCAAACACCACTGTGGTGAATGAATCAAGAAGCACAAGCTATTCCCTTCTCTTCAACGCCTTATGACCAAGTGAACCACAAAACACAAGGCAATTGTAACCCATACTTGAAACTTCTGAAATGAGTACTTGGGCTACTAGGCTACTAACTAGGCCCTCCACAAAGGTATAGCTTAAGATTTTGTTAACTTGAATAGCTATAAGCAAGTATGGGCATTTCGGAGATACCACTGAGAGGTCACAGGCCAAATGTGGTTCCAACAATTCCAGGGGAATACAGTAATTGTTCTGGTCTGCTTGATCTGTGAATTCCTCAGTAATGGATGTGTGGAGAACCCTTCCACCACCATTGCTCATCTGCAGCACAGTGTTTAAGTTGCCTGGGGGCAGGCTGGACATTCTTTACCTGATTTGCCTACAGTCACACAGTTGCTTGCAGTAGAAGCCAGCTTCTCCATCCACTATGCCTTGCTCCCATAGTTTAAGACTTTGAGGACTGGACAGCCCTCAAAGGAAGAAGATACATATTTTTAAAAAAAGTCTATCTTGTTTTACATGATAACCAGAGATGGCCTAGAAGGCAGCGCATTTGAAAACCAAGTCCTAGGAAAGGAGAATAATCTGTATAGGCAAGTCTAGAGCAATCGCATGTACGAAAAACGGAAAACAAATCTCCAGTTTTACATCAGCTTTCTTTTTCTGAACATAACAGAAATATTCTCCAGAGCATTTTTTTAATATATTAAATATTTAACTTCAATAAAATAATGGGCACATTACTGCCACAATCTTGGTTGTATATATACACCATTCACTCAGATATCTGACAGCAGGTTAAGGGCACAAAAACAAGGTGTCTTTCTGTACAGCATGTTGAAGAGCACCAATTCTTCACCATATACTCAACTTATCCTGAGAACACCCACCCCCAAGAGTCCTGGCCCGTACCTGCCTCCAAGGTGCCAGGAGTTCTCTATGATTCTCCCAAGCTGAGTTTTAGCTTCCAAAGTCCTCTAGTGTGATCTGATAGACACCATATCCTAACACCACTGTCTACACTTACTAAAACAAACCTATCCTTTACTACAATTTTAAACCAGAACTTGTTTTTTCAATGAAACAACTCTTAATTTCATACTTGTCATACAACTTTTTTCTTTTTTATTTAAAATATTATAACCAATTGACATACTAGATAACATTGTTTTACATTCCAGTGGTACGTGTTTAATGACCTATGGTATGGATGATTAAAACCACAATAATCATCTCAGCATTCCCCACAAGGTGCCACATTTGTTTTTGTCTATGGGAGAGGGACCGTAGGACTAGAACACAGAGAGCAATGACAGAATGGGGTTATGTGGGTAGAAAAGCGAATGTGATTTAAAATTCTGAAATTGTGAGATTTTAGACCCACCCCCTGGTAACAGGATAATCTGCTTTGAGAAAATAGAGGTCACATTCCAGGTACACAGCTCATTTGCTCAACTTTACTGTTAGGCTAAAAGATTAAAAGCTTCCCAAAAATATACCAAATATTGGGCCTACAAAAGTAATTTATCTGTTCGTAAAATTTACTAAGATTTATTCCTTTTGTAAAATGTAAAGAATGGACTGATACTACTAGGTCTTTACTTACAAAAACAGACAATAATCAAGTCACCAATCACATCTAACACAACTTTCCAGGAAATACAAAGAAAGAACTTACATGTGAATGCTTCTGACTTATGCAAATTATACATTTTACATACTTACTGGTATCATCTCAACATTGGCCATAAAGGAATTAGAAAAACACAGAGTTCACATTCAGCAAAGGTCTCATAGTAAGGGCAACAGTTTACTCAGGAAAGCATAGAAAATTAGTGTGAGGTAGTTCAATAAAAACCTAGTTTAATTTGTAAGCCATTGTGAAAGTGGAAACATTGTGCAAAGCTAATCCACAGGTCTACTTATCACAAGTTTCAGTAAATGGAGAGAAAATTATACCAGAAATGATTAGTAAAGTGTTACTCTTACTAGCCTCTCCTTAAGAGCACTTAACTAAGAGCAATTAAGTGAACCAGAACAGTTTTAAGTAATTTTTTTTTCTCATGAGGTTTCTAGTCTTACCCCATACTACACATCTCTGCTTCAATGCCCTTCAATTCTTCAACTTGCTGTTATTAAGTGAAAAAACAAAGACACAAACAAACAGAAAAACAGGCTTATTCTGAAAATCTCTAGGAAAAAAGAAAGCTTCTACAGATCAACATAAAACACAGCATATACTAAAACAGAAAAGAGTTCCTATAGGCAGCACCCAAAGAGTTACTCAATGACAAAAGAAAGACGGTATTTTAACCCTTCCACTATTTGTAGAAGCTTAACAGGGGTTTGCGGGGCTTCATGCATCTACTATCTAATGTGTCGCTAAAGAACAATACACATGAACAAACTACAGTAGCATTCTTGAAAATGGACTATACATGATTTAGTTCAAAATGGAATACAAGTGTGTGTGTCTAGGCAACACTGAGTAGTTGTCTTCCTATGTATAGCAGAAACTGGCCTATAAGGTGAACCAAGTTATTTGGTAACCCAGGAAATTGCTTCATTTATCTGATGATTTCCACTACAAAAGTCATGTCTTTTCTAGCTTCATCTTTTTAGACAATATTGCAGGATTAGGAGAATCAGACAGAAAAGAAAATAAATAGATTTAAGTAAGGCTTCTATCATTACAATCAAATTTCATGGTATTTTGAGAGACCTGATATAGTAGTATTTCTCCTCAGCTTTCAGTTTCTTCTACAAAGCCTGGATTGGATGTACTGTGCCTTTCCTAACTTGGTATAGCAAATGTCAAAAATAGCCAGAATGATTGAGATTATGTGGTAATATAAAATAAGATTTCTAAAATGAATGAAAGATGATTGGCATGGATACGTGATCTAAATTAACAGATACAATACAATTAACAACAATACAATAATTTTCAAATTAATGCTTAATACAAATTAGAGTGTTAAGAGAACAGCACGTGGAAGAGGAACACTGGAAGAATACAGTTCTCTCAGCTTACAAATACAACTAAATCTTGACTAACATCAATAATTCATAGGCATATTTTAAGCTCCTCCTGGAAAAAACATCAAAATTATAAAATATGCAAGCTTGCTTTACATAAATAGCAGTGGATGGCAATCTTGTTTGTGACTTCCATTTAAAAAAAAGTATATATACTTAGTTAAAATACCTTAAAGGCCAAAACAATTTCTTTAAAAAAAAAATTAAAAAGAAACCTGTGCATAGACACCTTTAGTATTATAAATGTAAATCTACTTAAAGTAATGCTTAGAAGTTGTGCCTTGTGAATTCAGGGCATACACAATACTTCACCAACCTAATCCTTATGATCAGCACACAGGTTGATGAATATTTTAGATCACTTTAGGGAGAGTTCTTATTTTGTGAACTCAGCTGACAAATGCTGGTTTTCAAGTGGTGGCTGGCACTTTTAACAAGTTATTGATAGCAAGAACATCTGGTTTTCCTTGCCAGAATTTGGATCAACGGGAAACAAAATAAAAACACAATAGAACAAAACAAAAATTTGCTGGTAGGAGGTAAGGATTTACTTTGTTAACTCTTCTACTCTGATGGCCCATCATCAATAAAACAAAACACTACGAAATTCTACAGGCAGACAAATCTAGAAAGTACATAATTTAAAGTGCAACAGTGACCTAACCTATTGAGTGAAAAAATGAAGACACTGTTAAACTAACTTGTCAAAGTCTAAAGAACACAATCACATGAAAATCTCAAAGATTGTGATTTTCAGTCTTGTTTTTTCGATTCAAGAGGTGTCCCATAATTCTCAAAATTAAATTAATTTCAACTAATTTTAATTAAAACAACCAAAACAGCCATGCTGCACCACTGAGAGAGTGCCAAGAAATAAAATGACAGTTGGTATTGCAATTCCAAGAATGGCAGGAATCACTGCTTTTAATACATCAACAATAATTCTATCTTTTAAAATACACTAAAAAGCTAAATTAAAGCTATATTTAAATACTGAGTATTAACAATGATCTAAAAGATCTTACTCAAAAGTTTATTTCCCCAAAATAAATAAATGACCAAACATCTAGTGAACTTCAAGAAACTGAAAATTAAGCCCCTTCCCTAATGCTGGCTGCCTAGGAATCTGCTTTAAAAAAAAAAAGGATAAAAAACCTAAACAAACAAGAACAAAAACTTAGATGTTTGTCTTCCTATCTCAATTCACTACACAAATCCCTTTTCCTTCAGAAAGTGATCGAAAGAGCCAAAGTTTATTACTGAAAAGGTGAAAAGGTGCATTTTTTAAAAAATGAGATTTCAATGATTGCTTTACCTAAGAAAAAGTTCAGTTCTAGATAAATCATTTTGCAAATATAAAATGTAAACAATTAACATATATTTGTCAGGAGCAGCACCATTTTACACTACTTAGCAACTGTATTAGCTGTTGTATTGAAAATTAAGTATCCAAAACTAAAGACTCAGGCTAAAGAAGACACCACCATTTATTCCTCCTCTGCTCATCTGAAGGAGCAGGCCTTAGAAAAAGATAGTCTATATATGGCTGTGCAGTACTATCTGAAGTTGAACAGTATTGCTCATAGGATACATTACCTACAGATTTCTAAGTAGGTTCTGGGACATCCCGACAGTTAGCAGTTAATACGAACATGCTACATCTACTTGAAGAGAAACAACTGGACAGGAAACAAGTTTCCCCTCTTCCCTCCCCTATCAAGAATAGATGTTCAGCTGACTCTGATACCAAGTAACAGGAAATCGGAAATGGTCAGGAGTCAAGGCTACATGAAAATGAAATATATTTAGAGGGACTCCAAGACATTTCTGGGATCTGTGTCCTGGAAAGATAGATTAGCTTTTGTGTGTACAAAAACAGGCTAATAACTAGTAGAAGTAAACCATATGTTTATTTGCATTGAAATGTATTATTCATGAAGTATCCTCTTGACTTGATGTGATCATAAGCTTTTAGCATGCCATAATTTTGCAGAATACACCATATCTTTTTGTTTTTCTTCTGGGGGCAAGCTGAATAAATGGCATCTTAGAAAGACATGCTTTGCATTATTCTGCCATTCAGATGAAGTGACTTTGACAAGGAATTACGCAGGGTTTCCTACTAATTGTTTTGATTAAATTAAGATGGGCAAATAGCAAGAATTGGAGGTTTAACTCAATCATTTACAGTAGTTATACCTGAATATAACTGGCTACAGAGATGTATCTTACCTCTTTCCCAGGGAATAAACTAAGGACAAGCACATAACCCTGAAGGATATTGTCATGAACAAAACATCTGGAATAAATTCTAATAAAAAAAAAACCCCACTATAAATCTTAAATAATTCATGATATAGGCAAGTCACCACATAATAGTTGCTTTGATAAAACAAAGCTTACAAATTCAGTTAAAAATGAATCAGCAGCATAAGGTAAAGCAAATAGGCAAAAATTTTAAACCATGACAAAATTATTAGGTTTACATTATACAGATAATTACAGCAAAAAACAAACAAAAAAACCACCACAATACATTTTGTGGCGATTTCAAAAACAACTTACAGTTTTAAATTACAGCACTTGATATTTAAAAAAAAAAAGAATCCTACATTTTTGGGGAACAAAACAAAACACTCAAAAATAAGACCACTGAACTGTTTTCAAAGTAGTTCTATCAATACCTAAATGAATCCCCTTCCCTCCTGCAGCCCCCCCCCACCCTCCCACCCCTGACCAAATAGTCATCTGCAGCAGCCCAGAGGTCCAGCTGATGTTTCTAGACTGCTGTCTGTATCAGAGGCCAATGTTGGATCTGTTGACATTGAAGACACATCATTGACAGACGACGATGAAGATGGATGTTGAGAGCCACTAATCACTGCTGCACCTGTGCTATGAGAAACAAAACAGCAAATCAGTTGCAGACAGAGTTGCGTATAGAGCTGCTTGCACTGCACTGTCCCCAAGCAATGGCTACTAGTTTCTCCTAAGCTAATTAAGACCCGATACTGAACAGCATGACAATTTTTCATAGTGATAAAATAATTCCATGGCCAAGTCACATTTAAAAATGTCGACAGGCAAACAAGCACTTGAGAGTGATGGGAATCTTTCAGTTTAAATGGAAAATTATACTTGATGCTTCAGGTACATTTTTGTTTAGTTGTTTATCAGTCGTGTCTGACTCTTCATGGTGAAGATACTGGAGTGGTTTGCCATTTCTTCTTCCAGCTCAGCTCATTTTACAGATGAGGAATTTAGGCAAACAGGCCCTGCCCAGGGTCACACAGCTACTAAAGTATCTGAGGTCACATCTGAACTCAGTATTCTTACTGACACCAGGCCGTGCCCTCTATCCATGGCGTCACCCAGCTGTCTACACAATCGTGTGCATTTACATTCATCAAAAGACAATATGTGCAAATCTGGATTTATAAAACACAGAAAATGGGGATCATTATTGCCTTTTTAAAAAGAGTCCTTAATAAGGGGTTTCATTAGGACATTTAAAATAGTATTCTATTTACATATAATTTTTTAGGAACAAATCTACTCACAAAATGAGGCACACAGTACATTGTAGCACCATGCTTCTACTAACTAAACAAAACCTATCTTGGAACCGTATGAGGGCTTTCTGTAAAGGTTTCCATTAAGGATACTTCAAAATGGAAGCAAGAGGCACTCCAAGCTGAACGCAAAGGGAATTTAGATTACTGAAGTCTTTAATAAAAAGAATAAAATCTTCAAGTGCATCAGCTATTGTAGAATATAGTAAAATAGACTGGTCTGGCTACACCAAAAGTTTCACCATAATTACATATCCTAACGATACAGCAAAAGCTTCCCACCACAAAAGACTACCTGATAAATCAGGTATTCTTCATGTAGTTATACTAAAGATAATAAAAAGGTTGTACAATATCTAATCTCCATTGTCTCTGATTGCAGGCCTTTCTTTCAATTCTGTTTTATCTTAATTTGTCTTCTTTCTGGAAAGTATACAACTTTAAAAAATGCTTAAGGCTGCTAAAATATTTAGTATTCAATATTTAAGATGAAAAAAATAAATATTTGTTCTGCCAATGATCATTCTGCAGTATAAAAAAAACTTTACTTAGAATGATTAAAAACGATGCAATTCCTAAAGAACACTCCTTCCCTCCACTTCAGCATTTAATATGCTAGGTCAGAAAGATGTTCTTGGCATAGGGAATTCTGCTAAAACTTTGTACATGAAACTACCCATAAGGTAGGTGGTTTGTGCTTTGGGCATCAAGGCAAACTGATAATGCTCTAGAGAATGGTCCTCCTTGCACCTCACTCCTCCCCCCACCTCCCCTTACTCATAGGTTACATAAAACAGGTGTCATTTCTACTACAACGATTAGATGACAAACTGTTCGTCTCATACTGGCCTCATTTCTACCAATATGTATACCTAGGCCAGCAAAAATGTGGGCATGCAACTCTATTTGCTGCTAGGCAAATGAAAACATAGCTAGAGGGGTAAATATGCTGAAAAAATATAACTTATCTAATCTAAAAAGAAAAGCTTTGAATTATCTATCACATTTGACTCATCTTCTGGAGAAGCAATCTGTTCTTGCTGCTCTGTTTTCTTACATTTCACTCATTCTGAACTGTTCTCTCCAAACTTACCAATAGTCCAACGTTCTCTCCTTAGTCATCTTCTCGCAATGTTTGATCCTGGGAACCACTCCCTCCCTTCCTGGGGGCTCTCTCCTCCTTCAGCTTTCAGGAGAGTACTCTTTTTGGGTTCTCCTACTTGTCAGTCTCCCATTTCTCCCCTCTGCTTCACCACCTGAAAGTCTCCCAAAGCCCAGTCTGTCTTGGGGCCTCTTCTCTCTTTCTACGACTTCTCTTGGTGACCTGATCAGCTTTCAGGGCTCTGAATATCATCTCTAAGCACATCATACACTCATACATTTTAATCTAGTCTTTACCTCTTTCCCAAGTCTCCAGTCCCAGTTAGTCAACTTACCTGATAGACATCTCTACTTGGATAACCCACAGGCATCTCACACTGAACACAGCCAAAAATAAACTAATAATTTTACAGTGTGGTACAGTGGACAGAATCTGAAGACCTGTGTTTAAATCCTAGTTCTGTCATTTACCACCTGAATAATTATGATCCAAATATTTAAACCTCTCTGGGGCTTCAGTTTCCTCATTTATAAAATGAGTTGATAGGATTAAAGGGTCTGTAATGTTTCTTCTTCTAATCTATGATTTTCCTTAAATCTATCGTTCCTCCACACTTCCTTACTTTTCTGGCATGCACTTTAGTCACCAAGGTTCACAACCTTTGAGTATTCTCAACTTTTTCCTCTCCCTCACCTTGATATGCAATCAGTTAACATGACATGCTAATTTCAATGCTAAACCATCTATCACATTCCCCCCTTCATTTCACTTATTTTAGAGCTGAGGGAACTCCAGAACTTATCTATACAACCTGGTTTTACAGATGAGACAAGGTGAAGGGCAGAGAAGCTACCTGACTTGCTCAGGACCACTCTAGGGAGTAGGAAGTAGAGGGATAATTTTAACCAACATTGTTTTGACTCCAAAGTGAGGCAACATGGTACAGTGGGAAAAAAAATCACTAGCTTTGGAGTCAAAACAATGGAGGCTGAAGGGCTTTATCACAACAGCCTAACTGATTTCCTTGTTCCTAGTCTCTTCTTTCCAATGCATTCTCCACTCAGATGTCAAAATAATCTTCTTAAGCCACACGTATGACTAGATTAGTTAGCTAGTTAAAAAGTTTTCAGGGGCTCCTTAATGTTGCAATAAAATGAAAGTTCCTCATCTACTGTTCATAACACAATGACAAAATCTTCCTAATGTACTGCTCTAGTCACATCGGGGTCGACAGCATAAAGTATAAACCCCCAGGCCTGGAGTAAAGGACATCTTTTCCAGACTTAGCTTGCAGCACTCCCTTCACGTTTTCTGTTTCAGTCCTAAGGGCTTCCCCTCCGCTCCCATTCCTGACCAGCCCACTTCCTTCTTCCTGACCATGCTTGTATGCTCCCCAAGGAATAGACTTGTGCTTCCCCCTCCTCACACCTCTCTCTTCAAGGCTGAACTCAAGAGAGCCTCCACTGACCCCTCGAGCTAAGTAGGAAGGTGCTCTTCCTTTGTGCAGGATTATTGGTGAACAGGCCTTTCTCCCATCAGATCATATCCTCACGTGTGTTCTCGCATCCTCTAAGGTTGAGCATGATGCCTTACACATAGTAGGTGCCTAGAGAATTTTTGGTGGGTTGAATTAAACAGCTGAAGATAGGGGAAGGGCGTGGGGGACAGTGTGAGTAAAAGTGCAGAGCTAGAAAAGTAGGTAGTTCAATTTGACTGGAGTATCATGTACATGGAAGGAGAGAGTATAACATAATGCTAGAAGCATCCTATATCTAGACTGCAGAGGTTCTGGGATGTCAGGCTAAGGAATAGAAATTCTACTTGGTAAGCAGCTTAGTAACTATTAAAGAATTGTGAGTAGAAAAGTACTATGAAAAGATTTATACTTAAGATTAACTTGGTAGAGGTGTGAAGGATGATTTTGGAGAAAAAGCTGAGACAGGAAGCCCTTACAGGAGTTTATTACAATAGTCCAGGCCTGGGGTAATGAGGATCTGTGACAAGGTGATTGCACAAGGAATAAATGGGGTTCTGGGTTGTCAAGGTGACCACAGTTTAACTAGTCCAACCCTTATCCAAGCAGGAATCTCCTCTACAACATCCCCAACAAATGGTCAATTACCCTCTACTAGAAGAGGAGTGATGTAGAAGTTACTACATGGCCCAAAATGGCCCATTCTATGTTTGGCTAGCTCTTATTGTTGGCATATTTTTCTTCATATTAAGAATAAATCTTTCTCTTAGCAATGTTTACTCATTACATCTACTTCTGCTCTTTTTGAAAAAGACAGACAAGCAGCAGTAAGTTCTGCCCTCTCAAACAATGTCATTTCTTCAGCTCAGAAACTCAGTTAGGAGCCTACATGTACTGAGGAAGGGTTCCAGTGCTAAAAGCTAGCCTGGGAGGGCAATCATCTATAGGAAGACTATTCCCAATAGACAAATGTTGAAGAGGAGGGGTGGTTTCCAGGAAAACAGGCACACTGTTGGAGAGCTATGAATTGGTTCAATTATTCTGAAAAGCAATTTAGTACTATGCCCCTCAATCAATCAATAAACATTTATTAAGTGTCTACTATGTGCCAGGTTTTGTTCTAAGTGCTGGGGATACAAAAAGAATCAAAAGACAGTCCTTGACCTACAGGAGTTCACCAGAACCTAATCTGAGAGACAATGTACAAACATACACATACAAACAAGGTATACGCAGGACAAAGGAAAAAGTAACCAAAGGAGGGATGGCACTAGGATTAAGAGGGGTTGGGAAAGATTTCTTTTAAACATGAGATTTTAATGGGACTTAAAGGAAGCCAGCAAAGTCAGTAGGAAGAGTTGAAGATGAGAGCATCCCAGGTATAGAGGACAGCCAGAGAAAATGCCTGGAGCTGCAAGATGGTATGTCTTGTTCATGGAATAGCCAGTGTCACTGGATCAAAGAGTACATGGTGGTGAGTAAGGTATAAAAAGACCAGAAGGCAGGGGGGTGGGGGGAATGGGGAGGGGGCTATGAATGCCAAACAGGGAATTTTGTCTTTGATCCCAAACACAATAGGGAATCACTGCTGATTATTAACTGGGGGTGGGGTGAGATTGTGAGAAATGGTTGGATCTGTGCTTTGGGAAAATTACACTGGTGGGCTGAATGGACAATGTATTGGGGCAGGGAGAGATGTGACACAGGCACACCCACACTAGCAAGTTATTGCAATCATTTAGGCATGAGGTGATAAGGGCCTGCAGTGTCAGAGGTGAAAAGGGGATGTATTCAAGAAATGTTGCAAAGGTAAAATCAGCAGGCCTTGGAAACAGAGTGGATGTAAGAGATAAAGAGGTGGTGAGAAGTTCAGGATTGACATCTAACTTGTGAGCTCGAGGAAGTTCAAGGATGGTGCTGCCCTTTACAGAGAAGGTAGAGGTCAGGCGGAAGGTTTAGGGGAAAAGACAATGAATTCCATTTTGGACATATTGAATTTGAGATGTCTACTGGCCATCAAGTTTGAGATATCTCAAAGGCAGTTGGTGATATGAGAGACTGGAGTTCAGCAGAGAAATATGATCTACATGTACAAAATATTTATAACAGCTCTCTTTGTAGTAACCCAAAATTGTAAACTAAGGAGCTATCCTCCCATTGTGGAATGGCCAAACAAATTACAGTATATAAATGTGATAAAAAATGGTGAAATGGACAGTTTTGGGATAAAGTGAGAAGATCTCTATGATATGACAGAGAGCTAAGTGAGCAGAATGAGAAGAACAATTGACACAATGACAACAAAAAATGAGAAAAATAACTGAGCTGTACCCCAAAGAGATCATACAAATGCGAAAAGGACCCACACGTACAAAAATATTTTTAGAAACTCTATATGTGGTGGCAAAGAATTGGAAATTGAGAGGATGCTTATCAATTGGGGAATGGCTTAACAAGTTGTGATTGTATGAATGTAATGGAATACTATTGTGCTATAAGACATGATGAGCAGGAGGGCTTCAGAAAAACCTGGAAAGACTTGTATGGACTGATGCTGAATGAGGTAAGCAGAACCAGGAGAACATTGTACACAGTAACAGCCACATTGTACGATGACTAATACTGATAAACTTAATCCTTCTCAGCAATACAAGGATCTAAGACATCTCCAAAGGTCTCATGATGGAAAATGCTATCTATATCCAAAGAAAGAACTATGGAGTTTGAATGCAGATCGAAGCATACTATTTGCTATTGCTATTTTTTTTTCCTTCTGTTGTGTTTTGTTTCCTCTTTCTGGTGGTTCCCTCCTATTGGTTCTAATTCTTCCTTACAACATCACTAATGTGAAAATATGTTTAATAGGAATGTTTATGTATAGCTTGTATCAGATTGTGTGCCATCTTGGGGAGGGAGGTAGGGAGGGAGGGGAAGAAAAATTTTAAACTCAAAAGCTTATGGAAGTGATTGTTGATAAAGCAAAATAAATTAATAAAAACCAAAACAAAACTTTGAAAGACTTTAGAACTATGATCAATGCAATGACAAATCATGATACAAGATGAAACATGACACTCACCTCCTTGCCAGAGAAATGATGAACTTAAAATATAGAGACATCCATTTTTTGTCATGGAAAATGTGAAATTTATTTTGTTGGACTATATGTATTTATGGAAGAA
This sequence comes from Phascolarctos cinereus, assembly GCF_003287225.1. Taxonomy (NCBI): domain Eukaryota; kingdom Metazoa; phylum Chordata; class Mammalia; order Diprotodontia; family Phascolarctidae; genus Phascolarctos; species Phascolarctos cinereus. The sequence goes on along the minus strand of NW_027555736.1, from coordinate 68,905,251 downwards.
GGTTTTATTTTTTGTTTGATTTTGTTCAATGGGGAGAAGTAGGGGGGATTACAAATGCATGCAAAAATAAATAAATTTTTCCATAAGTCCATTCTCTATACCTTTCAGACGGAGATAGATACATAGTTCTAATAAAGTACTGAGATAAATCTAGGTTTGCTCTAAGTTACTCCATGACCTTGTCTGGTACATAGGAAACCCTTAATACATGCATGGCTCCTTGCCTTGGGGGAACCTAATGTCACTTATGTCATCTGCCCTCTCAGGGCTGATGTGACGGAGTAGTAAAAACCTCAAAGCATCATATAAATATGAGTTGTTATCATCAACAGGAGAAAGAGAGGCAGCTGGCACAGGCTGAAAAACCTTCCTGTAAAAGACGAGATTTTAGTTGGGACTTAATGAAAGCCAGGGAACTCAGTAGGCAGAGTTGAAAAGGGAAAGCAAGCTAGGTAGAGAGGGGAACCAGAAATGGAGTGTCTTGCTCATGGAAAGTCTTGTTCAATGCATTTTTAAAGTTTCAGTCCATTAAAAAAAAAAAGACTTAACCAAAATCACAGAAATATAGGGCTATTGCATTTCACAAAATAACTTTAATGTAAATCAATGTCAGCTGGAAAAGCTGTGATTTCATGGTTATGTCACTTAATGAAGCACCAACTTATTAGATGTTTACCGTAAAGCAGTATTTTTAAAAAGCTAGTTGAACAGTGCTGAGCACTGATATGAATAGATGGATTACATATTGCTGCCCTGACCACCTCTAGTGCAGGACGCTAAACATTCCTTACGTATATGAAACTGTTTAGTACAAATAATGTAAGAATTACACAGTTTTAGACTCACTGAAAAGTAGAAATAGAATAAATAAGCTGCTTTGAACTGAGTTTATATTGTAACCAACCTAAAGGAGCCGGCTGACCCCGTATAACTCCGTTCTTAGTTCTCTCCTCCAACTCCATAACCTCCTTGTATATTAATTCTGAAAAACAAAAAGCAATTAGTAAACTACAAAAGTCAATTTCATACCATAGGTTCATCAATGGGAATTTTTATTATAGATAACAATCAAGCACCAGTAAGCAACGTTTCAAACAGATGTTCAATAAGTGCCAATAATGAGCTAATAAAAGATTTTTAGAATTTTCCAGGATTTACAGCAAAGGAACGAGAGGCCTCGGCTGAACTAGGTCTCTTTAAATTAGGTCTTCTAAAGCTGGTTTAGGGCAGTGCTAAGGCACTGAGACAACAGCACAAAGGACAAAAACCAGGGCACAGAATTCAAGGGATGGTAGCTATCATATCTGATGGACTAAGAGCTAAGTTTCCATCAGCACGAGTCCTTCATTACCTCAGTGAGCCATTTAACTTTCAAGACTCACAATGACGGTAAAGATCAATATACCGTTTGGGTGGCTTATGGTGCCACAATTTTGGATGTCAAAGTTATAATAAGATATAGTTTAAAAAATTTGTCAAGGGATAGAGAGGAAGTAAAAAAAGATACAACAGAAACTTTCAATTATATAACATTGAAAAGCTTTTGTAAAAAAAACAAAAATAAATACAGTTAAAATGAAAAAAGAAACTGTCGAGGGAGGAAAAACCTTCTATCAAATATATCTAATAAAAGCCCAATATTCAAGACACATAGGGAAATGAGAGAAATGTGTAAGATGAAGAGTCATTCTCCCATAGACAAATAGGCAAAGGATAAAGTTTTCAAAAGATATGAAAATTATAATCATATGCAAAATATTGCATATTACAGATCACTTATAAAAGAAATGCAAAATAAAACAACTATGAAATTTCATCTCATACTCAGCAAATATGCAAAGATGATAAAAGTTGGAAATAAGCAAAGGTGGAGGTATTATGGAAAGTCAGGAAGTTGATGCAACTGTGCATTGGTCTATTTTGGAAATTAATTTGGAATTACATGAGAAAAGCTACTCAACTGTTAATACTTTTGACCCATAAATCCTACTCCTGCGTGTGTGTGTGTGTGTGTGTGTGTGTGTGTGTGTATAAATAAAAATAAAATAAATAAGGTTCCATATATTCCAAAATATTCATAACAAAAAAAAAAACCTGGAAGTAACATTAAGCACCCATCAATTACAAACCAGAGGAATGATTAGTAATATGTAACATAATGGAATATCATTGTGTATAAGAAGCAACAAATATAAAGAATTCAGAGAAAAAAGGGAAGACTTGTATGAAGTGATCCAAACTAACAGAGAACTAGGAGAAAAGGGGGCCACTATGATGTAAAGAAATACACTAAAATATCAGAATTTAAATCACTCATGTCTATGAGACTCCAGAGACGCTCCAGTGACTTGCCTAAAATTATACAACTAAAAGCTAATATTGAAGTCAAGAGAGGATTTGGCCATAGGCAATGGGGTAAGATGGAGGTAAGCCAAACTAAAAATCATACACTATTCATTTAAACCAGAAAAGTTTGGGACTGTTTTTAGTAAATAGATGAGCTAGTGTTTCCATAACTGTTAAAACAGGTAAGACATAAATACCAGTCATGAAAGAAACAGCATGGGTATTTACTAGTCTATATAGATATATCTTGCCCAAATGAACAGATTTTGAAAGCAAAATGGCCTTTGAGTTTAGACACTCCATTCTCTTTAAATTTTCATTTTACCCATACCTTTCCACTCTTCTATTGTGTGCTCTCTTTCATCTAACTGTTTGTCAGGTATCTTTGGTGGAGGCTGTAAGAGATGAGGCAGCAGTAAGTAACTCAGGTCATTAAAATAGGGAACTAGGTGAAGAAGAACTCATAACTTCCACTAACACAAGTTATCAAGTTATCTCGAAATCATAACTAGTCAATATTCAAACAACCGTAGGTAAAAATGAAAAGTTTTGAACCAATTATTGGTTCCTTTCTCATGGTACACAGACTAAGGATTCCCTATGGGGGAAGTCAACAGTTTACCACTTCTACGACCACTAGAATTCTAGATGTCTAGCTTTACTTTACTTAAACCAACTTTAATTTTCACTGTATTTTATCAGGACCATTTAAAAAACAAAAACCTGAAATCAAGATGTAGTATGTATGCCTTACAGCTGTTCTATTCAGTTACTCTGATCCCTCTAAGCTCAGAGCTAGGGGAGGTACTTGCAAATTCCCTTTTTGGGGGTGGAGGTAGAACAGTAAAGGAGGCTTAAAAAATAACATTAGTTCAATAAGTGATAGTATATCCTTGTACCTCTCTTCTACAGCTTACTCATATTATTAAACAAACCAAAAAAAACTTTCAGCAAGAGAAATCCCCTCCCCCCCCACTTTCTGGAACAACAATTTACATCACATACTAATTAGATACAAAATATTTACACCTAAGTTATATCTGTTAACCCCTAGTGAATATGCTATTCAACTACTTTTTGTTCCCAAAAGACAAAAACAAAATGATTCTAAACTCATAGGAGGAGAGTGTATTATATGCCTATGTCTATATGTATATATAAAAATGAAGAAATGGACTTACCGCTTCTGCTTCTGAAGGATCATACCAGACATTAATATATGGGTGCTGGAGAGCTTCATCCACAGAGATTCTTTTAGACGCATCTATAACCAGCATTTTTGACAACAAATCCCTTGCCTGACTAGCTGCAAAAGTAACAGTTTGCTTTAGTGCTACATGCATTTTGTTATGTTATTTCCATGAATAGAAAACATTTACTAAGACCAAGAACTTTCAGAATTTATTATAAAAAACACATGCGCTAATATACTAAAATTTAATTGTGAGTAATTCTGAAGGTCATTCTGAATTTTTGAATACTTAAAAAATGATACCTTTAAGTTTGTTGTGCTCTGAGTCGGCTGGGAAAAGTACATCTGGGAAGAGCTTCTCAAAGCTATAGCCAGCATATTTAGGTCTGTTCTCCACATAAGTCCTTACTGTTGGTTGTAATTTCTTCATGAACTCAGGGCACGGTGTTCCAAGTTGCTCAATAACTTTATTCCACTGATCAATATCTAAGATCAAGCAGCTAAGAAAAATACTTGATAGATCTATATTGGCCATAACACAGCAAAATGATAAAAAGGATACTCCCTAAAATTCACAAGAAAGAATGTGAAGAATATAAAGAAAGCTTAACCACTACACTGTTTAGGGTAGTGATAATAAGAGAAGAAAAATCAATGAATTAACTTAATACTGGCTGAGGTTTTTATATTGATTTTACTATAAAAACTGAGACAGAACATTTTCTTACTAAGTCTAAATCAAAGAAGAGTGATAATAACAATTCACTAAAGGCTAGTAGGTATAGGCTCTAAGTGCAAAAGGCTCAAAACCATAGGAGAATGCTAAATTTCCCTTCTTCTAGTTATCTTAGAGGACTGACCATAAACGCTAGTGAGTAATAAATCTCCTCTTTCGAATCCAGAAACTACATCTGCTGGTCCAGAAAAGCCATGGAATCAGTTACTGTAAAAGGACTTTTTTTCTTTATGATTATGTATAATAATAATAATAGCTCCCATCGATCTAGTACTTTGCGAATAATATACACACACATACATATATGTGTATATATGTACATATATGTGTGTCTGTATATGTATGTGTGTATGTACACACACACACACACACACATATAATTTCACTGATTATTAAATACTGAAATCCTTCCAAAGGGAGATTTAATATTTCTATCAACTGGAACTTAGAAACTACTTTTTTTTTGACATCTAACACAGAAGTCCCTAATAAGGCCAATTTCCCACCTTAAAACTTAGTAAAATTAGTTTCTATTCAGGAATTTTGATAAAAGTCTCTGAAAAAAAATTATATGACACATATAAATGTAGGGGGAGACAACTGTTCCTTCTTCCTAACAATATCATTAGCTGGCTGTTCTATCAGCTTGGTGGCAATTTTAAATGGACTTTATATACTAATACTATCTGATCTCCTGACAGAGACAACTCAGTCAGCCTGATTCAAAGGATGTTAAATACAACTATCCCCTCCCTTTTTCATTCCTTAATACTACAAAAGAAATGGGCTCTGCATAGTATTCTACTGAGGCTCTCCAAATGACAAAAGCAACTCTGGACACTGTACTGTACTATCCCAGTTGAGAATGTCCCTTACCACCTAATGTGAGGGAAAAGGACACTTCCAGCTGAGTCTCACAGATGTCCAATAGGGCGGCCATGGTTAGCAGACCTGATTTTACTATACCTCCTTCTAAACAGCTTTAAGAAATTCAGTTTGACAGAGAAATACACAGCTGATTGCTGTTAATATAACAGGTAAAAAGCAGACAGAAGGACAAAACGTGTTCTTAATGAATTCTAATCTAATCAACATAACAAAAAAGCAGCACTGCTCAAATACTTGAAAGGATCAATGAATTAAATTCAATAAGGGACAACAGCAAAAATAGCACACAGACACACATAGCACAAAAGAAAAAAAGAATGTATGACCAGAGGCAATGGACAGTTATAAAATTCATGACATTAAATCTATTTCCTAAACACTTCTAAATCTATTCAAGTGATAGGAAGATTAGAAATTAATGAATGAAAGCCATGCTTATTGGTTTTGGTTAAATAAATAAATCCAAAGCCCATGATAAACTATCAATAGATAATTAATTGCACTTTAGCATTTTTTAAAATGATATAAAACTACCAATATAAGAAAGGTCTATATGTAGTCTATATCAGCTGGTGGCCTTCTGAAACAGTAATTTAGCATTACCTCATTAACTGCATAAGAGACAAGATTATGTTAAACTGACCAAGCTGAAGTTCATTTTGACCTTTCAAAAACTATAATCTAGGCGAAAAGTAAGGATACGATCTGTACCTGGGAACAAAACACCACCTTTGATCATTTCTCCCATGATGCACCCAACTGACCAAATGTCAACTGAAAACAAAATGCAATGACATTAACATAAAGGTAGTGGCTAAAGTAAAAAAACAAAACAAAAAAAACACAACATACTAAAATAAAATCATAACACATAATATGATATATCCAAATTATAAAAAGCAGTGTAAAATGAAAATGAGTGACAATGAATGGTGCTCTGACTCCCAGCAGAGACTATGTCCTACTGCTAGGTGCAGCCTAAAAAAATGATTCAACTTCTCATCAGAACAATTTTTTGAAATATACAGCAACAACAAAGTTTCATGTCTATTTAAAGAAAATTGGACCATAAGCACTTTCATGACAGAGCATTAAAGAGTGAATCACCAATCAAACTGCTGCAGCCGCACAAGGATACAGTCCCTTCCTGGAAAGAGGATTTTGTGGCAAACCATTTCTCCCATAATGCACCCCACAGACCATAAATCCACTATGTTTGTAGCACAAAAGAAGGAAAAGCAAAGCAAAGGTCATTTAAAATTAAAGAAGCATAACATGATTGCATTATACTGCTGAAACTTATCACAGAAAAAAAGGAAATGATTTCAGTTTTAATTAATGGAAAGATTCTAAATAAAAGTATTTTCCAAAGAATTTTGTTTGATTCACAAAGGAAAATGTGTACAGCCTCTTAATTAAGTTTTTAAATTTAAAGTGAGAGCTCTGCACAGCGATAACAGAGTAAAAAGGAATACAGTTAGAGCACATAGAAATCAACTTTTGGAATTTTGGAATATGAAACAGAAGCCAACGAACTATAACATGTAATGGTGTAAAAGGATATAATCAAATTAAAGAAATCTTTCTCATTTTGAAATTCAACTGTGCATTGCACTCTCTTTAAGTCAAATAAACAAAAAAAGCATGAGCAGAAATAATTTAGCATATTAAAATATCCATTAACATTAAAATTAGTTATGTTCCTATAAGTAGACTAAAATTAGCTCAAACTATTTCTTCAATAAAGCAACAGTCTCTTACTGAAAAGAACTAAGGGTCTAACAGTGCTAATGAACATCAGAACAAATTTCATAACACATCAAAAAAATTGTCTTAAAATATATAAGATAGCATTCACCTAAAATTCTTCAAAGACTTTTACAATGGCCTTTTCTTTTCTATTTCACTGATAGATCATAAGTATTCTGTTATAACAGGATTAAACATAGTATATTTTAAGAGTTTTCTTGACCACATTATATAAGAAATTTTACTAATTAATCTATAAAAATGACTACTTTGGGGAAAGAGTAATAGCTAAGTTAAGGATAAAATAAACAACTATCTTTAAAATAGCTCAAAGAATTTTTTTCTTCCAAAAACCAATAACCAAATCTATATCTATATAAGTAAGTTATACTTTGGTTAAAGAAATCAATTTTGGATAGAAGTATTAGTACAGATTCCTAAAACAATGTCACATAATACACAACTCTTAGTGAGTTTCTCTTTAAGAGAGGTAGCACAGTGAAGAGGAAGTAGCACTGGACTGGGAGCCAGGCCATTCAGGTTGGGGTCCTGGCTCAGCCACTAACTTTCTAGCAATGTCAGCCTTCAGAGGTCACTTCAATTCTCTGCTGCTCTGTTTCCTCATGTAAAATGAGGAGCTTGGATTAGCTGATTTTGGCCCTTCTGAATCTCACATTTGGATTTAAATTGTTTCTTAACAATCATTGACCCTATCCAATTTTAAATGAGAATCCAACTGAAGCTTAACAAAACTAATCCACACATTAAAGAAACATAAAATTTGGGGGTTTCCACCTGTTTTCAGTAAAACACACAACACACACAGACATACTCCTGGACCTGGATAGTAAATAAAAAGAGGGCTTGGAAGGTTGAAGCAGGAAATGAGGAGTAAAGGGAGAACAAGCAAATGAATGGGAAAACCCTAAAACACTTGAATATACCAGGCTTAGAATTTGAAAGCCTATGATCTTTTAGAAAGAAAAAGGAGGGAGAGATCATAGGTAGAAATGTCAACTTTATCTATGCTGATGGAGAATTTAAGGATGAATGTTGGTAATTTCTTATGATCACGTTAAAAAATAAAATTTATTTTAAGCTGAATAATTTAGAGAAGAGACTTAAAGGAATAGTTCATCAATTAATCATTAGAGTGCAATTAACCATCTTTGAAAACTTCTGACACTAGTATATAGCCTATTTTATCAATTATTTCATAGTTTTACATAAAAAATTATAAACTTTTTGTTAAATGTTCTGGACATATAATTTTTGTTGGTATGCTTTAATGCCTCATCATTCTTTAAAATAAAAAGCTTTCAGGAAAAATGTAGCCATAGGGCAGAATAGATACTTTATGAAGTAAGCTGCTTTGTAAACTCACAGCTGCATTTTATACTACATTAATTTGAAGCTATAATGTCTCCGCAGTTTTTAAAGGTATAAAATGGGCATGGATTAAAAATAAAATTTTCATTTAACCCCTACCCCCATCAAAACATATTAGAGACAAGAGAAGTGTACTCACCTAAAAACCTAACTCACTATCAATTTCTTAAAATACATCCCTCTCCCACCAAATTCACCAAGTCTTATACTTTAATGGTTTCTTAAGTTCACTAGTGTTATACCTTAGTGCGGAGGAAGGGGGGGGGGAAATTTCCAGGTCTTATATCACGTGATTCTTTTGGATGAAGTTAATTTGTTAATTCTAGTAAGGCACAGAAAATCAAACCCTGGGCACACTTGATCATCTACAAAATATCTGTAAGTCTTTGGACATCACTTCCTGTTATAGATGGGGGTGTGGGGTGGGAAAGGATATATAATCTAGAGAGCACTTCAATACTAAAACATCTAACAATTAAAGATACGATAGAACCCAAGTATCTCTATCTCTGTGCATATATGTATGTGTACATGTATACAGATGTGTATATATGCACATAAACATATAAGCAAATAAAAAGTAGCACAAGACATTCCTTTGAGGATGGACCAACAAAGCTTTTAGAATCACCTTGATTCCTTTTGTAGGTTTAAACACTATAATCATGGCTATGAGGGCCCAGATTTAAGGTTGGGTTTTTTTTCTGTGTTATGTATCCAAAGAAAGAATTTTTAAAACCGTTTTTCATTTGAATTATTAGTTCTGCATTTTTTATTGTCACAAAAAAAACACCTCCCAAAAAACCCCAAAGAACCAACCAATGCTCAGAGGTTGGTGACCTTGTAGGGCAGGCTGATAGAACTGAAATATGCTTTTTATCCTTTAAAATCCTGCCAGTTAATCTTAAGCTTCAATATTATGAAAACAGGGCAATCATCATTATTACTAAGTGATCAATAAAATATGCTTTGCTAAGGATAACTTTTGAAATGCTTATTTCTATGCTATGGTTAACAATACATACTAAAAGCGAAGAAAATTACTTTGGCAGTACTGTTTGTGTGTGTGCATGTTTACATGAACAGGATCCCCAGATTTTCAAACAGTGATGAAAAAATTACTAATAAGTTTCATAAAATCTGTACAACTGCACACAATTAGTTTTGAACACTAAAGAGATTATACAGGTTAAACATTTACATTAGAAATATGATGTTCAAAAGGGAAAATAAATTATAACTACATTTCAAAGAAATACTATGTTTGCTGACCGTTTTCTTTGTAGCCCATCCCTAGGATGACCTCGGGTGCTCTGTAGTAACGAGTCACTACATAAGGTGTCATCATAAAACTAGTTCCTGCAGTTCTGGCCAGTCCAAAGTCAAGAATCTTCAAAGTGCAGTCTGATTTTACTACTATATTACTGGGCTTTAAGTCCTTAAAAAGAAACATCATAAATGACTGCTATGACATGTATAAACATTTTTGCAGTTCACATTTAAGTTACCACCACCAGTTGAGAAAAAAAATTTAAAGGTAGTCAATCCATGTTTTTGTTCATTTATCTCACTACAAATGTATTTCTTCATAAATTTAATGCAAGTGCCTAGTTCCCAAAATATGATTTCTTCATGGAATTTTCATTTGATAAAACTGTTCAACACCTAGAATACTGAAGAAATTAGAAGTGTTTTATACATTATAAATTAGAATTAGGCTGAAAAGTTAGTTCTAATATATGGGATTTGGAGAGGTCATTAAAAGGAATTAAAAGCACATATAAGTATCGTTATGCTTTAAGACAGAGACAATTTAAAAAAAATTTACCCACCTATCACTATTAATAACATTTATTAACTTAAGCATGAGGACGCTATACATGGATTCCATTTTTAATCACTATGTACGTACTATTCCTATTACTCAAAGGCTTCAGGGTGTGTCCATATTAAGTCTTCCTACAAAATCTCTTTATTGAAAATAGTGAGTGGGTCACGCTCTGTGTCAATCTAACCATTCAATGTTACTCTTTCCTTTCCCATCAGCAGGTACACATCTCAAAACTGCTTAATGTTATAACTGTGAAGAGGCAGATCTTTACATCACTGATTTCTCACTTAAAACCTTGAAATTTGTTGATGGCAAAAATTTTAAGCTTGCCTAAAAGTCTCCACAATTAGGACATTTCTGCCCTCCACTTACAAGGAAAAAAAATACATCTGACTATTGTAAAATCATCTCTACAGATCAATTGTAACAAACTCTGTAGTTAATGTTATTAGAAACTTTTTGTGAAAAACTCTTCTAAACTGCTTTAATGTTCAGTGTCTATTACAAGAGGCAGTGAGAGAAAAATGATTCTTGCTGTTAATTTACAACCCATTAGCCCTCAAGGTTCTCATTTCAGTACCGAAGTGGTGCTGCTCTGAGAACTGTTATGTATCAGATGAAGATTTGAGGAACCAAGAGGCAAAAAAGGGGAGGGAAAGATCTGATGGATCTACTTACTCTATTACTTCTATGGATTTACATATTTTGGATTTTAGTTAAAAATTGACAGCGATTATTAAAATAAAAATAAACATAAAAATAAATATTAAAAGAAATTTTATATAAGGGCAGTGTCCTGGTTATTCATTTTAACATTCTTATATATCACAAAGTATGTATGTATGTGCATAATGTATGTATATATTATGCACACATGCATATGTATAGTTTTTAATTCATTCTAATATGCAGTGAAGAGTAGACTTAGTAGATATTTAATCAGGTAACAGTGAAGCTCTATGATGCTAGGCTTACAGGTAATCTAATAATTGAAAAGAGGAAGGTATATAAAGGGATTTATATTTTGAAAGTATAAAGAAACCTTTGAGCTTAATGAGTAAGAAATGTATCAATTTCATTTCAGGTCACAGTGAAAACACTACTATAAACCTATTGCTTTATCTGTGAGGTAAGACTGAGTGTATGCTCAATAATAAATATTACAAGATGGGTAATGCTGAAATGCCTAGAAATGAACAAAGACTGGAAAATCAAAAATCCATATGATGTAATCTGAACAACTGAATAATACCTTACCTGCAAATAAACGGAACAATGTCAAAGGACAGAAACAAAAACAGCATTTTTCATACAGTTAAGAAAAAATGGGTCAATTTCCATACATGTTATGGAAGTTTATACATAAAAAAAGAAAGCATGATAAATTTAATGAATTCAAACAACTTAATTATCCCGCTCTATTGCCCATGACAATGAACCTATAGTACCAGGGCATTGGAAAATATCATTAAATTTAGTCTAACAACTCAAAAGCAGACTTTAAAAAAAAGTATAAATACTGACATAATACTGAGGTAAGATATAAACTATGACCACTTAATGATGAAAGAATCTGAAGAGGAAATAATTTATGTTTTGGAGAGGGAGGCATGGCACCACCTTCCTCAATCTGTGTGATGTCCCATCATTTGCATTTTCTTTTAATGAACTTTGAAAAGGCTCTTTTAAAAAAATGAAAGAAGGTATGCTAAAAAGTGTCTTCTAAATACAGTGACACAGTAAATTTGGAAAACCTAAGGCCTAGTCTGAGCTTTGCTACTAACTAGCTGTATGAACTTACGTAAGACACAAATACTCTATTCCCCAATTCTATCACCTTTAAAATGTGGTTGTTTGGGTGAAGTGTGCAACTACATCATTTAAAACAGAACTTCCTAACAATTACAACTCGATTAAAGTGAAATGTGTTGCCTTTGGAGATAGTGAGGTTTCCTTTACTGGAGGAATACTGAAAACAATGGCTGGATAACCACTTCTCTGGAATACTGTAAGAAGGATTCTAGTTCAGACATGGATGGACAAGACTGTTTTGGAGGTCTACTCCTCTGAAATACGGTCCCTTCTATCCTTAAAATTCTATGTTTTTGACACCAATATGAACTACAGACTGGCGAAGCAAGCAAGCTATGATGTTACATAATTAAGTACTGCATATATATATATATATACATGTATATATATATATATATATATATATATATATATATACACACACACACATATATATATGTGTGTGTGTGTGTGTGTGTGTGTGTGTGTATGTATGTACATACACATAGGTATATATCTACGTGTATACACACATATATACCTATGTATGCATGTATGGCATTGTAATATGCCAGCCCTATACACTTCCAGGAGCTGATCTATCTTGTTTCTTGGTTCAACAACATAATCCAACATTTTTTGTCTCCTCCTACCCCCCAATTTTTGTTTAATTGTGAGGAAAATCACAAAACTGGTACATGTATTTATCAGGGACAGAGGGTCTTTTTTAATGAAAAAATAATAGAACCATAAAATCTGAGGTTTCCTCAAAGAATAACTGCAATTCCTCCAGCAATATCAATCACAAAAGGTTTTACACACACATAAAAATAGAAAACAATCTTATAAACATGTCAGAAGTCAACCTTGGGAAAAAAGTAGGTCTCTTAAGTGAGATTAATTTGTTTTGACATTGTATGAGACACCTGTCAAAATGCTACATATGGATACTAATCTCTTAAACTATGTTGAATGTACTCTCATTATTTATGGGTAAGTACATGGCCACAAATTACTCTTAAGTTATTTTTAAAAAATAGAGATGCACAAATGCAAACTTCAGGTAAAGCAGTTTCTACAGCAGAAATTTAAATGACAGCTGAGTGTTATGGTGGGCAGAGTGCTGAACCTGGGAACTTGGAGTCAGAAGACCTGAGTTGGAATCCTGCCTCAGACATTTAATAGCTGTGTGACCCTGGGCAAGTCACTTAACCTCTCTCTGCCTCAGTTCTTATGCCTCATACATAAAACTTGAATCATAATAGCATCTAGCTTAGCACAAGGTTGTTATAGCAAATGAAATAACATATGTAAAGCATTGTAAAAACCTTAAAACACTATATAAATGTGAGCTGTTATTATTATCGGGTCTCTGCTACAGATCACAAAATGTAAATGAGAGGATATCAAGAGGTCAAAGTCCCTTCATCCAAAAGACACATAACATATATCTCAAGATACGATCTATTACTTATCACTTATGATAATATGGAAAAACTGCAATGCCACAGGCAACCCCCAAATTTACTTATATTTGACTGAGAGGCAGTGTGGCTAAAGGCCTAGTGTCAGAGGCAAATCTTGGCATTTCTGACTTGCTAACACCTTTTATCTTTCCCTTTGGCCACCATTCTAGCTCTGACTCTCATGGCCTCGAGCCTGGATCACTGCAACAGATTTTTAATTGGTCCCCCTACCTCAAGTTACTCCCACTTGAATTCATTCTCCAAGTCAGCTGCCAAAATGATTTTCCTAAAGCACCAGTCTGACTATGTCACCTTACCTGCTCAATAAATTCCAATGGTTCCTTATTACTTCCAATATCAAATTGGCAAAATCCTCACTTAGCTACTTAAAAAGTCATTCTTTAACTTGACACCTCCTTATGATTATAAAGTTGTCATATACTTTGTTTTGCTTCACCCATTCTGCAATCTAAGCTATGCTGGCTTATCTGCGGTTCTTTCAACATGACATTCTATCTCTCATCAGAACGCCTTACACTGTCTCCCTTGCCTGGGATGCTCTGCCCTCTCACCTCCACACCTTTTGGCTTCCCTGGCTTCCTTTAAGACTCACCCCAATCACAGCTTCTATAGAAACCATTTCTAGCTCCCCCAGATGTTGGTGCTTTTCCCTTTCAGATTACCTTCTATCTACTATGTATATGTTTGTCATGTACTAAGTGATTTACATATTGATTCCTTCATTAAAATGTGAATTTGAGAGCACACACTCTTTTTTGCCTTTCTTTCTATCCTCAGCACTTAGCACAGCATCTGGCACACACATAAGTGCTTAATAAATGCTTGTAGACTGATAGAAAATCTGGGTTGACTTCCCACAAGACTACATGGCTCTGGTTAAATCTCTTAACCTTCAGGAACTCTAGATAAATAAGATGATAGGTTGCAGAGAAGGTGTCTCAATGGCAGCTCTCAACCACAGGTCCTAGAGCTATCTTTAACCTTCTTGAAGCAAACATGTCAGACATTCTCAAAGTTCAATATTCTAGAACAATACACTGAAAACTACGAAGATCTAACTTGCTCAACTGATCAACTTCTTTCCACTTCATGAATAATCAAAAACTGACATGAATGACACCAACAGCTTAAGAAGTTCCTTCTTTTATTGAACCCACTAAATGACTTTTTCCTTTAGTACTTATTTAGGTGTGAAGACAGGAAAAATTACTGCTTTGGTCTAAAAAGACTTTACTGATAGATGAAATTAGAGAAATAATATATTCCTGGTTCTCTGAAATCCTTTTCCCTCCAAGTGTCTGCTAGGCAGCATACAGAGTAAAAGAACAAAACTAAAGCCAACGAAGAGCAAAGTTTATAATACTGAAGCTAGAATGGCACAGCTAGAAAGAGATGTTAGGGATTTATTCAATTTTCTAGATGAAGAAACACAAAATATTTTTTCTTCATTTATTTTCAGTAGACAATTGAGTTTCTTAGTTGTACATTTAATGTACATAAAAAGCCTTGTATCTGGCATTTTAGGGGGACAAGGGTACCAATTAGTTAAGATTTTTCTGATCAGGAGTTAAACTTGCCCCACTAACATCCTTGTCTGATTCTTCAACACGTTGTGCAGATTACCTTTGTATGAAAGGCTATACCGACAAATCATGTTTTGACAATTCACAGTATT
Source organism: Phascolarctos cinereus (assembly GCF_003287225.1). NCBI lineage: Eukaryota > Metazoa > Chordata > Mammalia > Diprotodontia > Phascolarctidae > Phascolarctos > Phascolarctos cinereus. The sequence continues at coordinate 68,890,167 of NW_027555736.1, read as the reverse complement.
ACATACTTGTAGATCCAGAGCTGGAAGGGACCCTCGAGGAGCTATGTAATACAGCTCCCCTCACTTTACTGAGGGCCAAGTAAGTAGGCCGGAGGTGGGATTTGATCAGAGATCCTCTCACTCCAGAGCCAGCGTTTTTTCCCTGTACCATGTTGCCTTCTGAGCTCTCAAGTACAGGCCCAATAATGACTGCCCTTTACTAGGACTAGTCTAGTGTTCCTTACAAGAAATCTGGCAGATAGACAATAATTATCTTGAATGAAGCAATTTATAGAACCACTCATTAGAAAGTGGAAGGGTTGTGCTCTGTACTGGTGGAAGGATTACCCATGCTAATGAACTCAGAGCTCTCCTTGAAGTATTCAAGTTATGGAATATCATTATTCATACAGCTTAACATATAGGAACTTTTATTATGAAACAGAATGTAACTAGGTTTTTAATGTCTTTGTAATTAATTATTATGCTCTGGCATACCTCTAATCTGTACGGCTTCAGGTTCTTTCAGAAAGATGTTTGTTTATAACGAAATTTAAGAGTTATAGCTGCAAGTGGTTAATTGGTAAATTTAACCATTATATTTAAATGAATGATGCAATATTTTACATATTATAATCTCTTTTGGAGCAAATTAGTAAAATAGTAGAAACTTTCTTTGGAAAGGGGAAGGGAGTCCACAGAGGAATCAGAAACTGACAGGGAGATGGACTATATATGCCTATGATTTCTTGGCGGGGGCGGGGGGGGGATGCAGAGAGAAAAAACTTCTAAGAAAGTAGAGTTAAAATTTGGGGCACAGAGGAAATACTATGAAGGTAAAGAAGAGGTCATCTACAAGAATGATCCTCTCAACTGACATGTCTGTTAGGGGCAGTCACAAAGACCTCAAGCCCCTTTTCCACAAAATTGTCCAGATCACAGAGGTTTCTTCCTTTTCTCTCATAGCACTTAAAGCAAAACCAAAACCATCTACACTTATCATTCGGCAATAAATCAATGTGACATTATCTGTATTATTTTCTTGTGCTATTATTTAACTGCTAAATTGTTAATTACTTTCTCTTGTATTTATGCTGTGTATTTCCACCCAAATTAAGTTCCTTAAGGTCAGGGATCTTATGAGGGCAGAACCTGACTAAGGTCTGTCAATCTTCTCTGCTTTGCTTTTAACACTCTGCCTTATGCACAATAGGTGCTCAATAATTTTTATTTGAAAGGCTTCAGATAACTGCTCACTTGGTGGCACTGTATTCTCATCACAGGCAAAGTATCTACAAGGAAATAAATAACTTGGCTGCTGGGCTTGCAAACCTATGGAAATGAAGGGATTACAAAAATCACAACTTTTTTGGAATAATCAGGCTGAGAAAGACTGAAGACAAAAACATAAACGTGCAGTTAGTTGTGAGCATTTTGCTAGGAGAAGGCCAGAGCCCAGATAAGTCAGCGAAATGAAGAAACCAAGCTCAGAAGCACTGGGAGATCCCGAGGTCACATCAGATATATTTTTATCATGGTTTCAGTTTCTTACATTTCAAAACTAAATTTTACCCTTATTAAAATCAGCAATCAATGAAGTTAATCTCTGCAATATGGTCAAAATACTATAGTTCAGAAACAAAATTTGCCAATTTCATTTGTAAAAACAATAAGTAGTTCATTCAAAAGCAATTAAAAGGGTACATAAATACTATGAGCAAATTATATTTATGAAAAATGAAAATTTACCTGACACTTCCTTAAATCTGATAGTTCACTATGGGCTTTAATGATACGCAATTTTTTTTCCAGTTGTATTTTATTGCTCTAGTCTATACACTGGGATGGAACAACAACAGTTCTACTTTGCCCAAGGTCACACATGAAGGTAATGAGGCCAAAAATGGATTCTGGTCTCCTGTTGAGCTTATAAGGGATTACATATTTCTCTTGTTATAGTTTAGGAAAATGTAAAAGCACAACATTATGGAATTTGCAAATGTGGGCTACCAAGGAACGTCAGCCAATAAAGTGCCAGACCAAGCTTGTCAGATACATTTTTGCCTCAGACAAGTTATTAACAAACAAACAAAACAAAGCAAAAAAAACCAAAAAGCAAAGGTGAGAGGATGGTTAAGCTATTATATAATTTTGGTTATTTGACACAAAGTGAATCAAAACTAGACATTTGGCCTAAAAAACTTATAATCTCACTGAACAAAACCTATTTTAAAAGGTATGTTTTAATTAGAAAAATATTTTCCAAAATTTAATGAGCTGGCATTCAAATGACCTACTATGGAAACATAAAACCATTAAGTACTTAAATTATGTGTACATGGAAAATAATGCACTACTTCAAATCAATTTCTCTATTCTTCTAGTTTAATATATGTTGATAGCATAGATTTTTAAACTATCACTCTGCTTCACAAAATAAATCAATATATTTCCTTCTAGTTCTTTAGAAACTGTAAAGACAGAGACATAAGTAACACAAATGAATATTTCTACTTACTCGATGTATAATTCCTGCAGAATGAAGGTGCTTGATTCCACACAGCATCTGATACAGAAGGTAGGACATTCGTTCATGGTCTAGCTCCATTTGAATCACTTGGCAAAGATTTGCATCCATGAGCTCCATAACTATGTAACTTCAGAGAAGGGAAAAAATAGTAATCAAAAAGTGCACTAAATAAATAGTCTAATAAAGTAAACTTAGGTGATAATCACACTTACACATCCTGAAATTCTTCTAGGGACTTCTGTGGTGTGAACACATTCAAGAGGCCAATTATCTGTGGTAGAAGCAGGGAATTTGGAAAAAGTTATAAAACATTTTGTGAAACTGAATAATTCTGAATGGCAAATTCATGGGTTAGAAAGAATTAAGGGTCCATTATACAATCACCTGGTAAATGCTCATTTGTTTACTTTCACTGACTTCATATATGGTCACTTCATTTTCTGTTGATTTAAGACAACGGAAAATGTAATTTCTCATTCAGTCAAGAGACTTTACCCTCATGGCAGACACAGAATTTGTTTCATTAGAAACAATGTCTTACATTATTTTATTTTAAAAGCTTACTGATTAAAAAAAGAAAATTCTATTCAAAATTCTACTTAAAAATGTAAACCTGAGTCCTGATACTAGGGCTTAATGATTATTTTGGGAAAAGGATTGTATTAGTATTAGAAGCAGTAGCAGCAGTAGCAGTAGTAGTAGTGGTGGTGGTGGTGGTGGTGGTAGTAGTAATAATGGTGGTGGTAGCAGCAGCAGCAGTAGCTAGCATTGATGTATTTTAAGATTTGCAAAGCTCTTTATAAATATCTCCTTTTAATCTTATAACAATCCTTGGAATTAGGAGCTACTATTACCTTCATTTTATAGAAGGAAATGAGGTAGACAGAAGTAAAGTGACTTACCCAGGGCTAATAAGTGTCACAGTTGGGATTTGAACTTAGGTCTGAGTTCAGGTCCTGAGTTCTATTCATTGTACCACCTACCTACCTAGTAAGCATCTCAGAGACCTGTCAGGAGTGAGATTTGAACCCATGCCTCCATATGGAGACCAGCAGAATCTGGGCATGGAGGAAACTCATGCTTGAGTCTGGAGCCTTACACCCCTTGGCCGTCCTAACAGTCTTGTGATGTAACTGGTTCTCTTCAAAAACCAAAGGACAAATAACAACAACTCATCTCAGAACCCTAACTGATGAGAAAACTCCTGCCAACAAAGGATAGTACCTCTATGCAAGTTAAAGTCTTAGAGAGTTGCCTCCTGTACTGAAAGGTTCAGTGACTTCCCTTGGGTAAGACAGCTGCTATGTATCCATGTTCAAGGGAGCACTTGAGGTCTGGTCTTTCTGAAGTGAAGTCAATCCTCTAGCCACAATGCCATGATGACTATGAGGTCTACCAGAGGTCTACTTAATCGATTATGAATGTGAATACTTAAGTACTCATTCAAGTGTTACTGGAAAAAGAAAGACTCTGGGAATATGGGTTTGAATCCTAGCTCTGGTACTATGTAACTAGAAAAATCATAATCATCTTTGCTTCTGTTTTCTCAACTGTAATATGAGTGGGCTAGACTAGATGATTAGGCCCCTTTCAATTTTAAATACAATGGAACTCTAACAAGTGATCCAATTTTTTATGCATGTTATCATTGTCTTCAACTTCAACTAGAAGCCATAGTAAATACAGACTACCAAGCTGTATGTACAAAAGGACTTGAATAAAAGGACTTCTGGACCTATTCTTAGCTGACCCTCCACAGTGATCTTCAATGTTAGCATACACAAAAATTTCAATAGTGCAAAAGCAAAAGAAGCCAAAGGCAAGACAGATGAGAGCTTCTACCTCCATGCAGAGGCTCGAAAATGTTTCTTTGATTCATGGCTACTGCTTGGAAAGGGAAGAAAAAGATATTTAGAAAGACTATAGATCAATCAAGCAATAATAGCTTATGTCTTAGCAGAGAGGAAGAACAGTGAGAAAGGCTGAAGAAAAGGGGATGTTCATTCATCTTCACAAAATGTTCAAGACCAAAGGACAACCAACATGACACTTGAGGTACTAACACCTGAGAGAACCAGGCTCTGTCATCTCCTGGAGCCTGCTGCAAGACTTGGTTCAAAGAGGGTTTCAAGTGTATGAATGCACAGCAGTACCTTTATGACTGGGTGACTTCAAGAGAACGCCGAGTGAAGTAAGCAGGACCAGGAAAACAACAGCCAAAGAACTCTGATGATGATTACACTTGGCCCCAGGGAAGACATGAGAAAAGAGACAGCACCTTTTCTTTGAGAGGTGGAGGGTGGGGTGGGGGGACTATGAGTACAAAATATTGCACATGCTGTCAGACATGGCCATGGTGTCAGATGGTTTTCATAGTGACTTTTTTGTTATGGGGAAGGCTCACTGAATGGGTAAACAGGATGGTATACATTGAAATAATTTTAATTTTAAAACAAAAGGTATCAATAAAGCATTAATTTAGAAAGAAAATTAATGAAATGCCAATTAGGAAACAAACTGATGATTTACTAAGGGATACATTTTCAGCTCTCTGACAAGAAAGTAGATATAGTATTTTCTGGCACCTTTTTAGAAAAATTTTCAGGGTCCAGATGATGATATCACATTTAAGTAAATTCTAAATTCCAAAGAATATTGATTAAAGGGAAGTGTATACACACTTCTTTTTAGCGATGACTAAAAATATGAGGTCTCTTAAAATTAAGAAACCAGAAGTTGTAGAAATGCCAATTACTGGTAAGGACAGGGGCTGCTCCCTGTTTCTCAAACTAAAAACTGCCCTTACCAAGAAACATTTTATTTGGAATCTGGAATCTCGTTTGGACTGCCTCTATGTACTTGTTTACCTCAGTATTTGTGTCTACCTGCAAATTCTTTCCCTCTTTGATTTTACTAGCTGGATCACTGAATTAATAACCCAGTTCTTCCTCTCTTGTGCTTCTATCTTGTTCTTCATGTTTGTCTTGCACCAATGCTTTCATCATCCCCATTACCCTAAAATTAATCAACCAACAAGCATTTATTAAGCCAGACACCATGCTAAGTGCTGGGGATAACAAAGACAAGAGTGAAATAGTACCTATCATCATTTTCATGGGGGAGACATTTTGTACATCTATAAGACTATATATAAAATACAAGGCAGTTTTGTGAGAGAAGGCACTAGTAATGAAGCATCAACTATGAGGAAGAGAAAGTAATCCATTATGGTTAGACTACAAAGTATATGAAGAGAAGTAATGATTTGAAAGGCAGGAAGGAGTCAGATTGTAAAGAACTTTAAATTCCAAATAGGAATTTATATTTTATACTAGAAGGGATAGGGAGCCACTTGTTTATTCGAGCAGGGAGAGAGATCAGGGAGAATGACACGGTTAGCCTTAACTTTGGCAGCTGTGTGGAAGATGGATTGGAGTGGGGAGCCATTTGAAACAGGAAGACCAAAGAGTAAGTTATTGCTAGAGTCCAGGTAAGAGATGGTGGCTATGTGAGTAGAAAGGAGGGAAGGGAAAGATATTGTGAAGACAGCAAAGATAAAATCTACTTTTGAGGTAATAATCATAGCTAGCATACGCATACACACACACACACACACACACACACACACACACACACATACATACACATATATATGTAATGCTTTAAAGTTTGCAAAATGCTTTACATATTTTATCTTGCTTTATCTAAGCACTTAGAAGTACTAAGGCTGTGGGGGCTGAGCTAAGATGGCTGAGTAAAAGGAAAGAACTACTGCCAGGTACCTGCAACACAATCCTTCCATTAAGATTTAGAAAACGCACCAGATGGAGTCCTGGTCAGGATTCCAAGATAAAAATCACTATGAGATCCATTTTCAGCGCACGCAATACAGGGAGTCCATGGGCATACCTCATAGGACCATTTCAGTACATAATAACTAAAAAAATGACCAAGGCCATATAGCAGGGCAAGAAGAAGTCCTAGACTATACATGGGGAACTCCAATCTTGTGAAAGATGCAGGAAGAGGTGCTCTGTTACTCACTAGACAGTTCCAGGTCCTACATCCAGGGTAGACTAAGAACTGGACCTGTACCTCAGAATAGCTTTTAAGGGAAAGGAGGGGCTGCAATTGTCCTGAGTTAGAAGCAAGTTCAGAAGACAGCAGCAGCTATGCGGTTCAGATACCAGGAGCAGAATGGGTTCTCAGCTCCAGCTTTCAGCCCTGATTAAAACCTTCAGGAGAAAAACCAAGGCTGGAATCTCAGACCGAACAGAAGTCTACTGTTACATCACACCGAACCAGCAAAGCTTTCTAGCAGGCTGATAGTGACTGAACATCAGTCTACTTTAATTTCCAAATGGGGAAATCTGACAGGAGTTTTATGCAGATCCAAATTGAGGAAAGAAAACTTGAAGAGCTCAGAACAGAAGGGCAAAGATCATACTTTGCCCTGGATCAGAACACTTTGAGAGCTCTGAGAGCCTGCAGATCTCCAGCCTGAGCAATTCCTGAGATCATGAAATAAATCTACACTTTATACCCCCAAGAAAGTAACAAAGACCTAAAAGAACAAGGCTCAACCCAGATATCTTCCCCAGAAGTTTACAGAGCTAAGCCTTAACAAAGTCTAAAGTTAGGAAGTAGGCTGGAAAAATGGGTTAACAAGCATTTCCAATAAGATCGGGGGTGAAACAAGGATGTCCATTATCACCACTGTTATTCAATATTGTACTGGAAACGTTAGCTTTAGCAATAAGAGAAGAAAAAGAAATTGAAGGCATTAGAACAGGCAAAGAAGAAATAAAGCTATCACTCTTTGCAGATGACATGATGATATACTTAGAGAATCCTAGAGAATCAAGTAAAAAACTACTTGAAATAATAAACAACTTTAGCAGAGTTGCAGGCTATAAAATAAACCCACATAAATCATCAGCATTTCTATATATTACCAACAAAGCCCAACAGCAAGAGATAGAAAGAGAAATCCCATTTAAACTTACTGTAGACATTATAAAATATTTAGGAGTCTACCTCCCGAAACAAACCCAGGAACTCTATGAACACAATTACAAAACACTTTTCACACAAATAAAATCAGATCTAAATAATTGGAAAAACATCAGTTGCTCATGAGTAGGCCGAGCTAATATAATAAAAATGACAATCCTACCTAAGCTAATTTACTTATTCAGTGCCATACCAATCAAACTACCAAAAAATTATTTTATAGAGTTAGAAAAAATAATAACAAATTCATTTGGAAAACAAAAGGCCCAGAATATCAAAGGAACTAATGAAAAGAAATGCAGGGGAAGGTGGCCTAGCAATTCCAGATCTTAAATTGTATTATAAAGCAGCAGTCATCAAAACTGCTTGGTACTGGCTAAGAAATAGGGAGGTGGATCAGTGGAATAGGTTAAATATGCAAGACACAGTAGTCAATGACTATAGTAATCTATTATTTGATAAACAAAGACCCCAGCTTCTGGGATAAGAACCCACTCTTTGAAAAAAACTGCTGGGAAAACTGGAAAAGAGTATGGCAGAAACTAGGCATAGACCCAAATCTCACACCATATACCAAAATAAAGTCAAAATGGGTTCAGGACTTAGATATAAAGGCTGATACCATAAGTAAACTGGGAGAACAAGGAATAGTTTACCTATCAGATCTATGGAGAACAGAAGAATTCATGACCAAACAGGAGATAGAGAACATTATGAAAAGCAAAATGGATAATTTTGATTACATTAAATTGAAAAGTTTTTGCACAAACAAAGCCAATGCAACTAAGATTAGAAGGAAGGTAGAAAATTGGGAAAGAATTTTTACAACCAGTCTTCTGATAAAGGCCTCATTTCTAAAATATATAGAGAATTAAGACAAATTTATAAGAACACAAGCCATTCCCCAATTGATAAATGGTCAAAGGATATGAACAGGTATTTCTCAGATGAAGAAATTAAAGCCATCTATAGTCATATGAAAAAATGCTCTAAATCATTATTGATTAGAGAAATGCAAATCAAAACAACTCTGAGGTACCACATCACACCTATCAGATTGGCCAACATGACAAAACAGGAAAATGATAAATGTTGGAGAAGATGTGGGAAAATTGGAACACTAATACATTGTTGGTGGAGTTGTGAAATGATCCAACCATTTTGGAGAACAATTTGGAACTATGCCCAAAGGGCTACAAAAATGTGCATACCCTTTGATCCAGCAATAGCACTTCTAGGGCTATATCCCAAAGAGATCAAACAAATGGGAAAAGGACCCACATGTACAAAAATATTCATAGCAGCTCTTTTTGTGGTGGCAAAGAATTGGAAATTGAGAGGATGCCCATCAATTGGGGAATGGCTGAGCAAGTTGTGGTATATGAATGTAATGGAATACTATTGTTCTATAAGAAATGATGAACAGGCTGACTTCAGAAAAACCTGGGAAGACTTATATGGTCTGATGCTGAGTGAAGTGAGCAGAACCAAGAGGACTTTGTATACAATAGCAGCCACGTTATGCAATGACTAAGAAATGTTAAACTGAACCCTTCTCAGCATTACGAGGATCTAAGACATCTCCAGAGGCCTCGGGATGGAAAATGCTGTCCACATCCAAAGAAAGAACTATGTAAGTCGAATCGCTCTCACTTATTTTTACCTTCAGTTGAGTTTTGTTTCCTCTTTCTGATGGTTCCTCCTGTTGGTTTTAATTTTTACTTACAACTTCACTAATGTGAAAATATGTTTAATGGGCATGTAAATGTAAAGCCTATGTCAGATTGTGTGCTGTCTTGGGGAGAACGGAGGGGGGAGAAAAAGGGAGAAAAAATTTTCAACTCAAAAGCATATGGAAAAAAAAATTAAAAAAAAAAAAAGAAAAATGGGTTAACAAAAAAGAATCCCTGGGGCAGCTAGGTGGCGAGTGGATAGAGCACCAGCCTTGGAGTCAAGAGGACCTGAGTTTGAATCTGGCCTCAGACACATAACATTTACTAGCTGTGTGACCCTAGGCAAGTCACTAACTCCATTGCCTAGCCAAAAAAAAAAAAAAGAATCCCATCAGATCCCATTATGATGACAGGGCAGTTAAGATAGAAACCCAGAAGAAAATGAGCAAATTACAAGCAAATTATGTCTCAAAGAAAAACAGTTTGGGCACAAGTTCAACTAGAATTCCTGGAAAAGATAGAGCAAGAATTTAAATAAAGAATTTAAATGATTTAAAAATCAAATGAAGAGTGCTATTGGAAAAAGTGGGAAAAGAAATGAGAGCTATGAAATTAGATTAAGAAAGAGAATTTAACAGCTTGGAATAAGAGGTACAAAATTTTATGTGTGTGGGAAGGGGGATTACCTGAAAATTAGAATAGACAAAACAGAAGGCAATGAAATAAATGTAATGTATCTCATAACAAAAGTAACACATTCAGAAAACAGACAACTTAAGAATTTTTGGACTACCTGAATGCCATGGCCAAAATAAGAATCCAGACATAATATTTCAAGAAATCTTAAAAGAAAACTGCCTGAAGAACCAGAGGGTAAAGTACAAACAGAAAGAATTCACTGGTCACCTCCTAAACATGCCCAGTTGAAAACTATCAGGAACATAATAGCCACAAAATAAAAAGGCGGATTTTTGCTGATTGGATTTAATTTTTTAAATGACTACCTTAATTTATTAAGAAGCAAACTGCAATATTTGGCTGTAATTATTACTTGTCAGTATTACATATTACAAAGAATGAAAGACTGAGCGATCAAGAAACTTGAACAACTATTAAGTGAGAGGATAAAGAGAAAAATTGATAACCAGAACAATTTCAAGCTAAATGTGCCCTAATACTTGTTTTCTGTGCCAGTAAATCTAAGCAAACTCTTCTCATTTATATTATTATCTTTTAAAGTGTTTACATATCTTCTCTTTCTAAAACCTTTGAGCTCCTTGAGGGTAAGGCTACGCTTTTTATCTTTGAATTTCCTTCAGTTTTCAGCATAGGGCTTTGACACATAGCAAGAGTGCTCAAGAAATGTTTGCTGAATTGAACCAAAAAACACAAAAAATCAGGTACAAAAATGTGATTCCAATGCTATTTTGCAGCATGATGTAGAAAAAAGGAGGCAGGATTTATAGTTAGAAGACCTGGGTTCAAATTTGAGTTCAGAGAGTTATTAGCTCCAACTACTGCCTAATTTTAAAAGTCAAATCTCTCTCTCCTTGGTTCAGTGTATTTTGCAACCAAAACCAGATTAATTTTCCTAAGACACTGCTTTCATCATATTATTAGATTATCCAAAGTCACTCAATGACTTCTCACTATCTACAAGATGAGATCCTGAGTTTTTTATCTTGTATGCAAGGCCCTCCACAATCAGACTCCTGCATACTTACCATTCCCATTATTCCTGTACATGAACCCACTGCTTTGACCAAACTGATATACTTACTGTGTGATCGGGATTGACATCAAACCTACCCACTTCCTGTCCTACAATACTTACAATAAGTATTTTTATAAAATGCTTAGAATTTGGTATGTTTTTACTGAGGAACAGTGAGGGATAAAACACTATGGGCTTTCAGAAATTTGAGGACAGGGACTACTTTTTATTTATTTATCACCTCTCTTTGTATCCTCAGCACTTAGCACAGGGCCTAGAACACTGGAGGTATTAAAAAAATGCTTACTGACTGGAATTGACTTCCAGATAGAAGGGAGCCCAGAAAAGTTATGTGAGAAGTAGTGACTTTTCATGGTAGATACTCAATGAATATTTATTTAAAATGAAAATTTATTGGAAGGCTATATAAACTAATTCTCAAAAGATACTTTACAAAACTTAACTGAGGAGGGTTAACACTGTAAATTATAGGTTTAAAAAGCAGAAACAACATCACATATTGTCATGAACTTCATTATGATCTGACCTTTATTTAAAAATGAAATCTTTCACTTACATTTTTGTGATTAACACATTTCATAAGAACAAGCTCTCTATAAGCACGCTTGGCATGAGTCTGATTCTGAAATGGTCGGCTAAGCTTCTTGATTGCAACGTTTCTTTCAAGAATGGCATCATAAGCTGCGCTGTAATTATTAAAAACAAAACAAGCAAATTTTAGGAAAAGAAAACTTACAAGTCCACAGACATGAATACATATCAATCTTTTTTAGCTAAAAAATAATCATAAGCTTATAACTTTCCTGGTATGTGTTATATAGATGTGTTCCTCTCCTTCCTGTCAATCCCCGCCCTCCCCCCAAATAAAACAAAACAATCTTACAGTTTATAAGAAAGACCCTTGGAAAATATCTGAGAGTTAAGCTAAACACTTTCTGCAAGTTATTTTTAACTAAAACTTTGCCTGCCAGATAAATGGAGGAATTTTCCTTAAATTACAAAGTACAAAGAAGTACTAGCATTATTTGGATGTACCCCACAAAAAAAAATTCTTTCAGTTTTGAAAATGCTAAAATTTAAGTACAAACAGATTAACTGACTCGTCTAAAATATCTTAGACAAAGATATTAAGGTCTATGCCTGTGAAATCCTATAGCATATATTGTCTTTATCATTATTTTACTCGAGTATGATTTAGAAATTAATTTTCAAATGCCAAAATCTGAGATCTTTTATTATGAAGTTTTACATACCCATTTTAGGAGGGAGGGAGGGAGGGAGGGAAGGAGGGAGGGTGAGAGAGAGAGCGAGAGCGAGAGAGCGAGAGAGAGAGAGAGAGAGAGAGAGAGAGAGAGAGAGAGAGAGATTTTTTTTTTTTTACTATAATCCAGGAGGCAATAAGGTATGAACTTGGAAGCAAAAGACCTGGGTTTGGGTTATTGCTTTGTCATTTACTAGCTCTGTAACCTTGGGTAAAATTGCTTGACCACTTGAGGCTTCAGTTTCCTTATATCCATAAAATGAGGACAGTAATCATTACAGTACCTATCTTACCAATTTGTTATCAAGAAAATACTTTGGAAATTTTAAGGATCAACAGAAATGTGACCTCGGCATGTATTTTTCATACTGGCAACTAGGTGGTACAGTGGATGGAGCACTGGGCCTGAGACACTTGTTAGTGGTGTGACCTCAGGCAAGTCACTTATTCTTTATTTGCCTCAGTTTCCTCAACTCTAAAATGGGGATAACAGTAGCATCTACCTTGCAGGATTGTTGTGAGGATTAATTGAGATATATATATAAAGCTCTTAGCAAAGTGCTTGGCATACAGCAATAATATAAATATATACTCCCTTCCCTTTCCCCTATTTCCAAAATTAATTTATTTTGAGATTAAAGTAAAACATGCTGTTTAAGTACCATTTAGTTATGAATTATAATAGAAAAAGAACCTGAACTGAGTACTGGAAGCCCTCTGTAGGAGATGGGAGTCTGCTTCTACTTGTAACTTATGTGGTCTCAAATAAATTACTCAGTTTTTCTGAGTATGTTTCCTACTCTGTAAAAGTAGTGAGGGTTTGTTTCTTCTAGCTCTAACCTCAGTTAATGCAGTATAAGACTGATAAGAATCAACTAAAATTAATTTCTTTTTGAGTGTAGAGTGGACTGCTATTTTATTACAGCAGGCTTATCTTTCAAAATAAGTTTTGCTTCATCTAATTAATATTATTTCAATAAATTAATTCTGGTACCATAAGCACAGACTGAGTAAAGGCAGTCTAATATTAAAAACTGGTTGTCATCTAAAAGTCGATTAGATAGAAAAAGCCAGTATGAAATTGAAAATACATTTAGAATGATTATTTTTCATTTACTGACTTAAAAAGACCACTTAACCATCATACACCTTTGCATACTATCATAACAAGGTATGCTTGTCTACATAATAAACATCTTTATTCTTTCACATGCGTGTAATGAGTTTGGGGCTATGCAACATGAATGACTCTCTTTTGCTCTTCTCAATGGGTTTATCTATCCGCTTTCCTTCATTTCTCCAGGCAAAGAGGATGACAGGGCACAATTTCTTGCTAAAGATAGCCTGTCAACTTGTACTCAATGCCATTTCCTCCAGTTTCTTCCAGGTCTTTACAGTTCATCAATCATACCTTCCTTCTTAGGCATTTTCACTATCTACACTGGCTTTTAAATGAATAAATAAAAAGGAAAAGTTCACTGTGCTATTTCTTCTAGTTATTATCTTCTTTCTTTCTTTCTTCTCCAGTGACAAATTTCTAGAATGAGCATCTTTACTGCCTATTGCAATCTGGTTTCTGTCCTCACCATTTTAATGAAACAGCTCTCTCTAAGGTCATTAATAATGTCATTATCATCACATCCAATGTCCTTCCTTTTCAATGTCCTTATCCTCATTTACCTTGCTGTGTAGGTATTTAATGCTATGGACTATCTACTTCTTCTTTGGCTTCCATGACACTCATTTCATGACTTTCCTCTTGCCTCTCTGTGACTACTCCTTCTCACTCTTTAAACATAAGTGCTCCTTAAGTTTCTATCCTAGACTCTAATTTCTCTCCAACATTCTCCCTTAATAATCTATTAAAACATCACCTCTATGCAGATAACTCCCCCAAACTCCGACCTAACTCTCCCCAGAGTTCCAGACCTATATTTCCAACTGTCTGAGGTCTATTTTTCACTTCGCTGACCCATCACATCAAAGTGAACAGGTCTAAGACCAAACGTAACTTTCCCTTCCAAATATACTCCTCCCCAAACTTCTCTAATCAATTACTGGAATTATCCCACAAAGTCACTCAAGCACATAACTCTGAAATAATATTTGAAACCTTCTTCTCCCTCCTACCACATATCCAATCAACTATCACGCCATGTTGGTTCCAAATCCACAATATCTCACATCCCAACTATCTTCTACACTTCTGCAACAATTCTAATTTGGGCTCTCATTTCTCCGAATTCTACTAATACAATCTACTACATCCTCTCCCCAACCCTTGGGGCAAAAAAACCCAAAAAACCATTTACTTGACACTTGGTGCCAGTCACTTCAGATCTACATAACTAATAGACTAGTAAAAGAATTTTGATATTTTGTTTAGCTCGGAATGGGCATTAATTTTTGCACCTACAAGCAAAAAGGCTAATTCCTAAATATATGCTTTTTTATATATATAGCTGGGCTTGAATTCATGGTAGCAAACTGATGATTAGGTAGAATTTTTTATTTAAAAAGATTTGCTAATGTAAGTATACAGAACTCATGAATTTGCTAACTGTTCTTTCTGGCAAAAGACACATGGTTAAGTGTAACAAACCAAAGAGTTCTAAGGATATGATAATCTTTCATGTTTAAAGATGGAATTGCTGAAGCCATAAATCACCTTGAGCTCCTTGGAGGAAAAGCATTCTTTTGGCAAAAAGTGGTAATTACAATGACCTCTTACTAATTCTTTTTCACTTGTAACATAAAAATAATAGCATATGATCAATTCCTAGACAGTAGTAGTTTACCCTACTGCAGCTTTGGATGTGTTCTCCTGAGGACATTTAAAATTCACCAAGATATGAGGAAATACAGAGGCGGTACCAGATACTGATCTTTAGTTATTTTCAAAAGCAATACTTACCACACTATTCCCTGGGCCCCTGAGCCTATAGGTTTTAAATTCTGATACCGTTTCAGTACAGTAAATGTAGAATCTCCAATCTCAACACTATAAAAATTACTGTCACGCTTGCTTCTGCTCATGATGGCAAATAATTAATTTGATGGCTTCATCCAAAATTTACTCAGAAGCTGTAAAAACAAAATAAAATGTGACATTTACAAAGTAGCAACTAACTTGTTAACTGTGTAATCTTAAGATGGACAAAGAAGCATCTAATCAATTATAGTAAGAATTTATATAAAAATGTAAAGAGATTTTTTAATGAAAATTTTAATAAGACAAAGAAAAAAAAAGCAAAGGAATATATATACTAAGCATTATTTCCCCTTCCCCCTCAACCACTTAGTGGTATTTGGTAGATTAATGATTTCTCTGCTTGGTTAAACATATTTAGCAAAGTAATTTCTTTATTCTGGAACTTATAAATGCATTCCCCTAGATTTAACATTTAAACTCAACATTAAAAAATATAAAAGTATTTAAGCTAAACACTAAAAAGTCATATTCTAAAGTCTTAAGTATCTGTGATTTTGTTGGTGAGAGGTATTCTCTTCATTGATAAAAATGATACTCTACGTTAACAGAACCAAAATAATTCATCACCTGGCAGCCAACCTAATGATAAGTCTCTCTGAATTTAGCTGGGCTGCTCTTTAAGTGACAGATACAGGCTATTGCTGGGTTTGTATTAAAAGCCTTTCTAAGAGCTTGATAGACCTCATGAGGACTTAAAGATGAAAAAAATGCAGTGATTTTATAGTTTACCTAGAGCATTAAAACTAGTTTAATTTACTGAAAAAAATTAAGTGCCTACTACTTGCAAAGAAGTATGCTAGGTACCTCAGACACAAAGACAAATGAAATTACCTCTGTCTTAAAAAATTTATATTTTACTGTTAGAATAATAGCCAGTACAATATTAATTATATGCAAATTAAGAAAGAAATCTGAAGATAGAGAAAGCAAGTCCAGATGTTCTGGAAAGCAAATTGGCACTGACCAAAGAGTTACTAAAGGGTGTGTACCCCTTTGACCTGCCTATATCATTAATGGAATGTTACACTCCAATGAGATCAAGAAAAAATGAAGGGTTACCAAACGTAGAAAAATATTTTTAGCAGCTGTGTTTTTTATATGAGACCCAACCCGGAAATTAAGGAGGCATGAAGTGACTGGAGAATGGCTGAACAAATTGTGGTATGTGAATTTAATGGACTATAATTATGCCATAAGAAATAATAAAATGGAATCTTTCAGAGGAAACTGGGAAGACTGCTATGATTTGATATGGTAAAGTGAGAAGTACCAGGAAAACAATTTACACAAAGGACATTACAACAAACAAACAAAACTTTCAAAGACTTAAGAACTCTGATTAATGCAAGAAGAATCAGACTGCCAACATCCTTCCACAGAAGTGATGAATATGAATACAGAATGAAACATGCATAATCACACATGGACAATTTGGGAACTTGTTTTTGCTGGTCTATGTGTATTGTGAGGGCTGTTTGTTGTTCTACTAGAGGCACAGTAGGAAGAAGAAATAAATGCCAGTAAATAATTTTTAAAATAAAATTTTGTTGATATAATTCCCTTTTCACCAAAATTTTCCCGAGTATCTGCCCTCTTCAACCCTCCCCAGAAAACCATCTCACATACCAAATAATTTTTTTTAAAGAGACAAAAGAAAAATAAGGAAAAAAGTCAGCAGAATCAATACATTTTAACAAGTCTAATTACACCTGTGGACCTCCCACCTTTGCAAAGGAAGGGGTGAAATGGAAATGTCTTCTGATGATTCTTTGGAGCCACGCTTGTTCCTTGTAATTCTGCAACATTCACTTTTTACTGTTTTCTGGCTGTTCTGTTTACATTGTAGTCCCTGCATATATTCTTTTCTTGGCTCTGCTTACTTCATTCTTTTATCAATTCACGTAGATATTTCCAAGCTTTTCTACAGAGAAGATCATTTCTTACAGCACAATTATATTCTATTACACTCATGTTTTGTAATTGTTAAGCCATTTTTCTCAGTTGATGGGCATCTACCTTGTTTCCAATTCTTTGCTATCATAAAAAGTACTACTATAAAGTACTTCGGTATATATAAAGACTTTTCTTATCAATGGTCTCCTTGGGATATAAGCCTAGTAAGGGCTCTGGGTCAAAGTGTATAAACATTTTAGTTACTTTTATTTGAATAGCATCCACTTTCCACAGTGGTTTCACTGATTTACAGCTCCACAAACAATGCATTAGCGTGCTTAATTTTCACACAACCTTTAAATACTGACAATTCAAGTTTGCCAATTTAGGTGATATAAGGTTTTACCCTCAGGGTTGTTTTGATTTGCATCTGTTATCAGTGATTTGGAGCATTCCTTCACCTGGTTAATAGCTTTTAACTCTTCTTCTGAGAACTGTTTGTCCATATCCTTTGACCATTTATCTATTGGTGACAGATACAGGCACCAAATTCCTTTCAGAAAAATCTGATAAAAAGTCTTTTTCCTGCATACATTGCTTTTCTTCTTGTCTTAATCCATACTGTCTCTTCTAACAGACTGTTCCCTCTATTATCTTCACTTTCCCAATTATCTTCAATCTCTCCTTGTCTAGTGGCTGCTTCCCAACTGCCTATAACATACTCATGTCTAGCCCACCCACAAATAAGCCCCTTATCTGACCCTTCTATATGCGCCATTATTTCACATCTTCTGCCTTTTGTGGCTAAATTCCTTGAGAAGACCATCTAAAATAGGTGTGTCTACTTCTCTCATCTTCTACAATCTGAACTGCAAATTCATCATTCAATCAAAACTGCTCAACTTACCAAGGATCTCGTAATGGCCAAATACAATAACCTTTTCTCAAGCCTCATTCTTCTTCTCCTCTCTGCAGCCTTTGACACAGCTGATCACCCTCTTCTCTATAACTTTTTTGGGACAGTATTTTCTTCTATTTCTCCTCCTACTTATCTGATCATTCTTTTTCAGTCTTCTTCACTGGATCTTCACCTAGGTCATGCCCACTAACCACGCATGCCCTACAGGGCTCTGTCCTATCTTCTCTTCTCCCTTTATATTATTACCAGCTTCTTCTATGAGTTTAATTATCACTTCTATGCTAACAATTCTCAAATCTACCTGTCTTGCCCTAACTTCTCTGCTGATCTCTAATCTCACATTTCCAACTGCCTATCAGTTATCTCCAACTGGATATCTTGTAGATATCTTAAAGTTAAGGTATCCAAAACGGAACTCATCTTTCCCCCTACTTGTCCTATCCACCTTTCAAACTTCTCTATTACTACTGAGGACACAATCATCCTTTCAGTCCTCCAGGTTCTATCAGGTGTCAATCTTGATTCCTCACTCTCATTCCCCATAACCAATCTGTTGCCAAGGCCCATCGATTTCACCTTAGTAACATCTCTTGTATATACTCCCGTCTCTCCTCTGAAACCACCACCACTCTAGTACAGGCCTTCATCACCCCATGCCTAGACTACTGCAATTGCCTGCCAGTGGATATGCATTCCACAAGTCTCTCCCTACTCCAATTCATCATTCATTCAGCTACTAAAATGATTTTTACTAAAACTTAGGTCTGATCAAGTCACCTCCCTATTCAACAAATCCAGTGGCTCCCTATCACTTCCAGGATCAAACACAAAATGTTCTTTTTGGCATTTAAAACCCTTCATAACCTAGCCCTCTCCTACCTTTCTGGTCTTAAACCTTATTCCTTGACACATACCGTTTGATCCAGTGACACTAGCATCCTGGATGTCCCATCAACAAGACACTGAATCTGCTCTGGACTGTCCTCTGTACCTGGAATGCTCTCCCTGTTCAACTCTACTTAATGATTTCCCTGGCTTCCTTTAAGTCCCAGCTTTTTTTTTTGACCACCACCTCCCTCTTCTTTCCTTTTTTCCTTACTACTACTTCACTCCCTTCTATCTACTCTCTCCCTTTTCTTTCCCCTCCTACTTCCTATAGGGTAAGTTAGATTTCTATACCTGAGTATATTATTCCCTCTTTGAGCCAAATCTGATGAGTAAGGTTCAAACAATGCTCATCTCCCTCCCTTCTTTCCTTCTACTGTAATAGGTCTTTGTGCCTTGTCATGTGATGTAATTTACCCTTTTCTGCCTCTTCCTTTCCTCTTCTCTCAGTACGATCTCTTTTTACCACTTAATTAGACTTTTTATTATCACATCAAATTCAACTGATACCCACACCCTCTGTCTATGTATACTCCTTCTAAATGTTGTAATAAAGATACAGTTCTCAAGAGTTATCATCTTCTCTTGTAGGGATGTAAACAGTTTGCCCTTATTGAATAACATGTTCTTGGTTTTTTTTCTTTCTTGTTTACCTTTTTATGCCTCTTTTGAATCTTGTATTTGAAGATCAAATTTTCTGTTGAGCTCTGGTCTTTTCATCAGGAAGGTTTGGAAGTCCCCTATTTCATTGAATGTCCATCTCCTCCCTTGAAAGATTATGCTCAATTTTGTTGGGTAGTTGGTTCTTGGTTGTAATCCAAGCTCCTTCTGCCTTACGGAATATCATATTCCAAGGTTTCTGGTTTTTTTAATGTAGAAGCTGCAAGGTCTTACATAATCCCGACTGTGTTTCCATATTTAAATTGTTTCCTTCTGGCTGCTTGCAGTATTTTCTCCTTGACCTGACAATTCTGGAATTTGGCTTCAATATTTCTTGGCGTTTTCAATTTGGAACCTCTTTCAGGGGGTGCTTGGTAGATTTTTTCAATGCACCTCAGGGCAGTTTTCCTTGATGATTTCTTGAAGATGTTGTCCAAGATCTTTTTACTTTTTTTATTGTGGGTTTCAGGTAGACCAATAATTCTTAAATTACCTCTCCTGGATCTATTTTCCAGATTAGTTGCCTTTCCAACGAAGTATTTTACATTTTCTTCTATTTTTTTTTCCATTTTTTTTGGATATGTTTCACTGATTCTTGATGTCTCATAAAGTCATTAGCTTCCACTTGCCCAGTTCTAATTTTTAACAAATTGTTTTCTTCAATTAGCTTTTGTACCTCCTTTTCCATTTGGCCCATTTTACTTTTTAAAGGAGTTCTTCTCTTCAGTGAGTTTTTGTGCCTCCTTTTCCATTCGGCCAATTCTACTTTTTAAGGAGCTGTTTTCTTCAATTTGCTTTTTTCCATTTGGCCAATTGTATTTTTTAAGTACTTGTTTTCTACAGTCAATTCTTGTTCTCCCTTTTCCAAGCTATTGACTCTCTCTTGCATACCTCTCATTTCTTTTCCCAATTTTTCTTCTACCTCTCTTATTTGACTTTTAAAATCCTTCTTGAGCTCTTCTAAGGTTTTTTTTTGGGCTTGAGGCCAATTCATACTCCCCTCTGAGGTTTCAGATGTAGGTATACTGACAATGCTGTCTCTTCTTAATTTGTATTTTGATCTTCCCTGTTCCCATACTAAGAATCTATGGTCACTGTCCATTTCTGCTTTTTGCTCATGATGTTTGCCTATTTCCTGGCTTTTAAAGTTTAAGCTCTCCTGCTAGAGCCTCAAGCTTCCCGTGCTGGGGGCCAGGGACCTGGCTTTGTGTGCTGGGGCCTCAGGTGCTGGCAGCTGGAGGCTGGAGGGTTCTGGCAGCTTACCTGGTACTGAGCTGGAGTCAGCAATACTGAAGTCTGGAGTGGAGGGGGAGGGTCTGGCCCCTGGAGGATGGCTGCTCTGAAGCTCCAGAAAGTTTGGCTGCTGAAGGACGCCTGCCTGCCTAGAGTTATGCTTCCTGGAGTTGTGCTGAAGCACAAGGTTTGACTCCTGGAGTCTACCAGTTCCCCAGTCTGTGCCTAGGCACCCCTGCTTCTGGGTTTTTAGAGGTCAATAAGAGAAAGTGAGAGCAACTTACTTCTTACTCTGTCATCTTGGCTTCTGGAAGTCGAATCTCTAAGTTCCAACTTTAACAGGAAGTCTTCCTAATCCCTTCTGATCTTGGTATCATCCTTCCTCTCTTAATTATTTTTTCTTTATCCTGTATATAGCTTTTTTCTATATAGTCCTCTGGAATAGCGGTTTGTCACTGCAATGATCTAAGTCCTTAAACCTTTCTCAGTTGTTTTTCTCCACAATCACTGGTTACAGTATCCTGATTGTGATCACTTTATTCTCTACTTACTCATAAAATCTTCTCAGGTTTTCCTGCAACTGTCCATTTTGCCATTTAATCTAATCACCAAGAATTTATTAAGCATTTACTATGTGCCAAGCACTGTGCTAGGTTCCGGGGATTGACAGAAAGGCAAAAATAGTACCTGCCCTCAAGGAGTTCACATTCCAATGGAGGAGACAACAGAGTAGTAATATTCCATTATTTCATATGCCATAATTTGTTCAGTCATGCCCCAACTGACAGACTGCAACTTAGTTTCCATTTTTTTTTTTTAATAACAATATCAAAGAAGATACTGTAAGTATTTTGTTTTTCCCTCTTTTACTTTGTCTCTTTGGGATACAGGCCTAGTAATGGTATGGCTGGATCAAAGAGATGTAAAATTTAATGACTTTTCTGGCTATAGTTCCAAATTACTTTCCAGAATCCAACCCTTCCCAGCTCAACCAACAGTATATTCAGTTGCCATTCTTCCTATAGCCCCTTTAACAACTGTCATTTTCCCTTTCTGAACTCTTCGCCAGGCTGATGGATATAAGGTAGTACCGGTGGCTTGAATTTGCATTTCTCTAATTATTAGTAATTTGGAACATCTTTTCATGTTGTTGTTGATTGACTGGATACTAGAATTGCCTTAGTGACGGAGTAACACCTACTTCTCAGACGTGAAGATAAAATGAGATGTTTGTAAAGCATTTTACAATGAAAATGAAATGAAATGAAAGCACTACATACTACGCAAACATTTTTCATCATCACACCACCAACATCATATTTTATTATTTGCCTTGTTCTGTACACATGTGTTACAGGGAAAATGTAATCAATTTTTTTTTTAACATTTCAGCAAAGCATTTGACAAAGTCTACCATGTTATTCTTGCTTAAAAAAATGGAAAGACAGGAAAGATGATATTATAATTAGGAAGATTCAGAACTAGCTAAATTAGAATGAAAGATTAGTCATTAACGATTCAATGTTAACTTTTATATAAGGTTTCCTGTGGAGTGCTCCAAGAAGATGTACTTGGCCTGTGCTAACTACTTTATCATTGACTTAAAGGACAGAAAGCAGCTTATAAGACCTGCACATGGCATTAAAAGCTGTAAGGATATTCAGCACACTAGATGAGAATGGAAGCCTTCCCAAAGTTTGTGACAGCCTGGAATACTGGGATGAATCAAAGAAGTAAAAATTTAATAGGATAAATGTAGTTTTACACATGAGATTTTAAAAAAGAATCAACATTACGAATATAAGATCACATACATATTGCTAGATGGTAGCTCATCTGAAAAATACCCAGGGGTTTTGCAGGACTGCAAAAATCAACAATGTAGGGGGGTGGAGCCAAGATGGCAGAGTAAAAGCAGCAACTTGCTTGAGCTCTCCCCCAAACCCCTCCAAATACCTATAAAAATGGCTCTAAACAAATTCTAAGGCAGCAGAACCCACACAAAGACAGAGTGAAACAAATTTCCAGCTCAAGACAACCTAGATGATTGATCAGAAAGGTGCATTGCGCCAGGCTGGAAGTGAAGCACAGCACTGCATGGGCGCGCAGGCCTCAGCGAACCTGGAGCAGGCCTCAGAGGACTGAATCGAAGGCAGCTGTGGAGGTTTCCAGACTACTCAATTCACGAATGCCAAAGACAACTTAGAAGGTCAGTGGGAAAAGTCTGTTTCTGTGAAGCTGAGAGAGGAAGGTGGGGTTTCAGCTCCATTCCCCAAGAACTCGGCCCTGGGTGGGTAGCTGCTTCCTGAGCTTCCAGCCCACAGACTGAGGGGGAATCGAGTAGCTGATCACAGGGGGATTGCAGGGATCTCTCTGCTGGTGCTGAGGCAGGAATCTCTTGCTTTGCCCGTGCGTGGATCTGGGTGGCGGTCCTGGGGAGAGGAGGAGTCTTGGCATGGTAGAGCTTGTAGTGGCTGTGGACAGGAAACCTTCCTCACAGTTCCAGGACAAAAAGGAGTGCTTATGGTCACTAACAGACCACAGAACAGGCCAGGAAAGGAGTAAACAACTCGCCCCTTATCATACTACCTTGCAAGAACTGAAAATTTATGGGTCCCTACAAGTATCTCTGAAAACAGCTGTACAAACCCCTAAAGCTTGGGACAGTACACTCTCCACATTGTAAGCAGACTCTTACCTTAACAAAGAGTTTAAAACTCAAGTAACTGGCCGGGATCATGAGCAAGCAGTGCAAAAGAGTCAGACTATATTATCTTCCTTTGGTGACAAAGAAGAGCAAAATATACAACCAGAAGAAGACAACAAAGTCAAAGCTCCTACATCCAAAGCCTCCAAGAAAAATGTGAAATCAGCCCCAGGCCTTGGAAGAGTTCAAAAGGGATTTTGAGAAGCAAGTAAGAGAAGTAGAGGAAAAATTGGGAAGAGAAATGAGAGTGATGCAAGAAAATCATGAAAAACAAGTCAACAGCTTGCTAAAGGAGACCCAAAAAAATACTGAATAACACCTTAAAAAATAGCCTAACCCAAATGGCAAAAGAGGTCCAAAAAGCAGATGAGAAGAATGCCCTAAAAAGCAAAATTGGCCAAATGGAAAAGGAAGCCCAAAAGATCACTGAAGAAAATACTTCCTTTAAAAATTAGACTAGAACAATTGGAGGCTAGTGACTTTATGAGAAATCAAGACCCTGTAAAACAAATCCAGGAGAGAGAATTTAAAAATTATTGGACTATCTGAAAGCCACGATCAAAAAAAGAGCCTAGACATCATCTTTCAAGAAATTATCAAGGAAAACTGCCCTGATATGTTAGAACCAGAGGGCAAAATAGAAATTGAAAGAATCCACAGATCTCCTCCTGAAAGAGATCCCCAAAGGAAAACTCCTAGGAATATTGTAGCCAAATTCCAGAGTTCCCAGGTCAAGGAGAAAATATTACAAGCTGCCAGAAAGAAACAATTCAAGTACTGTGGAAACACAATCAGGATAACACAAGATTTAGCAGCTTCTACATTAAAGGACCGCAGGGCATGGAATATAATATTCTGGAAGACAAAGGAGACAGGATTACAACCAAGAATCACCTACTCAGCAAAACTGAGTATAATCCTTCAGGGGAAAAAATGGTAATTTAGTGAAATAGAGGACTTTCAAGAATTCTTGATGAAAAGACCAGAGCTGAATAAAAAATGTGACTTTTAAATACAAGACTCAAGTGGAACATGAAGAAGTAAACAGGAAAGAGAAATCATAAGAGACTTATTAAGGCTGAACTGTTTACATTCCTGCATGGAAAGATATTTATAACTCATGAGACCTTTGTC
This sequence comes from Phascolarctos cinereus, assembly GCF_003287225.1. Lineage (NCBI taxonomy): Eukaryota > Metazoa > Chordata > Mammalia > Diprotodontia > Phascolarctidae > Phascolarctos > Phascolarctos cinereus. Next base: position 68,865,553 of record NW_027555736.1, on the reverse strand, counting down.
AGTATTAGGGTAGTTGGAGGGAAAAGATTATATGTATGTATAGGTAGTATAGTAGTAGATAGTAAGATAGAATAGATAGATAGACAGACAGACAGACAGACAGACAGAGGGCAAAGGGTGAGTTGAAAATTAAGGGGTCTTATCTGGAGAATAAAATTAAGGGATGAGAGAAGATTATATCTGAAGAAGAAGAAAGGGAGAGGTAGAATGGGGTAAATTATCTCACAAAAAAAAAGAAAATGCTCTTACAGTAGAGGGGAAATGGGGGAAGGTGAGAGGGAATGAGTGAATCTTATTCTCATAGGATTTGGCTTAAGGAGGGAATAATATGCACATTCAATTGGGTAAGGAAATCTGTCTTACCCTACGGGAAAACAGGAGGAGAAGGGGACAAGAGAGCAGGGGGATGATAGGAGGGCAGATTGGGAAAGGGGGTAATCAGAAGCAAATACTTCTGAGGAGGGACAGGGTCAAAAGAAAGAATAGAATAAATGGGAGGGCAGGATAGGATTAAGGGAAACAGAGTTAGTTTTTCACAACATGCCTACTACGGAAGTGTTTTGCATAACTGCACATGTATAACCTATATTGAGTTGTTTGCCTTTTCAATGAGGGTGGGTGGGGAGGGAAGAAGGGAAAAGATTTGAAACCTAAAGTTTTAAAAACATAAGTTTAAAAAAAATGTTTTCGCATGCTACTGGGAAATAAGAAATACAGGAAATGGGGTACAGAAGCCTGATCTGCCCTACAGGTAAATAGAAGGGGAAGGGGATAAAAGAAGGGTGGAAGAGATAGAAGAGAGGACAGACTAAAGGAAGGGGTATTCAGAATGCATGCCATCTTGGGGTGGGGGAAGGGGGTAGAGGGGGTGAAAATTTGGAACTCAAAATCTTGTGGAAGTAAATATTGAAAACTGAAAATAAATAAATTTATATATTAAAAAAATCAACAATGTAATATGGTATTCAAAATATTCCACCATCTTAAGGGACATTAAGAGATATACTATGTACAGGAATAAGGGAGAGGTTGTCCTATGGCACTCTTCCCTTGTAAGAACATAAATGGAACACTGTATTCATTCATTCACAGTGAGAGATCCTGGAAGGATAAAGATAAGCTGGAAAACATACAGGCGAAGGCAACCAAAATGTGGAAGAATCTCAATTCATGCTATGTTAGGAAGAGTTGAAGAAATTAATGATATTTAATTTCAAATTGTTCCGTAGAATGGTTGGACTAGTTCACAACTTCACCAACAGTGTATCAGTGTCCCTATTTTTCTACACACCTTCCAGGATATTATTTTCCTTTTCTGTCATGTTAGACAATCTGATAGGTGGGAGGTGGTACCTCAAGAATTGTTTTAATTTTCATTTCTCTAATCAATAGTGATTTGGAGTATTTTTATGTGACTACTGGTAGCTTTGATTTTTTTTTTTTTGCTTTTGGTGAGGCAATGGGAGTTAAGTGACATGGTCACACAGCTACTAAGTGTCAAGTGTCTGAGGCCAAATTTGAACTCAGGTTTTCCTGACTCCAAGGCCAGAGCTCTATCTACTGCGCCCCCTAGCTGCCGCTGATTTCTTTTTCTGAAAACTGACAATATTCTTTGACCATTTGTCAACTGGGGAATAGCTCTTATTTACATGCATTCAAATAAATGGGCCTTTATCAGAAACACTTGCTGTAATTTTTTCCCCATGATTTCCTGTTTTTCTCCTTATGTTTGGCTATATTAGTTCTGTGTGTGCAAAAACCTTTTAATTTCATGTAATCAACATTATCCATTTTACTTACTATGAACCTCTATCTCTTACTGGTCATAAACACTTTCCTTATCCATAGATCTGACAGGTACATTTTTTGGTGCTCTCCTAATTTACTTATATCACCCTTTGTGTCCAAATCATTTATTACTATATCATGAGACAAAATGTCCAAATCATTTATCCATTCTGATCTTATTCTGGTATACAGTGTGAGATGTTGGTCTATGCCTAGCTTTTGCCAAACTGCTTTCTAGTTTTCTCACCAACAGTAAGTTCTTATCCCAAAAGCTGGATCTTTGGGTTTATTAAATGTTAGATTAAAATAATAGATAAAAAGTGGTGGTTTATTTACTACTATATACTGTGTACTTAATCTATTCCCACTGATCTATTCCACTCTATTTTTTGGCCACTACCAGATTATTTTGATAATTATTACTTTGTAATATTGTTACTGCTAGGTACTGCTAGGCTGCCTTCCTTCATGTTTTTGTTTCCATTGATTCCCTTGCTATTCTTGACTTTTTGTTCTTCCAGATGAATTTTGTTATGATTTTTCTAGCTCTACAAAATAATGCTTTGGTAGTATGATTGGTAAGGAACTGAATAAGTAAATTAACTGAGGTAGAATCATCATTTTTATTATACTTGCTTGGCCTATCCATGAACAGTTAATATTTCTCCGATTGTTTAGATTTGACTTCATTTGTGTGAAGTGTTTAGTAATTGTGTTCATATAGTCTCTGGGTTTATCTTGGTAGGTAGACTCTCAAATATATTATATTGCCTGCAGTTATTTTAAATGGAATTTCTCTACCTCTCACTGCTGGGTTTTGCTGGCAGTATATAGAAATGCTGAAGATTTATGTGGGCTTATTTTATAACCTTCAACTTTGCTAAGGTTGTTAATTGTTTCATCTAGTTTTTTAGTTCATTCTCTAAGTATACCACCATATCATCTGCAAAGAATGATAGTTTTCGTTTTCTCACTGCATATTTTTATTCCTTTTTGGTCTTATTGTTATAGCTTGCATTTCTAGTACAATATTGTATAACGGTGATGATAATGGACATTCTTTGTTTCAGGCTTGATCTTACTGGGCAAGTTTCAAGTTTATCCCCATTACAGATATTGATTGCTCTTGGTATTAAAGAGATAATAATTTCCATTTCAAGAAAGGCTCCGTTGCTTCCTATGCTCTTTGTTCTAGCGTTTTTAATAGGAATGGGTATCATTTATCTTTCAAGGGCTTTTCCTGCATCTATTGATATAATAATTTGATTTCTATTGGTTTTGTTATTGATAAGGTCAATTATGCTAATAGTTTTCCTAATACTGAACCAGCCCTGCATTCCTGGTATAAACCCTACCTGGTCATAGTGTATGATCTTCATGACTGATATACTGTCATGATCTCTTTGCTAGTCTTTATTTAAAATATCTGCACTGATATTTGTTAAAGAAATTGGTCTATGAGCTTTCTTTTTCTGTGTTTTTTCTCTTCCTGCATTAGGTATCAAAATCATATTTGTGTCATAAAAAGAATTTGTTAGGACTCCTTTTTCACTGATTTTTTTCAAATAATTTATACAGTATTGGGATTAAGTGTTCCTTAAACAGTAGGTAGAACTCACTTGTGAATCCATCTGGTCCTGGGGAATTTTTCTAAGGGAGCTCATTTATGGCTTCTTCAATTAATTTTTCTATGACAGGGTTATTTAAGAATTTCTAGTTCCTCTTGTGTCAAGCTGGATGGCTTATATTTCTGTAAATATTCATCCATTTCACTCAGATTGTCAGTTTTACTGGCATATAACTGAACAAAATTTAACTCCTAACAATTGTTTTAATTTCATCTTTATTGGTGGTATACTCACCCTTTTCGTTTTTAATAATAACTTGGTTTTTTTCTTTTTTAAATAAAATTAACCAATGGTTTATCTATTTTATTGTTTTTTCCCCCATAAAACTCCTAGTTTTATTTATTAATTCAATGATTTTCTTACTTTCAATTTTATTAATCTCTCCTTTGATTTTCAAGATTTTCAGAGCTAGCACATTAGTCCCCTGTAATCTCTTTTGGACCAGTTGTCAGGTCCCCTTAATGTCTCTTTTGGTTTGAGAACTCACTCCTGAAGCTGCTGCTGCTTCTCTTGCTACCATCTAGCCCCCACCATTGGTGATTCATCCATGTGGGCTCCAGGCCAGACTCTACCCCTCTGTCACAGATCTCTCTTTCTGACCTCCTAATTTGTCTTAGGCTAGAAGAATGTCTCACTCTAAAGTCACCCAAGGTCACACAGCTAATGTCTGAGGTAAAATTTGAATGTGGATCTTCCTGACTCCAAGTCTAGCACTCTATTTCAATATATTATCTCTGATATCAATACTAGGCATATATTCCAGAAATTAAAGAGGGAAAAGGGTGATGACAATGATAGCTGTATATCCTCACCCACCAAAAGGAGACAACAAAGAAAAGAGTGTCAGTAAAACACTGAAAAACAGAAGAGAGTAGGCAGGCAAGGGCAGTGCTGGTATTGTTAAAAATAAACAATAAATTTTAAAACAAAACAAAACTGTACTGTTGTGTTAAATGAACCTAAGCTACCATGTTCAACTGCTTCTGGATCTTTTGCACCTATTATGTTCCACTGATCAACAGTAACCCAATTAATTCTTTGGTAATTGTTTGACATGCACTGGATATGTAAATTAATTTAGGTAGCATTATTATTTTTATTGCACTGACATGGTCTAACCATAAAATTTAATATTTTTGGAGAAGTCATAAATGACTGTCATTTGGAAAAGAAGCAGGCTTGTTTTACTTGTTCTCATAAGGCACTGCTAAGAATAATGGATGGCGAATTTAGCTATATTTAAGGTAGAAAAAAGTCCTCCCAATTAAAGCAATATAAAGTTAGGAGGTAGTGGCTGCCCTATCTCTTTGGGGCCTTCAAGTAAAGGCTATATGACCTTTGGTTATGTATGGTACAGGTAAGTTGCTTTTTCAGGTATGGGTTGAACTAGGTAGTACCTAAAGTCACATTCAACACTGAAATTCTAACCTATTGTAGCTGAAGTTAATAGCAAGGTCAGTTATGAATCAATAACATATATACACACACACACACGCACACATATACAGACATACACTGCACATCAAAAAACAAACACCTCTCTCCCCAAAAAAACCCAAACTCCAATATTTCAATTAAGAGGTATAACATCTGGTATTAGTGATGTGACAGTCCTGCTAACTCTGTGCCAACACAGAAGCTACATTTTTAGGAAGGGCATTGGTAGATTAATAGGAGAATGTTGGGGAGGAAGAGAGAGAAAGTATAAATACGGGTATGTGCAGGAGTTAAGGGGAGATGAGACGATAACTCATCAAGAGAATGTCATGTGGAAATGAGGCTCAACTTATCTATTTGACCCCCAAAAGTAAAACTAAAAGTAATGTAGCACAGAGGAAAATTAAAGCTTGAGAAGGAAAAATTTTACAATAATCAGGGCTATCTAACAGTAGTATGGGCTGGATTCCTTCTGCTTAGAGGTCTTCAAGCAAAAGTTAGAACATGACTTGTCAGGTATGATGTAGAGGGATTATTCAGGTATGGTTTAAATTAAGTAAGTTCTAATAAGCTCCAAATCAGATTCTATGTCAGTGCTTTTTCTATTATAGAAAGCAAATGAAAAATGCAGATAGAAATATCCAAGAAGTGGATGGAGGTACTGGAGACGAAAACCTGAATATGATTATCCCATTAGCTGGAGCACATGCACAAGAGAGAGAGAGACAGAGAAACAAATACACTCTCATTGTTCTTAGGCCTTCTCTGCTTTTTGTACCCAAGTGCTGGCACTGTAAATCCAAACCCTATATATCTAAAGTCAAAAGTTCTTTGCCAATTCAAAGGGTCTTTTCTTTCCTCATTTTCCTTAATTCTTTGACAGTATTTAAAATTGTTGACTATCTTATTTTCCAAAAAAATCCTCATGTCTTTGGCTTCTGAGGTAAGATACAATTGTGTTGCTGCCTACTGCTATGTGTCTCCACTGGTTCTTCTCTATCTTGCTAGCAACAGTGAACATGTTCCAGTCTTCTTGATGTATTTTTTTATGTCACCAAAGTTTACCCCAGTATCCCTTTTATATAACAAATAACATACTTTTAAAGATAAAAAAGGAAAAGGGAAAAAAAATCAGTGTAACTGCTCAATATATTAAAAGGAAATGTATGCAATATATCATACCTGTAGACCTCCCACATCTGCAGGGGGTATGGAGGAGGGTGCTTTCTCGTATCTTTTCTTTGGATCCCTGTTTGTTTTTTATAATTTTGTGACATTTGCTTTTATCACTGTATAGCTATTCTTTCAGGTTACACTGTTTGTATTGTCTATATTGTTTTCGTGGCTCTGCTTACTTTACTCAGCATTAGTTCATATGGATTTTTTCCATGTTTCTCTGTATTCATCATCTCTTAAAGTATCATAATGTATTGCAGAATATGGCAGGTATTGGTTTAAGCCTAGTTTCTGTAAGACTGCTTTCCAGTTTTCCCAGCAGTTTTTATCAAATAGGAAATTTTTTTCCTAAGTAATTAATGTTTTCTGGTTTACTAGACATTGAGGTGACTTGTATTGTTTCTGATTCTCCCTTGCCTAGTCTGTTCCATTGGCTTTCTATTTTTAAATCAACATCAAATGCTTTTGAATGATGACTGCTACTTTATGATATACTTGAAGTAGAAGTACTATTTGACCCTTTCTTTTATTTACTTTGATATTCTAGATACTTAATATTTCTAAATTAATGCTATTATTTTATCAAGTTCTATAAAAATCCCTTTTAATAATGTGATTGGTACAGCATTAAAATTATACAAAACTTTGGCAGGATTGTCATTTTTATTATATTGGCACAATCCAGCCATGAGCACTGAATATACCTCCAGTTAAGTTGTTCTTTGTTTCTTTAAGGAACACTTTATAACTGAATCTATGAGTATTTTGTATGATTTGGTAGAATGAACTCCACATATTCTATATATTTTGTAGATATTTGGAATAGGACTTCTCTTTCTATTACTCCATCATGAATTTAAAGAATGTGTTTATGATTTCTATTTTTTAACATTTGTTTGCAATACCTCCGTGCCCTAATACGTGTTCAATTTTTGGAAAAGCTCCATTTGGCGTTGAAAAATACATATATTCTTTAGCAGCCCCATTTAAAAGATTGCACAAATCTTTTAACTCTCATTCCTCCAGCAATTTGTTCAATCCTGTATTTTCTCTTTTGTTTATTATTTTGTTAGATCAATCCAAAACTGAGTGAGGGACACTGGAAGTTCTTTCCAATATTTTATTACTATCTTCTTGTGATTCAGTTAATTTTTCTTTTATGAATTTTGTTGCCAAGGCATTTGGAACAATATGGATATTGATTTGTTGCATATGGTTCTTTTCAGCATAATGTAGTTTCCTTGTTTATCTCTTTTTATACTGATTTTTTTTTGTTTTTGCTTCATCAAAAAATATGACTGCAATTTCTGCCTTTTTGCATTTGACTAAGTCATAGTACCACTGTTTGACTCCTTCACTTATATGTATGTTTGTTTTTTTAGGTATATTTATTTAGGTTTTTTTTTTATATGTTCTTGTTCAATCTGTCACTCATTTTACTGGATTATTCAACCTAGGCGTATTTAAAGTTATGAGTCAGCTTTACATTTTCCTTCACTTGTATCTATTTTTGAAAAACACCCTTTTTCCTTTATAAGATAATATTTGGTCCTTTCAGTTATTTTAGCTTAATCTACTTTAAGGCAATCCTGTTCCTAGGCAGCTAGGTGGCACAATGGATACAGCACTGGCCTTGGAGTCAGGAGGACCCGAGTTCTAATCTGGCCTCAGACACATAACACTCACTAGCTGTGTGACTCTGGGCAAGTCACTTAACCCCACTGCCTAGACAAGAAAAAAAAAACCCAAATCCTGTTCCTACCACATCTCTTCCCTTCAACCTCAGCTCCTTCTTCCTCCTATTTGTTACTTCTTTCCCTAGTTTTTTCCTTCACTTTCAATGTGTTTTGTTTTTAAATTTCACTTTCTGCACCTTTTTCTAAAGAGAATTTCTTTAGCTCTTACTCCTCTTTATCTTTTTGTGTATTCTAGATTTTATTCTTTGATTTTTAGCCACTATATTTATTTAGTCCTTCTTTAGTGCCTGTATTTTTCTTTTCACCAAATCAAAGCTTCTAAAGGTATCTCTATTTTGAGTTCCCTCTTCTAAATAGTTTCTGTCTTACAGATCACTGTTGCCTTCCCATCTGTGTGTGTATGGAGAGGGGGTGTTATTATCGTGCCTTATTTTTAGAAATAACAATTCTTGCAGTTGACAGATCCAATTAAAAAAAAACTGTTAAGCAGCTACTAAGTGTCCTGAACTGTACTAAATGCTTGGGATACAAATAAAAAGAGTCCCTGCCTACAAGGAACTTCTTCCAATCTAATGGGGGAGGTAATACAAAAAAAGGAAGCTGAAAAGGAGAAGACAATGCTGTTGTGGAGTCTAAGCAGAGCTGCTGATTGAAAATGGAGGTAGTGAGGTCTCCATAAAAGAAAGCTTTGAGAAGAGTTTAGTGCTTCACCCTCCAGCCCTTCAATCAGAGGGGAGAGGCAACTGAGGGCCAGTTAAGTTGTTGGTTATCATAACCTTTGTGGTAATGAGATTTCAGGTGATCATCTTATACTGGAGGGGCTACATGAAGTAGAGAGGACAGAATACAGAAGTATTGCCCCATGGTAGGAATTTTCTATGTGCCTGATTGTGTAGTTCATCATTATCCTTTGACCTCTTCATGATAAATTTCCCCCCATTTGCTACAAAATACTCTTTGGGGCACCAGATACACCCAGGAACTGAGTATCCTTCTTCTGAAGCAGGATTAGAAGGATCAAAGCTAAGCCCCAAAATCCTGCAGAACGTACCTACTACAAGGTTATCATCTCCACTTAGAGAATATTCTCTTCTCCAATGTTCTTCGGTAGGCCCACTCCCTACTACTAAAACAAGGTTTCTCACATTTCACTCCCTTCTTTTTTCTCCTCACTCATTCTCCTGCAGGCTCTCTCCTTCCTGAGATTATTTTTCTTTCCATGTTATCCTTTGACTTGGTTAGGGTACATTCACTCCTGTCATCCTCCCCTTTCCCATTTTATGTGTACCCTCTCATTCTGTAAGCTAATCCTCCCCAAAATATTGATTCCCACATAGGCAGGGTGCTGTGGGGTTTAGTTATGATGTTTTGGGTCCGTTTCTCCACCATCTCTTCTAAATGCCTTCTACTTTTACTTTTTGTCTCCTTGTGTACTTTTAGAAAGTACACAGGCTTAGTGTAGCACCAGTCATTTTAGAAAAAATTACATTTCCCCAAGTAATGGTCAAAAGATATGAACAGGCTGTTTTCAGATGAAGAAATTAAAGTTATCTATAGTCATACGAAAAAATGCTCTAAATCACTAAAGATTAGAGAAATGCAAATTAAAACAACTCTGAGGTACCTTATCACACTTGTCAGATTGGCTAACGTGAAAAAAACAGGAAAATGATAAATGTCAGAGAAGATGTGGGAAAACTGGAACACTAACGCATTGTTGGTGGAATTGTGAACAGATTCAACCATTGTGGAGAGCAATTTGGGACTATGCCCAATCAAACTGTGCATATCCAGCAATACCATTACTAGGTCTGTACCCCAAAGAGATCATAAAAAGGAAGAAGGACACACACGTACAAAAACATTTATAGCAGCTCTTTTTGTGGTGGCCAAGAATTGGAAATTGAGGGGATGCCCATCAAGTGGGGAATGGCTGAACAAGTTGTGGTATATGAATGTAATGGAATACTATTGTGCTATAAGAAATGATGAGCAGGCAGACTTCAGAAAAATCTGGAAAGACTTAACAAAACTGATGCTGAGTGAAGGGAACAGAACCAGGAGAACACTGTACACAGTTAACAGCCACATTGTGCAATAACTAACTTTCACAGACTTGGCTCTTCTCAGCAATGCAAGGATTTAAGACGATTCCAAATGACTTGTGATGGAAAATGCCATCCAGATCCAGAGAAAGAACTATGGAGTCTGAATGAAAATTGAAGCATACTATTTTCACTTTTTTCCCCCATTCTTGTGTTTTTTTCCTTTTTTGTTCCAATTCATCTTTCACAACATGACTAATGTGGAAATGTTTAACATGATTGTACATGTATAACCTATATCAGATTACTTGCTGTCTTGAGGAGGGGGGAGGGAAGGAAAAAAATTTAGAAATCAAAATCTTATGAAAATGAATGCTGAAAACTATCTTTACAATTGGAAAAAATAAAATACTATTAAGGAAAAAAAGAAATACATAAATGTTCTCTATGTTGTTCTTTTGCTGTTATATTTGTTTTCCTTTCTTGTATTTCTGTTGTCTAGGGTGTTTGAAAAGCAAACAGGTTTTTCAAGTCTAGTTTTCATTGTAGGAATGCATAGAATGCCTCTTTTTATTGAATGACAATCTTTTGTCACTAATGGTCAGGCTTTTCAGAATACATTATTCCATTCCCTCTTGGGGTTTCTCATGAATATAGAATAATCTTGTCTTATTCAAATTTTCTTTCCTTTATATCCCTATCACTTACAGAATTTCTTGTTTGTAGATAGAATTGTTAAACTTAATCAGGATGTGTCTTGGAGTTTGTACCATAAGATTTTTTCCCCCTGGAGGCAACTGTGGATATTTTTGACTGGCACTTTGCTTTCTGTGTTCAAATAGTCTGGGAAGTTTTCTTGTATTATTTCTCACATTACAATGTTCAGGTTTTGGGACTGTCATATTTTTCTGGGAAACATATAGTGTTTATCAGAGAGATACATAATCCTTAAGTGGTTTCCATGCAGTTTATCTTTAAGATTAGAATGTTTTACTTGTAAGGGAGATGTTTTATTTTAAAGCTACTGCTTTTTGTTTCTCTTCTTCCACACTGTGCTTTACTTGTATATTTGTAATAACACTCAGTTATTCTCTTGTTTCTTTCATGAAGTTTGACACTACAGTTACAAGTTTTTCTTTTTGGCTGATTATTTCTTCTGTGCAGACCATAAATTCTGCTATTACAATTCTTATTTCTGTTTTAAATTATTCAAGAATATCTTGTTGTGGTTCCAAGAGGTATTGGGAATCCAGAGTCTTCTACCTTAAGGTATTAATTTTCCTTTATCTTCCAATAATATTCATAGCTATCTGGACTCTTTAAAGCCAATTCTGAGACCATATTTCATTCTGTTATTAATATCTTCTCTCTTGGTTTATTTGCTTATGTTCAAAATCTTTAATTGAGTTTTCTTACATCTGAGATCCAAGATAACCTTTACTGCTCATTTTCTGATTCCTCCTTCCTCTGGTTTCCTTAGGGGCTGGACCTCAAAACTGTCTTAGCCTCTTCCCACCCTGGGCAATTAACATTCTTAACCTGAAAGTAGCATCTTTATAATTCTTACCTTCTCCCCCCCACCAAAAAAAAAAAAAGAAAAAAGTAAAGGCCTATTGCAGTCAAGCACTTAACTACTTGGCTACACTGTGGCATATGACGGGGAGTATTCCTGGGTATTGGAATGATGCTTGATTGTTAAAAATGCCCTTGCTGTCTATTCAAGTGACTTCTGAGGTTACCAAAAAATGGCCCCAAATGGATACCAGTCTACTTTCTTTCAGGCTTAGTGTAGCACCAGTCAGTCATATAGCATTTATTAAATGCTGCCCATGCTCTAGACATTGTGCTAAGTGCTGGTGCCCTGCCCCAGTTTCCCCTGTTCTTCAGTTCTCTGGCTGAGCTCTGCTGCAGGGCAGTGCTGCCATGCTAGTCAGAGCAAGCTTCTGGATTTTTTTGCTTTTCCTTTCACTGAGAGGAAGAAGAGAAGAGCTGAACTCCATTGCAAGCCTGAGGGATTGGCTTGAACATCCTTGTCAAAATGTGGTGGCCAGTGAGGAAGCAGGTGTTAAATAAGCCTTTACAATTAAGAATTAGCCTTCTAGGCCTTTTGTCCCTGGAGAGAGTTTGTTTTATCTCTTGTACGTAATTCCTATTTGTAAAATGTCCTCAGGATTAGAGAAAGTATCCAGTACTCCATCTTGCTGGTAACAAGACCCAGAAGTGAGCTCATGCTCTTAATACTTCAAGTAAGACGCTTAAAAAGATGACTTTTAAACCTGTACCCCTTAAGCCCATTACCTGTATCTATACCAAATAGAATTACAGCCCTATACCTCAAAATACCCATTAGATAGTTCCACATTAAATGTCTCCTTAAACTAAACACATTTAAATGTACCTCTTCATCCTTCTCAGAAAACTAGCCCTTTTCCAATATTCTCATTTTTGTTCATGGCACAATTACTCTATCACACCACTCTGGCTTAGAAACTCAACATCATCTTTTATTTCATTTACGTCACCTCCATCATCCAAGCATTGTCAATCAGCCATCACATTCATTCATTCATTCATTTATTTATTTATTCCCTCCAGAGAACCTAAGTTCTAAAGAATATTTCTGAACCTGAAATTAGCATCTCTCAAATCCTTACCTTAACACCTGAAGTGGAACACAGCAATCAAGCAGCTCTCCCCCCGCCCCCAAATGATCAGGAATGCTCCCCATCACATACCACACTGTGGCCAAGTGGTTAACTACTGCTTGATTGCCATAGGCCTTTACTAATTTTTTTTTTTGGTCAGGGTGACAAGGTAAGAACTGTAAAGATACTACTTTCATATTAAGAACAATTGTTTTGAACTAAGATTATCTGGAGGGAGAAAACCATTCTGAACTTTAAAATATTCTACCTCTGTGCCTTTGCTAACCTAGTTCCCATTTTTTAGAATTACCTACCTCTCTTGAATTTTTTTTACCTATTGGACTTCTGCCTGTGCATTAAGGCCAACTCAAATGCTACTTTCTCTGAAAGACTTCCCTGATCCCCCCAGTCAGGGCTTCTCTGCTCTCAACAGTTTGCTTCGTACCTCTCTAATGAACTGAGCTGGATATGTATCGTATCATCTTATTAGACTGTAAGCTCTTTGAAAGTAGGGACCATGTGTACCTAAATTTTATATCTTCTCTGGTGACCAACAAAGTGCTCTAAACAAATGCTTAATAAGTATTTATGATAAACACACTGCGAATCACTGGTGTATTGCATGGAAAAAATGAAACAGCATGGCTATTCATATCTATGAAAAGCTCACCTCAATGAACAAAAGATTCTAAGAAAAAGTGGAAGATGGGACAGGAAACAAGGTGTCAAAGAGGCCAAAAACAACAAGAACAAACAGAGAGTAACAGTGGCAGCTGTGGAAGGCTAAGGCTAGGCCTAGGAGCTAGCACTTCAAGGGGCGAAGTTCCTAGGCTGCAATGTGGATCCAATTTCAAAAGGGGGAACTGCCAGCATGAAAAGCAGAAAAGATTACAAATCACTGGGGATAGGGAGATGCTAATGGACAGTGGCCCCTGCAACAGAAGCAGCTACAACATAAAGGTTTCTTTATTTCATGCATATAGGAGGGCTTTTCACTGACCATAAGGTATCTGGAAGTACTCCCCTCACCCTTGTAAAACCATCCACTGCAGGAGGGGCACTGGGCTGCCTTAGAAGTTTCTCCCACACAGATTACAGGAAAAGAGAGCAGGAAGAGAAACAAGAAGGGATTAGTATTGAACAAAACCAGCACCAGAATTGTCAACATGTATCCTTGTGTTCTATTCAACAATTTATCCTAATAAACTAAGGAAACCTATTCCTATAAATATCTTGCTTGTACCACAATCATGTGTGCCATCAATGCTTGGAGAACAGCATGAGAACAGTGACAGTGGTTGCAGAGGGGCCAGTATGGGCAGGACATACTGACTGCTGAGGTAAGAGCCTACAAAGGAAAGGCAACAAGCACAGAGAAGACACGGGGACAAAGTGGTAGAGATCAGTAGCCCGTGACATGTGACAAGAGTGAAGAAAGCCAAGTGATGGAGAGGAGGAGCAGATATCTGTGATGAAAATAATGTGTGAAAGTTTACAGTAGTGCTACTTTGCACATATATACTTTCAAAGTTATGTGTAGGAAAAAAACACTTGCTCTACTTATCAGTATTATGTACTTAAAGGGTTAACCCTTAGTTAAGGAGAACAACTCATTCTTGGAGAGTTCCCAATAACCTGGGTTTTGTTGTATTTCCTAATGTTGCTGTAGCTAAATGAATATTGTCACCATGTCCAAAAGAAGAAATTGCAGACAATAACCCATTACCACCAGAACACTTCCTAATACAACAAAGAAACAAAAACAAAACTCAGTAAAACAGAGAAGTCCCACATGTACCTTCAAGAGAGATTCTACTCACATTGGTTAATCCTACATACAATTACCACCAGTTCATCTTAACCACCAGTGACTTAACTACAAAGTAAATTTTAGAAAAGCTAGGGAAGATTCAGAAGAAAATGATTTAGTGAAAAACACTCTGCTATAATTGTTTATTCTCTAGTGGTAAAAAAAGATGTAATTTCAGAATAAGCTGTCCTATTTCAAAATTTGAAAACCCAGCAAAAATATTTTTAAAAAACCCCAACATTTCAATTTAATTTAATGCAACTTTCTAAATATGACAGATCCTTAACAAATCTCCCCCAAAAGCTTGGAACTGGATTTAAAAGTACAAAGCAGCCAGAAACAGAGAATCCTTGTCTTACTTTCAAGTTCCCCTTTGTAAGATAATGCCAATGCTTAGTCTTCAAGTACCTAGTATTTTTTTTCATTAAACTATATTCTAGTTGTCAAGACACATTTCTAAGAATTGCATTAAATGCTGGGGATACAAAGAAAGGCAAAAAATAATCCCTACTCTCAAGGAGTTCAGTCTAATGGGGAAGACAACATGCAAATGACTATGTCCAAACAAGATACAGATAAGTTAAATTGGAAATAATCTCAAGGGCAAAGCATTGGCATTAAAGGGGGACTGGAACATCTTGAAGAACATGGGACTTTAACTGGGACCTAAAGGAAGCCAGGAGGCAGAGAAGAGGAAAGAGAAAATTCCTGGCATAGAGGACATCTATTGAAACTATAATCAGAAGACGGAGTGTTGTAAGGAACAGCAAAGATGCAAGTGTCACTAGGTCAAAGAATATGGGGAAGGGAGTGTCAGAAGACTGGAAAGGAGGGAGAAGGTTAGGTTACAAAGAGCTCTGTAAGCTAAACAGAGGATTTTGTATTTGATCCTTAAAGTAATAGGGAACTTCATGTTTATTAAATATAGGGGAAACATGGCTAGGCCAACATTTTAGGAAGAATAATTTGACAGTTGAGTGGAGGATGGACTACAGTAGGGAGAGACCTGAGACAGGGAGCCTAACTAGTAGGCTATTATAACAGTCCAGGTTTGAGTTGACAAGGGCCTTCACCAGAGTGGTGGTGATATCATAGAGAAGGGGACACATACAAGAGATGTTAAGGAAGCAGAATCAAGAGTATTTGGCAAAGAGAGTGCATGTGGGAGGGGGTGTGTGAGAGGGTAAGGAATCAAAGATGATATGGAGATATCAAGCCTGGGTGACTGAAACTATGGTGGTGTCCTACAGTTACAGAGAAGTTAGCATGAGAGGAGGAACTGGGAAAAGGAGCAAAAAGGAGGAATGGACATATTGAATTTATGATGTCTATGGGACATCTAATTCAAGATGTCCAATAGGCAGATATGTAAGAACGAGGCTAGCAGTGGCCAGACAAGTAGATCTGAGAATCATCTGCTTAGATATCATAAATGAATCCATGGGAGCTGATGAGGTCACCAAGTGAAATAGTGCAGAGGGAGAAGAGAGGTGAGCCCAAAAGAGAGTCTTAAGGGACACCCACAGTTGACAGGCTTGACCTATATGAAGATCCAGTAAGGGAGATGGAGGAGAGGTCAGAGAGGGAGGTAAAGAACCAGAAAACAGTAATGTCATGAAAATTTAAAGAAGGTAGTATATCAAGGAGAAGAGAGTGATCAGTAGTATCCAAAGCTATAGAGAGGTCAAAGAAGGAAGAGGAATGAGAAAAGGACATTATGCTTGGTAATTAAAAGTAACTATAGAAAGCAGTTTCAGTTGAATGATGAGTTAGGAGGCCATATTGTAGACAGCCGTCAAGGAGGTTAGCCATAAGGAGAGAAAAGATATAGGGTAACTATCAGATTGTTAAAGTGAGGAATTTTTGAGATTGGGGGAGACACATGTGAGAGCAGGCAGCAAGGAAGCATCTGGTAGGCAGGAAGAGAGTGAAGTTTAGTGAGATTGGGATTGACAGAAGAGGCAATCCATTAAAGAGACATGGTGGAATGGGATCACATATGCATGTAGAAATGTTTGCCCTGGCAAGAAGGCTTACCTCTTCATGTGAGAGAGGAATGGAGGACATAGTGGGGGAAGGGAGAAACACCTGAGGGATGTGAGATGATGAAGGGAGAAAAGGGAGTTTTAGGCAAATGGTCTCAATTTTTTCAGTGAAATATGAGGTAAAGTTATCAGCTAGGAACCCATAAAGTGGAGCAGCAAAGGAAAGACAATATAAAGCTGTTATTCTGGCTCCTGCTCCTAACTGATAGTCTTACAACTATATCTCCCTAAGTGGCCAAAGCTGTTAGAACAAAGTTTAGGAAGATGACTACATAAGTACTTTGAATTCTGGCTTCCAACTCCCATTACTCAACTATAATCGCTCTCTCCAAAACTACCAATAATTTCTTAATTGTCACAGCTGATGGTCTTTTTTCAGTTTTAATCCTTCTTGACAATCTGCTTCATTTGCTACAAATGGCCACTGTTTCTCCCTGGATATGCTCTCCTTTCTAGGTTTACATAACACTGATCTCTCTGACTTACCTCCTACCTGTACAATTGTTCTTCAGTCTTCTTTGGTAGATCATCATACACTTCACATTCCGTATCTGTGGGTGCTTCCCAAGGTTCTGGTCCTGGCCTACAAACTGCTGCCAAAGTAATTTTCCTTTAAGTATAGGTCTGTCACTCTATATTCTGTCTTCTTCTGGAAATCCTATCAGCTCCCATGGACTTAACCATCATCTCTATTTTATATATATAGATATAGATATCTACATATATAGATATCTAGATATCTATATCTAGATATCTATATATAGATATATATATCTCCATGAGTTTCAATCCCTTAAGCGCAACATGTCTAAAAAACCAAACTCATTATCTCTCCCCCTCAATCAGGAGTTCTTAACTCTAAGTCGATGGATATATTTCATGAGAATCTATGATCTTGGAAAATTTAAAAACTATCTTTTTTTTCACTAATTTCTAGATGAAATTTACAATTTTCACCAATTATGAACTTAAAAACACGTTTCTCAAAAGCGGTCCATAGACATCACCAGACTTCCAAAGGGGGACAATACAGAAAAAAAGATTAAGAACCTCTACTCCAAAACCTTCTCAGGTTCATAATTTTGATATCCTGGATTTCTCATTCTCCCTCAATACAGACACCCAATCAGTTGCCCAATCTTGTCATTTCTACCATTACAATTTCTCTCACAACTGACCCCTATTTTCCACTTACAGTTACCACACTAGTTCCAGTCCTCACTGCCCCTAGACAGGATTAATGCAAAAACTTCTTAATTGGTCTCCTTGCCTCAAGGCTTTCCAGATTATATACATTGTTGCCAAAGTGATTTTCCTAGTCTCTGTCACTCCCCTACCCAATCAACTTCAGTAGGCTTCCTACTATCTCTAAAATCACATACTATCTCCTCTATTTAGCTTCTGAAGTCCCACACAATCGGGCCCTAATTTATATTTCCAGTTTTATTACATGTCAATTCCATTCTTGAACTCTGTAATCTAATCACACTGGCCTTCTCTCAGTCCTTCACATATGACACCCATCTCCCATCTCCATGCCTTTGCACTGACTGTCCCATAGGCCTGAAATGTGCTACTTTCTCAGTTCCACACCAGAATTCCTCTGTACGAGGTCTTTCCTCATCTCCCTAACCGCTAGTGTCCTCCTTCCCAAACTACCTTGTAATTAACTACTCTGTATATATTTGCATTAATTTTATATTTATACTCTTCATATTTTTGTATGAATTTGTCATCTCCTCCATTCGAATGTAAGCTCCTGGCAGTTGGGGGCTGTTTCGTTCTTTGTACTTGCATTTCCAGTGTCTAGAATAAATACAGTAGGCACTTAATAAGTACTTTGTTTAAAGAAGATTAGGAGCACAATAAACCAAATAATGAGGAATATGAAGAAAGAATTATGCTCATTTTCATTATTATAAATCTATTATTATTTTCTGATATTTGTCTTCATTTCACCATTCCCAAATTCCCAAAGATAAACTTAATTCTGGAATACTACAATAGGGTAATTAAGTTGGACTTCACTTTACTCATAATCTTTCTGATATTACAGACTTAAATAACATCCTCTTTCTATCTTCATCTTTTGAAACTAATGATGTCTAATCTTTTTGATCTGTTTTTCAATAGTCAAAGGTGTCTACTATTCCTTTCAGTCTCTTTTTTTGGACTTTATTTTACTGCGTTTTGCTTTAGGTATATAATGTAACTAAGCACGGCAATAGCATGGTTTTATGAAAAAATAGAATAACAGTTTCTATTTTGGTTCCTATGATCTTTTTATGCTAGTCAGCATTTTGTTGGTTTTTGTTACAGCATCACACTGGGCTGATGTTTACAAAGAAATATATAAAGACTCTACAATATCCCTCCTTGGTCAGACATGATAAATCAGAGTCCTTAATCCTAAAATCATAGCTTGGATTTTTTTTAAACTAGATCTCTTATTTCACTGGTGTTGGCAACTGTCCAGTGAAACTATCTCTACCAATGCTTATGGCACAAATCTGCACCCTGGAGTCTCAGAGGTGCCTAAGATGCCAAGTGTTACCTGCTGAGGGTGACATAGAGAGAGCCAGATGTATCACTGGAACAAAGATCTTCCCGATACTGAGGCTGGCTTTCTATCCTCTATGCTTTGCTACCTTTCAACTTGGGTTAATCCTTCCCTAAATGTATCACCAGAGACTTGTTCATAATGAAACCATCAGCTACTTTTCTGCCCCCTAACATTTTCAAAAGATCTTTTGATAATTTATCTTCTTCATTGGACTGGCATTTTGAGTTTAATGTAATCTAAAACCTGAGTTTTGGATGATGCCATTACTGTAATGTACTTTCTTTTTTCTCTTTTAAAGTTTTCAAACAGAAAAGCTTCTATTTCTCTTAGTAGTTCATCCTTTCCTGGTAAGAAGTGGACAGATCTCCAGCCTTGAAGTCAGGAGGACCTGAGTTCAAATTCGACCTCAGATACTTGACACTTACTAGCCGTGTGACCCTGGGCAAGTCACTTAACCCCGACTGCCTCACAAAAAAAAAGAAAAGGAATTTAACAAAATCAATTACTGTTAGCCTGTGTGCTAGCTTAAGTGCATCACCTGTAGCGAAAGTGACAAAGACCTCTTATTATTAGAAGCAGCAATGACTTTACCATTCCCCCAGGTCAAACCCCACCCCCAATACTTAGTCTTCAATCTTTTCAGTATGTAGGTTGTAAAGAGAAAAGTCCACTTTGCTAAGGTGGCTAAGCAGATCATACTGTGTACTGCTTCAAGCCATTATCAAAGGGCTCATATCTTTTACATGAGTTAATGTCACTCACAGGACAACAGCTGTGTCTCCATTTCCAACAGACATCCCTTATTAGGTGATTTGCCTCTTCACTCTTGGCACAGGGATCAGGAAATAGGCTCCTAAGCTAATGTCTTGATTCCAGAGTAGCAGAGATCCCTGGGAATAAGATGTTAGCTACAGCAACTAAACTGGAAAACAGATGAATATTTTTTATCTTTATTTATACTGGATAAAGTGAAGAACAGAGTTAGATTTATTTATTCCCGAATGGACAATGAAACCTGAGTTGGATTTCTACAGTGTTCTTGGTCCAAAAAAGGCTTCATTTTTCAGATGAGGTTCTGTCCTTATCCTTGCTTCCAGAATCATACTGCTGACACACAGTTTCTGTACTCTACAGTACTAGTTTCGCCTTCCTCCACTTTGGAAACCGCTCGTACTTCTGATCTGAGATGGTCGCATTTTTCCACAGGACCTTATCACGCAAGTCAAACGAAGGAGAACTCGTCAGGGTGGGATCTCCAGGGCATTGTCATAATGGAATGTCCAATGGTGCATTCCACTTGTCAGTGACATTCTGCCTAGAAGCCCACCTGGCTGTGCTCTAAAGGAGGCACATTTGGCTCTTTGCCTACCACGAAAAATTTCTCTACATAGAAACCGTAAACTCTGATTCCCACAATGAAAGTCTATGTAAGTTATGCAGCTACTCCAAAGATGTCAAAAGGGAACAAAAGGGAACATCCAGCAGCTGATGATGAATGAGCAAGGGTTTCCAAAGCAAACCCCATGCAGAGAATAAACTGCCTACTTGGCCTCCATGGGGTGATGAAAGAGGGAGAAGGTACCATCTGCAAGCCCAAGGCAATGGAAGGGATATGAAGTGGAAAATAACAAGCTTCCAGGCCCCCAGCCATTCCATAAGCACAGAGGTACTGAGTGGACTTAGGCCAGGGCACAGGTGGTCCAAGACCCAGCTGGACCTTGGCAGAGAGAGGAAGAAGAAAGCACTGTAATGAACTTCCCACTGGGCTTCCTTTAAAGCTCAGCTCAGGTGAACCTCATCCAAAGCCTTGGATCTAGCTGTCAGTGGTCTCTCTTTCCTTAAATTATCTTGTATAAACTTATCTGTACAGTCTGAAGCTCCTTAAGGGTGAGGACAATTTTTGGCTTGCTTTTGAATCGTGGCGTGCCTAGAATAGTGCCATAATACAGTAGGCACTTAACTGCCAGGGCAGCTAGGTGGTGCAGTGGATAAAGTGCCAGGTCTGGAATCAGGAAGACCTGAGTTCAAATGCGGCCTCAGACACTCACTAGCTACATGACTCTGGGCAAGTCACTTAACCTTGCTCAGTTCAGTTTCTTCATCCGTAAAATGAGATGGAGAAGGAAATGGCAAACTTAGTATCTCTGCCAAGAGAACCCAAATGGGGTCAGGAAGGATCAGACACGAATGAAACAACTAAACAACAACTTAAATGCCTAATGAATAAATGACGCAATATTTAGAAACACTAATATTAGAAAGTGAACAGGACACATTTGTCAGTGAGGAAATTAAGATTGAAGTTTTGAAGTAAGCATATTGAAGAATACAAGAACACAACTGAAATAATGAAAAATAAATAAAAATTTCTCCATGTTTGCTGTGGCATTACCAGAGGGATTAGACTGAACAGCTTCCTGTTTCTTCAATTATCAGCAGTAAGAATTTTGGAGTAACAGAGCTAAAACATATATGCCCATTTCAAATGTACAGGGCCTAGAAGAATAATGACAGAAAAAATCACATCTACCCTAGCAAAAAGTTTACATGTGTAGCGACAGACCACTAGTGTAAATATTAACTGAATGAACAACCAAAAAAGGGTAAAATTTGTGGCTTTTTTTTTAAACTTTTAAACTTTAACTTCATTTAGAAATTAAGATCTGTAACAATATCAATTTTTTTGTTTATACATACATCAATTAATAGCAAAACGTCATTGATTAGACTAAGAATTCCAAATAATTTAATAGTCCTTTGGTGTTTGACAGTCTAGGGGAGCGTAGTAGTACAGTTCCTTGCTTCTGATTAGAAGAAGGTTATAAAGTATTATATGAATCAATGGCAGCAAATATTTTAAGTATTAAATGTGCAGATAATAACTCTCTACTAATTCCACGGATAAGGAGGGCAGCTAGGTGGCACAGAGGATAGAGCACCAGCCCTGCATTCAGGAGGATCTGAGTTCAAATCCGGCTTCAGACACATAACACTTACAAGCTGTGTGACCCTGGGCAAGTCACTTAACCCCATTGCCCACCAAAAAAAACTAACAACTAATTCCACAGATAAGACTTTAGTAACATCAAACAGATGGAACACAGCAGAAACTTGGAGGTAAAATGTTATAAAACCTTCACACTTCATTTTGTAGGAAATACATGATGACAAAATATATGATTATATGATAAAATAAGGTATCAAAGTAGCAGGAAACACTAAGATCATCAAGAATTGACAGCTGATAGAAAGAAGAGATAGAATTATAAAAGCATAAATAAATCTGAGACTATGGCTTTAGAGTCAAAGAAACAGAGCTCGAACTCCATCTTAATGATTCCTACCTGTATAACCTTGGGCAAATCACTAAATGTCTTTGGGCCCCAGTTTCCTCATCTCTAAAATGAAGGAGCTGAACTACTAGATGATCTCTGAAGATTAGATCTTTGATACTAAATAACCCAAATTCGTAACCTCATAGTTGTCACTGATTTTTTTTTTGCCTCTCACCCAAAACAGCCAATCTGTTGTGAAATCTTATTGCTTGAGTATTCACAGTAATTTATGGTTGAGCTTTTCTTTACATTCTCCTCTTCTCATTTAGCCTACCTGTTGAACAGCTAGTCTTCTAGTCTCCAGCCTATTTCAGTTATCATGAATAGTTTTGATAATGTCACTCAGCTACTTAAAAATCTTTAGTGGCTCTTCAAGGTCAACCAAAAACAATTCAACTTCTGGAACCTGCTATTAAAGAGCCCTGATAAACTAGCCCTACCTCATCCTTATATAACTTTCCTTCAATGTATTCCATTTTTTTATACTGTCCTTTCTTCTTATCTCTAAGGCTCTGCTGAGACCTTCCCTCCAAACTTAGAAGACTCTTCTCTGGCCAATTTTTGTCAGTTAAAGTAATTCCCTTCCTTCAGGGCCCATCTCAGATGTTCCTTCCTGCATGAGTACACCCCTACTTAGGTGTAACGTCTCAGTTACTGATAAAATTGGCTAATGAGACAGAGGGGATACATGTATATCAGTCAATTAATGTTTGATGATATAAATTATAATAATCACCAAGTAACAAAATTTAAAGAATTAGCCTTTTGATGATTTACAAAAGAATTTCGTCTCTTTTGATCTCATTTATAAGAATTTCATTACATGATATATATATTGCTTTTATGACAACAATCTGTTATGTCTTCAGTTATGAAAAGTCTGCAACAAAACGTATTCAAAGTTTGTTTTCTATTTAAATGATCAATCCCCCTTTCATTTTGCTATTGCCTAAGTACCCATATTACCGTTTCACATGTAGTTTTCCTTTATGAGCTTGGTATCTCAAACAGTCATTGATCCCACAACTTCAAATAATTCAGTTACTTTCAATTCCTGTAAATAAAAATTAAATAAGATTGAGTGGTTATAAAATATCAAAATGTTTTTAAAATAATGTTTTGTTTAAGCCAGCCACTAAAAATTGCCAATAAAAGCCTCACTTTCAGCAAAATCATCTGAAAAAAATCCAACCTAAATCAATTTCTAATTTCAGTGACCAATGAATTATAAGGGTTTAAATATCATACACTGATGTTTCATTTCTCTGCCTTATATGGATATTTTTTAAACCATTCCCTCAGTAGTCAGATTATGGTCACTTCATATCTGAACAAAAAAACTAAATAAATATAAGAAATGCCATTCTGACTCATATTTCCAAGGTGGTTCCCTTTTTTCCTAACCACCGAAATTCAGATTTATGAGAGAGAACATCTTACTAACTCAATATTAAAGGAGACCTAGTGTGCCACAATTTAACTTCCAGAGAGTAAATATCATCTACTGAATATAAGTAAGGTATAGACGGAGTAAGGAAATTGAGAACTATAATAATATTAACATATTAGTACTTTAACTCCTTTGGTATTAATTTTGTAACCACTGAAAACTCATTCAAAACTTATTTTCAATCTAATAAATTCATACAAAAACAGATCAAAACAAATAACTTGGAATTTATGAAGTACTATAATAATTAAAAGGTACCTTATCCCAACCAGACTCCAAGGAAAACTAATTACGTTTATACAGAAGTAGAATAGACTGCCTTAGGAGGTCCTAAGTTCCCTCTGAGGGATTGTATTGGGAGAAGAGGAAAGGAGGAGGCAGAAAAGGGTAAATTACATCACATGAAGAGGCACAAGGACCTAATACAGTAGAGGGAAACAAGGAGGGAGATGAGCATTGTTTGAACCTTACTCTCATCAGATTTGGCTCAAAGAGGGGAATAATGTACTCAGGCGTAGAAATCTAACTTGCCCTATAAGAAGGAGGAGGAGAAAGGGGAAAGAAAAAGGAGGGGGTTGACAGAAGGGAGGGAAAAAGTAGTGAGGAAAAAGGGGAAGAAAAAGAAAGGGCTAATAGAAGGGAAGGAGGGACTGAAGGAGGTGGTGGTCAAAAGCAAAACACCAGTGAGAAGGGAAATGGAAAAAAGAAAGAAAAAACAAAAGAGGAGGCTGGAAACAGGTTGGAGAGAAAGACAGATAGTAATCATAAGTGTGAATGTGAATGGTATGAACTCTCCTATAAAATAGAAGCGGACAGTAAAGTGGATTAAAAACCATAATCCTACAATATGTTGTTTACAAGAAGCACAGTTGAAGCAAAGACATACACACAGAATAAAGGTAAAAGACTGGAGCAGAATATATTATGCTTTAGCTGAAGTAAAAAAAAAAAAGTGGGGGTAGCAAGCCTGATCTCAGACAAAGGAAAAGCAAAAATAGATCTAATTTAAAAAGATAAGGAAGGAAACTACAACCTGCTAAAAGGTACCATAGACAATGAAGTAATATCATTACTAAACATATATGCACCAAGTGGTATACCATCCAGATTCTTAGAGGAGAAGTTCAGGGAGTAACAGGAAGAAATAGACAGCAAAACTATACTAGTGGGGAACCTCAACCTTCCCCTCTCAGAACCAGATAAATCTAATCACAAAATAAACAAGAAAGAAATTAAGGAGATGAACAGAATTTTAGAAAAGTTAGATGTGGTAGACCTCTGGAGAAAACTGAATGGGGATGGAAAGGAATATATCTTTTTCTTGGTGGTACATGGCACCTACATAGAAAAACGACCATGTATTGGGGTATAAAAACCTCACAATCCAATGCACAAAGGCAGAGATATTAAATGCATCCTTTTCAGATCATGCTGCAATAAAAATAACGTGTAATAAAGGGACATGGAAAGACAGACTAAAAATTAATTGGAAACTAAATACTCTAATCCTAAAGAATGAGTGGGTCAAACAACAAATCATAGAAACAATCAGTAACTTCAACCAAGAGAATGACAATAATGAGACAACATACCAAAACTTATGGGATACAGTGAAAGCAGTTCTTAGGGGAAATTTTATATCTCTCAATGCTTGCATGAATAAAATAGAGAAAGATGAGATCAATGAATTGGACACGCAACTAAAAAAGCTAGAAAAAGAACAAATTTAAAATCCTCAATTAAATACTAATTAGAAATTCTGAAAACCAAAGGAGAGATAATACTGAAATTAAGAAAACTATTGAACTAATAAATAAAACTAAGCTGGTTTTATGAAAAAATAAAATAAAATAAATAAACCTTTGGTTAATTTGATTAAAAAAAAAAAGAAAACCAAATTACTACTATCAAAAATTAAAAGGGTAAATTCACCACCAATGAAGAAGAAATTAAAACAATAATTAGGAGCTATTTTGCTCAACTGTATGCCAATAAACTTGATAATCTCAGTGAAATGGATATTTACAAAAATATAAATTGCTCAGATTAACGGGAGAGGAAATAAAATACTTAAATAACCCCATTTCAGAAAAAGAAACTGAACAAAGCCATCAATGAACTCCCTATGAAAAAATCTCCAGGGCCAGATGAATTTACAAGTGAATTCTACCAAATATTTAAAGAACAAGTAATTCTAATACTATATAAACTATTCGGGAAAATAGACCAAGGAGTCCTACCAAATTCTTTTTATGATACAAATATGGTGCTGACACTTAAACTGGGAAGAATCAAAATGGAGAAAGAAAATTATAGATCAATTTCCCTAATGAATATAGATGCAAAAACTTTAAATAGAACATTAGCAAAGAGATAATAGCAACTTATCCTGAACAGAATACACTATGACCAGATAGGATTTACACCAGGAATACAGGGCTGGTTCAATAATAGGAAAACTATCAGCATAATTAACCATATTAACAACAAAACTAACAGAAATCATATGATCACCTCAATAGATGCAGAAAAAGCTTCTGACAAGATGCAACATCCATTCCTATTAAAAATACTAAGAGAGCATAGGAATAAATGTAGTCTTCCTTAAAATGATAGGTAGCATCTATCTAAAACCATCAGCAAGCATTATATGTAATGGAGATAAGCTAGAAGCATTTCCAGTCAGATTGGGGGTGAAATGAGGATGTCCATTATGACTACTGTTATTCAATACTATACTAGAAATGTCAGCTTTGGCAATAAGAGAAGAAAAAGAAATTGAAGAAATTAGAACAGGCAAAGAAAAAACAAAGCTGTCACTCTCTGCAGATCACATTATGGTATACTTAGAGAATCCTAGAGAGTCAAGTAAAGAAATTACTTGAAATAACAAACAAATTTAGCAAAACTGCAGATATAAAATAAACCTACATAAATCATGGGCATTTCTTTGTATTAATAATAAAGCCCAAAAGCAAGAGATAGAAAGAGAAATTCCATTTAAAGTCAGAGTGGACATTATAAAATATCTGGATATCTACCTGCCAAAACAAACCTGGGAACTATATGAACACAATTACAAAACACTTTTCACACAAAGTCAGATCTAAATAATTGGAAAAATATCAGCTGCTCATGGGTAGGCTGAGCTAATACAATAAAAATGACAATTCTACCTAAATTAATTTACTTATTCAGTGCCATTCCAATCAAACTACCAAAAATTATTTTATAGAGCTAGAAAAAATAATAAAATTCACCTGGAAGAACAAAAAGCCCAGAATATCAAGGAAATTAAAGAGAAGAAATCTAAGGGAAAGTGGCCTAACTCTGTAGCAGATCTTAAATTGTTTTATAAAGCAGCAATTATCAAAATTACTTGGTACTGGCTAAGAAACAGAGTGGTGGATAAGTGGAATAGGTTAGGCATGCAATACACAACAGTCAATGACTACAGCAATCTACTGTTTGATAAATTCAAACACTCTAGCTTCTGGGATAAGAATTCACTATTTTAAAAAAACTGCTGTGAAAACTGGAAAACAGTACGGCAGAAACTAGGCACAGACCAACATTCTACACCCTACACCAAGATAAAGTCAAAATGCGTACACGATTGAGATATAAAGGCTTATGCTTTTTTATCCTAAGCAAATGAGGAGAGCAAGGAACAGTTTACCTGTCCAGTCTATGGAGAAGAGAAGAATTTAAGAATTTATGACCAAACAAGAGATAGAGAACATTATGAAATGCAAAATGGATGACTTTGATTACATTAAATTGAAAAACTTTTGCACAAACAAAGCCAGTGCAACCAAAACTAGAAGAGACACAGAAAGCTGGGAAACAGCTTTTTTTTTTACAGCCAGTGTCTTTGATAAAGGCCTCATTTCTAAAATATATAGATAAATGGAATCAAATTTATAAGAACACAAGTCAAAGGATATGAATAGGCAGTTTTCAGATGAAGAAATTAAAGCTATCTATAGTCATATGAAAAAATGCTCTAAATCACTACTGATTAGAGAAGTACAAATCAAAACAACTCTGAGGTACCACATCACACCTATCAGATTGGCCAACATAAAAAACCAGGAAAATGATAAATGTTGGAGAAGATGTGGGAAAATTGGAACACTAATGCATTGCTGGTGGAGTTGTGAAATCATCCAACCATTCTGGAGAACAATTTGGAACTATGCCCAAAGGGCAATCAAACTGTGCATACCCTTTGACCCAGAAATACCACTGCTTAGGACTATATTCCAGAGAGATCAAAGAAAGGAAGAAGGACCCACATGTACAAAAATATTTATAGCAGTTTTTTTTTGTGGTGGCCAAGAATTGGAAATTATGGGGATGCCCTCAATTGGGGAATGGCTGAACAAGTTGTGGTATATAAATGTAATAGAATACTATTGTGCTATAAGAAATGATGAGCAGGCAGACTTCAGAAAAACCTGGAAAGACTTATAGCAATTGATGCTGAGTGAAATGAGTAGAATCAGGAAAATACTGTACACGGTAACAGGCATACTGTGCAATGACTAACTTTCATAGACTTGGCTCTTCTCAGCAATGCAAGGATCTAAGACAACTCCAAAAGACTCATGACGGAAAATGCCATCCAGATCCAGAGAAAGAACTATGGAGTCTGAATGCAGATCAAAGCATACTATTTGATCTCTTTTTTTCTTCTGTTGTTTTGTTTTGTTTCTTCTTTCTTGTGGTTCCTCTCATTGCTTCTAATACTTCTTTACAACATGACTAATGTGAACGTATTTAATACAAATGTATACATAGAGCTATATCGGACTGAATGCTGTCTTGGGGAGGAGGGAGGAAGGGAGGAGGAGAAAATTGAAAACTCAAAAGCTTATGGAAGTGAAAACTGAAAATAAATATTTTTTTTTAAAAAAAGTTCCCTTTGATTAGAGGTCTTCAAAGACATGTTGAATGACAACTTACTAGTAATGATGATCTGTACCTGTACGACCTGTACCTGATTGAGAATCCCTTCTCTGAAAGGAGCTTATGCACTGCCTCTGTAACAGAAGGCCTTCCCTGGTCCTCTCAGCTACTGTTGTCTTCCCATCCACTACAATATGTATGTATATCATATGTTTTGATTTATATATGCTGTCTCCCTCCTAAGAATGTAAGCTCCTTTAGGTTTTGTGCTTTATCTTTATCTCTCCAGTGCTTAGCAAACTGGCTGTCACATAAGAAGTACTTAAAGGGTGATATTAGTCACTTTTTCAGCATAATTCCAAATATTTTCCCAGAAAGGTCAATATACAGTTCCACTAACAATGTATTAATAAGCCTGTGTTCCTACAATCCCTTCAACAATTATCAGTTATTTCTAAAGAGTAAACTGCTACCTATTATAATGACATATAATGGGCACAACAATGGCATCAATTAACTTCATGCAATATATAAGTTTTCAGTTAAATTCCCTAGGCATTTATTTTATTAGCCATCTACTATGCTAGATGCTGATGATATCTTTCCCCTAAAACCCTCTCTTTTCCCTAATTTCACTATTATCAGTCTTTTGCTTTGTTTGTTTTTTGAGATGGGGTATCTCTCTTATCACTCAGGCTGGAATGAGAACTCTGACCTGCTTCATTTCCAACGTGGGCTAGTTCACTTCTCCTCAGGCAATCTCTATCACTTCCAGAATTAAATATAAAAGCCACTGTTTGACTTTTAAAGTTTTTCCTGATCTGGTCCCCTTCGAGCTTTACACTTTCTCATACCTTCCTCCCCTCCACGTACTATTCCATGATCCAATGACAGTGGCCTTTCTCATAAAGGACAATCCCCCTCTGGAGTCTGTGAATTTTCATTGCCTGTCCTCCATGCCTGGAATGCTCTCCCCTCCTGCCTTCCTCAGCTTCAGGTCTCAGTAACGTCTAACCTGTTGCAAGAAGCTTTTCTCAATTACCCTTAATGCTTCTGCCTTTGCTCTGACATTATCTCTAATTTTCTCTAAGCTCTGCCTGGTTTTAACTTGGAACATTAGGCCCAGTACTGGGTACCCTCTGACACCACACTCCTTCCAGTTTCCTTTTTGGGTGTTGTCTTTCCTCATTAGATAGTAAGCTCTCAGAGGGCAGGGACTATCTTTCTTTTTCTTATTTGCATCCTCAGGGTTTAGCACAGTACCTGGCACATAGCAGAGACTTAATAAATACTTACTGACTACTGACTATCCCATGTCTTGCTTATACATAATTATTTATGTTATCTTCCCCATTAGATGTTGATCTATTTGAGAGCAGGGATTCTTTTATTTATTGATTTATTTTGTCCATCCGTCCGTCCATCCATCCATCCATCCATCCATCCATCCATCATTCTCCATTTTAGTACAGTGCCAGGCACATGGTAGGAGATTAGCAAGTGCTTGTTGAATAAGTGTAGATTTGACTTGATGTAAAGACAAAATTAATCAAAATAATCCCTGCTCGTCAAAAGTTTATATTTTACTGGGATGGGGGAACAATATGTACACAGACTCTTAGACACTGGGAATGATAGAAGCAGAAGAGAAATCCAGATAAAATTCTCTAGGAATCATTGAGTAGGGAATAAATATTGTCATCTGAATAAATTTTGCTTAAAAATTACTTCAGTTGTATCTATTAAGTCATTACTACAAAAGACAGTGGAAGTCTGTTGTTGGTGACAGGGTACAACCTAATGTATCCCAGCCATTTTGTTGAGTATTTAAGTGTTTCACGTGAACAAAATAGTAACATGGAAAGTAAAATGACATAATTGGGACAAATTTAAAATTTAAGAATTAACGGTCTTCCAGCTTGACTTTTTTCCCCATAAGCTTCTGACAAATATCTGCACCCCTAACTAGTGAGAGTTTACCACATTTAGTCTCATACCAGACTCCATACATTTCATTCACTACATCCATCTTCCTGCCAAGCCATTTTCATTCCTCTCCCCTTTCCAACTCTTCCTCTAGGAGCAGAAGTCAAATCAACATTACTATTTTTGCAAATGCCCTTTGACTCTCCACTTGTCATTCTTGTGATTTTGCAGACTAAAACACCACTGACTATCATCAAGTGTTTTCTTCCCCTTTT
The DNA here is from genome assembly GCF_003287225.1 of Phascolarctos cinereus. NCBI lineage: Eukaryota > Metazoa > Chordata > Mammalia > Diprotodontia > Phascolarctidae > Phascolarctos > Phascolarctos cinereus. Next base: position 68,834,822 of record NW_027555736.1, on the reverse strand, counting down.
AGAATCTAAGCTCCAGAGGGCCAGGATAAGGACTATTAATGTTGTAATCAGATTGCCTAGAGCTTAGCACAATGCTTCACACACAATATGTACTTAATAAATGCTTTTTCATTCATCTACTCATCAGTCCAGATTGATCCATTCAGAAGGTATTTTTTACTCTCTTATTTGAAAATATAATAAACATTTATTAAACTCCTACTACGTGCCAGGCACTGTGCTAAACACTGGGCATATAATATTTATATCTATATATATATATCTATATATATATAGATATATAAAGAAAGACAGTCTCAGCTTTCAGGATGCTTACAATTTAGCGGGGGAAGACAACATACAAAAGGAAGCTTGACGAAGAGGGGGACCAATCTTGGGGGCATCTGATTCCATGGAGATGAGACCAAGCAGAGCTGCTGATGGAAAGGAGAGTGAGTTATAAGTCCGGGGTTCTACCCCCAACAAAGGAATTCTTTGTGGAGAGTTTAGTGTCCCACCATCCAGTCCTCCAGTAAAAGAGAGAGGCTGAGGGGGTTAGGAAGGTTCTGAGCATTTCCAAGGCTAAGTCAAACAGAAAGATGGGGAGATTTCTAGTGATCAGTAGATCCTAGGAGGGGTATCTTATTCCATGGAGTTGAGACTAAACAATCAATTGGTGAATTTTAAACTACCTGGAACGTGGCAAACATGAAGAAGCAAAAAAGATTGCTTAGCAGGTAAAATAGATGTCACAACGTGAGATTACTAAAATTAATAATTTACTCAACGGAGAGTCTTGGGCCCTCAGAAACTCTTACTTTAGACTCATTTATCACAAGACTGCTTATTCAGTTTCTCAATCTAGAAAACATGAGAAGCAATGAATGAGAAAGCATGTGTTAATGAATACTGAAGCAAAAAATTATAAATAAAATACTGGCAAGGAGATTATAGTAATCTATCACAAAGATCATGAGGTATAACCAGGCTGGATTTTTACCAGAAATGTAGGGCTGGTTCGATATTTGGAAAAACAAATTTGCAAATATGCAAAATTAATTATATCAATAGAAAAAACCAAAAATCATATGATTATTTCAACAGGTGCAGAAATAGCTTTTTATAAAGTACAACAATCATTCCTGTTTAAAAAAGAGAAAGCTTAGGAATAAATGGAGTTTTCCTTAAAATGACAAGTAGAATGAATCTAAAATCAAAAGCCAACATTATCTATGAGAACAAACGCGAAGCCTTTCCAATAAGATCAGCAGTGAAGCAAGGCTGTCCATTATCACCATTACTATTCAATACTGTACTGGAAATACTAGCAATAGCAGAAAGACAAGAAAAGGAATTAGAGAAATAAGAACAAGCAAGCAGAAAACAAAACTATCATTTTCTGTAGATGATATGATGATTTACTTAGAAAAGCCAACTAAAAAAAACTTATTGGAATGACTAACAACTTCAGTAAAGTTGCAGAATACAAAATAAACCCTCACAAATCATTAGCATTTCTGTATATTACCTACTAAATCCAGCAAGAAGAGATTGAGAAATTCAGTTTAAAATAACTATAGCTAGCATAAAATACTTGGGGAGTCTACCTGCCAAGACACACTTAGGAATTTTATTAACATAATTACTAAACATCTTTTGCACAAATAAAAGCAGATCTAAATACATGGAGAAATATTAATTGCTCATGGTTAGGCTGAACCAATATAATAAAAACGTCAATACCATTTAAGTTAATGTACTTATTCACTCCAAAATGAAACTACCCAAGGGACTACCGTAGAGAACTATTAAATTCATTGGGAGTAACAAAAGGCGAAGAATATTAAGCGGATTGTTGAAAAAAAAATGAGAAGGAAGTACCTGATCAGGTATCTAGCAGTACCTGACCCCAAATTATACTTTACAAAGCTGTAACTGTAAGAAACAATTTGGTACTGGGTAAGAAAGAGAGGTTGGCCAATGGAATTGAGTAAGTTACGCAACATACAGTAACAAATGACCTTGGTAACCTGTCTGATAAACCACAAGATCCAAGCTACTGGGACAAGAACTCACTGCACAACAAAAACTTCTGGGGAAACTGGAAAAGTCTGGCAGAATCCTGGTGTAATCTAACATCTCACACCATACTGGAAGATAAATTCCAAATGGGTACATGATTTAGACATAAGGATCATAAGCAAATCAGAGGAGCAAGGAAGAAATTATCTGTCAGATCTGTGGATAAGGGAAGAAAAGAGTTCATGAAGGAAGAAAAGAGATTCACAGGAGGTAACGTGTACAATTTTGATTATATAAATTATAAATTTTGTATAAAAAACCCAATGCATCAACAGTTAGAAGATAAGCAGGAAAGTGGGGGGAAAAATCTTTGCAGCAAGTTATCTCTGACAAAAGTCATATTTCTAAGATATACAAGGAACTGAGTTGTATTTTAAGAGTAAGAGCCATTGGCCAAATTGACAAATGGTCTAAGGACATGAACAGGCAGTTTTCAGAGGAAGAAATCCAAAATATCAATAGCCAAATGAAAAAGCACTCTCCACATAACTAATAATGACAGAAATGCAAATTAAACAACTCTGAGGTACAACACCTCACCGCCATCAAGTTGACCAAGTTGATGAAAAGGAAAATGACAGATGCTAGAGAGGTTGTGAGAAAACATGTTCTTTAATGCAGTGCTGGTGGATCTGTGAACTGGTTCAACCCATTTTGGAAAGCAATGTGGAATCATGTAAATATCTTTTTGATCCAATGATACCATGTCTATACCCCAAACAGATCAAAGAAAGAAAAGAACTCATACGTAAAAAAACAAAAAATCCCCAAACACTTATAGCAAAGAATTTTTTTAATTGAGGGGTATATAGCGATTGGAGTATGGCTGAACAAGCTAAGCTATGGATATGAATGTGATGGAATATTACTATACTATAATAAATGATGAAAGGGATGGTTTCAAAAGCTATGTGGCACAATGGATACAGTGCCAGACCTACAGTCAAAAGCACCCGAACTGAAATCCAGACTCAGGTATTAGCTGAGTGACCCTGGGCAAGTCACTAAGCCCCTGATTGCCTCAGTTACCTCATCTGTAAAACGGGGGAAAATAATAGCAACTACTCCTCAGAGCTGTTGTAAAGATCAAATGAGAAAATAATTGTAAAGCACCTGGCATATTATTGCATGGCATAATAAGTGCTATATGTTAGCTAATACTATTATTATTTTTTTAAAAAGGGCGGATTTGTATGAACTTAAGAAGAATAAAACAAGCAAAACCAGGAGGAAAATTTATACAATAACAACAATATTGTAAAAGTGCAATCAACTCTGAAAGACTTAGCAAATCTGAACAACATAAAAATCAACCACAATTTCAAAGGGCTAATGATGAAATATTTTCCACCTCAAATGGAGAAGTGATGGACACCAAGTGTAGACTAAATCACCTTCTTTTTCCTTTTTTAGAAGGAGGGGGGCACATGGTTAATGTGGGAATTTGTTTTGCATGACTATACATATTAGTAATGGGCTTTGCTTTTCTTACCCCTCAATGGGTGGGGAGAAGTGAGAGAATTTGTCACTGAAAAAAAAAAAAAATAAAATTGGGGGGAAAAAAGAAAATGCACTAAAATTAATCCTGATGGCAAAATCCAAGAAATGTCACAGTGAGTCACTTCTGCAGCCCAGGTTGGCAACAGGAAATAAAGACCCCAACTGGGGATGGAGTCAGAATGGGTTTGGGTCAAAAGCACAAGGCATGTAAAGCAGTCTAGCTCAGAAAGACACTGTGCACCAAGAAAGGTGGTCATCCCAGACCCACATGGGTGCACCACAGCAGGAACTGGTACCAACCAGCAGCTTTGTTCTGTATTACCCAATTATGTATCCAGGGCAAATCAGGAAAGGCCTTGAGCCTGGGAGGAGCAGTCCAGGGTGAGAAGCAGAACTTGGGTAGATCTACCCAGACAGGAACAAGTTCAGAAGCAAACAGCACCACTATGGCTCAGGACACAGAAGCAGAGCAGGAGTCTCAGGTTCAACTTCTGGCCCATGCTGGAGCTCACAGAGGAAAAACCAAGGCAACAGTCAAGACCAAAGGTAAGCCTGCAATTCTGTCACTCTGAACCAGTAATTTCTCAGAGGGCTGATGGTGGCTGAGTACAGCAGCATTCTACTGTTTCCCTGAAACCAAATCCAAATCACATTTAGAATCTCTAAAATATGTACTGTCTGCTATCAAGAAAGCAAACAATCATCATACAAGTTACTAAATGTACTTTAAATTTTGTGTAAGTGGGCCACCTAGTGGGGAACGATAAAACCGTATCTTTAGAATCAGGCAGATAGTTGAAAACGTTAGCCCCTTACAATGAATGGGCATGGGGTTGGCAGGGAGGCCAGAGTTGAGGTAAGGGAGGAAGTGTCCATATTCCTGGGACTGATAGCATGTGGAAGACTATAAAGCAGATGCTTAAAAGGACTAAGGATCCCTCTTGATGTAGAAAAATATTTAACCTCAAGGACTGAGGTTTTTAAAAAAAAATTTTATAAATATATATGCTTATTATGTATATATGCATATTTTCAGCATCTAGACAAATTCAGAATGCTTTATTGTAACTTTTCCTTGTTACACTTGTTACTTTGTTTTAAATCTTCAAGCTGCTAATAGGTTTGCAGAATGAAAGGCTTTCCCCCCACAGTATCATTAGAGGAAGGAATTTTGTGTGTGTGTGTGGTGGCCAGCAGGCAGGGATAGAAGTGAGTAATAAAAGTGTTAAAAGAGTCATCTTATTATCCTAGTTACCCAGACTCATATCCTAAAATCCTTTCCAACTGTAAGATTCTAAGTCTTCTAGATGTTCCACATTTGGCTGTTTCCATTTTCTTGCTATAAAAAATCTCTGCTTTTTAAAAAAATATATTTCTTTGGGATATATTTCCAATAGTGGGATTACTGAGTCAAATGGTATGACCAGTAATACGGCCCTAGGCATACAGTAAGACTGATTTCTAGAAAGACTGTCTTTCCACTTCCTCTGCTCTAACTCACTTCTCCATGTACTAATCAAATTAGCATTGCCAAAAGCACTATAGGAGCCTCAACAATTCTGAGCCCCACCTTTATACAAACTAAATGGTTGAAAAACAGGCTTTTGTGGAAAGGTTAATGAAACTAAGATTGTTTTGCCTAAAAAACATAAAATTAAGGAGGCAGCTTAATAATGATCTTCAAGAATATGAAAGGTTATTATGCAAAGGATTATAAGTAATTATCTTCCATTTCAACTGGTTAAGGAATCAGTGTATTTTGAGTTTTAAGGAAGGCAGACAGACCCAACTTGCATTTTTCCTGGATTATGCTTCTTAAAGACTATTTGCATGGCAAAAATGTGGAAATTATATTTCACCAATTGTAAATTCATTTAAAAATTTTGCATGGAAAATACTTACATCCAAGACATTAAATTCCAATCTTAGGAATACCAAAGCATTATGTTCCTCATGTAGTCTACAAACAGTAAAAAAGCTTGATTGATCAGATGTCTAATATCCTCAATAACAGTGAGAGTATTAAACTGAAAAAGTCTCCAAGGGTAAGCAGTGATGAAAAACTGAGAATTATAGATGAAGATTACAGAAGACAAGAATTACTGGTCAGTTTACGGACCAAAAGAAACACTAATGGCAAAAGCTGTCAATGCTAACCCTCCCGAAACACCCTATTAATGCCAAAATAGGGAAAATGAGTACTTTCTTAGCCTAATGACTTCTAGCTGCTCAGCTAATCCCTGTCATATATAACCTTCTGCCAGTATTCTCACCCCTCTTCTACTCAGCCCTACCAACTCCTTGTATAATATTTGTTCTGCTTTGCCTACGCTTCTAGTTTTCCATCTGGAACCCTGTACTCTATTGTAAAAAAGCTTTCCTTCCTCTCTCTTCCTCTAACCAATGTCTATAGCTGTCCATTGCTTGTCCCTTCCCCAGCAACCTCTCATTCTGCATTCTCACTTCCACAACCCATGTCCAGGAAGATGAAAGTAAGGGTGTCATAAAGAGATCATCATGTGAGCTAAACTTGTTTTGCTTGCCCCCAAAACGCAGAACTAGAAGTAATGTGTCTGCTGAGAAAAAATTCCTAACCAAATGGAACTATTATAAAATGAAATGAAGAGCCTCCAAATCCAGGGGGTTCCCTCCTAATTAAAACCCTTCCAAAAAAAAAAAAGACTGGATAATTACTCTGAACGCTAAGGAAGAGATTCTTTGCCAGGTACTAATTGGTCTGGATGGCCGCTAAGGCCTCTTCCAACTTTGATTCTGTGGCATTCTCCTGCAGACGTACATTAAGCACTTAACTATATGCAAGATACTATGCTAGGCACTTGGGTCAAGATAAAAACAAAAACAATCCCTTACTTTAAGAAGCTTATGCTCTTCAACTGGAAGAGATTACTCCTCACTCTTCACTATTACTTCTTGACCACCTCTGCATGACCATTCTAGCAATGTCTCTTTTCAAGTGCACACCACTACTCATGTACACTACCCTCATCCAGATCCTTGTTATCTACTGGCCTCAGGATCACTCTCTTTCCTTGTGGAATAAATTTAACACCTGGGTCATAATCTTCCTCTCCCTCAATGTATCTTCCTTTATTTCTCTTTTCTCTTTCACAATCCTAGAAAAAGCTGCCAGTTTTCATTGTCTTTCCACTTCCTCTCTAACTCACTTCTCAACTCCTGCAATTGATCTTTTCACCTTACCACTCAACTGAAATTAATAGTCTTTACTGTTAAATACAATGGCTTTTTCTCAGTCTTTATCTTTCTCACTTATCTTCAATCTCTTTCTATTAGTTGCTTGCTGACAAACATGTTTCATGTCTCTTCCATCTTCAAAAACCCCTCACTTGAACCATCTATCCCATTTCTCCTAGTTATCATCCCATATCTTTCCTCCCTTTTGTGGCTAAACTCCTTGAGAAGACTGTCTAAAGCTGGTGCCTCTACTTCCTTTCTTCTCACTTTCTTCTTAACTCTCTGCAGTCTGGCTTCCAAACTTATCATTCAACTGAAACTGCTCTCTCCAAAGTTACCAATTATCTCCTATTTGCCAACTAATGGCCTTTCCTTTTCTCAATCTTCAGCCTTCCTGACCTCTCTCCTGTCTCTGACGTTGTAAATCACCCTCTTTTGGGGGGGGAGGGGTGTGAGGCAATTGGGATTAAGTGACTTGCCCAGAGTCACAGATAATGAGTGTTATGCGTCTGAGGCTGGATTTGAACTCAGATCCTCCTGACTCCAGGGCTGGTGCTCGCCACTCAGTTGCCCCTACCACTCTCTTTTCATGAGGTTTTTGTGGTATTTTTCTCTACTGATTCTCTTATCTAACTGCTTTTTCTTTTAGTCTTCTATGTTGGATCTTCATCCAGATCACACAAGCTAACTGAGGGTATCCCTCAAGGTTCTGTATTGAGCTGCCTTCTCTTCTCCCATATACTATTTTGTGTGATGATCTCAGCTCCAAAGGATTCAATTATATCTCTATGCCAATGATTCTTGGATCTACTCATCTCCCTAAGTAGTGCTGTCCTCCTAGTCACCTAGTCTTACAACTCATATGTCATCTTCGATCCTCATTCTTACCTTCAATATCCAATCTATTGTCAAGTCCTACAAATTCTATGGAAACCTTGGAATTTATTAATAAGGGGTGAGGGGAGAGGACATGACCAGACTCACACTTTAGGAAGATGTTTGATAGCTTGGTGGACTGTGGTGGGGAGAAACCTGAGGCAGGGAGTACAGCCAACAAGCTGTCTAGGAGAAAGGAGTCCTTGATCTGAGAAAGTTGTATAAAACTTTTTTGATATTACGTGCCCAATTCTGATTTTTAAGGAATTATTTTCTTCAGTGAGCTTGTGTACCCTTTCTTCCATTTGGCCAATTCCTCTTGTTCTTTCCTTCAGTGCATTTTTGTAACTCTTTTTTCCATTTGATCTATTTTGCTTTTTAAGGAGTTCTTTTCTTCAGTGACAGGGCAGCAGTTCAGTGGATAGAGCGCCAGGGCTGGAGTCAGGAAGACTCATTTTGAGTTCAAATCTGGCCTCGGACACTTACTAGCTATGTGGCCCCAGGCAAGTCAATTAACCCCATTTGCCTCAGTTTCCTCATCTGGAGTTTGAACTGGAGTTAGGAAATGGCAAACCAATCGAGTATCTTTCCCAAGAAAACCCCAAATGGGGTCATGAACAGTTGGATATGACTAAACAACATTTCTTTGATAAATTTTTGTGCCTCTTCCACCATTAAGTCAGTTCTGGTTATTAAGGTGTTATTTTCTTCAGTAATTTTTGTGTTTCTTTTGCCAAGCTGTTAATTCTCTTTTCATAATTTTCGTGCATCACTCTCATTTCCCTTTCCAATTTTTACTCTACCATTCTTATCTCTTTCTTTAATGCTTTCAGGAATTCTTGCTGGGCACAACTGTGCCCAATTGCCATATTTCTTTGAGACTTGTAGCTGTTTTCACATTATTTTCTTCTTCCAAGTTTGTGTCTTGCTCTTCCATATCACAGTAGTGGCTTTTTATGGTCAAGTTCTTTTTTTGCTGTGTGCTCATTTTTCTAGCTACTTCTTAACTTTGAACTTCATGTTAAACTTGGGCTCTGCTCACCTATAACCTTCAGGCCTTTTTGTGCTTCTGTTTTCAGAGCTAGTTCTCCAAGTTTTTGGTGCTTCCAAGGTGCTGTGATCCAGAGAGAGGTGTGGTCGCTGCTCTCCTGGTCAACACTCTGGTATTCACCCAGGAGTGGCCAGAGGCCCCATTCACCCACAAGCACTAGTGCTCCTCTTTGCTTTGGAATTGAGAAGAGGGCCCTTGCTCCCTTGTGACTGACCAGCACTCCTCTCTGCCCTGGAACCTTGACCCAGAATCGTATATGGGCAACAGAGTTGCCAACTAGCCTCAGATGTACCTAGTGCCAACAAAGGGTCCTCCATAATATTTTTCTGACCTACACTCTTGTCTAGGCTGAGAGCACCTGAAGCTTCTGCTGCTGCCACATGTATGAACTACAGACAGGCCACCCTGGTATCAGACCTCTCCTGCAGACCTAAATGTTTTTAGGTGGGAAAAAAAAATAAATCTCACCCTGACCTTTTTGTTGGCTCTGCTGCTCCACAATTTGATTTGAGGCATTATTTTAAAGTTGCTTAGAGAGGAAAGTTGACAGAGTTCAGCTGGGTTGCTGCCTCTGATCTGCCATCTTCACTCTACCCTCTGGAGATATTTATTTTAAAGAAGAGAAGAATGAGTTGGGTATGGGGAATATTGTATCTGAAGGGTTATCACATGGAAGAATTAGATTTGTTCTGCTCTACCCTAAAGGTCAGAACTAAAACCAATGTAAAGAGGTTATAAAAAGGAAAACTGAGGCTTGGTACAATGAAAAATTTCCAAACAATCAGAGCTATACCAGAGTAAAATGGGTTGGGATGCTAAGAGTTCTCCCTCACTGAAAGTTTTCCAGAAATGCTGGAAGGCAATTTGCTGAGTTATGTTGTAGAGAAGATTTTTGCATAGGTGTGCGTTAGGCTATATGGTTTCTGAAGTCCCTGTTTTTATTTCTTTATTCATCTTGGGTTTTAACATCTTATTAATAATTTTATTCTCTTATGTATGATCTAAAGATTTTCTCTTTGGTAGAGAAAATAGGAAAAACAAGTAAATAGGTCTGCCTTCTAAATGTCAGTTATCAATCTCCAAATCATTCAGTAGTATTCTTATCCTTTATTTCATCTTCCTATTTCCCAATATAGTTTTTTTTTAAAAACCCACTCACTTTAAACTATCGTTAACATGCCTACTATTTAGTCTTTCCTTATTTTGAATTTTAGGACTCCTGTCACTATCCTTACAGAACCAAGGGAATACACTGTTATATTATGAGTAAAGTTGAATTGTGAATTGACTTGTAGCTTCTCTCAGCAAAAGCTGAAACTCAGATCTTGGCTTTAGAAACTAAATTATAGTCAACCTTGGCACTAAGCTGTAAGTGACTTCATTCATTAACTTTTAGTATGGTTTTTCTCCTATAATCTGAAAACAGGATTATCAGCATACCGAAACTCCCAGATCAGCTGCCTCCAGGATTCTTAATTCATTTGGCTATTTGCCAGAAGACCAAAAAGAAGGAAAAACATGCAGCCACTGACTGTTTCCTCTGGGATATGTGCAGACACTATATGATGTCAGTATTGCATCAACTCCAAAGCCAAATGAAAGTTTACAAAGCAATGGCAACAGCATCTGCTGAATAGGTAATCTGAGACTAAGAACACATATGCTATCATCTCCTGTCATTTGACTTTTCACTCTCTATATGACCCCACCATCCTTTTCTTTTTCTTTATCCTCCTCCACTGCTTTCCTACTCTAATTCTGTTATTTTTTTCCTTCTCATTCTAGATATAGCTATGTAATCCACAGGAAATGTTTAGCCCTTCTAGTGGCACTTTAGACAGTCAAGGATATTTTTAGCCTGACAAATACAGTTAAGGAATAGAGATCCAATGTAGATGTCATCTTTGGCTCCCTGTATACTTATCAGCATGAGATGATATATTGAAGTGACAAGAGCACCACTAACATTAAGTTCCTAGGAAGTGGTCTTCCAGAAGTGAAGCAATACTTAAAATTTTATAATTCCACTTTGCTGGATGCATGGAAATAAATGATAGCAATAGGCTACTCCCTATTAGTGGTTTTCTGGTAGCACAAAAGGAGTTAACAAGCAGGTAGGTGAATAAATATTACTGACAATTACATCATGAAACACCATGGATTATTCTGAAATAACAGATACAACAATTAGGCAGTGATTTAAAAGCAAAAAGCTCTTTTTGGGCAAAGATACTGGGAATAAGTAAAACAAGCAGTTACAAAAAAGGGCATATTCTAAAACAATAGAAACCATACAAACAAAGAGATAGTCTTATATATGTAATAGGGAATGGACCAGCAGCCACAAGGCAGAGGGAGGGGGAAGAAATGATGGACCTGTGGCCTCGAGGACACATGTGGCCCTTTAGCTGAATCCAAACTTCATAGAATCCCCGATTTGTTCTGTGAAGTTTGGATTTAGTCAACAGGCCGCACTTAAGGACCTAGACTAGGGCCACATGTGGCCTCTAGGCTATAGGTTTCCCACCCCTGCTGTAGCCTTTAGGTACACCTTAAATTCTACTCCCTAGCAAACATATAATGAAAACCTACTAAGAGAACAAGGCACTGAAACCACAATAATTACTGGCCACCATCTTTAAAGACAAAGAATTCCAATTATCTGCACTTATGACAACAAGTGTGCTTATGATACAACCTAATAGGTTTTGTTTTGTTTTTTAGCATGATATTTAAACTAACTGCATATCCTAAATATACATAGTGGCTAGATAAGATAAAAATGGTCCTGGAATTTGCTGAGTAGAAGAAGAAAAAAAAAAGGCCTGGGATTCAAAATCTGCCACAAATTCACAAAGCAAACAATCCCAAATTGATTATTAATATATTGGAATCATATTGATATGTTGTCTTCATATGGCATGGCCCTTCCTCATCCTGACTGCCTTCCTCTGGATACTCCCCATCTTTTTAACCTCCCTCCTAAAAGGGAGCTTCCAGAAATGAACACAGGGATTCCATATCTGTTTTGACCAGTGTGGAATATAAAAGGACTCTCACCTCTCTGGTCCTGGATGCTATATTCCCCTTTTCCTAAACTACTTTCTTTGTCCTTTGAACTTTGTTTCCAATCTTTTTTTTTTCCTGTTTCTGTCTGTTAGTTCCAGACAGGTAACAGCAGGAACACAAATTAAATCTTAGCAGCTTAATCTCTTTATGTAAATAAACACCTAGTAAAATCTCAGCTATCAGGAAATTTTCAGGGAATAAGTAGTTCTGGATAGGCAATTTTCCCTTTAAGCTTCATTATTTATTTTAATCATTCTAAATGAAGTATTTCTAAATGTTATATTTTAATATGCTGAAAATAATTTAGTCATTTCTTCACTTCTCAAGTGCCATTATAATGAATATTAATTACTATACTACCGTGCCCTCAGAAACCACTGGACTGTGATCTATTTGACTCCAATAAAAATGGTAGTAGTTTCCTATATTTTGTGTCCATGTTTCTGCTTTGTACAACTGTACTTGGAATTAGAGCAGCTGACTTCACATCCTGGGTGCCCATTCATTCATTGCCTATGTGACCTTAGGCAAGTCACTTTGAGCTTCTGTTTCCTCATCTAGAAAATGGAGTGGGCTGGACAAGATCAAGAATTCTTAACCTGGAATCCATGGACCACCAGGGGTTCATGAATTTAAAGGGGAGAAAAATTTACATCTTTAATTTCACAAACCTCTAAATGAAATTTAGCACTTTCTTCAATTATTTTAAAACATTTTGGGAAGTGGTCCACAGGCTTCAGACGGATGAAAAGGTCCATGATACAAAAATGGTTAAGAACCCCCTGGCCCAGATGATTTCTAAGATTCCATCCAACCCTATTTCTATGATCTTTATGTTCCTCCCTGTCAGGTGCCACTTCTTACTTTTATGAGCATACCTGGATTTTAATAGTCCATCTCTAATGTGTCAAAAGACCCAGAAACTAGATAATTTACATAAAATTCTAACAAGCTTGATGAAGAATATATAGTTTTTAGGGCTCTCCTATGAGTAAAGTACAAAGGCATAGATAGCATAGTGCCTGGCAGACAGTAGGTGCTTAATAAATGTTTATTGATTGAAACATCAATTCTCAGGTGTTGAAGCTTTTGTTGTTGTTTGACTTTACCTTGGCCGTTTGGGTCTTTTTAAATATTTGTGGGGATAAACTACGCTAACGCTAACGTATCTAGGTCTTTTAAGAATCTCTTCTGATTGCAATAATATGTGAAAGCACAGGATGCTCTCTCAGAAATGCTTCTTCACTGGCATGCATTTGAAGCCTGGAACAAACTTACACACACACACACACACACACACACACACACACACACACACAAACGAGAGGTAACAGGCTAGAGATTCACAGGACTCCCTCATTTCTCCTCATTACCCTATTTGCTTCTTCCCCAGTCCAAGGACTCTGTAAAACCTGAAAGCTTGTTTCTATAGCTCCATTTATGGTTTCACCATTGATCTAAAACAGAGGTTCTTAACCTTCTTTTGTTTCATGAGCCTCTTTGGCAATCTGGTAAAGTCTACGGGCCTCCTGTCAGAATAATGTTTTTAGAAGCATAAAATATATATCATTATAAATGAAACTAATGTTATTGTTATCTAGCTAGCTAGCTCATGGGGTCCCGGGTCAACAACCTTTGCTGTAAAGCTCTCTTCTCTATAGATATACTATAATTTCATTTTTACATACATAGCTATACATTTGCAAACCAGAATATAAACTCTGCTAACTGATTAAGTTTCTAAATGCAAAAGCATACAAAACTCCGAATCATTTCTTCATTCCACCATAATTTAGGAAATACAAGTTAACAGATCTGGCATCATAAATTCTGAATTGTTTTCTGAAAATTCCCTCACACTTGACACACTTGTTTATTACTTGAGTTCTTCATCATTATGTTATGGCTCTGGTATAATCACAATAACTCTTACTTTAATTAAGTAGTGTTGAATTCTCTAGACTTTCTCCAATCCATAGTTTCACATAAGAACCAAAATAATTTTCCAAAAGTATAGTCTGATCATGTCACTCTTTTACTCAATGTTCAAAGTCTCCCTACTGCTTTTAGGATAAGATACTACCTCCAGTGACTAGCATTTAAAGCCTTTCACAAACTGGCTCCAGCCTGCCTTTCCAGACACATTCTGTATTACTCCTCATCATGCATGCTAAACTCAAGTCAAACTGCATTAACTATTCCATCACCTATTTTCACGCTTTTACACAGGCTGCCCCTACAACCCTTAAAACCATTGTTCTCCTCGGTGGAGTCCTGCCTGAACCCCACCCTCCCACCCCCCAGTCGGTAATGCTGTCTCCCTCTTCGAACTGTAGGCTACCTAACTACCTGTGTATACTATATTCCCTCTCCCTCACTCCCAGGGCAAGGACCATTTTCTTCTTTTCTTTTTCTCACCAGCACCTAGCACAGTAGGCGGTACATAGTAGGTACTATTAATAAATGTTTGGTGAACTGAATTGTTCTTTTTCTGCTAATTTTTTTTAAAAATGATGCTCTGATGGGTCTGAGTTTGGACTTGATGAAGCAATATAGCCCTTTTTAAAAGAAGGAAATGTCTCAAAACCCATGATGGTAAATAGAAAAAAAAATTTAGCCTAAAATTTTTTTCACATTGTAACAGATAGGCTTCTTGATCAGAAGAAAGGAGATACTTCTTTTTGAGTAAAACAGCCACAATATTTCATGCTGCCTATTCTCCACCTGTATTTTTCAAGGTGTTTTCTTCCCCCTCTACCTGTGGAAAAAAAAGCAGTAAGAATTTTTAATCCTTAGAAAATCACCTGCGAAGCCAGGGTAGGCAACTTGATGCCTTCTTTCTGATTTCTCACTAGAGAGATTAAACATTGTAAGAAAACTGCAAGCAAATGAAAGCCCATAATGGCTTAAAGAAAACTGACCAGAGATATCAGAACCATGAAAATATTTCAAGTAAGTTTTGCCTCTACATACAAGATTCTTGTTGAGTTGAAGGAAACGTTTTGCTCAATTCTGGGGAAAACCTAGGTTAGGATAACAAACGATAAAAATGGAGAATGAATAAGAAAGTATAACTGTTTCTTTTAATTTTATACTCAAACTTCTAAAAGCTATGAATGATACTACTGCTTGCTCATTTGTTTTTTTTTGTTTTTATTTTACTGACATTTCTTTCACACAGAGAGCCATCCCTTATAAAGAATAAAAAAGAAGAAAAAGGTTCATTAAAATAAACCAACACAGTGAAAGCCTAATTCAGTGTCTCACAGGCTGGAAATCAGTCCATCAGTCAACAAGCACTGGCTAAGCATTCACAGTATGTCAGGCACTGTGTTAAGTACTGAGGATACAAAGAAAGGCAAAAACAAACAAACAAAAACAGTTCCTGTCCTCCAGAAACTCAGATTCTTTCTAAGAGAGGAGATAACATGTTAACTAAGTACAAAGAAGCTCCATTTAGGTTAAACTGGAGGTTGTCGTTTGTCCTGCCTTCTCGAAGAGGACCACGACATTAGGGAGGTGATGCCACGACATGCAAGTGAATTGGATTTAAATGAGGGAGGGCTGTGCAAAGCCACCAGCCTCACATTCAGTGGCAACACAGAGATCAGAACAACTGGAGATAGCCGTGGGTGCAGTAATCTCAGAAGGAAGGCACTGGCATTAAAGAAGACCTGACAAGGTTTCTTGCAGAAGGTGGGATTTTACCTAAGATTCCTTCCCATGCTTCTTTGTAGTCATCATTTCTTACAGCACAGTAATATTTCATGATAATCACATATCACAGTTAGTTTAGCTATTCTCTATTCAATGGGAATCTGCTTGCAATTCTTTACTACAGTACAGTGGCATTCCTACAATACTCTTCCTCCTCCTACTCTAACAAACTCCTAAGCTTAGTGTTTTGACTATTAGTTTTATTGTGTATCTTACATGAAGGGAAAAGCTTTAACTGAGTTCATACTCTTATTTTAACAATTTACTCTTGCTTGATGCATTTAGTGAAAGATGGTTTTCCATGAACAGCCGTTATCTTCTTTCACCAAGTCAAGTATTTTGGAAACTGCAAGGGGGATATGCGTGGCAAATGTAACACCTACCTTAGATGGGTGGGGAAAAAAAAGCTATGATCTTATAAAAAAGCAATCTACATTTCCAGGCTTTTGAACTATTCCTACCTGCTTTCTCGCATGTACAACTGCTCCAATAGATTAGGTGCTGACCTATTTTATAGCTAACTGGACTTATGAAATATGTAAAAAGTTTTATGAGATATAAGGTGCTAAAACCAAGTCATTTTTACTTTTCTATTATTGTTCCTGGAAGTAACAAGGAACATCATAAGTAATTCCTCTATCAACTCAAGACACTGTGTCAGCACAAATGTGTCTTGATTTTAAAACTGTAATACAACAAATTTACTCTGAGATTTCAATATGACCTATGAAATAAATTTAAGATGCATTAAAATGGCATTCACAAGCCATGAGTCTGTTAAACTGTGGCTGTGATTCTACTTTTATAAGCATTTTGGGATCATAAAAGTTTTGACTCCTCATAAACTACCTTTTTACACAGATGTTGTAGCATAACATGCAGATGAGAGTAAGTACACATGTCTAAATTGCACTTGATAAAAAAGTTATATGAAAAAGGATACTTGGTAGTCATGAAAATATACAATTTAAAAAATGCACAGTGACCAATAATATAAATATATAATGGAAAGATAAAGGTTAACAGTTCATGTCCATTGATATTTTATTTTAGATTTGAAAAAATCACAATGGAAATACTAGAGTAGAGAATTACATCTTGGTTATCCACTGTCATTCAAAAAAAAAGAATTTTCTAGGCATACACTGATATAACAAAGCATTTAAATTTTAACTATCTTTTCTAAACATTTTGTACTTAGTTAACACTGACTATATCTAAGCTCTAGCCCTATATTTCCAATGACTTATTTGACATTTCTGCCTAGAAGAACCACTGATAACTCAAACTTAACCTGTCCAAAACTTAATACTTTAACCACAAAATTTAATACCCAAACTTAATATATTCCCCTAAAAATCAGTTCTTCCTCCTGATTTTCCCATTCTAGCCAACGACATGACCATTCTTCTAATCACACTGGCTCAAAACCTTAGTAAAGGAGGACTGACTCATGGTCTTCCCTCTTCCTAATGCAACATGGCCAACATCTAATCAGCTGCCCTGTCCATTCCACTTCCTGTCACTCATTTCCTGTTCTTTCACTCCTATTGCTACTCTGCTAGTTCAGTACCTAATTACTTTCTACCTACACTAATAGCCTTATGTTCTGCTTCTCCTAGATCCAGTCTAGCTATTCACTCTACTCCATTCTAAAAATCAATGCTAGATTCACCTTCTGAAAACACAGCTCTAGTCATGACACTATGTGCTTCAAAACCCTTTAATGACTCCTTGCCAAAAATGATTTAGGCTATCTGAGGCCTATGAGAGCTAACCCCAACGTAATAAGCCACTATTCTAATGCTTCATTCAAAGTATATTACTCTTTATTCCCCAACATGCTCCTGAATATCTTACCTCTACTGCTTTCCTAATGGAATTCCCTCTGCTTCCCCACACTAAGTTACTTGAGAGCAGGTTTGTTGTCCCATTCATCATCTATTCATCCAACCATCTATCCATCTATCCATTCATCTATCATTCCTCACTATGTCAGAATCACAGGATCTTGATGTTGGAGGGTGAGTGAGACAATGTAAACAGTGCAAGATCTCTCAGATGGATTGAGTGTAACAGTTTTGTAGACTGTTACAAACTTAAGGTTGGTTAAGCCAGCCTGAATAGGCCCAAGTTTCAAGTTCCTAAAAAACACATGATCTGTACTGTTACATTAGTATTAGGTAATGGCTAATGCTAAATAAGGATAAAATACTAGGACTGATAGTATCATATAAGATTCCTTGTTTCTGGGGTAGATTTTCGCGTTTTAGATTGTAAGGCTGAATTTCCTGTCCAATGGGAATTTACAGCCAGTGGTGGGTGGGTGTCTCTGCATTAGGGCTATATAACCTTTGTTCTGACCTTTGTGCCTCGCCTCTCTTCGCTTGTTCAGACTGCCCGACAAAGCAGACGCCCGCTTCTTGCGAGAACGTAATAAATCTTTCGCTTTATACCTAGAAAAATCTCCGAGTGTTGTTTTTGGGTAACTGTAGCACACAAGGGGACCTCAGCAGTCATCCAATACAACCCATCCCTGAATAGTAATCCCTTCTACTATATTTCAAGAACAGGAGTCAGCAGTACAACATACATCCCTAAATGAATAAATGCACCAAGCAAAATGAACAAGGGGCTTAACACAAGGAGGTGATTTAGACTTTGTTAAGTATAATAAGATTTGGAGGAATGAGATTTGTGAACAAAAATGCCTGTAGAAAGAATATTATTTAAAAAAGAGAGAGAAATGTGAAAAAGATATGCCTGCTTGCTTTTTTTTTTTTCTCGAAGCGATAAGAAGTCCTGGTGACATTATACATTTAGACAGTGAACTGCAACTTAGGGCAGCTAGGTGGTGCAGTGGACAGAGTGCTGGGCCTGAAGTCAGAAGGACTCATCTTCCTAACTTCAAATCTGGCCTTAAAAACTTACTAGCTGGGTGACCCTGGGCAAGTCACTTAGTCCTGTTTGCCTTAGTTCCTCACTTTGTAAAATGAGAAAGAGAAGGAAATGGCAAACCTCTCCAGTATCTCTCCTATAAATGGGGTCACAAAGAATCTGATGTGACTGAAAAGACTCAACAAGAAACAAAATCCAAGAAACAGAAGCATGGTGGAAAGCAACTGGGCAATGATCAAACACAGAAAAAGAAGTTATTTTTGCCATCAATATATTCTACAAACCACTTAGACTGAAAGAGGAAATAGATGAGGAGTTTAAAAAACAAACTGGAAGCCTAGCAGACAGGCATGATATAGTAACAATGGGAGACTTTAACTATCTGGATACTTGTCAAAAGCAGAGAAAGCTAATAATTTCCTGATTCGCCGAAATTATAATTTCACCCTTCAAGAAAAGGTAAAGACCATGATAGGAAAATCCCATTCTGCATCTAATTTTTAATAACAGGAAGGAAAAGGTTGCTAGGGGAGAAATGAAGGGAAATCTTGGAGCAGAAGTTACCACTTCAGTCTTACAGCTTGTGACATGAATAGAAGGTTTGGCATTATCTGAAACATATTGAGATTTTGGGAGAAGGTTTCAGTGAAAGGCTAGGAATGAGCCCAAGGGCTAATATTTTTCAGGAGGGAGTCAGCTTAGAAGGAGTGGGAAGACCTCAAAAATGACATTCTGACAAAAATGACATACAAACAAAAAATTTGAATGAGAAAGAAAAGGAAAATTTTCTAAAGAGACCAATGTGACACAGCAATCAATGTCAACTTCAGAGAAACAGGTAAAAAAGAAAGAAGGAAAGACAAGTACTAAAGGATAAATAGAAAAGAGTGGCATAATAAGAACAGTGTCAAGAATATTAAAGTTGGTTGAATTGAAGCTGGCAGAAAGCTAAAGCCAACAAAAAGAGAGGAGGGTTAGCCATACTGGAGAAAAGATCCAAAAAGGGACAGGAAAGACAGCTGCTCAGCCTGGAAAGGATGACAGAAAATTGAAATACTCAATTCTTATTTTGTTTCTATATCCTCTGCCATGAAGAATTATTTTTGGACTGGAAAAGACAGCTCAAAAATGGTCAACAGGGAGCTGCTACCAAGATAAGACAGATAGATGTAAGAAAGCAAGTAGCTGCACTTGCAGCTCAAGCCCCTTAGACCAATGAACCACAATGAAAGAAAGAATTTGTGGATATGACTGCTGAGTCACTGTCAGTGGTAACTGAAAGAACACAGAAAAAACTGGACAGTTATTAGGACCAAAGGACAAAAGTTGTCTCAATTTTCAAAAATAAAAAGGGAGAGCTAAGGATGAAATTTGACAACTATCGGTTAGTGAATTTGACTCTGACTGTTGGCAAAATTCTAGAGTAGTTTATTAAAGAAGTGGTTACTGAAATCTAGAAAAGTAGTTATCACAAAGGGCTAGGATGACTTCATCAAGAAAAAGTCATGGCAGGCTTTTTTTTTTTGCCTATCACACTAAAATAGTGGATCAGAGGAACACTACAGACATAATTTATTTAGATTTTTCACATATTTTGATAAAGGATCTCATACTATTTTTGTGGAGAAAATGAAGAGATATGGACTAGATGATAGCACAAGGCTGATTTGGAAATGGCTAAATAATCAGATCCAAAGAACAGTTGTTAACAATTCAGTATCAATTTGGGAGAAGGTCTCCAGCTAAATACTCTGCTATTTACATTCTTATCAACAGAGATAGCATCCTTATCAAATCTGCTGATAAATACAAATCTGGGAAGGATGGATAACAAAGACAGGAGCCACATATATCTAAACAAGGTAAAACATACTGAGACTTATCTAATAAGGTGAAATTTAATGAGGATGTGTCAAGTCTTACACTTTTCTTTCAAAAAGTGACTTCACAAGTACAAGCTGAGAGATACCTATTTAGACAGATGTTTGTTTGAAACAACTGAGGGTTTTAGAAATTAAATTGGAGATGACTCAATTGTGTGACATGGCAGCCAAAAAAGCTAATTTGATATTGGACTTCATTAAGAGAAAATTCCAGGAATAAAAAAAGTGACAAGTTTGGCTCTACTCTGTCCTGATTAGACCACAACGGAAATATCTGATTATACATCTTAAGCCCCACATTTTAGGAAGGACACTGATAAACTGGAGAACATCTAAAGGAGGGCCATGCTGGTAGGATGGTGAAAGGGCTTTGAGCCCATGACATATTAGGATTGAAGAAACTGAGGATGCTTAGCTAGGGAAAGAAAAAGATTTAAGGGAGACATAATAGGTGCCTCTGAATATCTGAAGAATTGTCATGTTGAAAAATTAATCTATTTGGTCCTTAAAAGCCAGACCTAAGAGCAGCGGATGAAACTTACAAAGAGTTTAAATTTGGGCCTGACATAAGGGAAAAAATCCTAATCACTGAAGTTATCCGAAAGTAGAATGGTCAGGCTTAGCAGGTGGTGGGTTCCTCCTTATGGGATATCTTCACTTCTCAAGAATACTGTAGAGGGAATTCTTTATAAGTCAAAGATCAAACTACATGGCAGTCAAAGTGCCAAATAAAAAAGGTACATATATTAAGGTCTCTAGTGCCTCACTCCTCCTCTGAAAAAGAGATCACAGAATAAGGAATGAAATTCCTCCCCCTAGGGTTCAGATGAGTACATAGAGGACTAAACCCCACCCCCCCAATTCAAATAAAAAATATGGTACTATGGCCTGATAGAGAAGTCTTTTGATTGGAGTCTTATTTAAGGCTTGCCTTAATGTAAGGCCTAGAGGGCCATGCCCTCAGAAAAGCACCAAAAGAAGACAGGAACTTCCTGTGATAAGAGAGGTTTGTTGTTTTTTTAGTAGATTAGTAGGGTCCAACTCTTCAAGACCCCATTGGGGTTTTCTTGACAAAGATACTGGAAGTGGTTTGCCATTTCCTTGTCCAGATCATTTTATAGATGAGGAAACTGAGACAAACAGGGTTGAGAGGGTTAAGCCCAGAGTTACACAGCTATCTGAGATCACATTTGAACTCAGGATTTCCTGACTCCAGGCCCGGAACTTTTATCCACCATGCCACCTACCTCCCTAAGAGAGGTTTAGCAAATGAAATAGCAACAAGTTCACTGGGAGCTCTCTTGGTGGAACAGTAAGTCTAGCTCAAGCCTTTCTTTGCCTACCTGATAGGCTTTAGTCCCATCTGACCAAACAGTGGGCCTGAACCTTGGCAATAACCATATCTTTAATCATGGTTCATCAATGCCCTGAGAAGAATGCTGAGGGTTAAAGAGCCCCCCTTCCCCTTTTTGCCACCTCCATACTTACACCCTAAATACCCAGTTGCAGAGTTTTCTGTTTTCATCAATAAGTGTTAAAGATTCTGCTGCTACTACTTCAAATTCCCACTCCTACTCTCATTATCTCTCCTTGGCCATTTGTCACTCTTCCTTTTTCCTTCCCTTTAATTTTCAATTCTTTTCCTTGTCATTTCTCTTGATTTTTATAGGCTTCTTCGGGCTGTGAGAAAGCATTTTTTCCTTTGTGGACAGTCACACTGCACTAGCTCTTTAGCTTGTTTTTCCCCCTTCTAGGTTATCAGACATTTGACCCATTGAATAAAAGATCACTGAAGCCTGATAAAAGAAATCCAAAACATGTCATCTCAATTCAAAATTCATAGTATTTTAAATTGCCATAAATGTTTTAAGTCATAATAACTGACTCATGTGCTTTTGGTCTATATTTGCTAAGACTTTAAATGAAACCATTATATTTCAGACAAATAAAATGCTTATTAGCATACAGTACTGATTTTCTAAGACAGAAAACTGGAATTGTCTTCTAGTTTCACTATTTAAAAACAAACTAAATCAAATCCCTACTTCTAGTGAAGCACCAGTAGGAGGAACTATATCCTTTAAAAAGCTAGAGGGCTTTGAAAAAATGAAGAATGGAATGAAAATGATTTCCTAACTATAACTTCATATTTCAATAATATAATTTCATCTATTATCTATGATGGAACAATATTCACATTAAAATATTAATTATTTTTATTGTAAGTTGTGCTGTCATGAACACTAATAGTGCTTATTTATTTTTTTCTTTCTCTTGGAAAAAAAAAACTATTTCCACAGGATAGACTCAATAAGTTTCCTGGGTACACTAGGGATTTGCTCTTTTTCTCACCAATGTGCATGTGAAATACAGAAGTACAGAAGATATGTGAATAAGATGTACTCTGATGTCACTCTTAAAAGCTGTAATTACTTAGTGGCTACATAAGTCATTAAATTTTAAATTCTTCTGTCAATGGATATTTTGACATTAACTGTTAATATCCAATTATGGATTATGAATCAAAACCAAATTCACATCATGCACAAAAAGTTCCTCTGGCAATTTAAAAGTAGTACTGTACCAGATGAGAAACACTGAGAAATTGCAATCTAAGATTCTATAGCTAAAACTGATCTGGAAGGGCAGTATGGCAGCTTCCAAAGATCTTATATTCAGAGTCAGAAGCACTGAGTTCCAATCCTGATTCAGGCACCTAACAGCCAGCTGGCTGATCATAGAGCAAATCATAACCTCTCAGAGCCTCATTTATTTTATATCCAAAATATTATGTCCGAAAGTGGAAAGTCTCTTTTCTTTCTTCTCCCTTTGGAAACAATTTTTAATTATGCAGGCAACAATTCAGGGTCCAATCCAGAATATCCAGAAACACAGAGTCAGTATTAAATATTACTCTATAGCTGGAAGTCTACAATCTTGATTTAAAACTACAGGAACAAGAATAACAGGTCTCTATTTTCAGCTCAACATCCTCAACCTCGCATAAATTCAACAATACTGAGGGGAACAAGTTTCACAGATTTCCCTTGAAAAGACAAATCTAGCAGCATTTCTTCCTAATACAAAATGGTTCAACAACTTCCCAAAGTTGTTTCTTTTACAAATACACCTTGATTTTTTTAAATACAGAAAAATCTCTACATTCTTGGATTGGGAGTTTTGAATACTAACATAGGTTCAACTTTCTCCTTCTTAGGCAGCTAGTTGGTACGCAAAAAGAAGCACTGGACTTGGAGTCAGGAAGACCTGACTTTGAATCCTGACTCAGCCTCTCACTAGCTACATGACCTTGTAACCCCTTTGTCTCAGTTTCCTTATCTTTAAAATGGGGTAGCACCTACCTCATAGGTTTTTGTGAGGATGAGATAATATATGTAAAGCACATTGCAAACTTTATAGCACCCTATAAACACTAGCTAGTAATACTATTTCTTCTTGCCTCTCCACAGCTGCTATTTCTACAGTGTTTGAAGCTGATGTCTATAAACAACACTTTTAAGAGAGACTATTGGGGTTAAACACATATACAGTCAATACTCAACTTTCACGGGGGTTAGATTCCTAGAAGATGTGCGAAAGTCAAAAACACTAATGCTGATACATTGAACAAATGGGAAATAGGAGGTTAGGTTCCAGTGACACCAAAAACTGTTCAAATCTTTCACTGGAGACTGCTGAAAATACACATTTCTGCATACGATTCTTTATAACAAAACATTAATTCTGATGATATGCACTTCTCTAATCTCCCTTTGGGCTCTATGGCTGAACACTTCTTTCTAACATGAAAAGCAAATGCCTCCAAGCTCTGGGTCAAGGTGGGACAAACGCTAGGGAGAGTGCAGGGGTGACCACCATCTCATTTACCCACAAACCCAGCCACTTTTCTTTCCATTTTTTCAATTCCCTCATCAGGCACTTGAGAAGTTCCTTAATACTTTTTGGAGTGTATTCATGAACACTTTTACAAAGTCTTTTTTCCTTTTTTGAGAATGTAAACTTGCTGCATCATGCCGCTCATTTTTTTTCCTCTACTACTCATAGCCCGATCTGCAAGAGAGCTTTGCCAAGGGGAAAGTGAAAATGAAGTTACTAATAAAATCAAGTGAATACCTGAAGTCACAAAATGGACTGATTGCATTACCAAATGAAGCCACCTTCTTGTACTGTCTTAATTTAAAAAAAAAAATCTTTCCCACACAATATCAACAGGGAGTAAACCATAATCTGGACCTACGATTTCACTGATGTGGCTGTTCTCTTCAAACCATCTAGGCCTTCTTTACCTGTGTGACTTTTTTCAATGTCCTCTCATAAATTCATCACAGGGGTGTCATCCAACATGTTGGAGGCCTCAGTTTCTCTAGCAAGCACAAATTCTTTATCCTCCAAGTTCTCTAAGTACTAAAAAAAATATAAATATTCTCACTCAAGATAGACTCAGCATCACAACTAATAAGCAGTAATCAATCTTCATGGAAACTGTTGCTCAGCCAAGTCACTGGTCTGGCTCCAATTATAAAGAGAACTCAGCAAATAAGTGCTCTCAGGACAGATGGAGTCCATAACTAATTGTACTCAAATTTAAGACACCATATTAGAAGTTATAAACTTGGCTACTTTGGAGACCTAATGCAAAAACAATTTATTTCACTGAGGTATTGTAAGAATCTGTTATAGAAATCATAGGATGAAGTTAAGATTAATATTAATAAGAAAAACTCCATTCTTATGTAATCAAAACTGCATATTCAATTTTAAAAATCATATATCCTTAAAACAAATTCAAGACTCTTTAAAGATTTGAACGTAAAACACTCACTGCAGAAATGTTTAAAGACAATTTAAAAATACTGTCTAACACATTCACTTGGATTGGTGTAACTGAAAGAGCAGAGGACTTCTTGTCAGGATTATGATCCAATTCTAATTCTGGCACTACTTTTGAAACCATGGGCATATCAATTTATGGGAAGATATTGATTAAAACTGAAAAAAAAAAAGGCAAAAAGGCACCAACTGATTTCAAAGTACATTGTTGGCCCTAACACCCACTTTCATGAGATCACAGTTCAACTTGAATATCTGAATTTGTTAATACTACAGTATTAATACTAATACTAGTCAGGCAGTCAAACATTGATTGAGTGCCTACTCTACGTCCAGTACTACACTAAACACCGGGGACACAAATAAATTAAAAGACAGTTCATATCTTGAGGAGTTCAAAGTCTAACGGGGAAGACAACATGAAAACCACCATGTGCAACAAGATATCTACAGGATAAACTGGAGACAAGAGCAGAGGGAAGGCTATTAAAGGGTATTGGGAAAGGCTTCTTGTAGAAGGTTAGCTGGAACTTGAAGGAAGACTGGAGGTAGAGATAAAGAGGGAGAAAATTCCAGGCACATGGAGCAACTAGTGAAAACACCTGTAGCATCCTGACACTGTTAATCACTCTTCTTCATCTGGAAACTCTCCTCCCTCGGTTTTCATGACACTGATGTCTCCTGGTTCTCTGCCTCCCTGCCTTGTTTGCTGCTCCTCCATCTTTCTGACTCAATCTTCCTGCAGGTCACACCCACGAACTGTGAATGCCCAGGTGCTGCTCTGGGCTTCTCCTCTCTTCTCCTATACTATTGTGCTTGATAATCTCATCAACCATCACAGGTTTAATTATGTCTATGGAGATGATTCCCATATCTTTATACTTAGCCCTAATAGCTCTCCTGAATTCTAGTCTTGCCATACCAATTGTCTTTTGGACATCTTGAATTGGATGTCCCATAGATACCTCAAACCAACATCCTTTCAATCTCCCACATTCACAGCCCCTCACCTTTGGTCACCTCAATCTGTCTTCAAATACTTTTGCCTATACCTTCTTATGGCCTCCTGTATCTATCCCTTCTCTCTGTTCAAACAGCCAAAACCCTGAATGAAGGATGAACTGGAGGCGACGACACTTGAGATAGAAACCAGTTAGGTTACTGCAAGAGTCTGGGTGAGATGTGACAAGGAGCTGATGCTGATATTTGAGTTCTCAAGACTACTTTTGACATTATTTCCATCAAGGACTCTAAGATCAAACCTCAGATCTTTGAGAACTGGAGAAGTAATTAACTGCATTTGTATTTGCTTCAATCTCAAGGCAAAATTCTTGAAGATTTTCATTCAACAATTACTGAAGACAACATGTATTATGCAATGCACTGTGTTAGCTGAGTATTCAGTTAAAATAAGGACTGCACTTATATAATGGTTTAAGGTTTTAAAAACACCATTCAGAGATGGTTTTATTTGATTCCATTCTATAAATCAGGTACAAGTATGATTTATCCCTACTCTTCAAGGATTACCTGAATCATCCTTCTATTTAGTTGCACCTTCCCCTCCTTTTTTTTTCCATTTTCATTTATAACAAGACTGTCAAGATTGATATGATTTAACTCTTCCAGCAGTATGTCTACCTGGTCACTGGACTAGGATTTCAACATTTAGAATATCAATAGTTTCTAGATGGTCTAAAAAACTGTGATTCTAATACCTGCTAGGAACAGAAAAGAAGGGAGGAGAGGGAAAGGAAAGGAATAAGCATTTACATAGCATCTACTATGTAAAAGGCATTGTATTAAGTGTTTTTTTTTACAAATATTATCTCATTTGATCCTTAAAATAATCCTGTGAGGTATTTATCCCCATTTTAAGTTGAAGAAACTGAGGAAAATCAAGGTTAAGTGACTTGCACAAGGCCACACAGCTAGTGCCCGAGGCTGGATTTCAACTCATCTTCCTGACTCCAGGACCAGTGCTCTATCCACTATACCACCTCACTTCCTAACTTTTTTTTTTGCCATTCTGTCACTGTCAGTGCAAAAAAGGAAAACCTTCCAAGACTGGAGTGCATTTTGTACTCTCCTCTGCTTCACAGACTGCCATGGTCATGGTGACCCAATAACAAAAATCATCACCAAGTGGCTTGCCTACTTTTTTTTTTAATATAAATTTATTTATTTTTAGTTTTCAACATTCACTTCCACAAGTTTTTGAGTTCCAAATTTTCACCCCATCTCCCCCTTCCCCCCACCGCAAGATGGAATATCCCTTCCCCTAGTCTGTCCTCTCTTCTATCTCTCTCCCCTTCTATCCCCATCCCCTTCCATTTTCCTGTAGGGCAGGATAGACCTCTGTACCCCATTTGCTGCAGTTCTTATTTCCCAGTAGCATGTGAAAACACTTTTCCTAAACATATGTTTTCAAAACTTTAGGTTTCAAATTTTCTCTCTTCCTCCCTCCCCACCCACCCTCATTGAAAAGGCATGGCTTGCCTACT
Source organism: Phascolarctos cinereus (assembly GCF_003287225.1). Lineage (NCBI taxonomy): Eukaryota > Metazoa > Chordata > Mammalia > Diprotodontia > Phascolarctidae > Phascolarctos > Phascolarctos cinereus. Next base: position 68,807,199 of record NW_027555736.1, on the reverse strand, counting down.
CTTGACGAACCTCTTCATACTTAATAGGGCTATTCCCTGGAAAGCAGATTTACTCTACAAAACACTACAGGAGAACTAAGATATATTACAAAATCAGGGTTTCTAACAAGATCAAAGTCTCTTTCAGCAAAGTAATTCATATGACCCATGAAAAGAGTAGGGACAAGCAGATGGAGTATTTTAAAATGTGTTTATGACTACAGTGTATTAGTAGTGTGGATCTTCGTAGCACAGAGGTCATTAAGTTAAGTCATTCCCAAAATATACGAAAGAAAATTACTCCAATTTCAATATTCACATACTTTGGGACACAGATTACAATAAACACAGTGCAAACAATGAGATTCACCCTTAAGATTTCTTTTAGTGTACTGTAAGACTATAAACTAACTTCACACTATATGTCCCTACTCTGAGAAACTATTCCATCAGATCTTTGAGGAAGAGCAAATTATTCTGAAAAAAGTATGCATAACTTCCTTAAACACCAAGCTCTTTTTTTTTTCTTTCTACTCATAACACTTTCAACTAATTGATCACAGGATTTAAAATTTGAAGGGACATTAGAGATTCAATTCAACAAACACTTATGCTATTCTGTGAAAGGTATTGCTAGCCTCTGGACACACAGACAACAATAACAGCCCCTTCCTTCAAGAAGCATACATTCTACTGGTGGGAGGACTGAGCAGATAAATTCTATAAATAAATACTAGGCCATTTGAGGAGGGCCAGAAGTGAGGAGGTTTAAAGATATAGGATAAAATACAAATTTATGAATCTCTACAACTGGTTCTAACATATCTTTTCAAATTTATTTCACAATACCCCCTTACATGAATTGAATTTTATATTCCAGGCAAGCTAGACTACTAAACTGTTTCCAGCTTTGTGTGGCTGTTTTCTTCGTTAGTACATCTGAGTACGGCACCTCCCTCCAATAAAATCCCTTCTCATCTCTATCAATTGATATTCTGTTCTCTTTAATTCAGGTGCTAGCAACTGAAAATGTTCCTAAGATCTCTCCGCTGCCGCCAGCACAGTCAGTCAGTCAACTAGCATTTATTAAGTGCCTGATATGTGCCAGGCACTGTGCTAACCATTAAGAATGAAAACAACAAACAAGATACACACAGGATAAAGTAAGAAGTGATTTCAGAGGGCATGCACTAGAATTAAAGACGACTGAGAAAGGCTTCTTGTAGAAGGCAAGGCTTTAGCTGAACCTTGAAGGGAAGCTAGGAAGCAGAGATGAGGAGGGTGAGGGGTTTTTTTGGAGGGGAAGGGCAGAGCCAATGAAAATGCTTGTAGTCAAGAGATGGGAGTCTCCTGAGCAAGCAATATCAAGGAGGCCAGGGTGACTGGATAAAAGAGTACAACGATGGGAGAAAGTGTTAAGAATCCTGGAAAAGTAGGAAGAGACCAATTTAAGAAAGACTTTGAAAGCCAAGCTGAGGATATTCTATTTGATCCTAAAGCTAACAAGGAATCCCTGAACTTACTGAGTCAGAGTGTGTTGTGTATGAGAGAGACAGAGAGACAGACAGACACAGCTGACAGAGACGGAGAGACTTGTGGTTTTCTTGTAGCATACTTCTTTATGGATATATCTTGTCCTTCACCCCAGTCGAGTGTGTAGGCCCTTCTAGAGCAAGGGCTGCACAATTTCTCCAGATTTTTATGCCTCCGATGTCTAGCTAGTCTTTTGTACATAGGAGGCACTTAAAGGTTAAGCAGAAAAATTCCCTCATTTCTGCTCTTTGGAAGAAAAACAAATTGACCATAATTCTCCATGTAATAAATTTGGAACTGTGCTCCAAAAGTTACTAAACTTTTCTTATCTACAAGAGGTAAAAGGAAAAACGCCCTACAGGCACAAAAACCTTCAAGCTGCTCTTGTCTGTAGTAGGTTGTAGTTTGTAGTGTCAGGCCTGCAGCCATCAACAGGGGAGTGTAACGTGAATGGAAAGGAACATCATACTGTGCCATAAATTAAAGGGGGAGACTTCAGTGAACTCGTGCAAAGTGAAGAGAGCAGAACCAGGAGAACATTTATACGATAACAACACTGTAAGACCAAAAACTCTGAAAGACTTCAGAACTCTGATCGATGCAATGATGAGCTACAATTCCAAAAGACTGATGAAGAATGCTCCCCTTAACCTGGCAAAAGTGATGGATTCAAGATAAAGAATGTAGCACATATTATTACATGGCCAGTATAGGAATCTGTTTTATTGTTTATTTATATTTCTTACAAGAGATTTTAGTTTTTCTTTTCTAATGAGAGGGAGAGAGAAAATACTTGTTATTTGAAAAAAGGGAAAATTTAAAAGAAAAAAACAAATCTTTATCTCTAATCCTAATCTCTCTCTCTTTTTCTTTGGGGGGGGGGAGTGTGTGAGGCAATTGGAGTATCATGTGTCTGAGGCTGGCTTTGAATTCAGGTCCTCTTGCCTCCAGGGCCTGTGCTCTATCCACTGCGCCACCTAGCTGCCCCCAAATCTCTTTCTTGAGCTTCTCTCTTCCTATTTCCTTCATCTTGTAAGTACCATAAGCATTCTGTTATTCATTATGGCTCAAAAACTCAAAAGTAATCTTTGACTGTATCTTCCCCATACTCAGACACTAAGTAAGTCTCTGTGCTAGTTTCTGGGGAGAGAGTACAAAAGTTAAATAAGACAGAGATATCGACATTAAGTTTTAATCTAGAAGAGAAGAAAAAGCATGTACACACGTAACTATAATCATACCTATAAAAACCAATTAATCTTTCTAGGCCTCAGTTTCTTCATCCGAAAAAATGAGAGAGTTGCATTAGAAGATCTCTAGGGTACCTTCAGTTTTTGATCTATGATCCTAAATTAACTAAATGAATGACAAGCTCAAAATTCTATTTTTCAAAAGAGGAAGAAAATTCTGAAGTAGGAACAAAAATCTATAAAGCTTAATAGAAAACAGCACTTGAGCTAAACCTTGAAGCATATGTAAAATTCCAATAGGCAGAGAACTGGAGGGTGGGGGTGGGAAGATGGCATTCCAGAGATTGAAGGAGGCTTGAGCATCCAGGTAGAAAAGAAAACAGGTTTGCAGAACAGTGAGCAGTCTAGTTGGTTGGAACACTGGGTATGTGAAAGAGAAACAGCTGGCAATAATGCTGGGAAAAGTAAATTTTAGTATGATTATAAAGGGCTTCAAATGCCAAACTGAAGTCTTTAGACTTAAAATATAAAAGGCAAGATGATCACCACCCTAATGTAGGCCCTCCACACCTAATTTATTATAATTGTTTCTTTACTGATCTCTGACTCCCATCTCTCCCTTTTCCAATTCATCTTGCATACCAAGTTAATCTTCCTTAAACACAGCTTTCATCCCATTACATCACTACTCAAAACCCTATCAACTCTCATCATTTCATGCTGGCTTCTGGCTAAAATCCAAACTCCTTCAAATATCTATAGATAATCTGAATCCAGTTTATCTTTCCAACCTCTTCTTTCACTACTCCATCAACTGCCCTATAGGAAACCTCCTGTCCTGCCTGACTAATCTATCACCTGTCCCACACCCTACATATTCCAGGCTCTATGTCTTTACTTATATCATTAAGAAGATAAAAATATATTGAATAAATAAGCTTCCTGAATTAAGAAAATGAAAATATTCACTACAACTTAGAGGCAATTAACTATTTCTTTTGATACTAATAATTTCCCCAAGGTTCTTTACATAATCTTTGAAGGGAGAGAAGATGAACTTACATCATTTGAATCACTATCATAACTTTGCTCTTCTCTTACCATTCATCCTCTAAGCTCAATATGCATATGGACAATTTTATTTCACTTTTACATGCTGCTTACACAAATTATAGTGTCTGAAGTTACTGCTCAGAGATTTGAAATGTACAATTTAGTCAAAAGAGTAATGATGTAGAGACATAGGTTTGAATCTCGCTCTGCCACTTACTAACCTTGTGACATGGAAAGCAATGTCACCTGCTTAGACCTCCATTTCCTCCTCTGTCAAATGAAGGATTTGGACTGCATGACGTCAGGTTCTTTCTAGCTCTAAATCCTATGATTCTAAAATGTAACTTATTAGCACTTACACGAAAGCAAGTTTCTGGGTAATACATAAATTAGAGCAAAATAATTTGCCATTTTCTGGCCAAGTCTCCTTTTAATGGCCTGACAATGTCAAGAAGTCATGGAATTTCCTTTACTTTTACCTTAAACTGACCACTTCTCAATTATGTAATTAAGATTCTATTACAATTTTTAGATTAACCAAGGGATCACTACACTTTAACACCCCCAACTTTTAGTGTTTTTTAACTTCTCACCTAAACACAGACAATCTGGTGTGTTTTCATTTCTGGCACTCTGGACTGTCATGGTTTAAGCTTCTCCAAGTGTTATCAGCCAGAGCTACTAAATCTGGAACCCAACCCTCACGCTATATGCCAGAATAGCTTAATTAAGAAACCATTACACGGGAAGATTAAAATTCTAATGCTTGTCCCAGACTGTCCTTGCATTTCAGTATAATTAAGCTTTGCTTTGGTGCTTTGTATAGAAGGCTTTCAGTTAGAATCTAGCAATCCTCTAGGTTTCATCAATGCTTATTCCGAAACTGTCCTCATAATTTCTTAGGCTTGCCTTTTTGCTTGTATTTTGAACAGCTTCTTGACTGATTAATTTGCATCTCTGATTTGGTTCGTCTATATATCTAAAATACCTATGATAGTCACTTATTCTGTCAATAAAATATTAATTTATTTTCAAAACAAAAAATTAAGATATTTATTAAGAGTTTAGAAGCACTCAGGAATCGATGTTTAGAGTATTCTCAAGAAGGGGAAAGTTTCTGAAGAAATTGGAACAATCACAAATTGTACTTTTAACTACCCTTCTTCCAAGGAAAAAAAAGTTGCCTAAAATAGCAACTACTGGTCCCATACATCTATTTTTTTATTCTTTATAAAATCTTAATACAACTGGAGGAAAAAAGTTGTATGTATTTTAAGAAGTCATACTTGTTCAGTAAGTAGCAATTTCTGATCCCCAGAGGCAATTGGTGACTCAGTAGACAGAGAGCAGGTCCTGGAATCTGGAAGACTTGGCTGTGTGACCCTGGGCAAGCCACTTAATCTCTATTTTCCTCAATTTCCTCAACAGCAAAGCAGGGATAATAATAGCACTTACCTCTAAGGACTGTTGTGAAGATCAAATGAAATATTTGTTTGAAAAAAAAGGTGCCTGCCATAGTGTCTAGAACACAGTCTATAAAAATGCTTATTTCCTTTTTCTTCCTTTCTGGCCACCCTATGACAAAGTAATTTCTCAACTGTATTTCTAACAATGTATCTGTTACTTGCATTTTTATAGAAATAGCTAGGCAGCGCAGTGGTTAGAGCACTGGACCTAGAATCAGAAGGGTCTGAGTTCAAATTCAGACTCAGTTCTAAACTAGCCATGTGACTCTGGGAAAGTCTTATAATCTTTGCTTGCCTCAGTTTCTTCAACTGTAAAATGGAGATAATAACAGCACCTACCTCTCAGGGTTGTTATGATAAAATGAGATTTGTAAAAAGCACTTTGCAAACCTTAAAATGTTATATAAATGCTACTATTATCATTATTATTATTATTACTTGTATTTGTGTGAAAAGGAAGAGTTCTAAAAGTTAACTCTTTTGGACCTCTGAATACAAAGGAAATAATATTATTTATTGTATAATTAATTATATGATATTCAGCATAATGCACCAAAGCTTTTTTAATTCACAGTGTAGGTGAATTATTACCATAGAACTCAACCATTAAATTAAAGCAACTGTCTCTATGGGGAAATGTATTCAGTTGAACCTTGAAACACCAAGAGTACAGTTCCCTTTGTTACAGTCCTGGCAGCAGAAATAAGGAATTTCCCATTTCCAAGTCATTGGTAATGGCTTCCAGGCCTGTAAGCAAGGATTCCAGCTGGCTGGGGACATGGTGGAAGGGAGTCATAGGACTTAACCTTTCTCTTATGCCCTTCATAGCTTTCCCCAGGCAGATGCTGATGAGACAAGGTTTTGTTTTTTGGGTTTTTTTTTTGGGGGGGGGAAGGAAGAAGAGGAGTGGGGAAACCAGAGGTGGAAAGAAAATAACAATAAACATGAAAAAGATAAAAGGAAAGAAGTCTCATGGAAGAAGCCTGACTAGGATCTTACCCTCCCTTTCCCCTAACCACTTGTCAAAGACGGAGGCAGAAATCAACAGTGGGGAGAGAGGAATAATGGTCTATCTTTCTTTTCCTTCCTTCATGCTACTGATACTGACAAGGGTTAGGGCTTAAGAAATATTTGGACTTATGGAGTTTACCCCCTTTCCCCTCACAGTTGTATTAGCCTCCCCTTCTCCCAAATGAAACATCTGAAGACAAAAGTGCTGAGAAATTCAACTCAAGCTTAAAGTCTACACAAACGCTGCAAAAATCACAGTGTATATCTTCACACACACACACACACACACACACACACACACACACACACACACATACATATTCATTCGCGCTCTCTCTCTCATCACCCAATCTAGCTGTGGCAGTTCCAGATGATGGCTCACTATCTCTCCTTTCTGAAGGAATTCCGCAAGTACCTCATAGCCTCTCTGTATCACAGCCCTGAAGAAAGGCTGCTTGCGGTGGGACTGGGAAGTCTACCATCTGCACAGAGTTCTCCACTTCCTGATATTGCCTTGGACGAGAAGATTTCTGTGGATATGCTAGCACCCTAAGCCCTCCATCCCCGGCTTGGTGCAGTGTGTTCCCAGAGAAAAGGGTGCCTGGGGCCAGGATGGGCATCTTCCATCTGTCCTAAAGCATCCATTTCCCTCTGTACCAGCACAAGGCATCTTCCACCTCCTGCTGCCAGTCTGATTTCCCAACTGAGTTACTGAAAACCTCCAGCACAAAGAAAGGAAACATCCCTTTGACTTCAGGCTTCCTGTCTCCTGCTGTGCCTGTCCTCTGAGGGTTGAGGAGAGGTTCCTTGCATCTAGTATTCTTCATACCCTGGTGACTCTGAAGTCCTATAGATCATCACCCAAACTCCACTCCACACCCCCTACCACCTGATTTCTCATTCCCATCCCCCTGAACCCTACCACCCTAAACTTTCCTCCTAACTCCACCCAGCCCTTTCATTGTGCTTTGGTAGAATGGAAGATGCATGTGCCCATGGCAACTCCAGAAAAAAATTGAGACCACTGGCCACGAACTCCTTCTTCTCCCCTCTTCCTCATCTCCTAACGCTCAGGCGCCTTCTGTCACTTTCTTCTCTTTCACTCCTGTTTCACATGATGAAGTGACCCTTTTTCAGTCATTTTCTGTCATGTCAACTCCTCAAGACCCCTTCTGGGGTCTCCTTGGGAGAGATACTGGAGTGGTTTGCCATTTCATTCTCCAGTTCATTTTACAGATAAGGAAACTAAGGCAAACATGGTTAAGTGACTTGGGCAGGGTCCCACAGCTGCTGTGTCTGAGGCCAGATTTGAACTCAGGAAAATGAGTCTTGTCTCCAGGCCTGGTGCTTTATCCACTGAGCAATCTTGCTGCCCTAATAAAGTGACCTTACTCTTTACTGGAGCCTCTATTTGTTCAAGTGATGCCATTCCATCCTGTCCCCTCGAATAGATTATCCCCTCTGCCACCCCCACTTATTTTCAATCTCTCCCTCTCTACTGACTCATTTTCTATTGCCCACAAACATGCTCATCTGTCCCCTAGCCTGAAAAAACCCTCACTTGACCCCTTCCATGCCTGCCATTGCCCTGTCTCTTCTGCCTTTTGTAGCTAACCTCTTCAAAAAGGCCATCTAAAATATGTCTCCACTTTTTCTCCCTTTACTCTCTTCTTAACCCCTTACAATCCTGCTTCCAACCTTATTACTCTACCAAAACTACTCTCTCTAAAGTTGCTACTAATCTCTTAGTCACTAAATCAAATGGCCTTTTTCCAATCCTCATTCTCCTTGACCTCTCTTCAACCTTTAACACTGCTGGTCACTTTCTCCTCCTTGCCACTCTCTTCTAAGTTTTCAGGACATCACTCTCTCCTGGTTTTCCTCCTACCTATCTGACAACTCCTTCTCTGTTTCCTTTGCTGGATTCTCTTCCAGATTATGCCATCTAACTTTAGGTTTCCCTCAGGGTTCTGTTTGGGGCCTTTTTCTCTTTTCCGTCTATACTACTTCACTTAGTAATATCATCAGCTCCCATGGATTTAATTACCATCTTTATGCTGATGATTCTCAAATCTACCTTTCCTCTCCTAATCTCTCTGTATTCCATTCTCACATCTCCAAATGCTTTTCAGACATCTGAAACTGCATGTGCAGTTGACATCTTGAACTCCATGTTCAAAAAAACCTGGTTATCTTTTCCCCTAAATGTCCCCCCAACCCCAGCTTCCCTTCTATTGAAAAGTAGAACACCATCCTCCCAGTCTTTCAAATTCACAACCTAGGACTCATCCTGGATTTCTCACTCTCTCTCTCACCCCGCCCCCCATCTAAGCTGTTGTCCAGGCCTGCTGATTACACCTTCATAACATCTCTTAGTTATGCCTTGAATATCTCTTCTGCCACTGCCACTACTCTAGTGCAGACCCTCATCACCTCAATTAATGCAACAGCCTATAGGTGGGTCTGCCTGCCCCAAGTCTCTCCCTACTCCAATACATTCTTTATTCAGCCACTAAAGCTATTTTCCTAAAACACAGGTCCAATCATGTCACCCACCTACTCAATAAACTCCAGTACCTTCCTCTTGTCTCCAGAAGCAAATGCAAAATTCTCTGTTTGGCATTTAAAGCCCCTGATAACCTAGCCTTCTCACACCTTACTCCCGAATTCTTCAATCAAGTGACACCAGCTTCCTGGTTGTTCCAAAAACAAGACGCTTCATCTCTTGCCTGTATGCATTTTCTCTGGCTATTCTCCTACCCACCCCCCATGCCTGGAATGCTCTCCCTTCTCTCCTACAACTACTTACTGACCTCCTGACCTCCTTTCAACTAAAATGGCACTTTATACAATAGCCTTTCCCAACTCCTCTCAATTCTAGTGCTTTCTCTCTTTTCACTATTTCCTATTTATCCTGTATATAGCTCGTGTTGTATATATTTGTTTGCATGTTGTAGTTCCCATTTGACTGTAAGCTTTTTAAGAACAAATTGTCTTTTGCCTCTTTCTGTAACTCCAGTGATCAGCACACAGTAGGTGCTTAATAAATGTTTACTGATTAATTATGTTCCCTCAAACACCCTGGCCTACCACTTTTTCATGTTCCCAACTACATAACCTATTCTTTTAACAGCCTTCATACTTTTCTTCACACACAACAATTCCATCTCCCATGCCTGAAATTCACTCCCTTCTCACTTTGGTCTCTTCAAGATACTTAGTATCCTTCAAAGGTCATCTACTACATGAAGCCTTTCCTGATCCTCCCAGTTGCTAGTGCCTCCATCAAAAAATTACCTTGCCTTTTGTGGAAGTTTATATGTGCGCATACTGTTTCCCAGATAGAATACAAGGTCCCTTAAAGCAGAGGCTAGAAAAATTCCTTAGAGCCTTATCAAGGTGCCTGGAACATGGGAGAGTGGTAATAAATGGCCATTCTAGTCAGAATTAAGCAAAACAATTTATATAGCAAAACGTAGTTAAGTCCTTCTGACAAAATTTTGTAACTTTGCAAAATTCAGAATAAAGAATTTAACTGCTCTGTGGCAGGATGGTATGACAATTTGCTTCTAAAAAGCCTGAGACTAGTATGAAAGGATCATAGAAAGGGGCCCCATAAATCAGGAATAATATATTATCCTCCATTTGTACAGAATTTCCTTTTCATCTAATGATGATAATGATGGTGAAGAAGAACAAGAAGAGGAGGAGGATTAAGAAGCAGCAGCAGCAGCATTTACATAGTACCTGAGGTTACTAATCACTTAACATATATTAACTCATCTGATTACTGAAACTCCATAGTGCTATTATCGTGTTCATTTTATAAACAAAGAAATTGACTCTAAGACAAATTAGGTGACTTGTCCAGGGTCACATAACTAGTAAATATCTGTGGAAGGATTCTAACTCAGGTCTTCCTGATTCCAAGTTCAGCACTTTATACACTCCACCACACAGTTGCCTGTAATGTTAAGTCTGCATATAGCTACATATAATATTACATATAGTATTATCATCACAATATTATTATATTAGTTGCATATAATATTATAGTTGCATCTAATATTAAATCAGCCTGAAAATGTCTATAATTTGTGTTAGGGGTATGCTAACTATAAATGGCTTGATTACTTTGTCATATCTTTGGAATTATGAAGCTAATAAATGGAAAAATTAGGAAGTTCATTTATAGTTCACACCTAGAATGTATCTCCTCAAAGTGCTGCTATTTTCCCCATTCTACCACATCATCCTGCCTTGAAGGCATTACTTTTTTAATATTAGCTTTATAAAAAATACCAAGTTTGGTCAGAAAGCTACCAGTATGTATTTTGGCTTCTAAATGGTTTTGATCAATTCTGATGAGATAATGCTCTCTCTATGCACTACTGGTTCCTACACTGATTGCCTTCATTCATGCCCAAGTCTCTCCCCTGTGCTTCACTCAATCCCTATTGGACACATTTTAAACTCAACTTGTTGAAAGCAGAACTCCTCCTCTCAGATGCAGCTCAGATCATCTTCTTACCAGGCTTTTCTAAACAATTCCCCAATCACTACTACCCTCCCCTCTTGTATGTAAATATTTTGTATAAATTTCTACGTATTAACTTTGTATTTATGTTGTATATGTTTTTGCATATACTTGTCCTTCCCATTACAACATAAACTCCTCAACTGAGGATTGGTCCATTCTCTACATCTGCATCCCCAGCATCTCAGCAGAGTGTCTGGCACGCAGCAGGCCAGAGTGCCTCTGCTCAGGCTGTACTCTACATTCACAATATCCTCCCTTTAGCTGAATCTTTCCTTAATCCTTCAAGCTCCATGAAAACTTCCCAACCTTTTTGTTATCTCTCTGATGCACTGACACAACATTGTATTATGGTGTCTCATTTGCCAACCAGACCATACAGTCCTTGAGGGCAAGAATTATAATTCAACTTTGCATTTTCCTTCATTCCCAGAGCTGTGCTCTACACACAATGTTGTGTTCAGTCATTTTTTCAGTCTTGCCTGACTTTTCCCGAGCCCATCTGGCATCTTCTTGGGCAAAGACAGTAGAGTAGTTTGCCATTTCCTTCTCCATTTCATTTTACAGACAAAGAAACTAAGGTAAACAGTGTTAAGTGACTTGCCTAGGGTCACAAGCTAATAAGTGTTTGAGGCCAAATTGGAATTCAGGAAGATGAGTCTTTTCACTCCACTTGCTTACTATCTAATTCTTTTTTTGGAGGCAACAGGGATTAAGTTACATGCCTCGAGTCACACAGCTAGTAAGTATCTAAGTCTGAATTTGAACTCAGATTCTCTGGACTCCAGGGCCAGTGCTCTCTCCACTGCACCACCTAGCTGCCCCTCACATGCTTACTTCTCAAACCCTGGCAATATAGATGCCTTTCCCCAAGGTTACCGAAGATCGGCTAAATCCAAGGCCTTGCTTCAGGTCCCACTGATTCGGAATGTTTTTGTATCTTTTGATACTGTGGCCTCAACCTTTCTCTTGCACCCACTCTCCCAGCTCTCACCTAGTTCTTCTTCCTCACTACTCCCTTTTCAGTCTCCATTACTGCATTCATACATACAGCTTACACCCTTAACACAGACATTACTCAAGGTTCGGTCTTGAGCCTTTCCTTTTTTGTCTATGCTTTGTCTCTGAGTGATCTTATCTATTTCCATGGGTTCAGCTGGTACCTCTACCTAGCAAGCTGAACCCTAGACCTCAACAGTCAGCAGCTGCCTTCTGGACAGCTCCTCCTGGATACAACAGTGGCAGTGAATGTAATGCTCAGTTTGGATCCATCAAGACTGCAGTTTGAATCTTGCCTCAGACATTTATTAGCCGTGTGATCCTAGGCAAGTCACTTGCCTTCTCTCAGCCTCAGTGCCTTCATTTGTAAAATGTGGCAATAATAGTACATAGCTCACAGAGTTATTTGTGAGGATCGAATGAGACAATATGTGTAAGGAGTTTTGCAAACCTTAAAGTGCTTTATAAATGTTAGCTGGAAATCATCATTTCAAAGTAAGTCCAAAAAGGAACTCACTACCTTTCCCCCCCAAACCTGCCCCTGCTGTCATCTTTCATATTTGGTAGAAAGCACTACCATCCAACCAGCCAAATCCATAATCTCAAAATCATTCCTGACTCTTCCATTGCCCTCATCCAACTAGTTACCATGTCTCATCACTTCATAATATCTCATATCTGTCCCCTCCCATCTCCTGCGTCACTCTCCTTACTGTTCTTCTCAGTTTTCCTTGTGCTGATCTGTGTACATGCCTTGATAGCAGTGACTATTTTGGTTTTGTATTCCCAAAACCTAGAACAGAACCTCAGCTATGAAGTAGGCTCTTGACAAATGTTTACTCAGTTGTTACCTGATATTAATGGCTCATCTTCTGCAATTTGTAGATTAAAAAAAAAAAACAAAAAACAGCCATATGTATAATGGTTACAATTATGCCTTAATATAAAATAATCAATTCATGAAATAAACAATTTTATTAATTATTAAAATACATTCATGAGTATTAGTTTGGTTTTTTTTTTTGTAACTGCACTAAAACCACAATTTATGGAGCCACCACTTTGAAGGAAACTTGTGTGAAGTGTCTCCTTTTAAATAAAATCCATTTTTAAAGTATGGGTCTTATGAAACAAACCATTATATAAAACCATGTCAAATTTCTCAAAAATCAACCAGATGATTTCATGATAAGAGCAGAATTGGGGGAAGGGGTGGGAAAAAGAGGTGAATTGAGGGAGGAAATGGGATACGTTTATATTTCTTTTGAGAATCAACCTTTTTAAAAACTTTATGCGTCAACTCCAGTTGAAATGTTAAAGGATTCCTTTCTTAGTCTTGTGATATGAAGAAACAAGACAATTAAAACTAAGGTTTAAAGATACCTTTAAAATTATCTAATCCAAATCCCTCTTTTTACAGATAAAGAAACAAGAACCCCAGGTGCTTTACCCAAGGTCACATAACTATATAGCAGAACTGTGGAAACCAAGCCCCACTTCTCCTGACTCCCTATACCAGGGCTCTTTCCTTTGTACTATCCTTTCTTTCAATAATAGAACAATCTTTAATGCCCCATTCTCAGTTACTAGGATGCCTAAATTTAAAAATCATAGCTCACCTTTGAAATGTCTAATACCCTCAGCATCAGAAGCTATTAAGTTCATTTTTTTTTCTTTTTTAGGAATTTGCCTTTTTTTCTTGAAAGAACTAAATTGCTCAGACAATAAACAATATAGATCATTGAAAAAAACAAAAATTCTATTATCTAAGTCTACTGATATCATGATTTTTTCCTCCTTTTTATAGTATTTTCTTTATAAAAGTTACCCATACCAATAGGTTCACAGCTGAAAAGAGACTACAGAGCTAGCATCTTAACGGTCACATACATTATGACTAAAGCATCTCAACTACCTGTATGATACAAATATGGAAACTTTAGCTCACTGACAAAACAGATTAATAAAAGTCAAATTTGATAATCCAAATTCAAACTCTTAATTGCAATTTGAATATTCTGTGGCTGATTTCTGATTCATTTAACAATAAAATGATTCAAGTTTTTTTTTTAACTACTTAAAATCCTCAGGAGATCATGCCCACAACAGCATTAGAAAGAATACTGAACTTTCTCATCTAATTAATTTTAGTGTAATTCATTCTTAACTTTCTTTCCTATAGGCATTCTTCCTTGGACATGAAGGAAGCCAAAGGGTATCTCAAAAAGCAATGTCTAAAAATAAGCTTCCTACTTTGCCAGAATGTTTTTGAATTCTCCCCCAACACAACTTTTCAATAAAATATATAATTATATGGTAGAATGGAAGAAAGATAGTATTGTATAGTGGATAGTTATCCTCCAAACCAGTAATAGCTGGGCTCCAGTGCTGCCTCTGAGAATCCTGACCTTGTGATCCTGATCAAGTCCCTTACCTTTTGGTGCTCTAGGCAGTAGTGTCAAACTCAAATAGAAAAGAGAGCCATTAAACCTTACATAAGGGTCCCTGGGGATGTATATTGCCTCAGAAAACCACATATTAATTTTTTTATGTCCTATTGCATTTTCATTTGCTATATATTTCCAGGAACACTGTAGTCTGTTGTGGGCCATAGCATGTTGGACTCCTGGAGAGGTCTTCCTCACTAGAAAATTTCCTGTAACTGAAATCACAGGTTCAGTTCTTATCATTATAGCGGAAAACGTATTCAAGTTGGAGTCAGAAGACATAATTCAGTTTGTTAAGAGTTGGCTAGGAGATTTAACTAGCTATGTGAACACAAACAAATCACAATCTCTCTGAATCAATTTTCTCATCTATAAAAGGAGAACAAAAACTATCTGTACCACCTCCTTCATAGATCTATTGTGAGGAAAACACTTAATAAATTTAAAAGCACTACATAAACATGTGCAATGCTTTACAAAGAGAATACAGTACTAAACATCTATGGACCTAAATTCTAACCTAAATAAAGAAAACATTCCAAGTACAAAGAACCCTATAATTATCAATGCCAAATAAGCTTTATCATTAAAACTCGTTAGAATCATGCCTCAGATTCACTGTCAAGGCCAGGAACGGTGGTGCCTGTCCGTAGTCTCTCCTGCTGGGAAAGCCAAAGATAGTGGATCATATGAGTCTGGCATTTGGGAGCTGCAGTATGTCTAAAGCCAACTGGGTGTCTGCACTAAGTCCAGCACCAATGTGGTGAGCCCCTGGAAGCAGAAAGCCACCAGACTGCCTAAGGAAGGGCAAACTAAACCAGGGTAGAAAAATAGAGTAGTTTAAAGCTTGCCTACTGATGAGTATTGAGATCAGGGCTGAGTGACCATTACACTTCCAACCGGATTTAACAGGGAGATCCTATCTCCCTCCCTTCCTGCCACCCCAGAAAGATCCACAGTCAGATGCAAAAGTTCAATAAGGAAATGAAAACTTGATGTTTCATTATATGTATTCCACTTTGCAGTCTATCATTTCCTAATTTTTATTCATCAGCACTTCTTATCTATCAAGATAACCACAAGGCACACTTCAAAAATTCTTCTTTATTTAAGGAATACATACATACACACATATTTACACATACACATAACATACATGTATAAAGACTAGATGAAACCACCATCCTAGAGAAGTAACTCAAAATAAGAAAGCACTTCATATATTCTGCTGATTCTAATACATTTATTTCAAATACTTCACAGAACAGAAGATAACAATGAGGGGTAAAACTCAGAAATACACAGCATATTTATGGACGACACATGAAATGAAATGGAAGGTACAGATGGCAAAAGAGTAAGTTTGGGTCCATATGGCATGTGTGGTAGAGAAGATTCTTGTACGAATAAGCAAAGACTTCTGGGAGACAAAAAGTACATGGGTAAAAAACAACAGAGGAGGAGAGGGCAAAAGGAAGGGGGAGAGGGAGAGGGAGAACGTTCTACATCAAATGGTGTCAACTGAAATCTTGTTAAAAGTTCACAGCAGCATGCACATTCTCGGATACAACAAAATACTTTAAGGCTGTTCTGTATATTTCCTGCTGCTATGCAAATCTATTTCTTTTTTCAAATCTGAACAAGACTGCATAATATTCTTTGCAGGGGCTAAGGGATTGAGAGGTCAAATCTAGTCCAACCCCTCGTTTCACTAATGAGGAAAGAGAAGTTCAGAAAGAGTGATTACCTCAACATCATAAAATGAGCTAGGAGAAGAAATGGGACTACAATTTGAGTCTCCTGATTCTTATTATAAGAATCTTTCCACTAAACTCCTAAAGATTAGGCAGTCAAGTTCATAGGGGAAAATCACTTTAAAGACACAAATAACAAATGCCAAGTATAGTAACTGAGATCCATTCAACTGAAATGCCAGAAGGTCTGTGGAAAGACAGCTGGCCTAATAATCCCCTACCTTCTCCTCCCACATCATCCCCTGTCCTGAATTTTTAAACCCGTCATCCGCTGGCTCCTTACCTACTGTTTACAAGCATCCCCAGATCTACTCCATTCTTAAAAGAGCCTTCACTTGATCGTACCATTCTCTCAAGCTATTAGAGGTCTCCTACCCCACATTTTGCCTCCCTTTTACAGGCAAACACTTAGAAAAAAACGATTTCATTGCTTCTAGGCTCACTTCTTAATCTGGCTTCTGACTTTGCTCACCTGAAAATTTTCTTTGTAAGGCTACTAATGATCTGCTAGATGCGTTGCTTGGCCTCTATTCTCTTTGCAGTATTTAGCACTATTTACCATTCTCTTCCTCCTTGATATCATCTCCTCCCTGGGTGTTCACGTTCATTCTCCTATCCAACTAACTATTCAGTTGCTCCTTTTCTGTGTCTTTGCTAGATCATCATCTAGGTCCCATCCTCCTAACAGGTGCTCTTCTCTTCTCCCTTGGTAGTCTCATCAGCTTCCAGGGACTCAACTATCATCTCTATCCAAGACTTGAAGATACATACCCTCCCCACCACACACACTTATGTGTGGGTGTATCTATCTGGGAGTCTTCTGGATGTGTGTGTGTGTGTGTATGTATGTATGTATGTATGTATGTATGTATGTATGTATGTATGTATATGTGTGTGTATACTGAACTCCAGTCCCACATTATCAACTGCCTAATGGATATTTCCATGTATCCATCCTCTTATCAACTTCCATATTTCTGTTAAGGATTGCACCATCCTTCCAGTCAGCCAGGGTCTCAAACTCAGTCATCTTTCATTCTTCTCTTTCCCACAATCCCAATCAGCTGCCAAGCCTCATCGATTCTACCTCCACAATATCCCTCTTATCTCAAACATGATATAAAATGACTTTGGAATTATGTAAGAAACGCCACTAAGCTGTTCATAGCCTCTGACCCAGGAAATTGCATTCAGATGTATATTCCAAAGAGGTCAATGACTGAAAGAAAGTTCTTATATATAACGAGTCATGGTAGCACTCCTACTGTGATAGTAAAGAACTGTTTTTTTTTAAGTAGGTGCCCATCAACAGGGAAATTTCTAAATACACTGTAGTCTATTAATGAAATATAATATTATTGTACAGTAAGAAACACTCACATGAAGAATTCGGAGAAACACAGGAAGATACAGGTGTGGGAAAAACAGAACCAAGTGAAAAATTTCACAATGACAACAATAATGTCAAGAAAAAAAACACTAAAAGGAAGCTGAACTCAACTGGTATAATGAAAAATCTTGGTTCTGAGAAGAGAATAAAACATAGTTTTCTTCTCAGATGGAAAATAGATTGTAGAGTAGGGAATTGTGGGTACCAAATTTTGTATACGCAGATTTTAGCCATCACTTTGTTTATTTTTATTTGTTACAAGAGAGGGCTTAAGGAGGAGGAAGAAATGGGTTATAAAATCAGAAATGACTGTGATGCAGATTAAAAGTATAAAATTTCACTACTTGCAATTTAAAAGCATATGCTTCCTCTAATTTTTTATAACAAAGCAAATTGGAAATATGTTGGTGCCATGAAGACTTCTGACTTAATAATTAAAACTTGTACCTCTTATAATACAAGTATCCAGACAACTATGTACCATGTTTGAACATTTTTGATTTCAGTATTGTTGAGTTTCTTCTAAAGAAGGTCAATTTACTGAAGCAATAACACTTCAACAAAGTTATTAAGATCCATCTACTCAGATGATAGGCAGTACATATGTGGGTATGGCCACTTAGTCATTTCAAACTGATGACAACTCTATGTGGCTTACCAAAATGTACATACAAAATGCAGTGGAAATTTTTTTTAAAATTGCAATTTCAGTTCATTTTTAATTCTTTAGTTTCTAATATACTAGAACATTTAGTACTACAAACTCAAAAAAATAAATACCAAAAGCACCTCCTGTGGAGTCACAGAATATTAACAAAAGGAATCTTTGGGAGACAATCCCTTCACTTCACAAATGAGAATCTTAAACACTAAGTTATCATATAGCTTTATTTAAGGATAAGACAGGACTATGACTTATAGCCAAGGCAGCATTTTAATACCACATTAAAACTACTTCATTTTACCTTCTACTCCTAGCTCTTACATAGTGCAGAATGGCTACTGAAGCTGCCAAGGAGCCACATGACCAAAAAATACTAGCGTGAGCTCAGAATTAAATAATTGAACTTAGTGCGAATGTTTTTTTGTTTTGTTTTTACCTTAGCTAATGTGGCATAGTTGACAGAGCTGCCCTTGGAACCATCAAGACATCGGTTCAAGTCCCTCCTCTGACGAACACTGCCCTGGTAACCCTTGGGCAAGTCACAACCTCTCAGCACCCTAGGCATCTGAGATGGTCAATTGCAGAGGAGGTACCAACTTGCATAATCAGTGGGATTTCCTTACCTGGGAGTTCCCTATATGAATAAAATCACCAGTCCAGTCCCTATCCTGAATTGTAAAGTAAATTGTGCTTATTGGGCACAGTTTAATACGATGGTGATGAATGCTACTAAATTCACAGAAAATGTTTGACGGAACACAAGAAAAAAAATAGAGAACATGCTTTTACTAATTTACCCAAACTCCAGATAACACAGCTCCAGCACAACCAGTGACTCGGACAGTCAAGTCAGTCGAGGAAAAAATTAAGAGTCTATTACATTACATTATATGGACATAAGCGTTTGGGAGATAAAGAAAGGAAAAAGAGGAGGCAGGCTGCCTTAAGATTTTAAAAATCTCATAAGAACACCACAAGCTAAAACGGTCCAATTCATATTTACATTCGCTATTCACCGGCTGAGGAATCCTCACCAGTACCTGTATTTTTTTTGCCTTGATGTATCTGTATATAACTGATGCATCTGAACATTACGTTACTGGCACAAACAAAGCTCCACAGAAGGCAAAAAGCAAACAAAAACACACACTCAAGAACCCAGGATGTCTCAGCCACCACAAATAGTCGAGGAAGGGAAATGATAGCATTCTCTTTTATATACACGGTATCTAAAAGGTGCTCGCTGTATGCCTCCTGTCCCTGTCCCGGCCTTCAAGGACTACAGACCTCCCCCTCCCCCAAAGTCTTTGAGAACTTCTCCCCCACCCCGTGCCGTTCAAAAATACAATATGGAAGTAGGGAAAACACACTAGGCACAGACCATCGTTCGGGGGCCGCCGGCCGCAGGAGAAGGAGGAGGGGAAGTTGAAGATAGGTAGGTGGGGAGTGAGGTAGGTAGGTACCCATCTAAGCTCTCCTGCTCCCGCGGTCCCGGGGCTGGAGGTAGTCGGGGTTGGGGGGGAGGGTTAAGGGGAGAAAAACGGTAGGGCCGCAGCAGCACGTTCTCTACCCCCACCCCGCACCCCCGACCCCGTCCCCTCCCCCTCTGGGTCCTCCTCCTCGCCCCCTTCACCCCGCTATTGTTCTCCAGATCCCCCGGCATCCTCTCCCCAGTCCCCAGGCGGGCCGCCTCCCCCCGAGCGGGGACGCCGGCCCCTCCCTCTCACTGCCCCCTCCTCCTCCCCCTCCCCTCTGGAGGGGGTCACCGCGGCGGCGGCGGCAGCGGCGGCACAATAACATAAACACAGCGGTTACGGCCGGAGGAGCCGCCCCCGGGCTCCGGGCCCGGCTCTCCGCTCGGCGCCGCACTCACCCAGGGAAGCGAAGCGCGTGCGGAGGGGAGGAAGGCCCCCCGGAGTCCCCGCGGAGGCTGCCGGGGAGCAGGGGAGGACGAGAAAGGCGCCCGAGCCTGAGCCGCTGGCTGGCCGGTCCACTGAGCTCGTCCGGGCTCCGGGCCGCGTCCTCCTGCCTCCACCGCTCGGCTGAGGAACAAGAGCGCCAGCCGTCACGGCGCACGCCTCCACGTCATCCCGCAGGGCCCCGCCCCTTGCCCGCTCCCCCCCGCCCATGAAGGGGCGGGGCGATTCGGATCCAGGGAGGCGGGGCCAGCAGAAGCTGGAGCGAGGTGCTGGGAGGGCTGACCTGGGTGGCTCGAACAAGAGGCCGGGGAAGGAAAGGCGGGTCTGAGTAGGGGGCGGGGCAAAATGGAAGTATGAATGAGGGGCGTGGCTAGAGCTGAGCCCAACAGGGGGCGACGACTGCGTTTTTGTAAGTTACTCTGTTGAGTGGCTGATATTGACAACTCACATTTCTGTAGCACTTGATTAAAAAATAAAAACGGAGGGGAAATGAAATGAATAATTTGCTGTTAGAAAGACTCAGGTTCAAATTCCGCTTCCGACCCTGGGAACGTCACTCAACCTCAAGGTGCTTCAGGCAAATTCCTAGGATTTCACTGCTAACGCACTACCAGAGTGAAGTTGGTGAAAATCGCTTGACCTCCCCGGCCTCGGCTTCCACTTCCGTAAAATGCGGGGGTTGGTCTCTCTGTACTCTGAGGGCCCTGCCTAGTTTTTATCTTCAATGCTAGCGCGCCCAGGTTGAGATCTGAAAGGAGGGAGTTTCTCCTTAATGACAAAGCTACAGATCTTTCTAGCATCCCAGTTTATTTTGTCTTTAAGGAAAAAAACCATACCTTTTCTTCACAACCTCCTGGTCAGCTAGGTAGTGAACGTCTGTGGAAGAGGAAACTGGTAAGTAGAACTAAAACTATGCTTTCCACTCAAAATACCATGCTGCTTCTCAGTGCCAAAGAAGCTAGCCTAGGGCAAAATTGTAAAGTTGAAAAAGAAGCTGTGTACTGTATTCTGTTTCCCTACTCTCCAGCCCTGCCCCTTTGTAAACCTCCGATTGGAGCAGTCACCTCCCTCCCCCATTTCTCGTCTTTGTTGTTGTGTGGAGTTCAGAGCTTTAGGATTCAGTGCAGCTGGGTTTTTATTCCAGCCTCTTCCATTTACTAGCTGAGTGACCTTGGGCAAGTAAGTGATTGAAGCTCCAGTACCTCACCTGTAAAATAGGAATAACAGTACTTGTATTGCCTAACCCAATCACAAATGAAATGATGTATAAAAGGTATTTTGTAAAGCATAGTCTATATGTCAGTAATGCACTCAATGGGGCAGTTAGGTGGTAAAGGGGATAGATCACTGAGCCTGAAGTCAGGAAGACCAGAATTCAAATTTGACCTCAGATACCTATTAGCTATGTAACCCTGAACAAGTCACTTAACCCTGATTGCCTCAGTTTCCTTATCTGTAAAGTGAACTGGAGAAGGAAATGCTAGCCACTCCAGTATCTTTGCCAAGAAAACCCCAAAAAGTTGAAGATGACTGAACAACAGCAAATCTACTCATCTGTCTGTAAAACACCCCTCAGTGCTTTGTTAAGTAGCATATAAATGTCTGTTCGCTTTAACAGCCTGGTATAGAAGAACCAAATTCAAATCTCACCTCTAACACTAGCTGGCTATGTGACCCTGGAGAAGTCACTTAAACTCCCTGTTTCTGTTATACCGAGAAATGAGCGAGTTGACGACCCAAGCTAATTTTAAATTGTGGACTTTATTAGCGCGGCTGCCAGGGATATTCACATCCAAATCAAGCAGCCCCCATCAGGGGTTGAGCTAGGGTTTATATAGGGAGTATACAGGACAGGGAGGGGGATGGATCTTTGAAGTCTGGCTGGTCAAGGACACCCTTCTCCCTCTGTAGATATGATAATGCTCTGCAAACTTTCCTGAGCAGCCAGATAAAGGTCTTGCTAAGGAATTTGGAGTTTTCCAGAGATATGATCTGAGGGCTAGGACCTGAGCAGCCAGATAAGGATCTTGCTGAGGCCCATGCATGAATACTGCTAGGCACAGCGTCCTTGGGCTGGGGAGTGGTTGTTAGAGATAGTGTTTCTGAGACTAGGGAGGCATTTTGGGGCAAAAGTATAAGCACAAGCACCCGAGCACCCCATCATTACAGGTCAGGGATCACACAAACCAGACCAGGTGTCCTGGTTTCTGGTATAAACATAATTATCTAAAGCCATTGTATTGCAAGTTTTCTTATCCATTTGCTTTGGAGGTATGGGCTGTGCTTAAGCCATGCAGGAGTACATTTCACTATTGTTTAGATTTAGGAGGAAAGAGGTCTGGGGCAAGATTAAGCAGCAACTTCTGCTTTCCATTGCCTAAAGGGCCCTACTACCTAAATGGTAAAATAATGTTCTGCATTACGTTTCCTCATCTATGAAAGAAAGGTCAGGCTAGCTGTAACAGAAAGTAATATGCTCCTATGACCAAGCACTTCTTACCTGAAAGATGGTGAGAATTCAAAAGCAAAACAGTCCCTGCCATGAAGGAACTTCCATTCTACTGAGAGGAATTAACATACGTAAAAAAAAGATATGTACTAAGTAACATATCTTAGCTGGTATAACTTAGTAGATAAGTCCTAGAGCCTACTTGAGGCTCAGAGAGATTAAATGAATTCACACTGCTAGTATGTGTCAGAAATGGGATTTGAATACAACTCTCCCTGATTCCAAGTCTAGCCCTCTATGAGCTATGCAACAATTTAAATCACTTGTAAATCAACTTTTATCTAAATATAGATGTTAGAGTTGGAAAGGATTTCCAACTTTCTCATTAAAATAATAACTGACATTTGTAGAGTATAAAATGTGCAAAGTGCTTCCACTCAAGCCTCACAGCAATACTAGGAAGCAGATAATAGTTATCACTATCCCCATTTTATAGATAAGAATACTGAGGCATAGAAAATTTATGTGACTTACTCAGAGTCACATAACTTATTACTTGCTTATTAGCAAGAGTTGAACAAACTCTTCCCAATACCAAATGCAACACTCTATATATACTGCCTCCTTAAAGTAGTTAAAATGGTCTGTCTAAAGGCACCCAGATCATTTTAGCTTGTCCTAGAATGCGCTGGGTTTTCTGCTTCCTTTCCCACTGTTGGTCCCATTGCTATTACTTTCTGTCAAAAACAGGGATCCTCCCTTTCCTTTCCCATGAAGAAAAATAAGTATGACTTGAACACAGGAATATTTTAATTCTCCACCTTATTGTGATTCTCTTTTCTGGTGAGGTTACAAGTCACTGGTGTCTTGGCCAAGATAAACTTGATGATTTGTACAGAGCTGTCTATCTCCAAGTGTCTATGAGGAAACAAACAGCTCTGCTTTATCAACATGTATGGCTACCAAGTTAAACACAGTTATACACACACACACACACACACACACACGCTGCTCCTCACATTTATGCCAAGACCATTGTTGTGTCACCATTTGTCAAAATCAATTCTTTCTTAAAATACATATGACCACTTATATCACCCTTCATCCACATGCATTGTTACCAACAAGTGTCGTTCTTTTATTTTCACTTTTTTTTAAAGCACAAAGCCTACAAAGTCTTTTGATTGTGAATGTGCATCTTGGGGAAAAGGTTATGTTTAGTTTTCACTTTTACAGAGGTAGGGTAAGGAATCATGAAAAATGCAAGTTAGTTTCAAGGAATACAAAATTGAGAAAGCATAGAGAAATAGAAGTAAAGATGATAGATAAAAGGTAGATTGTTTTGATACTTGTGGTCCTGGTATACAACTCTTAACGATTCACACCCTGCCTCCCCCAAGTGATCCAGGCAGCAGAGTGCAGAAGAAAGAAAGGGAAGAAGGAGAGAGAGTTTTTTGCTTTCTGTGGCTATATATACCCAGTCAGTCAAACCCCTTTCAAGAGGTAGGATATGTGCCAGGCTGTATGCTAAGTACAAGGAATACAAATATAAAGGAGGAATAATCCCTGCCCTCAAGGAGTTTAAATTCTAATTGAAGAGAACACATATAGGGTAGTGGTGAAGAGGGAAGGGAATTCTGATATAAGGAAGCAAGGGAATGGTGGATTGATGCATAGGGCAGCTTCCTTTTCAGAAGCAAGAGCAATTAATAGATTTAGGCTGAGAACCTGGATTCAGATTTTGACTCTAACTTTTTACCTGTATAATCTTGGGTAAGTCACTTCACTTTCTCTGGGATTCCATTTCCTCACCTATACAGAGAGAGGACTAGTCTCTATTCTCAGAGGTCTCTTCCAATTCTAGACTCTGATGCTATGACTCTGCCAACTTCCTCAATGTATGCCATACCTGGCTTACACAATTTGCCTCTACTCCATCACCTGTTATTATCCTTAAGATTTCAGCATCTATTTTGATAATCCTCCCATCCATCTGACTTTACAATTCCTCTACTGCCTTAGTTCCAATGACTTCATTCTCTAATTCACTTTAGCTGCCATATGCTTGATCAAATCCTGGACCTTACCATCAGTTTGAATCGCCTCTGCTACCAAGGTTTTAAATTCTGAAATCCTTCTCTTTCACCAAACCCCTTTATTGTTCTATCCCTCCACTCTCTTACTTCCCCTGAGTCTGCCTTTCACCACTTATTGTGACCTCCAGTCCCTCAAGACCTCCCTATTCTTCTCCCTCATCAACCAGTTTCTGGTCTCACTCGATGAAACTAAGCTGATGCTTTAGCCCCCATCTCAACCCACCCTTCATGAAATGCATGCCAATGGTACTATAATTACTTTGGTATGTACAGAAACAATGCAGAGGGGTTGACAGTCACCAGTAATAGTGAACTTGTGACCTGGGTTTTTAAATATGCCATGCAGCTGCCCTAGGCTGCTGGTTGACACTTCCTAGGGTATTTGTAGCTACTATTAACAAAGAAAGCTACTGTATACTAATTGGGTTGTTCAATGTTCAGTCTCCTTATGACACTGTTTAACTTGTTCCCTACTAACAGTGATCTAGGGAAAGTGTCTAGCCTCAGCTCCTTCTCAGCTATTTATTAGTTGTTACTGACATAAATCTAACCATTTGGTTCTATTTTGCTTTATATTTATTTGTGTACATTGGGTCCGATTACAAGGCTATAAACATCTTGTGGATAGGAGCCAAATCTTATTTAATGTTTTCTCTCCATCCATGCCTAACATGGTGGTCTGTACATCATAGATGCCCCCTCCTAATGTTTATGGAAGTATAAAGGTAATGTGATACAGTAGAAAGCCCACTAGTTCTGGAGTTGGAGGTCCTGGGTTCAAATGCTGTCTGTGATATTCACTATTTGTTTGACATTGGAAAATTAGAATTTCTGAATCTCAGGTTCTTCATCTGTGTGTGTGTGTGTGTGTGTGTGTGTGTGTGTGTGTGTGTGTGTGTGTGTGAGAGAGAGAGAGAGAGAGAGAGAGAGAGAGAGAGAGAGAGAGAGAGAGAATATAGTAGTATAGTAGCTATAATACCAATCTGACTGGGTTATGGAAAGTACCAACTGAGTTAACATGCACAAACTTCAAAATAAACATCAGCTATTATTTTTATTCATGGAGGAGAGAGAGGTCAATAGAAATGGCCCTGGATCTCAGATATACACGTCTTCTGGCAAGAGAGAGATGGGTGGTAGGAAAAGGAGGCAGTAAGGATGGGCACAGGAGGATGGGAGAGGATCTGGAAAACAGAAACAGCAGGATTTGCTACACTCTGCTTGAAGTAGATGGGCTCATGATCCCAGTGGATGCATTTGGTAGAAGCTAATGATGCTCAAATCATAGGGTCCTCAAATATCAACTGTTCTGAAAACAGTCTTTCCATAGCTGTAGCCGGACCAGGCCCAACTCAATCTCCACCAGGGAATGGGAGTGGGAAAGGTGACTTCTGAGGGAGAGACAATATAGACAGTTTAGTCCCTATTGATCCCTTTCCCTCTCTGCTCCCCACCTTCCACCCTTACAAGTAGGCAGAATGCCTTGTTGGGGCAGTGGAAAATTCCCAGACTCTTCCATCTGCTCCCTGATGTCACAAATTCCTTTAATAAGAGACAAATCCTTTTATTCCACATAGAGAGACCTGACGTTTAAAATACAAATAACTGAGAATTATATTGTGCTCTAAAGTTGGCAAAATGCTTTGCATACATTATCTGATTTAAGCTGCACAACAACCCCACAAGTACTACTGCTAACTATTAAGCTTTCTTTATAAATTAGGTAATAGGCTCAGGGCTGTCAAGTATTTCCATGGAGAAACTGGAGATAGGATTCCAACCCAGATCTTCCAAACATTGTCTAAAACCTCATCTACTCTACTGTGTTCCATTTAGCTATGCCCATAAGAGGGAATAATGTAGAATAAGTGATATTAGAACCTTTTTTGATTGGGTAGGAGAGAGAATGAAGAGGAAATTAGAGAATAAGCCAGGAGAGAGTCATAGATAGAGGAAAGAGGGCACCAAGACAAACTTCATGTGCTTCTAATTATGCCTATAGTCAGACCAACTACTTTTAGCTGTATGCAGATTAATAGAGTTGTTCTAGGGGCATTCATTCAGGTTAATCTTAAACAGAAGAAGAAGGTAGAGATAGCCAATGCCCTTACTGCTGCAATTGAATGTGTGCCTCAGTAGGTGATGAAAGAAAAGATGATAGCCCTCAAATGAAAAAGAGAGAATTTATCTGGAAACCTAGAATTTATTCAAAGTATGTTTGTTCCCATAGAACTAGAGCTTGAAAATACCTCTCATTTGACAGAAGAGGAAACTGAGGGACAGGGAGGTCAAATGATATGCCCAAGGTCACATAGATAGTAAGTATCAGAAGTAAGATTTGAATCCAAGTCCTCTGACCCCAAAATGAGTGGCTTTCCACTGTATCAATCTGATCTTCTCTTTGTTGATGTTGCTATGCCCTCCTTTGTGCACAAAGAAAAATTACTGCCCATTCTACCAGCTGCAAAGCAACAGAGTTCACCTATTCTCTGCCATTCATCAGAGAAGCTTCTCTGCCCTCTATATGCTTCTCCATCTGCACAAATCTTGCCCAGTCTTCAAGCCTCCCCGACTCCTCTCAGAAGCCTCCCCTGAGTATTCTTGACCTTATTGAGCTTGGCCTTCTCTTAATTTCTATGCTCCTTATAATTTCTACCACATGATGTAGGAGTTACTTGTAAACCCAAATCACTTGTTGTTTCCTTTTGTGTTAGAGCCATCTTCTCAACTCTATTGTAAGCTCCTTGGGGGCAAGCATCATATCTCTTATAGCACCAGTATAGTGTGAGGTATAGAATCAATCAGTACCAGCTAAGTATTTTTCAATACATTAACAAGAGCAAGGGCAACAGGACCAAGTCAAGTCAGCACATTGTAATATGAGTGTTTAAATCAGAAAACTGGAAGTGAGATCATTTAACCCAGGAGTTCTTAACCTTTGTTTTGTGAGTGTCACAGACCTTTTTGGAAGTCTAATGAAGCCTATGACCCTTCTCAAAAAAGTTTTGAAAATGCATAAAATATATAGGATTTATATATATATATATATATATGTATAATATATATGTATAATATATGTATGTATGTGTGTGTGTGTATATATATATATACACACATATGTAGGATTTAAAAGGAAACCAATTGTATTGAACTAAAGGTGTATTTTACCCCATCCAAGTTCACAGATCCCCTCCCAATTTATCTTGGACCCCCAGGTTAAGAATCCTTAATCTAGTCCAACCCTTCATTTGATGGATGAGAAAAGTGAGGCCCAGAAAGATTCAATGTCCTATAATTAGATAGTAGCAGAAATAGCCCTAGAATACAAATATGACTCAATCAACCAACAGGTACTTATTAAATGTTTACTGTGTGCCAGGTACTCAGTGTGCTAAGCAGTGAAGGTACAAATACAATAAATGGTACAATCCTTACTCCCAAGGAGCTTACATTATCAGGATATTCTGTCACTCCATTGCTATGTGTACCTCCCAATAGAATATACTGCCAGAGAACACAAATCATGTGTCTCTACATGTGTCATAAAGTGGCTAGAGAAGGGAATCACAAGGAGTATAGTGGCTAATGTATCATGGAGCTCTTACTAAACATAAAATAAAATATAAATGTAAAAAAAAAGGTCATCTCTCTACTGAAGTTATTTGACATTTGTCTATATACATGTTGTTTCCCTAGTAATATTTAAGCTGCTTGTGGTGAAAGATGGCTTCTTTTTCTTTTTTAACCCCAGTGCCTGGCACATAGCAAGTACTTAATAAATAAATGTTTGTTAAATTGTATTATTATTATTTCTATTACCTCAAGGGGAATTTTATTTAATATTTTGGGTACATATAATACATGTATGTGTAATTTTGTTAAATAATAAAAATAAAATCACATTATTACCTCCAAAATGAGAAGGAGATATTCATTAAGGTCTGGGGCATGTTTTTGAGTGTCCTGATTCATTGCAGATTCTTGATAAGCAGATTATCAAAAAAATTTGAAAAATGTGTCACAGTGAATGGCTTTATTAGGAAGAAATTATTTGTAGAATGAAGGAAAATAGAAAGAGGAGCTGCTGGGACATTTAAGTCAAAGAACTGGCAACAAAAGAGTATGAAATCATGTAAATGGGATTCCTTTCTTTGGAATTATTTATCTTTAGGGATAGAAGGAAGAAGCAAATAAATGATTTTGAAAGTGACAAGCTATTTGAGGATGGAGTATCAAGATCCAAAGAGAAAATAATGAATCACAGAAGAAAATATCTTAGGATGCTATTTTCCAATTGTCAGTAGCCTTTTATTTTTCTTCCCCTTAACAGCTTACATCTTTTTTTCTCCATTTCAGATAAATGCTCACATGAATTATACTGTGCCTTGCCCAAAGTTACTCACAGTAACTATGTCCCCGAGAGAGCCAGGAATGTGTCATTTTACCATCGAGACAATTGGATCCAATACATACTGCAAACCTAATGGGGTATTTGGAGAAGCAGGGTCATGGTGGTGAGGATAACCTTTATTCTACTTCATCTGTCCTTTTAACCCACAACCACCAGGTGTCGCTAGTGCAGACCACATGCCATGTTCGTAAGCTCGCACTATGAGCTGGGTGATGTGCTAAATCATTGTTATTGCAAAGCTGTGCTTCTCGGAGAGCTGTTACAAATGACAAAGAAAACATCCCTGACTCTGCAGAGCAGTCTCCTTTCATCTTCCCTTTCGGAGGGGCAATGTGCTCTCTTTTCTTTGTCTTGTTTCATCATTCCTGGAATCCACCATCCTTTTCCGTCAGCAGGATGGAATACTATCTGTCCCTGTTGATGCTTCCATTAAATCAAAGAGTGTCTTTGAAAACCTGCCGTGGCCAAGTGACCCTATGACCTTGAAAAAAAATCAGAGGAGACCAGTGAGGTAACGGTCTTTTAAAAAAAGTCTTAAAAAGCAGAGATTTGTTTATTCTCAGAGAAATGGAAACATTAACAGGCTAACCCCATGGAAATGGCAGGGCTGTACAGAGAACTAAAGTGCTTCATGTACTACGTGCTTTTGTAGCTGAAGGATCTGAGTCCTTGGTTCTTTGACAAATAAAGAAAGTGCTTCTGTTGTATTGAAGGAGAAATTCAAATGAAAGGTTTTCTTTCCCAAGGGGCTGTAAATCACTGTTTCATTTATGAATAATTAAAATAATAATTGTTTTTATTTAAAATTAATTTTATTGATATCTTTTATTTTTAGAACACCTTAATTTCCAAATAGTCCTTTCCTCTTCAGTTAACCAACATTTTAATAAAGGGGGGGAGAGATCAATTCAACAAAACTAACACATCAACCAAATCTAGTAGTATATATAATGTTATACATCCATAATTCTACACATCTGCAAAAAAGGGGGAGAGGTGCTTTTTTATGTCTTCTTCTGGTTTAGGCTTGGTAATTATAATTATATTATATATGAGATTTTTGTCTGTTCTTACCATTTATGTTGCCATAGTCAATGTACATATTGTTTTTCTAGTTCTATTTACTTTACCCTCCATCAAGTTATTATAAATTTTCTCATGCTCCTCTGAATTCCTCCTATTAGCCATTTCTTATGGCATAGTAATATTCTACTAAATGTATGTGTCTTGATTTGTGTAACCATTCCCCAATTCATGGGCATCTACTCTCCTTTTACTTCTTCCTTACTGCAAAAATTGCTTCTGTAATATTTTGGTATCTTGTCTTTCTGCAGAAGCTAAGGAGATCAAAAATCTCTGGGTCAAAATAACTGACTTTACATAACACTTAAAAGTTTGTGAAGCCCTGGATGCAAAGTCTCATTCAAGCTACAGTTCTTCAAAGGAAGTACTTCTTCACCTATTATTATCCCTGATGTAGGTTGATGTATCTACGTCTCAGAGAGATTAAGTGGCATCACCCTGCCACACAGCTTATAGGCAAGAGAGGCAGGATTTGAAAACAGGTCTTTCTTGATTCCAAGTTTGGTACTCTATCCCCTATATCATATGATCATGTATAACACCAAGAGGTTTGATTTTCTTGTTGTTAAACTTCTCTAAATATTGAACTGTGGTACAATGGAAAGAGCTAACGATTCTGGCATCAGAGGACCTGGGTTCAAATCTCAGCTCTGATAATTACTACCCATGCACCTTAAGCAACTTCCCTGGGCCTTGGTTTCCTTTTTTTGTAAGATGAGGGGATTGAGCTAGATACCCTCTGAGGTCCCTTCCACCTCTCTAGATCTTTGATCTTATAACCCAAGCTTGTCTGTCTCTATATTTAATCTTTCCTAATTTAGATTTAAATATAGGTTGGTTGTTGTCTTTCATTCTTGAAGAGGATCAAAATGACATCGTTATTGATCCAAATATATATGCCTAACAAAAGTTTTAATTAGGCAGGACCAGAAGCCTGAAGAAGGAATGTGATCAATTATACTTGTACCATTCAGCATATTTCCTGATGATTTCCATTGCCTGCCCCTCAAAGGGGCACATTGTGCTTGGATGATAAAGATCCAGGACAACATAGAGAAGGCAACCTAAGTCATGCTCTCCCTTTCCTCATGTAGCATGACAATAAGCTATTCACACATTCAAATGAGAAACTCTTTCTGATCAGGTTAGAGCTATTCATCTGGCTCCAGTGCACATGTGGTCTCTTTTGTCCCTTCCCTGCCCACCTTACCCAGGAGCACTGAATGGACTGGATTTGTGAATTCTTTCAACAGCCATTATCAAGTGAAGCGCCGAGAGGCAGGTGGCGAGCTACAATCTGGTCATGTCCCGTCAATCAAACCACAGACAAACATTCACTCCACAATGCTGAAGGGCTCAGAAAAGCTACAAAAGCCCCACACAGAGATAAAACTCTCAAAAATAAAGGGGCAGGGAGAAATTTAAATGACAATAGATTTCACCTGACTGGAGCTACAGGCGATAAAGCCTGTGAGCCTGGAGCAGGGAAATAAGGCTGGGAAGTTAGTGGCTTCAGGTTGGTTGGTGGTGATGTTTCATCCTCTCGAAAATGTCACCAGACTAATTAGCCAGTTCCTAGCTAGAACAATCATTACATTTAATTTGATGCTTGATGCCCAACAGGTATTGCTTCCATTTATGTAAGAACTGTGGCCTCCAGCTAAGGATGCAGAGAAGTGGAAGTGAAGGAACAATCGCTTTAAACCGCTCTGCTACTCCTGAAAAAAAAGTAGAAGGAACAGAAGGAAGCTGTGTTGAGGCTTAGTCTGTGTCTGCTCCATTGAAACAGAATCCCAGAATGCTAAAGACAGAAGCAGCCTTA
The DNA here is from genome assembly GCF_003287225.1 of Phascolarctos cinereus. Classification (NCBI taxonomy): domain Eukaryota; kingdom Metazoa; phylum Chordata; class Mammalia; order Diprotodontia; family Phascolarctidae; genus Phascolarctos; species Phascolarctos cinereus. The sequence continues at coordinate 68,775,396 of NW_027555736.1, read as the reverse complement.
GAAATTAGAGGAGCAGAGATTTAAGACCAGAAGGCACCTCCGAGGTTATCTAGTCTAATTTGCTTATTTTGTAGCTGAGGAAACAGTCCCAAGGCATGATTTTCCCAAGATCAGATAGTTAATTCGGAGCAGAACTAGGATTCAAACGCTCCGATTTCAAATCCAGCACTCTTTCTGCTGTAGCATGCATATATTCATTATATATAACTTCTTATTAAAAAAGTTTTATATTTTACATTTACATTTACAAATGGATCACTCCCCCACTCCTCCTAAATAAGCCACCCCTTCTAACAAAGACTAAGACAAAAAGAGAAAAAAAGCAGTTTAGCAAAACCAACCAACACAACAACAACCATCTCTGAATCTGTATGGAATATTCCACACTCACAGTCTCTCACCTTTGCAAAGAAGGAAGGGAGGTACTTTTTCTAGTTTCTTCTCTGAGACCGAGTTGAGCTATTATAAATACACAACATCCATTTTTCTTATTGTTCTTTCCATTTTCATTGTCACAGGCATTGGGTATGCTTATTTCATTCTGAATCAGTTCATGTGAGTCTTCCTATACTTCTGTGAATTCTTTGTATTTTTTTATTTTAGGGACATAATATTCAATTATACTTACGCACTACAATTTGTTTAGTCATCTCTTTGTCAATGGGCATCTACTTTGCTTCCAGGTCTTCAGTACAACAAAAGGGGCTGCCATCAATATTTTGGTGTATATGGAACCTTTTTTTTTTTGTCCTCATAAGGGTATATGCCTAGCAATGAGATCAAAGAGAAAAAGGGTATAGACATGTTAATTACTTTTTTTTAGTATAATTCCAAATTTCTCTCTCCTGTAAATCAATCCATACCTCCATCCCAATAATGTATTAATGCACCTATCATATCACAGCCCCCTTATATTTTGTCATCTTTGCCCAATTGATTGCTAGGTATGAGGTGAAATCTCAGAATTGTTTTGATTTGCAGTTATCTTTTCATCAGTGATTTGGATCAATCTTTTCTGTAGTTATTAATAGTTGAGAGCTATTCATCTGATTCTCACAGGGAGAAACTGGTTGCTGTAGTGTAAGTGATGGGAAGCCTGGGATGAACTAACCACTTATTTTTAGAGTTTGTGATAGAGAAGTGGAAATCCTAGTATAGTCCAACATTCACCCTCGATTTGGAGAAAGTGGAGTTCAAAGGGTTTAGTCTGGCCTCTAGGCCATGGGAGTTGTTCTGTGAAGTTTGTATTCAGTCAAAGGGCCACACTTGAGGAACTAGAGGGCCAGACTTGGCCTGAAGGCTGCAGGTTCCCCACCCCTGGTTTAGATGAAAGATAAGTAGGATCTCATGGACCAGAATGCTTTAAGAAAAGTCAGCATAGGCAATAAAATATGCTTATGGATGAAATTCTGAAGACATAAAAGGAAAAAAATTCCAATGAGAAGGAAAAATGAGATTTGCCTACAGGAACCTAGTTGGATAACAGGAAACCCACTAACCAACTTACTTTTAAAAGAAATATATAAAATATGGAAGCAACACTAGGTAGCCAAGGATGAATCAAAAGGGTGGCATGATCCATACCTCCTTCCCCATTGGCTTCCCATCTCCTGCCAAAAAAAAAAAAAGGTGTTAGGAATGCTAAAATTCAGAATGAGTTGAGTCAGGAAAGGGAAAGGCAGCAAAATGGATTTCTAAAAAGTTATATTGGGATTAAAAAGAGAATCAAAGAAGGGCTAGGATCTTTGGGAGAGGATTGGATAATGATAACTGACAATAAAGAGAAGGGTAGACCTAGCCTTGCTTCTATTTTGCTTCCATTTTCTCTGTCAAGAAAAATGACCTTTGTATTGGATATAATAAATAAAAATGAGGAATAGGAAGTTGAAGTCCAAGATAAGTAGGCAGTAAGAGGGTACTTAGTCCCTTGATGAATTCAAGTCACCTGATTAAGGTTAATTTTATCCTCCAGTAATCAAAGAACTGGCAGATGTGATTGGTGTGGCTTTGTTAGTGATGTTGGAAAGAGTGAAAAACAGGAGAAGGTACCAGGGGATTGGAGAAGGGTGAATATTATCTTTATTTTCAAAAAAAGTGAAGAGGGTCTGCAAACAGTAGGCCAGTGAGCTTGAATTTGACTCCCTGGACAATTGTAGAATGGATCATTAAAGGGAATGTGGGCAAATATTTATAAAGGAAGGTATGATTACAAAGGGTCAAAATGGTTTCATCAGGTACAAATCTGGCCTCTGACTCTTACTAGCTGTGTGACCCTGGGCAGTAACCCTGTTTGCCTCAGTTTCCTCATCTGTCAAATGATCTGGAGAAGGAAATGGCAAACCACTCCTGTATCTTTGCCAAGAAAACTCCAAATGGGGTCATGGAGAGTTGGATGTGACTGAACAAAACAACAAAAACTAAACTAATATATGAGGGAAATAACATAAATATAATTCACCTAGATTTTAGCAACACTTTTAGTAAAGTGTCTCACACTGTTCTGGTGAAGGAGAGATATAGATTAGATGAGATTAGAATTATCTATATTCAGCATTGTAAGATGACTAGACTCAAAGAGCAGTAGTTGATCGTTCAATGTCAAGATGGCAACATAGCCAGGGGTCTTGGCTTGGTCCTGAGATATTTAACATTTTTATCAATGACTTTAATGAAGGCACAGATAGCATACTTATCAAATTTGCAAAACTGGGAGAGTTAGCTCACAGTGAGTAATAGGATTTAGATCTTGGCAGCCTAGAACATTGAGAGGAATCCAATGAGATGAAATTCAATAGAATAAATGTCTTACACATGGGTAAAAAAAACAAACCAGCTTCACCACTGTAAGACAGAGGAGGGCTGGTTAGACAGCAGTTGTTCTGAAAAAGACTTGGGGAGTTTTAGTGGATAGCAAAGTCAATGTGAATCAGCTTTGAGCTGCTGTAGCCAATAAAGCTAATTTGATCTTGGGCCGTGTTTGGAGAAACATAGCTCCCAGGAATAGAGAGGTAATAGTCTCACTGGACTCTGCCCTCATTAGATCTCATTTGTCCTGTTGTGTTCAGTCCTGGGCCCCATGGTTTAAAAAGGATATTGAAAAGCTGGAAAATGTCAAGAGGAAAATACTCAAGATGGTGAAGGGCCTTGAGACTATAGCATATGGTTGAAGGAAATTAGCATGTTTAGCCTGGAGAAGATAAGCCCCAGTGGCCAGGGGGACATGACAACTATCTTTAAGTTTTTGAAGGGTCATCATGTGTTGTAGGAATTAGATTCATTTGACTCTAAAGGGCAGAACCCAAAATGGTGACTGGAAGCTGTTAAAAGATCAAGTTGGACTTGATATTAGGAAAAATTTGCTAACAACTAGAGCTACTCAAAGGTAGAATGTGTTGCCTTGAAAGGTGGCTGCTTCTCTTCCTTGGAAATCTTTAGGCAGATGTTGCATGACCCTCTGTCATGTATGTTAAAGTGGGTATTCTTTTCATGTGTGGTTTGGATAAGAGAGCCATCGAGGCTCCTTCCAATTCTTGGATTCTGTGATCCTTAGTCTTATATATTTGTACCAATTTCCTGTGTATCTCAGATATCAGACCTTTATCAGAGATTTGATATAAGGAGTCTTTCTCTATTGATTCCCTCCATTCTTATATTAGTTGCATTGATTTTGGTCATATTTGTTGTGGTTGTTCAGTCTTTTCAGTCTTGTCTGATTCTTCATGACCCTATTTGGGGTTTTCTTGGCAAAGATACTGGAGTGGTTTGTCATTTCCTTCTCCAGCTCATTTTACAGGTAAGGAAATGGAGGCAAACAAGGTCCTGGAAATATTAAGTGACTTGTCTAAATGAATGGTAGAGCCAGAACTAGAATTCAAGTGTCTTTACTCCAAATCCAGAGAAAGTAAGTTTCATGCAGTTTTTAAAACAGTGTACCTTGAAATGGGAAACCTGATTTTGAGTCCTGGATCTGGCATTTACCAGCTATGTGACTATGGCTAAGTCCCTCTACCCCTCTGAGCCTTGGTTTACTTAATTGTAAAATGGAAATAAAATTTGCATTGTTACTGTGTTTTTGCAGAGGAGGAAACTGAGGCTGAAAGAGATTAAGTGATTTTTTTGTAATGATGGTTGCAAGCTACTGTCAGAAGTGAGATTTTAGCTTGGGCCTTTCTAACCAGAGACCCAAGGCTTGCTACAGTAGCCCTGTATGAGGGAAAACAAAATGATTAAATTTGAGCTAATAATCGACCTTTCGGTCAGGGAAGATTGAGCATTATGCACCATTGCTTTTCTTTGCAACAAGTCTTTATAATGTCACCTTGGATATCTCTTGTTGAATGTGCTCATCCTCCCCACCCATTTCAAGAAGGGCTGTTTATTTTTAACATTACTCTTTTCTCTAAAGCCTTCTAGGAATAGAGTAGGTAGCTGTATATCTCCTTTCCTTCCAGACACAGAATAAGTTGCGTTCCTATTAAGCCCCAAAACGACTCTGTGATGTAGAGGGGGAAGATTATGCCACATACTTTAAATATCTTTGTGTGGCAAGAGGAGAGCTTAAAGAGAAGTTGCCAGCATCAGAGTGAGGAAGAACAAGATGAAATTCAATCTGTGTGGTAAGGAGTAAGCGTACTTTTCTTTTCTTTCTTTTTCTTTTTTTTTCTTTTGGTAAGGCAATGGGGTTGTGACTTACCCATGGTCACACAGCTGGTAAGTATTATGTATCTGAGGCTGGATTTGAACTCAAGTCATCCTGAATCCAGGGCCGGTGCTCCAACCACTGTGCCACCTAGCTGCCCCTAAGCGCGCTTTTCTTAGAACATGTGTTGGCTGGTGCAGACACTTAACCATTCTTCAATAAAAGTGACCACTAAATTTCATTCTGTGTGAGGCCAATGCTCATCTATACATAACCCTTGTTCAAACTACCCCTCATGTGTACATACATATACTATATAATATGATATAATATATATGGATACAATCTTGCAATTTTAATAATAACTAGAATAAAGAAATACTAAATGTACTGCTATAGAGAAATGGTTAAATTGTGGCACATTATAATTCATTTAAGACTGACAAGGAAGGAAAAGAAGGAAACAATGATTTATTTAGTGCCTACCTTGTGTGAGACACCCGGCTAAGCACTTTACAAATATGAATTCATTTGATCGTCACAATTCTGGGAGGTAGGTGTTATTATTATTTCCAATTTACAGTGAGGAAACTGAGGCAGAAAGAGGTCAAGTGATTTGCCTAGGGTCACACAGCTAGTTAAGTTTCTGTGGCTGCATTTAAACTCATATCTTCCTAGCTCCAAATCCAGTCACTCTTATATCACTTAGCTGCCTCAAGTATGAGGCCTAAAGACCTATAGTGGAGTATATACTAACTATGATCAAAAGAGGAAAAGTAAATGAGAATGATGTTAGATATCTGTTGAATTGAATTGCACTGAAGTGAATGAAGGGAAAAAATGTTGATGTCAATTTAGAGAGAGAGACTAAAATGGCATTATAATACTCTGTGCATTGAATGAATTTGTTTAAATGCAAGTAGTTACTGAGCAAATATGATGGATTATACTGATGTTTAATGTTAGGTTTTTAGTAAAGCATTTAAAAAAAAGAAATAAAAATGATGGAGCACATTGCCATCCACCTAAAAAGGATTCCATCTTTTAGGTTCTGTGAAATGCTGCCGTGGTTTAAACTCTCACGTATCACTGTGAAAAATGGCTGCTCTTTCTGCAAATCCTTGATCCATTTTGTGGATTTAATTTTTCATTCATTCATTCAAAGAAACATTAACAGAGCACCTTATGATATAAAGCTTCTTTCCCAAAATGGTATTTAATTTAGAAGAAACTATGGTCCAGATAGGGTCCAAGTAATCCAAATGTAATTTGGTTGTGGTTTTGTGGTTGTGTTAATATGTTTCACTTATGTTTTCCTCAAGAGACTGTGGGGTCTAGACAATGATGAGCTTCCTGCCACTCACTTGGGCTGGTATTGTGGTACAGAGGGAATGGAGTGTTGGGCTAATATGATTTGTAAAGAAACTTGAAACTGAAAAACAGCTTGGAAAGGATAAAAGATGATTGTCAGCAAAACCAACTCAGGGAGAACTAACCATGGGGCTGATTGTCCAGCAAAGAAACAGGCTAGTTTAGTGAAATTTGGTGTTGCTATTAAAGGAAGTACCTGAATCAGAGTTTGGGGGTGGTAAAGAAAATAGTATGATAGGTGAATATGAGGCCAAGACAGAAAGAAACTTTGCTCCTTTAGACACCATTGGAACAGAGAAAAATTGATCTAGTCTTGGATAGGGAATAGAAATAAGAAAGGACTAGGAGGCAAAAGTGAGACTATCAGAGACCAGACTATTAGAGAACCTAAACCAAATTGAATTGAATCATGTGAGATTACATATAATTGGCCTAGTTGTTATATTCTAGGATTTCTTTATAGTGCATTAAAATAATTTGGACACTTTAAAGTAGTGAGTGGAAAAAAAAGGTTTTATTAAGCAACCATACAAATACAAAAGTAAGATAATCCTTACCCTCAGGGGGCTTACATTCTAGCCGTTATTGTTCAGTCATTTTACTCATGTCCTAACCCTTTTTTTTTTTTTGCAAAGGTACTGGAGTAGTTTGCATATTTTTCTCCAGTCCATTTTACAGATGAGGAAACTGAGGCAAAAACAGGGTTATGTGACTTGCCCAGGGTCACAGAGCTAGTAAAAGTCTGAGGCCAGATTTCATCTTGGGAAGGTGAGTCTTCCTGCTTTCAGGCCTGGCATTCTATCCACTGTGCCACCTTGCTGCCTTACCTTCTAATAGTAGGAAATAATACATATGGGGAAGTTGTGGCCAGTGTAAGGAATTTTAATGTGAGGAGTAATAGAGCTGATGAATGGATATTATCATATATGCATATTATCACACCCTTCCCAGGAGCAGAAACACAGAATCAGGGAGTTAGATGGGCACTCAGCAGTCATCTAGTACAACCCTACATGAAAGGACTACCTACTATAACATACCTGACAAGCTTGGAGATGTCTGTGATCATGCTCTAAAGCTACTATCCTAACTTCTGATCCCATTGATGAGTTTGTACCATGGCTATTACCTTCCTCTTAGGGTTCTAGGCTCATCTCTAAGGATTTGAGTATGTCTTTCCTAATGCTCTAGCTTAAAGCCCCCACTGGTATGCTTTGCACCATGATTACTATGTGATATCAATTAGTTTTTAGAAAGAGGACTTAACTAAAGGTAATATTAGTGAGAAGAGTTGTACTATGGAAGTGTTTTGCATGACTACACAAGCATAACCTGTATCTAGTTGCTTGCCTTCTCAATGAGGGTGGGTAGGGAAGGAGGAAGGGAGAAAATTTGGAGCCCAAAGTTTTAAAAATTGTTTTCACATGCAACTGGGAAATAAGATATACAGGCAATAGGGTATAGAAATTTATCCTGCCCAACAGGAAAGTAGAAGGGGAAGGAGATAAGAGAAGGGCAGGGAGGGGGGAGATAGAGGGGAAGGCAGATTAAAGGAAGGGATATTCAGAATGTACACTGTCTTGGGGTGGGGGGAGGGACAAGATGGGGAGAAAATTTGGAACTCAAAATCATGTGGAAGTGAATGTTGAAAATTAAAAATAAATAAATTAAAAAAGAGAATAGCTGGTACAAAATATTTCCCCTAAAAGTCTGTGATAACATTCTCCCACAAGTAAATATAGAATCTAGGGCAAGATGGTCTCTAGCTTACAGATCATGTCTACTAAAAGGGGGTAACTCATAGCTCCTGAAAGTAATTTTGCTGAAGTTTCCAAGAAGTTAAATTTAGGTACAATTTAGTTTTTTCTATGGGATTCTTTGTAGAGCTTTGAATCTTTTTTCCTTCTCTTATTCAGTTTATCTTGGCTCCTAATACAGACACTACCATCAACTCTTCTGGAGATGCTGCAAATATACTAGCCAGGATATGGAAAGATAAGAAGTACAAAATCTTCTAGTCCTCTGAAAGTCTTAAGATCTTCCTTTGTCTAAAATGGGAGGAGGAGGCCAATACACATTCCTCTCCTTGTTCATTAGTTAATGGGTGACTATGGTTTTGGCCCTGGGACATCACATTTCTAAAGTTTTCAAAGCACTTTACAAATATTACCTCATTAACAATCCTAGAAGGTGGATGATATTATCACTCTCATTTTACAGATGAGTAAACTGAAGCTAAAATTGCCTAAATGACTTGTCCAGGGTTACACAGCTAGAACATTCTAAGACATTTAGCTAGAACTCTTTTTCCTGGCTCACAATTTGCTTGAATTCCCAGTTTCAACCAGCTACCTCACTTTATTTACATAGGCCCCAGAGGCATTATTTAATCAGACTGAAGTCAATCCTTCAATCAATCAGAAAGAATCACTTTTTTTTTTCACTCAGGGAGGTATCCAGGCCATGTTTATATCTAGAGAACATTTGAATTTTTTTCCTCTCACCTGATGAATGTATCAATATGTAGGTAGCATCTTATCACTGACTTTAAGTGGGGGATGGAGTAATAAAGATGAAGCACATTTTATAGCAAAAATTTCCCCTAAAATTTGCATATTTGGTGAATTTTTTAAAGACCAAATACTCAAAAAAATGGATACAAGGTCTCAAATTCCTGTTCTGATTCAGAAAGATAAAATGACTACTTATGAAAAGTTAGAGCTACGTATAAAAAATTTACAAAATATTATTTTGAAATATTTCCTAATTTAAAAAAAAAATCTGCCCTGCAAATGAAATAGAAGAAAGTAAGGAACAGCTGATTAATCACTTGACTGACCTACAGAAGTGATTCTCATTTTATCCTGAAGACCTAACTATTTCTTAATATGAATGGATAAAGAACCCATATGATACATCCTGTTCTCACACCATCTGGATAAGAATAGTTAATAGACTTGTTGTATTCTAGTGTGCTGAAACAAACATTTAAACCCAAAAGTCTTATTAGTTTTGGTTATGGGTGAATACAAATTTCTCTGGTTCACCAAACAAAGTGACATATATTTCACTTCTATTTGTAACATCTTAATTGGGTTTTTTACTGTATTTGCTATAATATTTCATCTCAATTTATGGTTGAAAAAGACTCACCAGCAATGATATCATCAATAGCACTATATTTAATATGATTATTATGATTATTATTTTATGAACTACAAACATGACAATTTAAATCTTTTAATCAATAAGAAGGTATTACATCATTTTATTGTCTATGATTTGTTTCTCTTATAAGAATTATGAAAATATTTAAACAAAATATGAGTACATTTATTTGTATAGATTAATTAATGAAACTTGTGTATAACTATTAATAATAATATAAAATGGAGGATTCATTGCCATGCTGGGGGGAAGGTGGGGAGGGTTGGGTGGCAAATTGTGTTTTCCTCTTTTTTTAGCCTTTTATACCTTCAGGCAAGCACTGTCCACTTGGGAAGAGGAAGAAAGGAGCAAGATACTAGCACCTGACACATTGCTGCTTGGCACCGTTGTTATATTTTTAATACCCACACCTTTCATTTCCATCTATCTTTGTAGATTGGGCTCTCAAACATAGGGTAATTGGCCAGAGTCTCCAAACAAACACCAGCCTGGAAAGGAAGCTAGGGCTATGTCAGAAGGACTTTATCATAGCCTTAACTCTTATAAGAATGATGACCCTTTGCTGCCTGGGTATGGTAACAAATGTTATCACAGTGTATCAGACACCCAGGGAAGGGACACAAAGACATGTTCTCCTTCACTTGATTCCCTAGCGTATCAGGGGAGACATAACCATATCAGGGAACATTCTCCCCAATATACCCAGACAATTCGGGGACACCATTTTTAAGCCCCCAAAGACTCTGTTGGGCCTTACTCTTGCCAAAGTTGTCCAACCCAATTAAATCTACCAGCAACTAGTAACAGACTTTCCTCCTCCTTTTCATTTCCCAGTATAATGCTGTCTGCCATTCCAATGATTCTCCCATTTTCCCCAAGCTTTGGTACTGACCAAACCAGGAGCTATCCTTTAACATTGTGCTGATGCCTTGAATAAGACTGCTAACATCATTCCTCTCCCCCTTTCCTCAAGATCCCTATTTCTTATTCCCCTCTACAAAAAGATATATGTTATATGACCTCCCTTTATGTGCGTGGAGGCTCTGCCTCACCTCACCAAAGATCTGGAAATCCTTCAGAGAGTGTTGAGGCCAGGCAAACACTAGGAATTATCTAAAGAACTAGTGGGAACAGGAAAGAAGAGATAGGTAACTAGATAAAGCCTATCTGGTAATGGGATTCTGGCTTGAGACCTTCATATAGGAGATGGCCCAAGGAAGCATGTTTAGATTAAGGCTGACCAAGAATCAACTCAATTTTAAATCGTCAGTCAAAAGCAGCTGACCCAACTTTTCCTGGTGGACAGCTAATCTTCCATTAATTAAGCCGGGGGGGGGGGGAAGGGGGGCAAAAACTGAGCTCCTGTGAATAAGTGAGGACAGTGAAAAAATGTGGCAAACAGGAAGTTTATCATGGTAGTTCACTACAAGAACTATCGGTGATAATAACAAAAAATTGAGGCTCTTGTTCCCTCAAAAATAGAATTCAAACGGGAAATTTCAATGATGTTCTAGGAGTGGGCAATGTTAATATTTCTGCTGGTACCATGTAATAGTTCTGTATGAACAAAATACAATTTTGTCTCCTTCCTGGAAAAGATGATAGGACTGAGGGAATATTTTTCTACTCTCCGAGTCATCAGGGAGAGTGAAGTGGAATAGAAGAAATGCATTAGACAAGAAACAAAGGAGGAAAAGATCCAAGAGAGAGAAATCTTTGCCTGTGTCAGGAGGTCGGAGGGAGGAGGGTGCAGGGAGAAGCAAAAGAAGGAGTGCTAGACACTTAGAGTTAAACAAAAGTATATGACTTCTTCTGTAATGGGAAAAATTGGACTTTCCCAGGAGAAAAAAGTTGTTTTACTCTAAGCTAACTCATAGGCATCTCAAATTCAACATGCACAAAACAGAACTTATCTTTTTCCAAAACCCTATCTCTTCAAAACTTTCCAGTTCCTGTTTAAGGCACTTCCACTGCTCTATTCACCCAGACTCACTACTTTAATGTCATTCTTGACTCTCTCCCATTTATTCTACATATCCAGTCTTTTACCAAGTCTCACCATTTCTAGCTTTACAACATCTCTCCTATGTGTCCCCTTCTCTGCATTCACACAGCCACCACTCCAGTATAGGCTCTCACTTCTCTAATAGCCTTTCCCTTGGTCTCCTTGCCTCAGATTTCTCCTTACTCCAAACTCCTCCACTTAGTTATCACAAGTCAGACCGTGCCACTCCCTTTTTTTTGACAAACTGCAATGACTCCTTATTACCTCTAGAATCAAACACATAATCCTCTGTTTGGCTTTTAAAGTATTTAGTAACCTGTCCTCTTCTAACTTTTCAATATTCAATATTCTAACACTTTAGCCCTCTCCATGCACTCTGATCCATGTGGCATGAGCCTTGTTTCTATTCCTCAAACATATCCCTCCATCTGTCAGTTTCATGCCTTTTTACTAGCCATCGCCCATGCACGGAATCCCCTGTCACTTTACCTCCATGTTCTTCTTCCCTGGCTTCCTTTAAGACTCAACTTAAAACTCATCTTCTACAGGAGGTTCTTCCTGGTCCCCCTCCCCTTCACCCTTCATGCCCCCTCCAATGCTAGTGCCTCCCCTCTGGAGTTACCTTCCATCTAGTTTGTATATAGTATGTATATATGTGTGTGTGTGTGTGTGTGTGTGTGTATACATACACACACACACACACACATATACATACATACATACACACATATATATACATATACATACACACATATATGCATATATATATACACACACATATCTATATATACATATATATCTAGTATGTATATACAGCATACATGTGCATATGTAGCATGCATGTATACCTATAGTAAGCGTGTATGTATGCAGTATGCATATATAGTATGCATAGTGTGTATGTGTATATATGTATATGCATATACGGTAGTCATAGTATGTATATATGTGTATAGTGTGCATACATATATAGCATGTATGTATGTATACTATGTATGCATGCATAGTATGTATATGTGTATATAATGTGTATATATATATATTATGCAGGTGCATATATATATAGTATGTATGTGTATATACAGTATGTATATGTATATGTAACATGTATAGTTGTGTGCAATATATAGTATGTATATGTATATACTATGCATATATAGCGTGTATATGCAGTATATATAGTGTGCATATGCATATTTAGATTGTGTATGCATATATAGTGTGTATACATAGTGTATATGTATGTATGTATGTATATTGCATGTATATAGTTGTATATGTTATCTCTTACATTTGAATGTGAGCTCCTTGAGGATACAGACTGTGTTTTTGCCTCTTTTTGTATAGATGAGGAAACTGAGGCTCAGACAGATTGAAAAAGAAAGATTTGCCTGGACTCTTATGAATTTGATTGTAGGCTTGAAACCTCAAAATGAGGGAAGGAGAAAATATCCACACATATCTGCCAAGCTAGATATTATGGAAAGCAGCAGGAGCAATGCAGGATGAAGAACAGGACCAGAGAGGAAGAGTTATTCATAAGAGGCTGTATCCAAGATGAGAACTAGAAATGAAACCCATTGCCACAGCCCCTTATGCACTGAAGCATAAGCATGGGTGCTAAACAAGATGAACTAGAGCCTCAGTGTAAAGAGGCTAATTTATCTTCATGGATGTCACTGAAACATGTTGGATTGGTGGCCATAATAGGAGTATGACCATGAAGGAGTAAATGGAAGGGCATTCAAAGAATCAGCTATGTAAAGGGGGTTGGAATAGCATTGGATTAAGAAGATATACTCATTTGGGGAAATCCAGGAGCCTGTGTCAGGAAATCAGGGTGAAAAGAATTTAATACTATTCCTAGCAGGGCAGCTAGGTAGTACAGTGGATGGAGTGTTGGACCTGGAGTAAGGAAGGTTTTCCTGAGTTCAAAATCTACCTCAGATCCCTTACTAGCTGTGTGACCCTGGGCAAGTCATTTCACCCTGTTTGCTCAGTTTCCTCATCTGTAAAATGAACTGGAGAAGGAAATGGCAAACTACTCCAGTGTTTTGCCAAGAAAACACCAAATGGGGTCACAAAGTTGGACATGACTGAAAGACCTTAATAACTGTTCCTAGAAATAGAGCTGGCTCTTTCTCTAACAAGATAATATAGATAATAGACCATTTCTATCTCATCTTCCTGATACCTGTTTGATCAAGCCTTGTGGGAGCAAGCTTTGCCAAACTAACTTTCCCATTCAGATTAGATTATCACTGTGAGAACTTTCTGCTTTAGCTGCAAGCAAAGGTTTTTCTGAACTCCTGTGAGTAGGAAAAGAGTGTCACTAATGGCATATTGCTCTTTTTTTTTCCTGAAATTTCTCCATGGAAGGAGCAGGGATAAGAGTGGGGATGCTGCCTGGCTTGGCTGAACACAATATTGCATTATTTTTAGGGTCTACATCTGGGACTCCTAACTTAGTGTTATTTCTACTATGTTGTTCAGAGAGAGGGAGAGAGAGGAGGAAGGGAAGGAAGGAGGGAGGGAGAGAGATAGAGCAAGTGTGAGCACGAGCTCCATTCTAGCAAGGGAAGAAAGTAATAAGAACAGTGGCAAAATGATTGGGGATCCTAAGGCAAATGATGTATATAAAGCCCTGAGACCAGGAATGAGTAATTTATAGCTGAAAAGCCATCCCCAAGAGTCGGCTCTGGCTCCATAATCTGGTCCCAATTGCCCTGGAAATGGAGAAGGCCCCATAAGCCGGTCTGACCCTTTGTAAGATTGTGAAATGATAAAGTTTGTTTTTTGTCACCCCTCCTCCTTTTTCGATGTCCCTTTTCCTGTTCCTTAGCATTCCCTGACATTTGACCCCTAAATACTCAGTACCTCTTTGGCTTTCCCACTACATGTTCCGCTTGGTTTTGACTCCACCATCTTCCTCCATCATCTTCCTACCCACACTACCCTTTCCCCTCCACTCCTGCCCATGCCAGAATGGGTTCATTACCAGGAAACTCAACGTCATGGGGATTGTTTCAGCCCGGGTGCTCTTACCTCATCACTATCATTGGCTGCCTCAGCCTTTTTGACTGGAGGGCTAGAGGACAGTGCAGGAAAAAAAAAAGAAAAAAAACTTCTCAAAGCCTACCTATATAATGCCATCAGAGTTCCGGTCAGCTCTTCATTTCTCACCAGATGGTCTGCTTGGTTTTGACTCCAACATCATTATGCCCCCCCCTTCTCCATTTTCAGCTTGCTTTTGTCCCCCCTTAGATTATAAGCTCCTTGAGGGCAGAGAATGTCTTTCTTTTTCCTTATTTGCATCCCCAGCACTTAGCACATTGTCTGGTAGGGGAGTAGGTACTTAAAATATTTATTGTATTATATTTTAAGGACTATCACTATGGAATATCCTGCAGGCTTTCCCACCCTAAACAGCTGCCTAAACTCCAAAACTATACTTTCCTCTACTTATACCTCAACTACAATTTGTAGTTTCACAGTTTGATAATCCCTGCTAGCTGTTGAGAAAGTTTTCTAATTAAAGAAATTCATACTCAGGTGTGAATGATTGATTGCATACTTGATATATTACCCCCTTCTAGTTGTACTTTGATTTTGAGAGAAGATACTTGTTAATACAGGACAGCCAGATGGCAGAATAGATGCTGGACCTGTAGTCGGGAATACTCATCTTTTTTTTTTTTTTAGACAATTGGGGTTAAGTGACTTGCCCAGGGTCACACAGCTAGTACGGGTCAACTGTTTGGTCTGAGGTGGGATTTGAACTCAGGTCCTCCTGACTTAAGGGCCCATGCTCTATCCATTGCGCCACCTAGCTGTCCCCAGGGAGACTCATTTTCCTGAGTTCAAAACTGGCCTCAGATAGTTACTACTTGTGTGACCCTGAGCAAGTCACTTAACCCTACATGGCTTAGTCTCCTCATCTATAAATGAGCTGGAGAAGGAAATGGCAAAGCACTCCAATGAAAACCTCAAAATGGGGTCATGAAAAGTTGGAAATGACTGAACATCAACAGCAACTTGCTGACGCAAATGATCGTTAATGGTGTATAGTAGAGAAGGCTCTGTGTGTGGAGTCGGGAGACCCAAGTTCAAATCCTTGCTTTGTCACTACTTAGCTGCATGAAGCTAACCTCTTTGGAGCTCAGATTTCTCAGTGTAAAATAAAAGGGATCAAAAGTCCTCTAAGATTCCTTCCAACTCCAAAATTTGGTGACTAAATTTCCTGCCGTGAAAGTGAGCTTTATGAGTAATAGAGATCACCTTCCTAAGAGGCTCATAGAGGGCCTACTTTTTCTCCTGCACTAGAAGAATGGGTCATGAGATGTCTATCAGTCTGCCAGTTTTTATCATGGCATTTAATGGGACAAAAATCCCCCTAGTACTGTCATGTGGCTATGATGTTTACATTTTAGGATGTTGCCTAAGGGGCCTCTATGGATATGATGAGGAAGTGAGTAGGTGTGGAAAGGGAAGAATGAACCCCGACAGGAGGTGAAGGAGGTCTGAAGACAAACCCCATCCCTTTTATTGACAGTTTTCTAGACCTGCTGACAGCACCCTTAGTCCCTACTATGCACTCCCTACATAGGAAGGGCAATGCCCAAAGGCAAGTATTTATTACAGACTGACTCTAGTGGTGTTGTTTTAAATCTTAGATCTCAGGGTAATGTGAGCATGGTTGTAACCACAGGAGATACCTCTGGAGCAGGCAGGGGTCTGTGAATTTGTTTTTTAAAATATTTTGATAACAGTATTTTAATATAATTGCTTTCTGTCATAATTCTATGTATTTTATTTTTATGAACTGAAAAATATTATTCTGAATAGAGGTGCACAGGCTTTACCAGACTGCCAAAGGGGTAACATGCAGAAAAAAGGTTAAGAATTACTGCTCTAGGAAAACACACAACACATGTCTTCATGTCTACCTTCCCAGAATGTGAGATATATCAGCAGGGAAAAAAATAAAACCAAAAACAAAAAACTGATCAAAGACACAAATTAAAAAAAAAACCTCACCCCTCCCTATAAAATGACAATGCCAGCAGCAGCAACAGCAACCACCACCACCACCACCACAAACCTGGCATACATGGCAGGGAAGATTTCTGGGACTTGGTGATTTTGCATAGGATAATAGATTTCGAGCTAACAGAGATATTAGAGGCCATAGAGCACAAGCCCTCCCCTTTGTTTTACAAGTGAGGTGCAGAAAGGTAAGTGACTTGTCTAGAGTCACACAGCTAGTAAGTGACTGAGGCAGGATCGGAACCCAGGTCTTCCTGATTCCAAGAGCAGCACTCTATACACCGCATTGGAGATATCAAACATGCCTCCTGCAGCTCCATGTGGCCCATGACACTCCAGAGTGATACCCAAAGCAGATTGAAATGTAATTAAGAAACATTTAATGAAATAAACAAAAAGTACAACAAAACAAATAATATTAATACATGGTTTCATAAGTCTGTATGCAGCCCACAGGTCCTTACACATGATTTAGAGGCTCCCATTTCTATTTGAGTTTGACACCACTGCAATACATCATGCTACCTCTCAAAAAAAGGTACCTGCAACAGATAGTCTTAGCTGCTTACTTCCTCCTTTTTTCCCCCTCCTTGCACGCAATTGCTCAGTTATCAGTAGAATCATGGGGATTGGTTTAAGAAACATTAGCAATGGTTGCATTATTCTTCTCTTCTTAAAAATGCTGGCTAATCACAGTTCCTGTTTTGGTGGAAATGCTATAGGACTCTTCTGGCTCAGCAGCTATGCCTCCTGCCTTCCTCCCCTAGGGCTCAGCTGTGTTGTCTTTCCTGACTAGGAGAAAACATGGAAGTGCGGAAGATTTCCTCCCTAATATGTCAGGTATCACAGAGTGATTAGAATAGTAAAGGATGGCATCAGGTATGATGCATCCAAAGTAGAGGGTCAAGTAGAAATCAATTTTGCTAATGACACAGGTATGAGGCAAGGTAGTAGTTAAAAATACCATGTTCACATCTAATTACTGATTTAAAAGAATACAATGGATATAGAGTAGATTTGGGCCAAATTCAGCATGAATAATTTGTAGATTAAAGTTCATTAATCAAGTCAAGAGCTCTAAAGAAGAAACTGTTGACATGTTGTACGAAACATTATGATTAGAGATATTCCCTATCAGACCTAGGCATTTAGTAGTAGGAGGACTGTGAGTTTCTGGAGGAAGAGTAAAAGCCAGCTACAGGGTTATACCCAGTCAAAATGAGTCACCAAATACTGAGAATCTAATCAGGAGAAAACTCCCCTTAGCCATGACTCTGATTGCATTCCTCCTGGATTCCAGCCTCATGGCAGTTTTGACCCAGGCTTCCCTGTTCCTGCATTCTGCTTTCAAGTTCTTCATTTGCCTAGATTGTCTTGATTTGCCCCCTCTCCCCAATTCTTTATTTCATTGGCTAGCATTCTTGTTCCTGGCTATGCTCTTGTCTGCCAGCTTTGGTTCTTTCCCTTGGTTCTTCTGTGTCTCATGCATGACTGGATATGTTGGGTGATGTTGGATGGTAGCAGGACCCAGCACTATTCATCCATCTCATGCTCCCCAGTTGGCAACAATAATTACTAGAAGCATCTTTGCAGCGCTGGTGCAGCCAGGACTCTGAGATTATCTCAGATCTGAACAGTTCTTCTGACTCAATTAACCCCTTAACTCTCAATATTCCACTGCAAATGACTCACGTGAAATTTTCTTTGACTTGGGAATAGCAAAAACAAAAGTTATTAGTCTCAGGAGCAAAGAAATAATGGCAGAGCCAGAGAGATGTGGTCTGAAGAAGGGCTGCATTATATAATTTCTCCTTACTTTTAAAAGTTTGGATTTGCTCAGGACGTTGCTTCTTTTCTCCTAGATTGTATTTTTGCGATTAGGATATGTTGTTACTGGGTGAAAAGGGTATTTCTGTTCTGGGCTTGTGATCTAAATGGCATCCAATGGTCATGGTAAACTGAGATTACTAGTGATGATGATGATGGTGATAACAACAACAACAATTGTCATTTATGTTAGCAAGATGGCATAGTAGAGTGCTGAGTTTGGGGTTAGGAAGATCTGGATTCTAATTATGCCTTTAACATTTATTAGCAGTATGACTATAGTATGTTGTTTAGTCTTTGTGAGGTTCCCTAAGATTTATAAAACAGGGGCACCTAAGTGGCTCAGTGGATAGAATATCAGCCCTGGAGTCAGGAGGACCTGAGTTCAAATCTGCCTCAGACACTTACTAGCTATGTGACCTTGGGTAACTCACAACCCCAATTGCCTCCAAAAATTAATAAAGTAAAATAACTCGAATTCTGAGGTTCACCCAAAGGGCAATGCAGAAGTAAACAGTGAGCACAAGCATGCTGAAACACAGTACAAATGAAGCAGAATGTTACGTGGTACAGAAAAAACCCCCCAACACTTAGACAACTCTGGATTTAAAGGTAGAAGGACTGGGTTCAGATCCTGAATTTGTAACTGTCTGTATGCTTTAGGCCAGCCGTTTACCCTCTGTGTATCTCAGCTATCTCAACTGTAAAATGAGAAAAGTGAGCTAGACAGACCATTCCAGCTTCTCAAAGGAGTAGAATTGACTGTTTCTTTTTGTCTTTGTATTACCAATGCTTAGCACAGTGCCTGACACATATTAGGCGCTTGATAACTGCTTGATGATTGGTTGATTGGTATGACACTATGTTTCTACAGGAAAAGTGCATAAAGGATACCATCAGAAAAATGGACAGATGGAGAAAGCAGGATAAGAAGAGACCCTATATGGAGGGGGACCCCATTGTGGTAGATTTACAGGAGGCCATAGACAAAAATCTCCAAGGATGAATAGGTTGTGAACTGCAGTTAGCTACATTGATACTCCATTTAAAATGGTGCAGTTTTAAGGCTAGGAAGCTATAAGTATAGGTCTATCTCTGAGGGGAAAAAACTCCCTACACTGATGTAGGTTAGCAACTGCTCTATTATTTGTATTCTAAAAGAATTTCCCAGGGTGCTGAGAGGTTGACTGACCTAGGATCACATAGCAGTTTATATCAGAGGTGGGAGAGGCACCCCAATCTTCCATATTCCAACATCCACCTCTATCCTCTGTAACATGCTACAACTATATATATTTAAATATAGAAATCTTCATTAATCCAGATTCCATTCTTTTTATATTTGTGAATATTTTAGAATGCACACATCATTTATTTAGAGGAAAACGAAAAGGAAATGCTTAATAACCTCATGAAAAGTTTCCAGAAAAGAAACAGAAAGATAAACTTAAATGAAATCAATGCTGAGGTTTCACCTCATGCCCAGAAAATTGGCAAGGATGATTTTAAAAATAAAAATGATCAGCATTGGAAGGACTATAGGAAAAGTGGAACATTGTAGAGCTATTGATTGGTCCAATAATTGAGAAACAATCTGAAATTATATAAGAAAATTACTGACTTGTTCCAAACCATTGATCCCAGATATAAAGGACCTATACACTACAAAATGCTAATGGCAACAGTTTTTATGGTAGCAATGAAACAAAACTGGAAACAAAATGAATGCCTATCAATTGGACAATGCCTGAACAAATTGTGGTATGTGAAGGCAATGTGCTCCAAGAAATAACCAATGTGAGGAATCTAGAGAAGTAGGGAAGACTTGAATGAAGTGGTGCAAAGTGTAGAAAGCAGGAGCAAGTTAAAAAAATAATGTAAATGAGAACACTCAAAGGTAGTTGGACTGTGATGAATTATAATGAACAATCTCCATCCTAGAGAACTGATCCTGTAAAACAGTTCCCTCTTCTCATTAGTGTGACAATGGTGTATGTATGTGATTAAGGGTGAAGGATGGGAAAGGAGACTAAATGGATGTGGAATATTTTTGCTAACAGATATGGTCACTCTATGTTGGTTTTACCTTTAATCTTTTTCTTTGATTATAAGGGAGGATTCAATGGGAAATAACTGATTTAAAAACAAAAAGCCACAATTAGAGAAAGAAATCGAGAGAATGTAGTCTTTTGAGACACATGGGACCCACGGATCCAGATAGATATTTTATTAACCTGCTTCATCAACTTCCAGAAGTGGGCTCACCAAATATTCACATAGATCTCCTTTTCCATGCTCCCAGACTTGGGGGATTTTTTGGCCAGGTTTCTCTTAGCTAAACCAAGAAGAAACGTCCCCCAAAAGAGACATTGATATAGGAAAAAGAGAGACTGGCATGGCTGGAAACTGCTGTTGACTTAACAGTTTCATAGGTCTGTTCTTGGTCTTCATTGATGCAGGGGAGCATACAGATTTGTTCTGTGCTAGTCTCTCTGACCCAAAGACCCAAAGAAATAGCCTTCTCTCTCCCCACTCGTTATTAGCTGCCTTTTCCTTAGCAGCTCAGCTCAGAGCACTTCCTATGTTTCCTTCCTATTTTAGTCCAAAGTTTTAAGAAATACGTTTCAGTTTCACACTGCTACATTTCTTCATCAAAGAATAGGTTCAAAGTCTTCGTCTCTGTTAAAGAATGTGGGGGATTTCCTAGTTAATGAAAACTAAGACTACTCATGGAATGGTCAATTGGTCTCTTGCTGGGCAGCCTCTCTTGATTGGGCTCAGGGTTGAAAGTGACCTCAGTGCAAAAGCCCGTGACTTAGCTTTCAGTCTGACGTCTTAGGCATCTAGTAATCCAATTGAGTTCTTACCCATGGGTTGTACCCTAGACTCCCTGGAAGCAGGCTGCTGAAAAGTTAATTCTTGAAAGCAAAGCAGGAACATCAAATTGTGACATAGTAAGAGTCAAGGAAGTAATTGTAGACTCTTCTAGCCATTTGCCAGTCCCCTGTGAGCGCTTAGTAACAAGCCATAAACAAAAGCAACAGCAACAGCAGAGAAAGAGGAAAAAAAAGCACCAAAAGGAAACAAATCTTTGCTCACCATTGGGAAACCTGGGACGATGATGAAGACCTAGGATAAAGATTCCTGAGACATTTGGAGGCAGCGTTTGGCGAATGAACAGAGGTAACTCCTTTGCTTTTCAGTTATGAAAAGTGCTTTTCAGTGGGTCCAAGGAGCAAAAATGTTGTGCCTTCTCCCCAACCCCCTTCCACCCTCACTCAGCCCCAGGACAGGGAATAGCATTTTTCTTTCTTTCTTCCAGGGTACTTTAGGGGCTTACTTTTGAAATGACTATTTAGAAAAATATTGTGGTTCAGGGATAGTCTCCCATGTAGAGAAAGGAATTAACATGAAGTGGTTCTGAGATTGAGAGAAAGTATGGTATAGTGGGAAAAGCACTTGAAATAGAGTCAGAAGACCTGGGTTCAAGTTCTGCCTTCAACACTAGGCAGTTGTATTATCCTGGGCAAGTCACTTAACATCCCGGATCATGGTGGTCTCATTTGCAAATTGGAGAGAGAATTGGGCTAAATCCTGTCTAGCTCTAAATCTGTGATCCAGAAAGTGGGCTACAAGTCCTGTCCCTCCTATATGTTGACTATATGACTCTGGACAAATTGCTTAATCTCTCTGTGCCCAACCCCCCATTCCGGAAAATTCTCTAAGGCTATAAGTTTAAAAGGTCTGGAGGATTTGCATCTGTGAAAAGAGTTTCCTATAACAATAGAATCATAGGTCCAGATCAAAAATTTAAAAAAAATTGAGAAGCTTGGAAATTATAATTCTAAAGGATATTGTCTGCATGACATGAATTCAACCAGATGAGATGGGATGGATTCAGCTAATTAGCTGGGTGTTTTGTATATCCAGTACTGGAGAAAAATGGATTTGACCTTTTCTACCCCCAAACAATTTACTAAGGGTGTTGTATGGATTTTCTATGGAGCCTAAGGAAAGAGATGGACGAAAACAATATAGATTTATTATCTATATCCAAGCACTTTGTTTTACAGATGAGGAAACTGAGGCCCAAAGAACAAAAATGACTTGGTCAACATCACACATATGTAAGCAGCACATTCAGAAACTGAAGCCAGGTCCTTAAACTCTCCACTTTATACTGAATGTAACAGGATGAAATGCTGTTGCAATCTCTGTCCATGGATATAATAGCCTTATTCATGAAACTATCAAACTATCAAAGGATCAGAGTTGTTTAATTTTTTTTTTGCCTGGACCTGGAATTTTGTACTTTTGAAGAAATCTTGATAAGGAAATTCTCTTTACTGAGCATGTGGTTTAGTGGAGAGAACATTCGATTTGAAGCCAGAATGCTCTGAGTGTGAATACCACCTCAAACACTTACTAGCTGAATGGTCCTGGGCAAGTCACTTAACTTCTCTCAGATTCAGTTTCCTCATCTGTAGAATAGGGACAATAATAGCACCTACCTCAATGGGTTGTTGGGAATATCAAAGGAGATAAAATATATAAAGTGTTTTGCAAACTTTAAAGCACTCTATAAATATGGTTACTATTATTTAAGATACAGATTGGCCAAGGGCAGCTAGTTGGTGCAGTATATAGAGTACCAGCCCTGGAGTCAGGAGGACCTGAGCTCAAATACGGCCTTAGACACATAACACTCACTAGCTATATGACTCTGGGCAAATCACTTAACCCCAATTGCCTCACCAAAAAAAAAAAAAAGATACAGATTGGCCATTCTTCTGATTTATCAATCAATTAATAAATGAAAAAAGTCTTTAAGAGACTATTATGGGAAAGGCATTGTCTTAGGCTCTGGGGATATCAAGACAAATGTGAACCTCTTTCAAGGAGTTTACATTCTATTTATAGTCGTAGCGAACTGTCCTTGGTAGCTCGTGGTCACAGCTAATCTGTGTTATAGGCAGGACTTGAAACCAGGTCCTTTGACTTCAAGGCTTATTCTCTGTACTAGGTCATACTGCATAAAGACTATTTAATTTTGTGATACAGTAAATTACTGCCACATGGACTGACTTACTTAGAAAGCAGGAAGCCGTCACCAAAATACTTGGCAAGGAACATTGAAAAATGAAGAGGTCAGAAGCTGAAGTTTGAATTTCTTCAAATAAAATCTGAAGATAAAAGGAAAACAGAGGATTTGAATATAATTTACTGAATTTTTCTCATATTATACATATGTGTGCACATACATATACTTATACACGCATACATATATATGCAGCTATTTGGTTCCAAGTTTTTCTCTTTATTAAGTGAATTACTTTTGGCAAGCCATTACCAAAAAAAAAAAAAAGCTAAATGATAGTTTTAACTCTTTCATGGACATCTTTTTGTTTAAAGGCTATAGAGTACATATTCTTCATAAATGATTCTAAATCAGCATAGCACTTTCCTTGGAGGAAGTGTCATGCATAGTGCAAAAGAGCATTTGTTAATTGTGTAACCCTGAGCAAAAGACTTTATCTGTCTAGATTCCTTATGCAAAAAATAAGGGGATTGGACTAGATAATCTCTCTGAGATATTTTTTAGCACTAACATCTTGCTATTTTGCAATGAAACATTGTTTGTCCTCGTTCTAAAAGAGGAGCAATGACATCGGGAAGGTGATATCTTGACTTGCAAGTGAATTGGATTTAAGTGAGGCAAGGCTGTGCAAAGTCACCAGCCTCACTCCTCTGAGTCATCTGGATCCAGTGGCAAAACATAGATCAGGATAACTGGAGATGGTCCTGTATGCAGTGGGAGACTTTGGCCTTTTTAAGCTAAGGGATACTCTGTTTGCCAAGAGTACCCTGGCAGCAGAGTAGGCAGAAAAGGGTTGGGGAAAGACAGAGACAGAGAGAAAGAGAGAGACACACACACATGGAAAGAATTTAGTTCCTCAGGTAATTGCATAAGACATGGAAAAGAATGAGGAAGGAGGAAGAGAGATAGGGGTGTGTACAAGTAAAAGATAAAAGAGTGCCTGTGGTGGAATTTACTGGGCTGTGAGTGACAAAAGGCAAAAGAACACAGCACATAAGAGAACATAGTTTGTGAAAAAGAATCCAGAAGCCAGGGTGGCAGGTTAGAATTGCTTATGGGAAGAGACACAATATGTGCTCTGTTGCCATGGCAACACCTGATGACTTTTCACTCTGGACTGGAGACTGCTTGCAGAGTGAATGTAGGAATCCTCTGTAATAGGGTGGCTCGCAATGAAATTTCCCCCATCCCCTCCCAATCCTTATCCTTCTGTAACAGCAAAATATGGAAATGAGCAATGTTGAGCATGAGAGAGACTAAGTTTTCTTATATATATATATTATATATATATATATATATATATATATATATAATATATATATATATATGTATGTATGTATGTATGTATGTATACCCAGCAATATAGCTGTGCCTGCTTTCCCACAGCCCCTCCAACATTTATAATTTACCTTTCTTGTTATCTTTGTTACTCTAATGGGTGCAAGGTAAAATCTCAGAATTATTCTAATTTTCATTTTTCTAATTAGTAGTCCTTTGGAGCACTTTTCCATATGTCTTTATATAATATAAATAGAAGAAAAATTCATGATCAGAGAATAGAGAGCACCACATATTATTAAATGGTTACTTTTGATAACATAAAATTTAAAAAAAATTTCACAAATAAGTCTAATAAAACTAAGAGTAAAAGGAAAATAACTGGTAAAAAAATTTGAAGCATGTTTCTCTAATAAAGGTTTAATATTCAAGATATATGAAGAACTGATTCAAATTTGTAAGAAAAAGAGCCATTCCTCAATTGACAAATGTTCTAACCAGTTTTGAAAGAAAGAAATCTAAGCTGAATACAGCCATATAAAATGCTATTCCCTTTTCTTAAGTCTTTTTCTTAAAAAAGAAAATTAACCCTTTTGTTTTTGCATTGTCTTAATTTCCAGAGAGTCTTTTCTTATAACAAATAGTAAAAAAGGAGAAAAAGAAAATTAGCCAAACGAATGAACATACTAACCATCTCTGACCATATGTGCAATGTTCCATAACCATAGTCTCCCACCTTGGAAAAGAAGAGAGGGAAGTGCATTTTCTTATCTTTTCAATGGGGCCAAGCTTTATTATTAGATTTATAAAATGTTCTGTTTTATTTTGTTTTTCTTTCCACTTATATTTTGCATTCATTATATATATATAATATATATACAATTTTCTTGATTCTACTTGTTTTTGTATTAGTTCATATCAATCTTCCCATATGTCTCTGCAATACCATTAATTGCTTCTTATGGCACAGTAATATTCCATTATATTCAGGTACAATTTGTTTATCCATTTCTCAACTGATCTGCTTGGTTGCTACTTCTTTTTTTAACCATAAAAACCTATAATCCTTAAGTTTTCTTTATGCATCCTGTTTTTCAGATCAATACAGTCTGCTTGTATAAAGATTATATATTCTTTTAACATTATTGCTTTTTGCTTCTCTTCTTCCAAGTTGTTTTTTCTTTTTGTGCATTTACATGTCTACTCTCTTTTGTTATTCTCTTTTTTTCCTTTGGTAAAACTTACAACCTGGGGTTCAAGTTTTTCTCTTCTTACAATTTTTTTTGTGCTATAAAGAATAAAATTATACTTCACAATTCCTACTTCTCTTTTTAACCATTCAAGAATATCCTGCTGTGATTCCATGCTGTCTTGGGAATAAACAGGATCCTCTGTCTCATCAGGTGTTAATTCATTTTCTTTTGTTTTGCAATACTCAGTTTTAGATGTCTGGACTCTTTTACCTGATTTTGAGGTTTTATTACCTCCTGTTATTATTATTCTCCTTGTTGGTTTATCTGCTTACACTCAAAGTCATTAATTGAGTTTTCTTCCTCCTATGGTTTTTAGTAATTTCACTCTGCCCTACCCCCTTTTGCTTCCTTATTGTTCACTCTCTGACTCCTTCCCTTTTCAGTGTGGTGTCATTAGGATCTTGTCTTCAAGCCATCATCTGCCTCTTCTAATGCTGGTAAACTCACAATTCACTGGCATTAGTATCTTCTCTGAGTACTTCTAAGGGGAGGGGCAGAACTGGTTCCAGCTTGATTCTGATTCTTTTATTTAGGCTTGAAGTGTCATGTAGTCATGTACATGTGTGTTCTTTAGTTTCCTCTGTTCCTTAATTATCTGGCTGAGCTCATGTGGCACAGAGTTCTGCCTTGCTACCATTCCAGTCTTAAAGAACTTCTACCTTTTGGTTTTCTGTGGCACTAAAAGGATGGGTGGTGGTAAAGTTGAGTTCTGTTGCAAGCCCATATACTGGCTTATACAGCCCTTCCAGAGCATAGTGGTCAGTGGGTAAGAGTTGCTGAGTGAGCATTTTAGAGGTTATGGATTAGCTTTATCTGTCATTAGTTCATCAGATTATTACAGTGCTAGGATTTCTGGCATTCTAAACTGCAGGGACAGTTGAAATTGCTTTGTCTCTAGTGCATAATTCCTATTTTGGAGAGGTTGGAGAAGTTTCAAGGATCAGAGGAAATGTCTGTTTCTCCATCTTGTTGGTCATGTAACCCAGAAGTTTCTTGGAATCACTATCAATTGCTCTGACCCTCTTTGCACATTCCCCCATATTCAATCAGTAGCCAGGTCTTATTTATACCACTGCAATATTTTTCACACCTATCTATTTTTCTGAACTCACACGGCCCCAGTCCTGTTCTGACCTTCATTCTCTCTTGCCTAGATTATTACAATAGTCTTCTAACTGGTTTTCCTGCTTCAAGTCTCCTATGTAATCCATTCTTTACACAGCTTCCAAAGTTACCTTGGCACAGGGCCAAACATGTCATTTTTCTCCTCAAAAACTTCAGTGCTTCTCTACAATTTCAGAATAAAATGCAAACTCTACTGTTTGGCATTTAAATACCTTCACAATCTGGTTCTACTCTACATGTCCAGGCATATTCCTCACCTTTATGTCCTCTGCAGTCCAGTAAAACTGGCCTGCTTTCTATCCTTCACACCTGACATTCCATTTCCCAGCTCAGTGTCTTTTTACAAGCATCACCTAAGCCCAGAACACTTTCTCTCCATTTAGATGCCACTTTGAATCCCGAGCTTCTTTCAAAGCGCAGATGAAACACAATATCCTGCATGGGACTTTAAATGATTTTCTCCCCCCCCCCATGTTGTTTTCTCCTCTCCAAAATACATTGTATTAACTTTGTATACATTTTATATTTATTTATAGCTGTGACCTGTTGTTTTCTCTAATAAAATGTAAACTCCTTGAGGTCAGGAACTATTTGATTTTTTTTTGTGTTTGTATCCCCAACATCTAACAGAGTACTTGGCTAACAGTAATCATTTAGTGACTCTCTGATGATGGATAATTGAATACCAATTCCTATGGCATGCATCCATGTTTAACTTCTACACTAGCCTAGAACAAAGGAACAAAACATTTCCTTTGTTTGTGGACTCAGCTAGAAATATGGCTGCATGTTCTGACACATTTTCCATTAGTAGTTACTTTTTTTTTCATTTTTGTGGTTAATGGAGGTCCTGATGAGAAACTTGCTCCATTTATTGTTTATTTATATTTTTTCTTGAAAATTTTTATATTTCATTTTTCCAATAATACATGAAACAATTTTAACATTTTTTTTAATCTTAAGTTCCAAATTCTCTCCCTCTCTTTCTTCTTTCCCCTCCTTGAGAAAGCAAGAAATTTGATATAGATTATACATGTGTAGTCATGTAAAACATATTTCCATATTAGTCATGTTGTGAAAGAAAACACAGGCTAAAAAAAAACTGAAGAAAAATAAAGAAGGTTTTAAAAAGTGTGCTTCAATCTGCATTCAGTCTCCATCAGTTCTTCTTCTGGAGGTGGATAGCATTTTTCATTATATGACTTGCTCAATTTACACCAGGAATTATTGCTACCTTGCTGCCCTTGATGACCTTCTTCCCTAGTGCCTTCTTTCTGGATTGGCTATGCCTGTCTCAGACCACTTTTTTTAGAAACGCTTGGGCCACTGTTCTTCTCTTTATTTCTTCCTCCCCATTCACTGTCCCTGACCATCAGGTTTCCAGACCAAAGTGTTCTTCCCTAGCCATGACTCGTCTTTGTGTGTGGGCTCTCCCATTAGAATGAGCTCCTTGAGGACAAGGCTGTCTCTGCTTTGGTGTTTGTATCCTAAGCCTCAGTACAGTACAGCACGGCACATACTAAGCACTTAATAAACACTTTCCTTCATTTATATGAGAATAATAATCATCATTAAAAACTCATTTACATAGCACTTTGAATTTTGGAAAGTGTATCCCTCACAACATTCCTTTAACACATCATTGTTATCCTGTGGACCTGAAGTCAAGAAGACTTGAGCTCAAATGCTGTCTCAGGTACTTTCTAGCCATGTTACGCTAAGCAAGAAACTTGACCACTGCCTGCCTCAGTTTCCTCATCTGTAAAATGTGCTTAATAATAGCCTCTTCCTGCCAGGTTTGTTGTGAGGATAAAGTAAAATTTTTGTAAAGTGCTTTGCAAACTTTGATGCATTATATAAATGCTATGATGATGATGGTTATGATATATGAAAGACCAGGAAACATGTCTCAGAGAGGGCAAGTGACCTACTCAAGGTTACCCAACTCAAAATGTTGGAGACAGAATTTAAATCCAAGTCTTCTGACTTCCGAGTTCAATGCTCTGAGGTCACTCCTGCCTTTGGTGACTATGACTATTTCTGGTAAACGTCCTGATGGTTGATCTCTTTGTCTAGACCAGGGACAGCAATTATTTGATTATTTCACATATTCTAAGGATTGACCCACTTCTTTCCCATTCGAAGACATCTCTGAATTCTGTTCAGGGTTTCTCTCCTTCTCTGACTTATTGCAGAATAGAATACATGATGTAGCTTCCTCCCTGCTTTCTTGTCTGTAAATCAAGCTCACAGCTCTTTAAAGGTTTTTACAGCTAGTAATTATCAGGGAAAAACAGGATATAAAAATGACCTCCCTTGTTTCTGCTTTTGTCCTCTCTTTCCCCCAGCCACTTTCTCTCCCCTTCTCTCTCTCTCTCTCCCTCTCTCTCTCTCTCTCTCTCTCTCTCTCTCTCTCTCTCTCTCTCTCTCTCTCTCTCTCTTTTTATTTAGATCCTGTGGGGAAAAACAAAGTTATCCATTGATGCTAATGGAGGTAGAATCCATTCATGTTTTAAAAGCTGAAGAAAGAACTGTGTAAAGGGTAAAGAGCTATATGAATGCCAGATACTAAAAGGGATATCTATCCATAGACCGACAGTCTTTGGGTTTTGGTAATTCAACCAGTCATGAAGCCATCTAACTCTATTTTTAATCTACTTCTCATCTCTTCATCTTGTCTGTAGGGCTCTTATAAAAGATTTTGTCCAATATCTTGTTGAAATGCAGATACATTGCATATACTACATTTTTGTGATCTAATAACTACCCTTTCCTCTTGCATTGTGTACAT
This sequence comes from Phascolarctos cinereus, assembly GCF_003287225.1. NCBI lineage: Eukaryota > Metazoa > Chordata > Mammalia > Diprotodontia > Phascolarctidae > Phascolarctos > Phascolarctos cinereus. The sequence continues at coordinate 68,745,795 of NW_027555736.1, read as the reverse complement.
GTATGTGTATGCATGTATATATGTGTATGTATATGTATGTGTGTATGTTTCTTGAATAAGATTATGATATTTAGGTCTGGAAGGGTCTTAAAGATTATCAACTCCAAGTCTTTCATTTTATATATGAATATAATGGAGCTCAGGGATTTATTTTATCAGGCAGGTAGGTGGCCCAGTGGATAGAGCACTGAGCCTGGAGTCAGGAAGATCTGAGTTCAAATCTAATCTCAGACACATTAGCTGTGTGACCCTGGGCAAGCCCTATTTGCCTCAGTTTCCTTATCTGTAAAATGGGAATAGGAATAGCACCTATCTCTCAGTGTTGTTGTGAAGATCAAATAAGATAACAATCATAAAATCCTTAGCAGAGTGCCTAACACGTAGTAAATGCTATATAAATGTTAGCTTTCATTATTATTAATCATGATCACTTAGGTAGTAAGTAGTAGAGCTGAGATTTGAACCCAGGTAATTTGATTCTAAATTCAGTGCTCATAAACAGGATCACAAGGAATTCCTAGGATTGTGGATTTAGATCTGGAAGGGACTTTTGAGAGCACTTTACCAACTTCTTCATTTTAAAGATAAGGAACTGAAGCCAAGAACATTTAAGTGACTTGTCCAGAGTTACACTGTTATAAGTCTCTCTCAGGATTTGAGCACAGGTCTTCCTGAATCTGAGTACAACACTCTGTCTACTTTTCCTGGGGTTTGAGGATTCTTTTGTTTTTGCAGCTAGGATAGTGTTGGGTCTAGAGTCAGGAAGGTTTGAGTTCAAGTTTGGTCTTGGACACTTACTACCTGTGTGTGACCCTGGGCAAGTCATAATCTCTGTCTGTCTCTGTTTCCTTAGCTGTGAAATGGGGAAAATTACCTCACAAGATTATTGTGAGGATCAATTGTAGTATTTGTAAAGGGCTTGGTAGATAGTAATCACTTAAAAAATGCTTATTCCTTTCACTTCTCTTTTGGGGTTTTCAATGGAGAGAAAATCAGGGAGAGAGAGAAGGAGGAAGAAAGAGAAGAAAGAATAGATAAAGGAGGGAGAAAAGAGAAGAGAAAGGAAGAGAGAGAGAAGAAAGGGTAATAGATAAAGAAAAGAGAAGAGGAAAGAAGAGAGGAAGGAAGAGAGAAGAAAGGAAAAGAGATAAAGAAGAGAGAAAAGAAAAGATATAGGAAGAGAGAGAAGAAAGGGTAATAGATAAAGCAAAGAGAAAAGAGAAGAGGAAAGAAGAGAGAAGAAAGGAAAACAAAGAAGAGAGAAAAGAGAAGAGAAAGAACTACAGAGAGAAAGAGAAAGAGAGAAGCTACAGATGGGAGAGAGAGAGGAGACAAACAGGAGAGAGACACATACCCACAGACAGAGACAGACATAGGCATAGAAAGACAGAGAGAAGAAATAAAAAGAAGAAAAAGGCATTTAAAAGTGGTTTTCTCTGGTGATATGAGAGAGTTCTAGAGAGGCTGAAGAAATTTGGCTTCTTTTGGAGGCCTACCCCCTTTTGTGATTTCTCACTTGGCGTCTATTTTGGGAACAGTGAGATATTTTAGCACTTCCCGGAGGTTGAAAATAAGCTGTTCACAGCACCTTTGGAATGAAGGCAGCATGGCCCAGTGAATAGAGTGATGAGCTCTATTGCTCCAGGAAGACAAGAGTTCAAAGCCCAACATAGACACTAGCTGGGTGACCTGGCATAAGTCTTTCATATTTTCTTGGCCTGAGTTCCTATAAAATGAAGGGCATCGACTAAATGGCCTTCAAAGTCCCTCCGTCTATCCATTTCTGATCCTTTGAACTCCTTATCCCTAGCAGGAAGATAGGAGCTTATGATACTTTATGTTGCACCCATTTTTTAAATTGGTAAAAATGAGGTAGAGAGGTAGTGAATTCCTATGCCTTTCCTAGGATAACAGCCACTCAGTACTAAAGGTGAAAATAAATAATTTTAATTCTCATTTCTAGATGCTAAAAAGCAGCACCATCCCAATCCTATTTAAGGTGGCCTCCTTTTCTCTGCCCTGCTTCATAGTGCCAACTCATGCAGCTATCTGACACTGCAGTGGTGATGCTGCGTGCAAATGATACAAAGTATTGTTCCTGATGAAGATGGTAAAAATGAAAGCTTTAGGCTGGTGGAGAGACTAATAGAACGGTGACACTTGGAACGACTTCAGTTACTCTCTTTAGCAATGCTCTAATTTATTATACGGTTTCCTGTACAAGTCTGGGAAGAGGAGGAGGCTGTTCTTTCTAGCTTTCTAAGCCAGTGTTCTTAGCAGCTGGCTTTTTGGGTTTTGAAGATAATGCACAAACAAAATGCCAAGGTGGACATAAACGTTTGGAGTTGGACAGGACTTTTGAGGTCATCTGGCCTGGGCATGGGAAGTGATCTGTCTCCGATCCCCCACAACTGAGTTGTGCTAGAGCTAGTACTAGAAGGCAAATTTCTGCATTTCTGTTGCTGTTGTTCAGTCATTTTTCCAGTCATGTCTGACTCCTTGTGACCCCATTTGGAGTTTTCTTGGCAAAAAGACTGGAGTTATTCACCGTTTCCTTCTCCAGCTCATTTTACAGATGAGGAAACTGAGGCAAGCAGGGTTAAGTGACTTGCCTAGGGTCACACAGCTAGTTAAATGTCTGAAGTCAGATTTGAACTCAGGAAGTTGAATCCTCTTGACCCAGGCTGGTGGGTCTACTGCCATCGGGGTCTCCTTATCATATCAAGATCAGATAGCCATGGTGTCTAGTGGATGGGAATATCCATCTTTTCATTAAGATGGTTTCTTTTAAGAGTCTCTTAGCTTCTAATTAGCAGCTTAGTAAGTGCTTTACATGCTCGTGGATTAGCTGTGTGAACAGATTGAGAACTTGGTTTTTATTGTCACTGGGATGAGATTTATATATTGTTGCAGTAATCAATGCAAATGCTGGTTTTTCACTGTGTGAATTTTATTAGTAGAGGGAATTCCCAGGAATAAAACTCCTTCCACCAACAGAGAACCAAACTTTAACTTAGTCAATATGAGAGCTCCCTCCACCAACATGGGACTAGTCCTCAGCAGTTAAGTACTGGGGAGTTGACTAAGGTGCATTAAAGTTTAAATGACTTACCCAGGGTCACTTAGATCCTAAGTGTCAGAGGCATAGTTGGACCTAGACCAGGGGTGGGGAACCTGCAGCCTGACTGAATCCAAAAAAAAGGATTTGTTCTGTGAAGTTTGGATTTAGTCAAAGGGCCACACTTTCACATGTGGCCTTAAGGCTGAAGTTTCTCCACCCTGATAGATCTTCCCAATCCAACTCCAACAAGCTGTATCTTTGCTAGACTGCCCAAGTATTTTCTTGTTGTTGGGATAAGCATAATAAGTTGATATTTATATAGTGCTTCCTTTACATATTTAATCTGAGACATAAAAACTCTCTGAGGCATGCACTTACACATACTATCTCCCATTTACAGATGAGAAAAGTGAGGCTCAGAGAGGCTGAGACTTGTCTATGGTTTACACAGGTAGCAAGTGGCAGAGGTAACATTTGAACTCAGCTCTTTCTAATTCTAGGTCCAGCCCTGTTTCCTACATCATGCTGCCTTCACTTCTGTCATTGCCACAGAACTCACTGATAAAAGATTCTCTTCATGTTTTCCCCAAAAGAACCAGTTTGCTAATATCTTTCTTCATTCTTTGGTCCAATATCTAGTATAGGTTATAAAGAAATGAGATTATTAAAAACAAAACAAAACAAAACAAAAAACTCTGAATGATCTGCCCAGAGATCTGCTGATCAATCGTCATTATAATTTAATTACCTTTTAGGTGAGTAACCATTTAAGCCATTAACTTAATAGGATACCAACAGGCTTAGTATTTTAGTTAAAGTCTCGGTTCTTCCATTAACCTGCCCTATGACTTTGGACAAATTATCTTACATTTCAGGGTCTCTGTTGGAAGAGATGATTTCTAGAAGTTCCTTCCAGCTTTAAATTTCAATGAAATTGTATCTCTCTCTCTCTCTCTCTCTCTCTCTCTCTCTCTCTCTCTCTCTCTCTCTCTCTCTCTCTCTCTCTCTCTCTCTCTCTCCCTCTCTCCTTCTCCTACCCACGCAATGGGACTAGTAATACAGATGTCTAAATTGAATAGCAGTTTATTGACTTTTATATATAAGACACCCCCCCCCCCAATTATCTTGGTCAAGGCTTTTTCACTTTCATAGAATCATCTGTTGCTAAAACTGGAAGGGAACTTCAAAGCAAGGCTTGGGTGCCTCCTCCTACATGAAGACTTTCCTTCATTTTTCAGATGAAGAAACTGAGGCCCAGAGAGGTATTATGACTTGACCAAAGTCACAAGGCAAAGTCACTCTAGTTAGGTACTCCATGACTATCCATAACTGAATAGAAGGGCTTCCTGCTTTGTTGACTAGGGGTGGGGGGGTGGTAGGAAGAGGTTGAATTAGATGGCTCCTTAAGTCCCTTCCACTCTAAAGACTTAATGAATGAATACTCTAATTTAAATGAGATTGTAGGCTCAGAGACCTAGAACTAGGTGGAACTTATTGTTGTTTAGTCTTTTCTATCTTTTCTGACTCTTTATGACCCCTTTTTGGAGGGTTTTCTTGGCAGAGATATTGGAATGGTTTGCCATTTCCTTCTCCAGCTCACTTTACAGATAAGGAAACTAAGGCAAACAAGATTAAGTGACTTGTCCAGGGTCACACAGATAGTAAGTGTCAGAGGCCAGATTTGAACTCATGAAGATAAGTGCTCCAAGACCAGTGCTCTATCCACTGCACCACCTAACTGCCCAAGATGGGAGATAGGAGGCCATCTAATCAAACTTCATTTTTTAGATGAGGATACTGAGGTTTAGGGGAGTTAATGACTTGTTCTAGACCACTCAGGACATACTTAACAGTGAAAAATTAGCTGCTTTCATATGTTAGGAATAAAGGAAAAGAAATAAACAATCAATTGGGAGTGATAAGGAATTGGCTTCTGATTTTGGCCAAGTCTCATACTCTCAGCATGATCCTAGAGCAAATTCTTTATCTCTTGGTGCTTTGGTTTCCATATCATACCTTTGAGGGATATTCCAAGCATTACTAGGAAAAAGCAAAATAAAATAAAACCTTGGAATGCTTTAAATTGCTTGGAGATGAGAACTTTCCAAATGCTGTAAAGTAGTAAGCATCAATAAATATTTATGTAAATATTTTTTGAGTAAGTTGGGGAAGATATACAACACAAATGTTCGCAGAATTATAGAAGAAACATGGTCTTTGCCCTGGGGGAAATTTAAACCTGATACCCTGACTATTCAATGACTAGATAACATCACCCCAGGGAGGAAGATTTTATTAAGGAAACTGAGATGCAGACTCTCTGGGTTTACATGCCTGGGCTTCTGATAAGTGCCAGATTTCATCCTCTTGACCTGAGGGAGGAGGTCAGTGTGGGATTAGGAGGCCACAGACTTGGATCAAGGCAGTCCAGCTGCTGGTGACAGAGCTGGTATTAGAATTCATGGATTTCAGAGGGACTCTGGGACACTCAGAGTCTCCAGTTTAAGCTCCTGACTGTGGAAGAGAGATCACTGACAGACCTGGATTAGCACAGACTCCATGGAAGTCTGGCTTTCTGTCCTATGACTTAACAACTGAACATTTCTTCGGCTTGGAGATTAGTATGAGGCAGCTTCTGTTTTTATTTTTATTTGGGGTGGGGGAGGGAGATAAAATGCCAAATTTATTTACAGAAATTCTTTGAGGACAAGAATAAAGAGGCTGCAGAACTCCTTAGCTCATCAATTTTATTATTCGTAATGCTTGCTTTTGTGCTAACTTTATTTTCTCAGACCACAGAGACTAATTATTATGTTTTGCTAGTTTTACAGGCAGATTCTAGATAATACTTTTTAAAGCTATTATTGACTTTGAACGCAACCATATCGCAGGAGCTACAGATGAACTGAAATACTAACTAGGTACATTGAACAGTGGAAATGGCATTGGGCTTCTAATCAGAGGCTGTGGGTTAGAATTAGCTCTTATAAATTACTTAGCTGTGTGATCCTGGGCAAGCTGCTCAGATCAAGATCCCTTCCTGTTCTAAGTCTATGATACTAAATTGAAATCACTTGCCATTAATAAAAGAATGATGCCAAAAATTCCTCTCTTCTATGGAGAAGAAAAGGCTCCTACTTACTAATTTGAGATAAGTAACCTTACCCCAACCTTCCCTGCTTCCAAATAGGAAGAACTTCCTGAATTAGAAGGATGTCCCATTGGTTTACCTTAACGACCCTAGAATTTAAGGGAGAGGTTTGAAGAGCATCGGTGGGATAGGGAGTTCATTGTGGAGAGGAGCTGAGGGCAGAGATACACCAAGGAAAGCCTTTGATTAACAAGCTTCCTTCTAAAAAAGAAAGAAAGAGAGAAAGAAAGAGAGAAAGAAAGAAAGAAAGAAAGAAAGAAAGAAAGAAAGAAAGGGCAGTCCTAAGAGTCATTCATGTCTTACTGTGAATTATCTGAATAGGGCAATCAGAATGCCTCACATCTACTTAAGATTTTTGGAAATTGTAGTTTTAATAAGGTGGGAGGAGAAAGAAGAAATATGGACCTCTTTGGGAGAGTACTGGTCTGCATGGAGAGGTACCACAGGAAATGCAGGGCAGTATTGTGCACTACCTACATTTAGGATTATACCTTCCATGATGCTTCCCCTATGTTGCTGATGCCTTCTCCTTCCTCAAATTATCTTACATTAAATTTATATGTACATAGATTTTAACCCAACAGTGGGATATAAGTCCTTTGATGGCTTCAAGTGTATTTCCTGCTGGTCTGTTTCAGCCACCTATGCTCTGGCCAAATTGAAGTACTTACTTTTCCTGAACATGATCTATGTTTTCCAACCTTGGGTCTCCCTCATAATGTTCTCTGTCCCTGGAATGTCCTTCACACATGCCCTAAATATCTAATTCCTACCCATTCTTTCAGGCCCACATCCTTATGAAGCCTTCTCTAATACCCTCCTAATATAGCTTCCTCAACATCTTCCCTAATACTCCTCCAATACAATTAAGACCATTCTGGCACCATAGTGAAGACAATGCAGCTGAGCGATGGGAAGATAAGAGATATGGCCATCGCAGCTGGAGAGGGCAGTGATATTTCTGCCAATGTTGAGGCGGTATAGCTATGTTGGCACCTTTAGCACCTCCTCTCACTGGAAGAATGTAAACTTTCTTATGGCCTTCTCCTGGAGCCCAGTGTTCTTTTCGCCATCAGCAAAAGGGCAATTCTGGGTTTAGATCTGAGGTACAAGTGGTAAGGGGAATGAGAATTTTCTTTTCTCTCTTCGTAGACATGAGCCAGTCATCGGTGACTCTTGCCAGCACCTTACAGGTGAAAGGAGAAGCTTTATCTGAGGAAGAAATGTGGTCTCTCTTGTTTCTGGCTACTGAACAGATTCTTGAAGATCTTAACAAGGGTAAGATGATTACATTTTGTATTATGAAATCCATAGCAATTTAAAGCATTAAAAAATGTAGTCGGATGGAAAGTCCACTGAACTTGAAGTCAGAAGCCCTGACTCTGCCATCTACTAGCCATGTGACTTTGGGAAAGTCAGTCAATCTCTCTGAACCTGAGTTCACACATCTCCAAAATGGAAATAATAATATTTTCACTACTTTCCTCAGAGATGTTGTGAAGATCAAATGAAATGGTATGCATGCAAAAGCTCTTTGTATATTATATTAAAGTGTTTTATATTAAAGTGCTATAAATGTGAGATATTCTTATGTAATGAGAGACAGTATTACTTAATGGTTAGAAGAGCTCAAATCCTACCTCTGGCACATACTAGATGTGTGACCAAGTCATTGGGCAAGTTATTTAAGCCTCTCAGTGACCTAGACAACTCTTTATAAGTTACATAACAAAAAGTCAAAACTGGATGCTGGGAAATTATAATGATCAATCTTGGCCACTAAGAAGAGAAATGAGAAAAATTCACACACCCCTCCTTCCATAAATAGGGATTAGATTATGGATATAGAACATTAGGTATAACATCAAACTTGAGTAATGTCTTAGTGTTGCTGAATGCTTTTAAATATATTTGTATGTATGTGTGTGTCTGTGTGTGTGTGTATACGTATATATATTTATATATTTTTAAAAGGGATGGCTTTCATAAAAAAGGAAAAGGACCCACATATACAAAAATATTTATAGCAGCTTTTTTTTGTGGTGGCAAAGGATTGGAAATTGAGGAGATCCCCATCAATTGGGGAATGGCTTAACAAGTTGTGGTATATGAATGTTATGAAATACTATTTTGTGATGAGGAGGCAGATTTCAGAAAAATCTGGAAAGACTTAGATGAAATAATGATGAGTGAAGTGAGCAGAACCAGAACGTGTACACAGTGACAGCAACATTGTTCGATAATCAACTGTGATAGACAGCTCTTCTAAGCAGTACAAGGATCTGCAAAAGACTCATGATGGAAAATGCTATCCACGTCCAGAGAAATAATGATCTGAATGCAGATAGAAGCATATTTTTTTTGTTTTTATTTTTTGTGGCTTTTCCCTTTTGTTCTGTTTCTTCTTTCACAACACGACTAACGTGGAAATGTATTTAACATGCTTGTACGTATATAACCTAAAAAAAAAGGATGGCTTTCTGGGAGAGGGAGACGAGGGAGAGTGAAGATTATATAAAATAAAATATGCCAATACATTTCTGCAAAAGACTATAAGTTATATATCAGTTGCTATTCTGTATCCATGAATGGAGTTTCTTTATTGGGAGGTCATCACACTTATGAAATCACAAATCCAGACTCCTCATATACATGGCAATATTTTCTAGTCATATAGTTTTCAGCCAGTTGTTTCTGAATCTCTAAGGCTTTAGGCAAATAGTGGGAAATAGTTCCATGGTACTAGATTGTAGAGATGCCCATTTTTTATGACTCTAGCCAGCATCCTACAGGTGCAAAAAGATTGTAAACTAGGGGCAGCTAGGTGGTGCAGTGGATAGAACACTGGCCCTGAAGTCAGGAGGACCTGAGTTCAAATGTGACCTCAGACCAAACACTTGACACTTACAAGCTGTGTGACCCTGGGCAAGTCACTTAACCCCAATTGCCTAAAAAAGAAAAAAAAAGATTATAAACTACCTCCTGTCTAGCTCACACCATTAAGTATGAGTCTTTTAGGTTTTAATCCAGATTAGAGAAAACTTCGTCATCAGTTGCGTGTCAAGTTTTAGGACCATCATATATATTGAAGATGATAGCCTCTAAAGAGGTCCTGACTGCATTAGATCTGCTCTGCTGTGAGTTGTCACCTAGTCATATAGTTTAAGACTAGAATCCTAAGCTGCTCTGAAGACTGAGCACCTTTGTTCTTACACTTGGATTTCAGGTTCCTCTAATTACATAGTTTGCCCTTGGTCGACACTTCTGCATGCTACAGGAAGCCTTTCCTTCCAGGACAACGTTTCCTTTATAGAGGCCACCCCTTTTAAGGCCCCAGAAATACTTCAAGGACAGGGTCAAAATCTGCAAATTGAAATATCAAAGGTAAGACCTTTTATCTATGCTTCTAACCTTCCCTTCTCACCCTTCCTACGGATGTGGAATTTGTTGGGTGAAGTTCATGCACAGATGGCATAATCCAAACTCATTAACTTATTACCTTTAGTTATGGGAACATTTCAGTTGGCACAGTTTTCCTCTTCACCACTGAGTAGGATGGAGAAGCAGAGATGGGAGTTTTGTAGGAAAGGGAAATCAGGGGAACTTGAGGGTGGGGCTGATTCTATGGGGTAGGATTTAAGAAATTCTCATGTGCCCACAGAATGGCATAGCAAGTTAAAAAAAAAGTTCTTTGCCCAGCTCAATACACTGTTTCTTACTCAATCCCAGACCCTTTATTCCTGAAGCCTAGACTTAGACCTTCTTCTTGGGCTTGGTTGTGACTGTAGCTTTCTCCTGACACCCACTCCAGACATGTCTCCTTCTTCTGGCCTTTTTAATGCAGAGGTATGTCCAGTCACTGAGCTCTGCTTGCTGCCACTAAAGTTTTCTCTCACCTTCTCCTCCTTCCTATCTTCCTTCTGCACCTATGCAGAAATGTCCTGGATAAAACCTCTTACCCATTTCCCAAAGTGTTTGAAGGTTTTAGGTCAGCACCATGGAAACCAAGCTGCTACAACCTTACTGTGAGATCCCTGGCCTCATCCAGGTATGGTGTGGAGAAGCAAGGGAGACAGAGAGCAGTACACTTATCAGAAGATCTTAACCTCTTCTATGTTATGGGCCCCTTTGACAATCTGGTAAAGCCCATGGACTCTTTCTCACAATAATGTTTTAAAGGAATAAAATAAATAGAATTACAAAGGAAATTAGATTTACTAAAATAGTTATCAACACATAAGTATGTGTATCATTAAATATATGCACATGCAAATGCACACACATATATACACATGCATATACATACACAAATATATGCAACACAAATACATATATGTGTGTGCATACATATGGATATATATGTACAAACACATGTATATGTATGTTCATGGACCCCAGATTTAGAATCTCTACTCTAAATGAACAATAATTTACAAGTACTCTATTACTAATTTAAAAAATTTTAAAACATTTAAAAAATTTTAAATACACAGATAGGATGTGGTCATCTTTTAAAAATTTTATTTATTTTATTTTTAATTTTTGCAAAAAAAAACCCAAGCATTTCTATAACAAAGTATAATAAAAAAAGATGATTACATGTGAAACAGCAAATCTGTTATGTACAAGTTGCTATTCCTTTTAAATATAAATAATTATTCCCTTTAAATTATTTTCAGATATAGCCATCTTGGAGAGTATGTAGCAGAAATCTTATACTTATTGTCAAATGAAGAGCTGGAGGCAGTATGTGATAGTGAAAACTGTGCATTCAGAGAACTTGGGTTATATCCTGCCTTTAACCTCATGTATGGACTTTGAACAAATCCCTTAACTCCCCTGACCTTTAGTGTCCTCATCCATAAATTTAAGAAGACTGGACTGGATCATCTCTGAGCTTCTTTCTAGCTCTATGATCCTAAATTGGAAAACAAAGAGAAAAACAAGGTCCTATTTCCAAATGATTCAATGAAAACATGATGCATGCATGGCAGCCATCTGGCTCTGCTGACCCTCTTGCTCCTGGGCATGTGGTAGTGCTACATTCTCTTTAGACTTTCCCTCTTTGTTCCCCCTCCGTTCTCCATGCATCTGCACAAACACCTGCAATCGAGAAGGACACAACTGTTTGCTTTTTAAGGTTAAGGACGCTCCCCGGGTTCATGTCCCTGAGTCTTTTTAGAGGCTTATTCTCTGGATCTCTTGTACCTTTTCATGGGTGACAGTGCCTTCCACAGTGCTATGTGCAGATCCTTATGAGGAATCCTCCTTTCTTGTGAACATGGGCTAGTGAGTTCCTGTGAACCCTACTGGGTGAGGAGCAGAAATGGGCATGACTAGAAGAAGCTTTATTTGCCCTTTTATTGAAATCTTTCCCACACAGAACCAATGGCAGACGTTTTCCCTGCAGCTCTCAGGGCTCCGGGGAACTGTTTAATGCAAGACTTTTCCTTGAGCCCTGTAGCACTACCTCTTCAGCAGTACAGAAGTGCATAAATGCAAGAAATCTGATATATGGAAATCTTAATTTAGGAGATAGGTAAATTAGGATCTATATTATCTTTATATTAAAAAAAAGAGTCCTGGCTTTAGAAAATGATTCCTTTAATTAAATCTTGAAGGTTCCTAGTGTGTTTAAGTCTGTGCTTGTAAATCATTAATTACTTGGCAGGGAAGCTTAAAACTAAAGTACTCGGAGTTGGAATGAATCCTGGAGATAACATAATAATAATAACTAGCATTTATATAGCACTTTAATGTTTATAAATTGTTTTATATAAATGTTAACTCATTTCATCTTCACAATAACCCTTGTGAGGTAGATGCTGTTATTACCTCCATTTTATATATGAGGAAACTGAGGCTGGGAAAGGTTAAGTGACTTGCCCAGAGTCAAAGTTACCAAGTGTTTGGGGCAGGATTTGAAGTCTTCCTGACCCCAAGTCCAAAACACTATTCATTGCATCACCCAGCTTCCTCTCCCCACTCCCCCGAGGAAAGAATAATCTGCTTTCATTGACATCACCACATCTGTGTACATTGGTCAGTCATTTAAAAGAGAGGTGGAAAAGTGCTGGAGTGAGGACGTAGTTGAGGCAGCTAATGAAGGAGAGAATGCTCTAGGGACAGGGCTACTTTCAACTAAGTTGTATCAATGAGTATGTATGAGAAAATGTGACTCACAGTTTATGGAGCTCTCCTCTTGAACTTACAGGCTGGAGAATGCTGCTTGTAATGCTAACTCTTTTGTTAGGGACCATTCTGAACCCAGGATTCAATTGGATTGCCCAGTGGATTTACTCTAGGACATCTTGCCTCCAGAAAATTTGCAGAGCAGAGAGAATTTTGTAGTGGCCTGTGTAGAGTACAATATGCTTGGCTTTATGCCACAATCAAGTAATTGTTGCTTAAGCTCAAAGTGCAAACCGTGCTCCTTCCTAGAATAGAAGGTAGAGAGGTTCACAAACAACAGCTCTCCATGCTCCATCTTAGCGGGGGAATGAAGTATTACTTTCATGGACTTGTAGCAACAAAGGGACCTAAGAGCACCGCCCTCCCCTCCCCCGACCCTGCAATTGACAAGGAGCCATCCAATCTTTGGTTAAAGACCTATGGAGACACGAACCCACTTCCTCCAAAGGCATCCTAGTCTTTCCATTTTTGACAGTTCTTGAGTTACAAAGGATTTCCCAACTTCATAAATTTGCTTCTTTTTGACTTCTACCTACAGCTTATTCCTCATTCTTTTCTCTGAGCTCAAGTAGATTATCTGTTTCCTCTTGCACAAATCAACCTTTCAAATACTTGAAAGCATATCATCCTTGCTCCTGTCCCACTCTCAACCAGATTTTCCCTTTTTCTGCTAAATTGTTCCTACCAATAATCCTTACATGCCATAATTTTGAGGAATAATCCCTGTTACTATCCAATTTATCAATGTTTTCTCTAAGATATAATGCCCAGAAATGAACATGATATTCCCAATGTAGTCTGACCAAGGTAGAATACAACTTGACCATTGTCCCCCTCACTTTGGGTGGATTGCCTCTCCAAGAAGTCAGAGATCACATTTACTTTTTGGACTGCCATGTCACATTGTTGACTCATACTGAGTTTACAATCCACTAAAATCCCTCAATCTCTTATTTTTTTTTTTCTCAGACTGACTGGCATTTAGCAATGCCTATATTGCCTTATACTTGTGAAGTTGATTTTTAATGTAAGTTTAAGATGTTTACAGTACCCCTTTTGAATGTCATATTAATAGATTTAGCTAATGCTCCAAGCTCCCAGAATTTGGTTCTTGGTGCTGACGTACAACGTGTTAGCTATTCTTTTTGTCTCTGTGACATCTGCAATTTAATAAGCATGCTATTTATGCCTTTGTTTGTTATTGGTAAAAATAGTAAGCAGCACAAAGCCAAACTCAGATCCCTGGGACCCTCCACTGGGGACAACCTTTCAGCTTGACATTTAATCATTTGTAGTCTAACCCTCCCCCCCCTGCCCCGAGTGACCACCTCCCAACCTATACACAGATTCAAGGATTGGGTCCCCAGATAGTGGCTATTATTCACAGGATTCTAAGGGTACTCAGTGAATGGCTACTGCTAAAAAAAAATTGTAAGTTTCCACTAGTGTGCTTTCCATTAACATAGCTATCTCTTACCAAAAGCATTTACTAAAATGGAATAGTAAGAGCAGTAACTCTAAAATGTGTCCTCAAATAGAATTGTGGTACACTTTCCTAAAATTGTATAGAATCCATGAAAAAAGTAGGCTCAAGCTCGTAAAGTTAAATGTTAATGAGGCAAAAATCTAGGAAACATATTTGGCCAATGCTGGGGCCTTTAAGTCTTTTTTTTTTTTCCCTTTTCTTGTACAGTTCTCTGTTTGGCTCAATTCTGGGCTTCCAAAGCTTACTCTCTCTTGAGTTCATAGCTGGCTCTCTTCTCTGCTGCCAGAGGTCTCACTCCTAGAAGCAGTTCCGGGCCTTAAGTGATTGTTCTTCTGTATCCATATCTTTCTGGAGCACATGCCTCCATTCCATCAACTGTGACTTGAGCAGAGGCAATATAGAGTAGTAGATAAGAATGTTGAACTTAGAGTCTAGAAGACTTGACTTCAAGTCAGTCCTTGGACACTTAACTAGCTATACAAGTCTGAGCAAGTCACTTAATTTCTCTGAGACACAGTTTCCTCAGCTGTAGAATGAAAATATCACCTCTAAGTTTTCTTCTAGCTGTAAGTCTATGACCCTATAATTCTATGAACTCTTTTAAGCTGACTCTCCAACTGTTGGGGGGTGGGTGTTTCCTTCTGGGCAAATAGCACTGCTACCTGATAACACAGCTGAGGGAGAGGAGAGAAAATCCCCCAAAAGGCAAAGAGCTGGGTTCTTCTCCTACTGCTATTTCTTCAACTACTATCAACTTGAAAACTCTGGCTGTCTTCTAGGCTTATTTATTTAAAACCGTCGGGGGAACATGGCTAATTTTCAGCCTAGACAAGCTGACATTGCCCCTTCTGACTCCATCAGAGAGTAGTCATGTTAATACCACCCCATCTATAGTAATTAACTGCATCAGCTGAGATGAGGAGTAGTGGGGGTGGCAAAGCAAATTTCCCCTTCCTAACACATCCATGGCTACTCTTTAGGTATGACCTTTCAATCAGTTCTGAACACTCCCAACTGTAATATAATCGAGTCCATATCACTTATCTCTTCCACATGAATTACCTGAGCAACTTTTCCAAATATTTTATTAACATTTTGGTAGATTATAGCTAAAACTTTTCCCTGATAAATCACTCTTGTACCTTGTTGCAAAAAGAAATCAGATTAGTTTACATTCCATATTCTTGGAGAAGCCGAGCTGATACTTTGTTATTGCTGTTTCCCTTTCTAGTTGTTCACCAACCATCTTTTTAATGATCCGTAGAATTCACTAAGTAATTGAACACAAGATTACTGGCCCATAATTTGCAGACTATTATCTTCCCTCTTTGGAAAACTGGTACAACATTTGCCCTCCTCCAATTTTATATCTTTCCTATTTTCCACAGTCTTTCAAATATATTTTGACAGTGGCTTAGAAATCACATATGCCACTTCTCTCAGTTCCTGAGGTTAAAGTTCATGTGAGCCAGATGACTTGAATTAATCAATGACAATTAGGTACTCATTTACTACCTGCTTTTTCTCCACCTTGGGTGCCAATTCCTTTTGTTTTATCAATTCCATCGCAAGGGCCTTTCTCTTTGGTAGAGAAAATCCAAGCAAAATAAGAATTAGTAGCTTTTTGTCTCCGTCCATTGTTATGATCCCATTCACCCTAAGCAGCTACTCTATCCCTTTTATGACCATCCACGCTCAATATAGCTAAACCAAACCAAATCAAAAACCTTGGCTCATTCTGAGAGCAAGCATTCTTTCCACTATTTTTACATGCTCTTTTCTTCATCCTCTTTTATGTTGTCTTGTTTTCACTTTCTATAGATTTTAAGTGCTTAATAGATTATTTTTCTTTATTTCTTTCTTTGCCTTCCCTCCTTCTCTCCTTCCCTCTTTCTTTCCTTCCTTCCTTCCTTTCTTCCTTCCTTCCTTCCTTCCTTCCTTCCTTCCTTCCTTCCTTCCTTCCTTCCTTCCTTCCTTCCTTCCTTCCTTCCTTCCTTCCTTCCTTCCTTCCTTCCTAATTTCCTAATAGACTATTTTCAGTTATGGGTTGGACTGGAAGGCCTCTGATAAACCAATACTGAGATATTGTGATTTTGTGAGTGATCATACACAGGTCCTTAGGAGTCAGCAAGATCTGGGTTCGAATCCCACCACTGACACTACTATCCAATTATGTATATATATGTGTATGTATATGTATGTGTGTGTGTGTGTGTGTGTGTGTGTGTGTGTGTGTGTATATATTATATATATATATATATATATATTTTGTTGTTGTTGTTGTTGTTGTTGTTGTTTTTTGCTTTTTGGCTAGGCAATGGGGTAAGCAACTTGCCCAGGGTCACACAGCTAGTAAGTGTCAAGTGTCTGAGGGCAAATTTGAACTCAGGTCCTCCTGACTCCAAGGCTGGAGCTCTATCCACTTCACCACCTAGCTACCCTATGGATAAATATTTTAATCTCTCTGAGCCAAAGTTTCCTCTTCTGGAAAAGCTTAATAATACTGTTAGTACCAACCTCATAGGGTGGTTGTGAAGACATAGGGAGATGATAGATGTGAAGCACTTTGCAAACTTGACAGCACTACTTAAATGTTACCTATTATTGTCATCCCATTTTGGTAGTTCAGTTGTCTCTTCTCCTTTTATCCTTTCATTGTATTTAATTCCTGGAAACTAGGACTTTAACACCTATTAATTCTAGTGCCTTCCCTCTGTCAATTATTTCCTACTTATCCTGTATATAGCTTGCTTTGTATAAATTTGTGTGTATGTTTCCTCCCCCATTAGATTTGTAAGCTCCTTGAAGGCAGGGATTGTCTGTTTCCCTCTTTTTGTATCCCCAGTGTTTAGCACAGTGCCTGGAACATAGAAGGTGCTTAATAAATGTTGATTAATTGATCTTAAAATGAAACATCTTGTCAACTGTGATATTAATACACCAGCCTATTGTGCTTCCAAATGAAGCTTCCCCAGTGAAAACAGCACTGTGTTCCAGCTGGAACTTATATGTGATACAACTGATGTCAGAATTCTGATTGTCTGTCTCTCTTTCTGACAGGTGCATGTTTATTCCTTAGGAATGACTCTGTACTGGTCAGCAGAATTCCGTGTTCCTCCAAACCAGGTCTGCAATCATAGTGTTAAAAATCCTGTTAAAGGTCTTTTTTTCCAGTGCATTTGTTTGCATTGATTGAAAGTGCCTCGTGAGAGGAAAGAGCTGTCTAAAGCATTTTTCTGAGCTGAAAATACAGCTTCATAGCAAACACCCTAACAAATATGAAGTGACAACCATGGTATTGAGCCCTCTTTCATGGGATCATTCTATAGCATCATTATGACCTGAGATAAAAATTCAGGGCTGATGCTCTTCAGCAAGAGAGGCTCGTGCTGATGAAACTTGGAAAATAGACTTTTGACATGGGTAAGAGTCACAATCTTATCCTCGGTTTGAATTTGAAGACTTCACCGTATTCCTCTGTGCATCTCCAGAGAGTTCACAGATCTATTGGTTAGTAATGAAGATCATGAAATGCAAAAGGTCCTTAAATAAAAAGTTTATGTGGTTGAATACATACCTTACCTGTTTCTCAGGATTCTTATCTTCCTTTGAGGTTAAGCTCAGGTGTAACTTTCTTGAAGAAGTTTCCTCTGATGCCCCCAGATGTTAATGATCTTCCCATCTCTATTTTCTTTGTAGCACTTTTGTTTACATGTTGTTTCCTGCCACCTTTTTTTGTAAGATTTTAGGTTCACTGAAGACAGGAACTGGCTTTTTTTTTTAATCAACGTCCTTATAGAATCCCTCATTTCATTCAAGATACAGCTCAAACACCACTTCTGCAGAAAACCTTTCTTGATCTACCACTTGCTGTACTCCATCCTTAGCTTGTATGTAACTACTTGAAACCTAATTTGTATTTATTTTGTATGTATGTACATATTTTCTCTTCTCTCTCTATCCCCATTTTTATCCCTTAGAATATAAACTCCTTGAAGGTTATAACTGTTTAATTTTGTCTTTGTATCTCTGGTACAGTGCCTGGTACATAGTAGTTACTTAATAAATGTCTGATCCATTGATTTTTATCCCCAGCACGAAGCACAATGCTTTATATCTAGTAGAAGCTTAATAAATGTCAGTTCAATTAAATTATATAAATGATGCTATGCATTTACTAAGGACTCAGTAGATATTTTCCGGCTTTAGTTAATTAATAAATGTGTTTATGGAATTTTTGCCATTCATTTTTTTTCAATTTCTAACTGATACTATATCACAAGGTTCAGATGATGCAACAGCCATGTCTGCATGGCCTAATAAATGATTTGTTAATTATCTGGTTAATGTAAGCAACTTGCAGATCTGGTCTGTAGAACTAGGCCTGATTATGCCTACCTCCACAGGTCTTCCCTTGGAGGAATAAAGAGACAAAAAGTTCCTTAAAGGGAGATATTTATGACTAGTTGCACCTTCCAAAGGGCAAAAGGGTTCCTTTATTCTTATTTGAAATAAGAAATCATAGGCAGAATAGAAGGTCTCTATTAGATCACAATTAGCATTCTTTCTATGGGAGAAAGAGCCAGCTGTTGTCAATGTACAAGGGTGTGAAATAACCTTATAGTACTTACCATTTTAGTAAATCATAGCACAGCAGTAAAAATGGAAACGATTGATTCTTTTAACCCCAATTGTGTTGTTACTAAATTTAAATATGATGGTAAATAATTTGCATGCTTTGGAGGCTAATACAAATTCTGGAACTCTTCTAGGGTATTTTTTTAAAAGTTTATTACTACATCTTGCTTTTGCTTACAAATCACTCCTTCATGACTCTCCCCTGCTAAGACATCCTTAATATTCTCCCTAAAAAAAAATCCTCCATTTAAGCAAAACTGACTGACAGTTCAAGTTTGACTGTCAGTTAGTTTTATTTTGCATCCAAAGTTCACCATTTCTCTACCAAGAGGAAGGAAGTGTTTTCTAACTAATCAGTCATCTGGAACCAATTCCAAAATGTTTTTTACATACACACAGAGTATGTGAAATTGACTTAGCTATTTGAAGATTCGATGCTGAGTAATGATTAATCTAATATGGATGTCAAGAAAGTTGAAATATCCAGATTGCCTTCTGTCTGCTGATTTCAGTTATCTTAATGACTGAATTACATTAGCCATTCTGCATGGTGTGGTCCTACCAGGAAATATATTGACTTTTATTGATAAATGCTTCAGTAATTGACCAGAATCAGGGATTTAAATGCTAACTTACAGTTGGGAAGGAGCAAGGAGTCTTATTAATGGTGGATTTAATTATTGCTTTGTGTGTTGCTTTATACAAAGGACCAGAATACAAAGTAATAGAAGCACCTTTTGGTAAATCTTGCTTGTTGTGTAGAATGCATCTTTCAGAGGAAAATTCCTGCTTACTGATAAGATCCTAGGAAGGGAGCTTGGAATGCAATTTAAATGGTAATGTAGAGGTGGAATTCTCAGTGGAGGGTTTTGCCTCCATCTTTTTGCCTGATCACAAAGATCTGGGCAAACATTTCTAGAGTCTTAATGTCTCCTGGCTCTGGATGATGATACTACCCAAAAGCATGTCAGAAGGCACATCTGCAAATGTTTCTTTATGTTTATTTCAGTCCTCTTTAATGTAGCCTGAAATCTGTGCTGTTGATTTCATGTGTAGTCCAGGCAAAGGCTTTTGTGTCCTTGGTGTGTGAAGGGCATTCCAGATTAAAAAGCAGTACTTCCAAAGCAATTAATGTTTGAAAGACTTCCTAGCCTCTGGATTATTATAGTTGTGCATCTTACTTCCCTTCTTAAACTACTGAGAAGAGTGCCATATCAGCTCTTATCTAAATAAGAGCATGAATTCTTATTAGCCTCCTTGCTATATATCTTTGATAAAGTATTTAACTCAAGAGCTTCTCTCAGGATTTGTCATGTTGCATTTTTCCTTTAGCCTCTTCAACTGAGTGAGCCATTGCTTTCCATTTTGCTAATGATGTGTGAAGATTTGCCTCAGAAACGTGCTTCCCTTCCACTCATCTGGGAGGCTTGCTGTGTCCATCAGAAAGAAGTGGCTGTTTCTCTGACACACCTCCCCATAAAGAGATTGGTCAGCCTTGTTCTGGGAAGCATCATAGAGGTTCGTATTCAGCCTTAGGGAACCTTACATTCCTGGAAAGGCCAATCATCATTGGAGCTTTGAAAGATACTCAATTACATAAAGGAAGATTCTTAATAAAATGGCAGTCCCTGGAGACAGAATGTCAGAGTGAGATTATATGATACAATCAACCCGTCTTTTGACGGATGAGGCACAGAAGGTGAAATGTTCCACCTATGGTCACACGGCAATAACACTACTTTACTAGAACTCCTGATAACTACTGGGATGAAGTCTCCAGTGCTGGAGTCTCTGCTGGCTTAGTGCTGTTAAATATATTCATTAATGACTCAGAAAAAGGCAGATATGATATGCTTAGCAAATTTTCAGATGACACAAAGTTAGGAGAGTAAGCTAACATGTTGGATGCCAATTCAGAATCCAAATGATCTTGACAGTCTGGAAAGTTGATTTTAAAAACATGAAATTTAATAGGAATAAACGAAACAGCTTGTATTTAGGTTAAAAAAAACTCCAACTTCACAAGTACATGAGGGGGGAGGTGTGGCTAGTCAGCAGTTCATCTGAAAAAGATTGGAGGGGTTTAGTGGAATTCCTCTCTGAAATGAGTCAACAATGTGCTGTGGTAGCTGAGAAAGTGTAAGTTGTCTTTCAGCTGCATTAAAAGAGGCAGAGAGTTTGGAACTAGGGAGGTGATGGTCCTATTGAGCTCTACTCTAGTCTGACCACATCTAGAATATCATGTATGGTTATGAGTGCCACAATTTAGTGAGGACATGGTAAGCTGGAGTGTGTAGAAAAGAGGGTGTCCAAAGTGATGAGAGTACTGCAGAGCTTGCCACAGGGGGACCTGTTGAGGGATCTAGGGAAGTTTAGCCTGTAGAAGGTAAGTTTTAGTGGAGACAATGTTGTCTTCATGCAATTGAAAGAGTCTAATGTGAAAAAGGGATCATGTTGATTTTGTTTGGCACTAGAGGGGATAGATGAAAGAACAATAGGTGGAAATTGCAATGAGGCAGGTTTAGGTTGGATGTGAGGAAAAACTTTCTAACAGTTAGAGGACACCAAAGTGGAATGAGCTGCCTCTCTAGGAAGTATGCTTCCCATCTCTGGATATCTTCAAACACAGGATTGATGTAGAAGAGAGGGTTCTCATTTAGTGATGAATTGGTCTGGAGGGACTCTGAGGTCCTTTCCAGTGGGGAGATTCTATGAGCCTTGGCTAAACCCCATGTTTCTTAACTCATGGTTTCATTCATCTTCCTCAACTCCATTTTGCCTCCCTATTAGCACAGCTTTTAAAAAAAGTTTTATATGTCACATGGTATATACAGACCTGGGAGAAGACCTAGGTTCAAATTCAATCTAAGATACTATATATGTGACCCTTGCAAGGCAAGTCATTTTTGTGAGCTCATCATACAGATTACTCATCTGTAAAATAATGACATTGGTCTCAATAACCTCTAATGTACTGTGTAGCTTCAAATCTATGATTCTGAGTCTTTTGTTTTCACATTTAGATGTATCCCCATTACTTCCCTCCCCTCCCCACTATACCTGTTGAACCGTTCAATGAATCAAAGAAAAACATTTTGGCAAAACCAACCAATGTGGGTATTGTTTCTGATGATGTAATCCTATTTTCTGCATCCACAGTCCCCCACCTCTCTACTGAGAGGAAGGAGGCACAGCACAGTTTGTTTTTTTAAATCAGAGGCTCCTAAATATTGCAGTTCTTATTTCCATAGTACTTAATTCTCTATCAAAGAGAAGAAATACTTCACTCTCTACTGAAATGATTTTACTTCTGGGATTGAATTTATCTACTGTTTAATATTTACACAGCAGCACTTGTGAGTTAGAAGAAGTAGAGTTTATTAAATTTAGTATCTGCTTTCTTTAGTGGCATGACGTATAGCCTGCATCAAGAGAAGAGGAAAGCTTGGGATGTGCAATGATGCTCTCTGGACTCCCCTGTTGTATACTCAGTACTGTCTCAGATCCAGAATTACATGAATTTGGATTGGCTAGGATCTTAGGATCCAAGATTTAGAACTGGAAGGGTCTCTAGAAGTCATCAAAATCAACCCCTTAATTTTAAAAATGAGGAAACTGAGGCTGAGGGAAGCTAAGAGCCTTTCCCTGGGTAGTTGCATAGCTAGTAAGTGACTGAGGCGGGATTCAGCCTTAGATCTTTCTGGCTTCTCTTCACCATACCACGATGTGCCTTGCACATGACATGCATCATGTAAAAATTCCTAAATGACCATCATTACTTAGTATACACATATGACCTCTTGAACCCATTGTTAGAGGGCTAACAAATAGCCAAGGTTTTCTCTGGGAGCAAAGAGAATCTCTCCATCTATTCCCCAATATTTCAGGAAGAATGGCTCTATACAAAAATGACCCTCTTTCCCCACCTATGCCTCTTGGATCCCCTGGTTCCATTAAAAACTCAGCCACCATATGAGGTCTTCACTGATTCCACCCCCTTGTTAGTGTCCCATCTCACTGAAATTTCTTTGTATTTATTTGATGTGAACTTCACATTTACTTTTCTGCATACATATTGCCTTCCCCCAGATCAGGGGTTTTTAGCCTTTGTTGTGTGATAGACCCCTTTGGCAATCTGGTGTAGTTTACGAACTCCTTCTCAGAATAACATTTTTAAATGTATAAAATAAAATACATAGGAGTACAAAGGAAACCAGTATAATCTTTTACTCCATTCTCAAAGTGGGGGTTCTCAGATCTTAACTCTCCTCAGAGATGCATCATTTTGGCAAATTCAGTCTCTGATCTCCCCAGTTACCTTACCATTTATTCAATATCAACATTTCTACTTACTGAAGATCAGATATTAAGAAGTACTGGCTCTAGAGTCATAGGACCTGGATTCACATCCTACCTTGGGCACTTGTTACCTGTGTGACCTTGGTTAAGTTACTCAACCTTTCTGGGCCTCAGTTTTCTCATTTGTAAAATGTGGGAATTGGATGTGATGCTCTCAGAGGTTCTTACCAGCTCTAGATATATCCTATGATCCCATGACTTACAGTGGGAAGCTGTGTTTGGGAGGATGTCCCTACCTTTTGAAGTTGATGTTAAGGAAGGCAGTTAATACACTTCTACACCACAGTGTAGGTTCTTGGTGCCATTTGGTGAGACAAACTCATGGAACCATAGAATTGCAGAATCCTAGAATTGGAAAGTAACTTAGAAGTCATCAAGTCCAACCTGAAACCAAATAGAGACCTCTTTCTACAATGGGTGTAGTGGAAAAATGGCTGGATTTCAAGTCAGAGATGTGGGTTTGTAGCCTACTTCTGTTACTAATTGGCTGTGTGAGCTTGAACAAATCACTTAACTTCTCTGTGACTGAGGGTCTTTACCTATAAAATGAAGAGATTGGACTGAATGCCCACTAAATTAATTTCCAACTCTAAATCTATGATCTTTGACTAGTGGTCATCTAGTTTCTGCTAGGTTGGAACGACCTTTGGTCTGAGTCGGTGTGAAAGTTCCTGAGTTCTTTTCTTCCATTGGCTTACAACAGCTGGGAACTTGGCTATAGCTGCCCAAGGACAATTCTGAGTGATTAGATAATCTGTAGTAGGAGCTGCCTCCTCCTCCTTAATTTGTTACATTTTCCTGGCCTCAAAAGGGAAAAAGCAGACTCCTTAATTGACATAAAGTAATAAAAAAATCATTGAGTGTATTGACATGGCCCACAATGGATAGTTCTGTGACCTATGGAATTTTATTTGTAGAATGGTAAAATATACTCTGATTTCTTTGGATCTCTGCTCGCTTATCACTCAATGCTTATTTCAGTTTAGACTAGAAATGAAGAGCATGACGTTTGGAGCTCACCGACCTCTCCATCGATTATTTCTGTTTCTAATGAGTCAAACTAAGTATCAAGAACCAAGAGACAAGGTTGATTACAAATGTAATTCCTCTTCTATAAGGAATACATTAGTGCTAATTACCTAGAAGACTTGTGTATTTTTAAATCATTTTGGTTTAAGAAGTCAGGTGAGCAAACCTTGCTAAAGGCATTAATTGTTCTGTCCTTAATGCAAGGAACAGAGAAACTTGCACAAATTTAGTTTGACAGCTCAGGCTACAGTCTCTGGACTGTGAACATTAATTTGCAATGCAATTGATCCTAGATGGAGCAGATTGTTGTTGAAGAAAGCAAATTTGTGCAACAGAGTAGAAGTTACATGATAAGGAGGAGACTACATCAGAAACAAAGTGAATTCTCACTGCTGTCCACTCAGAAGACCCTGCATCCAGGTATATTTTTTGAGCGTTTTTTACATCAAAACATCATATTGCTTCTATTTCCATTTCCTATCAATAATGTGTAAAAATCAATGTCATTCTTTTGATAGGAAAGAAACACACAAATGCATGTATGTAGATCTTTGGGGTCATTTATAGATACAGATGAATTTGCAGAGTGGCTGACCTTTCCACCAATGAATTAGGGAATAGGACTTCTTCGAGCACTGAAAAAAGCTGGATTCAGAACAATAAATTAATTTTAAATGCATTTTTAAAAATTTAAAAGCCCAAGTACAAAACAAGTCACTTTCAGGCTGGTCACCTATTCCTCTTCTCCACTTATTCTACATTCCTGACAAATTTCCCTCTTATTTTCTGCCTGTACTTTACATCCCCAGCTCCATTTCTGCCTCCTCTGCCTGGAATGCTCTCCTTCCTCACCCAGGCCTCTTGGATCCTCTGGCTTCATTAAAAACTCAGCTTATGGGCCACTTCCTCCACAAGCCCTTCACTGATTCCACGCCCTCATTAATGCCCTGTCTCGCTGAAACTCCTTTGTGATTCTTTGGTGTGAACTTTGAATTTATTTTTCTGCATACATGTTGCTTTCCCCTAGAGCAGGAGTTCCTAACCTTTACTGTGTGATGGACCCCTTTGGCTGGTTGGTGTAGCTTATGGACCCCTTCTCAGAATAATGTTTTTAAATGCATAAAGTAAAATATGTGTACGTACAAAGGAAACCAATTATATTGAAATACAATTATTACAATAGGTTTAAAAACCAAGTTCATGGATCCTGGGTTAAGAACGCCTGTCCTAGTATGATGCAATTTCCTTGAAGGAAGGGGCTATTTTGTCTCCCTTTGAAGTATGTAGTTGGTACTTTGTCAATGCTTGTGGAGTGAAGGAAGGAAGGAAGAAAGGAAGGAAGGAAAGGCTCACTTTTATGTGAATAATGAGTGACAACTCAAAGTTCTGTATATTCACAGTTGTAGGCAGTGTGGCTTACAAAAATCCTGAGTTTTAGTTGAAGTTTTTCAGGTACCAGGGCAGCTAGGTGGCACAAAGATAGACTGCCTCTCCTGGAGTCAGGAGGACCTGAGTTCAAATCTGGCCTCAGACACTTGATACTTACTAACTGTGTGGTCCTGGGTAAGTCACTTAACCCCAACTGCCTTGCCAAAAAAAAAATTATCTGGTGATCAGTCTTCCAGTGAAGATTTCCCAGCTTTCCCAGGCAGATCCTCAGACAACAGATCTATCACCATTACCAGGCCCATGCTCAAAACTTTTTCAAGTCGGTAGGATCTTCTAAAGGTTGTAATTTCCTGGCATAGCGTGCAAAAACCCAGAGTTTATCCATGCCACAAGGACCCATAGAAGCATGTTATTGGAGGATCAATGAGTTAAAAGGAGAAATAAATTCATAGCTTTTGTTGCAGCCAGAAGTAATGGCAATTTTACAGATTTAATTCCTTTTTCACTCACTACTTTTCAACTTAATGAAAATATTTTTAAAATGACCTTTACAGCTTTTTTGTTTTTGGCAAAGTTTCTTTTGGCACAAGAGTACTTCTCTAACTCTTCTCCTTTTCTTCATTCCCCTTCTCCTCCTTTTCTATTTCTTTTCCTTTCCTCCCCAATCTTAGAAAAATTAGAACCAGGCATGATATGCCATTGCATTTAAGGTAGATCCTATTTATATTTTATAATTTGGCCAAACTCACACTGGTCTCGTTTGTTAGGAAGGGTCTCAGGACAATTTTCCACATTGCTGAGGCAAAGGGAACATTTAAAAAATTTTAGGATAATGAAGGTCTATACTTTTATATTCTGGTTGATGACGTAGGATCCTCTCAACTGATGAAATACTGTCAGTCAGTAGAGAATACATCTTTCAGGGAATTGCAATGACCCAAATTGTGTTTCTGAGACAATGTCCTTGATTCTGCCCAGTACAGTATGCATGAAAAGTAAGTTCAAAACTGAGCCGTATGTGAACAAGGGCCATGGATCCAGATTGTTATTCTTTGAAAGGAGGGCTTATTTGATTCACTGATGAATTGAAACATCACTCACCTCAAAACCATTAACACAAAATAGTGAATAGTCCTCAGATTCCTGAGAAAAACAGCAGGCGATGGAGATAATCTTTCAGAAACAGCTATAAAATGCTAGATAAATGTGAGTTATTATTATTATTACCTGTTAGCTCCACACATTCAGCAGAGATTCAAACACCAGGGGGGAAATCAGTTCTAGGAAATCAGGAGATAAGATTATTTATTCTCTTAATACAATTGGAGCACTGACAGTGCACACTAGATACTGGACAGAACCTGGGCTGATTCATAGGGCTGGTAGGGCCCCTGGGACCTCTGTCTCCTCCCTCCTTTAAATCAAGACTCTGTTCACAATTCACTTTATGCAGGCAGACTTTCCAGACTACATGAATGAGGTGAGATCTTATACTTCCTTTAACTTTCTATCCACTTGTGCTTTAGTATAAATTTCAGGTATAATAAATGCACTTTTTTCCATTTCAGAACCAACTGGAAGAGACAACCAGGTGAATCAGAAACAAAAACAAAAATATAAAGAAAGCCTTAAAAGGGAGGAGGGTCAACAGTTTTAAGTATGCTGATATCCATGTCTTATATCTGTCCCCTTCTCTCCACTTACGTGGCCATCAGTCTATCACTCTAACTCAGGCTCTCATCTTCTCCTGCCTGGATTATTATATCTTTTAGTTCTTCTCCTTCTCCTTCTCCTTCTCCTTCTCCTTCTCCTTCTCCTTCTCCTTCTCCTTCTCCTTCTCCTTCTCCTTCTCCTTCTCCTTCTCCTTCTCCTTCTCCTTCTCCTTCTCCTCCTCCTCCTCCTCCTTCTCCTCCTCTCCTTTCTTCCTCTTCCTCCACCTCTTCTTCTTCCTTCTCCTTCCTGCTTCCCGTATCTCCTCTCTCCAGTCCATCTTCTGTATGGATGCCAAAATAATCTACTTTAAGTATGGTTTTGATCATATCACTCCCTTACTCTAGAATCTTTATTGGCTCCTTAGTGCCTCTTGGATAAAATATAAATTCCTTTGTTTGGCAATTAGAGCCCTTTACATCTTGGCTTCAGATTATTCTATAAGGTATTTCATATTATAGAGAAATGGTACAATGGTAGGGCACTGGGCCTGGAGTCAGGGAGACCTAATTTCAAATCTAGTCTCAGACATTTAATGTATCACCCTGGGTGAGTCATTTAGCCTCTGTCTCAGTTTCCTCATCAGTAAAATGGAGATAATAATTGCACTTTCCTCTCAGGGTTGTTATAAGGACAAAATAAGATAATTATCGTAAAGTGTTTTATAAACATTTAAGTGCTACATAGCTATTTTATTATTGTTATTATAATTTCTTTTTTACATGTTCTTCATTCCAACCAAATTAATCTATTTGATATTTCTTGAATTTGGCATTCCATTTCCCACCTCTGTGCTTTCACAATGGCTGTCTCCCATGCCTGTGTCACATTCCTCCCATTAGAATCCTTATCTTCCTTCAAGACTCAAATGATGAACCGTCTCCTATGGAAACCTTTTCTAGTCTTCATTGTTATTAGTTCTCTCTCTCTCTCTCTCTCCTTCTCTCCCTCTCTCCTCTTCTCTCTCTCCCCTTCTCTCTTTCTGTCTCTCTCTTTTTCCTCTTCTCTTTCCACATTATATTGTATTTATTTATTTGAATAGATGTTGTATCCTCCATGCAAAATGTTAAGCTCCATGTGGGGAGGGCTTATTGTTAATTTTTGTTAGTCTATCCCCAGAGCCTAACAAGCATGGTGCTTTGTATGTAGTAGAAGCTTAATAAATAAGTATTGAACTGAATTGAATGTACTTAATCTTACTAGTTTCTGTAATTCTTTAATGTCCACAAAGAGTTTCACATAAATTATCTTGTGGAATCCTCATAAAAATATGTGAGGTTACTACCACAGGTATAAATTACCCCCATTTTGCAGATGTAGAAACTGAGACCAGACTTGCCCAGGGATAACAAGATGAAAGCAGAATTTGAAACTAGATCTTTCCTGATTCTTAGTTCTGCATTTGTTTCATCCCTGCTTTGTGATGCTATAATGCTGCTAACGACTATATATGTTCAGGAGACAAAGACTAAGCCACAGACATTTCTGTAGAGTGCTAAACATACTGTAGGTGCTTAGTGGATACCATCCGGTGGGGTATTGTTCTTTGTTTCATGTATTTATATTTTTCATACCAAAATGACTGTAAGCCCATTGAGGGTGAAGACCATGCTTTCCAGCCAAGTCCACAAGTCAGCAAGCATTTATTAAGTACACTGTACTAAGTGCTGTCAAGTACTCTGGAGAAGGAAATGGCAAACCATTCTAGTATGTTTGCCAAGAAGATCCCAAATAGGGTCATGAAGAGTTAGACACTGCTGATCGATGACTAAACAACTAAATGCTGGGAACAAATACAAGCAAAGAGAAAGGCAGTCCTTGTCCTCAAGGAACTTACGTTCTGATCGAAAAAGACAACATAGAAAATCAGGCTGAAAAGGGGGAGGAGGAAAGTGGTACCTATGGTGGCATGGTGGAGAAAGAAGTTTAGAGTGTGAGAAACAGAGTTCTGAGAGAAATAGAAAGAATGTGGTTGGCCTTCTTTCAAGTCTTCCCCAAAGTAGCTCTAGTCGCAGAACTTTTCTGGCCTTGCTCCATACTCTGAGAAGCTCCTTAGAAAAAGGATAATGCTGAGAAGCTCCTAGTCACCTCAGAGAGATCTCTTTATCCCTAGACCATCTCCAAATCTAGAAAGGATTGAGAACATTTCGGGGAGGGAGGGAGAGAGGCTACTTTAGCGTTTCCCT
Organism: Phascolarctos cinereus; assembly: GCF_003287225.1. Lineage (NCBI taxonomy): Eukaryota > Metazoa > Chordata > Mammalia > Diprotodontia > Phascolarctidae > Phascolarctos > Phascolarctos cinereus. The sequence continues at coordinate 68,716,594 of NW_027555736.1, read as the reverse complement.
AGAGAGAAGGTTTTTAACTTTTTGTATGTCTTGCATATTCTTTTGGCATTCTGGTGAAGCGCACGTATCTTACCTCAGAATAAGATTTTTAAATGCCTAAAGCAAAATATGTCGGATTCCAAAGAAAACAATTATATTGAAATACAATTATTAAAAATATATAAAAACATTCATAGACCCCAGGCTAACCCCTGCTAGACAGAGGTTCAAATTGTTCTGAAGAGTTTCTGTGATCCAGTAACCTCAGGATCATCTATCACAAGCTTAGGAGTCTCTGGTGTTCTCTGGCTTTTTCTTAGTTAAGAAAATGTCATGTATTCATATATTCAAATTTCTTATTCCATGCAAATGAGAGGTTGATGGGAATTGTCTCTGCCTCCTAATATTTACTGTTTTGTCGTTTCAGAGAGAGACACACAACAATTGAGCTCATGTGGAACCCAGTTGAGTGCTTCAGCACCCAACGGCTCCAAATCCTTTCTCAGTGGGTAAGCCGTCAACTGAACAAAACTCCAAGTTTTCCATATTAGATGGTTATTATCACAAAGCAGAGAACCAGCCCCAAATCCAATGGTAGACCTATTGGGAAATGAAGATGGGGCTGCTACGGATGGGCTGACAATGTCTAATTCACTTTGGTGAACCTGAACCAGAGAACTTGAGAGTTGAAAGGGGCCTTGGCAAGCAACTGGTCCAACTCATATTTGAAAGAGAATCCCCACTACAATGCATCACAAGCCTTTGCATGAAGACTTCGTAGGATGAGCTCCACTTCACAACACAGCTCATCCTACTTTGGCAGCATTCTGACTGTATTTACCAACATTTTATCTAAATTGGCCTGTTTACAATTTCCATCTATTACTCCTGATTCTGCCATCTAAGGTCAAACAGGACACATCTGACTTCTCTTCCCTATTATAGCCTTTCAGGCCCTTGAAGACAGCTATCATGACTCCTCTGAGTCTTCTCCAGGCTAAATATCTCCAGTTCCTTTGACTGATTCTCATATGACATAGATTAAGGACCCTTCACCATCTTGGTTGACCTCTTTTGGATGTTCTCTAGCTTACTATTGTCCTTCATAAACTAATATGTCTAGACAGGATTTTTAGATGTGTCGAGTGGCATAGTATGTGTAGTCTAAGACATTCAGCATAGTTTCTGTTGTCCTTTTGCGAATAAAGTTCAATCCCAATATAACTAGAAAATCTGAGGCAGGATAATTGCTTCAGATGCTGAAGTTGGCACTGGCAGAGGTGGAGAAGTTGATTTCTTAATCCCTGCTTCCAGTGTATTTTACTCATGTTGTTGCCATGTTTGCCTTTGACTCTCTATGGATTAAAGTTAGTTACAGTTCTTGCTTATTGGAATTAACATTTGAATCATTCATATATGAAGGAGTCCTCCATGTGGATTGTAGTTTTGATCTCTTTTATCTTTCCAGCATGATTGTTCATCTTCATAGCTCATGAACAGGATGCCACTTATCTCTGCCCTAACTGCTAGTGTCAAACACTGACCACAGGGTACTTCCTAAATTGTTTGACACTTCCCTCACATTTGCTCTCCCTTTGCCAGTGAGCTGAGTTTCTACTCTGTGCATAATCAATAACCACATGTCCTCCTGTACAGTCAATAACTTGTGGTCTTGGATGCTCTGAAGTTTCAAGATTGTTGAGGAAAGACCTCTAATTTTTGTAGTTTCTTGACCACAAAATGAATGGTTTTCTAACTCTAATATCTTGTTCCTAGATCAGATAGTCTGATTGTGGATGAAGTTCTCCCAGGAATTCAGCAAGATAACAGGCTCAGCTTAGGTGCCTTCTCTGTGGCACCTCAGAGATCCTCCTCAGTGGTCTCTTCCCAGAGATATTTATTAAAAAAGAAGGAAAAGGTAATGTTAAAATGATTATTATATATGCCTGATGAAGAATTCCAAACAAAGAGGAGGTAGTTGTGGGATGGCTAATTCAGTTAGTCAGAGAGAGAACAACGTTTCTCTAACTGCTAAGAGGTTAGCAGACTGAGCTTGGCCAATGGTAGTGGAAAGACATAGATACATTTTCCATGCTTTTAATAACTTGGGGTAGGTGGGCAATGGCATTAAAGCCCATTTCTTTGAAATGAGCCTTCTCTGCTTCTTTGCCTGAGGCTATCTCATCATTCATGATCTATTTGGTTTGGCTTACCTCTATTCATTTAGATCCTTACCGGCTGTGAAATTAGAATTTATGGCTTTCCATGTTTTTTGCTTCATAGATTATAGAATCATGGAAAGTTAGATCTAGAAGGGACTTTGGAATTAATCTGGCTCAGCTCCTCATTTTATAGTGAGAAAAATGAGGCCCAAATTGGGGAAGTGACTTGTTAAAAGGTATGCAGCTAAGTAGCAAAGCCTAGAGTAGAACTTTTTCTACTACAGCATGGAAATTCTGGGGATGAGAAGCAGCCAGTTAACCTAGAGGGGAGGCAGCTTTATGCGGCAGATGAGGTATTGGATTTGAAGTCAGGAAGACTTGGGTTTGAATCCAGTCTTGGCACATATAGACTATGTCACCTTGGATAAGGCACTTCTCCTGGAGCCTCACTTTCCTCATCTGTAAAATGTAGATGACTAATATTTCAAAGGGTTGTTTTAAGGCTCAAATGAGAACATGCAAAATGCCTTGCAAAGCATAAACCAGAGATTCAGATAGGTAGCCTGCTGGCTGCATGAGGCCCACAACATTCCTGAGTGCACACCACACCAGATTAAAATGTTATTGGGAATTGTTTAACAAAATAAATAAAAATGCAATAAAATCTAGACAGCATCACATTTTGAAACAAAGTCAATATATGACCTGCAGGGATCTGTATGTACAGATTAAGGGCACCTGTTTCTATTTGAGTTCTACATCACTTGTGTAAACCATAAAAGTTAGTTATTATTATGAAGTCCAAAGATTTTATGACCCAAAGATTCCACCATTTGCTAGCTACATGACATTGGACCTTTCACCTCTCTGGTGAAGTTGGACCACCACATTCAGCTGAGTGCTGGACACATAGTAGACATCAACAAAAGCCTGTTGGTTGACCAATGGGCCAATAAGGACGTATCAATGAATCACCTACTTTCCTCTAAAAATCTTTCCTTAATTGAGCCACTTCAATATTGAATGAGTAATGAAATAACTGACATTTATATAGATCTTCAATATTTACAATGCAACTTATCTAATTATCTCATGTGAGTCTTGCAATAATTTTGTGAAGTAGACAGTATGAATATTATTATCTCCATTTTACAGGCACAGAAACTGAGGACCCATGAAGTTAAGTGATTTGCTCATGGTCAAAGAGGTATTAAATGTAGGAGGAGGGATTATCTCTTAAAACCACATTGCTTTGCTAAGCCAGTTTTACTAAGGTATCTAGGGGAGCCCTGATTTCAGTACAATTGGTTAAATGGCCTTTGTTCTTTCTACTCTAGAATTTAATGAAGCTCTGATTTTTTTTCCCCTCTTCTATTGCACACTGAGTTTGCCCTTCCCTGTTCTGTAGGGAAGAAAGGGCTAGCAAGGTTGTGGTAACACAGATCAAGGAGGGCTTGACTAGAAGGGGCAAAGCTAGTCCTATTTATTACAACATTGAATTATTTTCTCCTAGTTCTCAAGACCAGAATTTATCCAGTTGACTGGAGAGGCACCAGTGACATTACTACTACCTGGATCCATTGTGGTAACTATTGCTTTCAATTTTGACTTGAGTGGAAGATGAGAGTAGGGAAATACATTCCTCTATTCATATTGCTATATATGACAATGAGAACTGTGGTTGATGGTTCCTGAGTGTGACGTGGAAGACCTCTCTCTTCCCTGGGGCTTCAAGGAACATTCTACATAGCCAGAACCAAAGTTATGGATATTTCACATGGGGCACCTAGGTGGCAAAGTGGACAGAGTGCTAGACTTAGACTCAGGAAGTTCTTAGTTCCAAACCAGCCTCAGGCACTTGTTAGCTGTGCTACTCTGGCAAGTCCCTTAGTTTCTGCTTCCTTCAGTTTGCAGTTCAGCTGTAAATGAGGGTGTGTATATATGTATGTATATATATATATTATATATATATATATATATACATATACACACACACACATATATATGTATGTATATGTATATAGACACACACATATATATACACACACACACATACACACACACACACATATATATGTGTGTGTGTATATATATATGTATATGTATATGTATGTATGTATTATCTACTTCACAGGGTTGTGGTGACGATCAAATTTGATAATATATGCAAAATGTATTTTAAGCCTGAAAGTGCTATGTAAGTGTTAGCTATTATTATTATTATTATTTTAAAAAAAAACCCTGAGTAATTGTCATGGAGGCAGTGTTACAGAAAGCAGTCTAATTATAGGTGTATTCATGGCCAGAGGCAGGGAATCTAAACCTAACCCTTGCAAGGTGTGTGTGTATGAAGGTAAGCCCTACAAGACGGATGCCATAATCATGGACCTAGGGGTATATGGTAGCTTGAGGGTGAGGTAGGTTGGCACACGACCACAGAGGGAGGCATAGAGATGGCAGTCATGATGAAGAAGAAGCACCAATCCCCAGAGTGGGGGAAAGCATACCACCTTGGATGTTGGTGTCCTGGTCAAAGGCCCATTCATCATGTGCTTGTTACAGCTCTATACAAATCTTGAAGAGGGAGAATTGCATATTATTTTTAGGTCTAGTCTGCTGAACCACTAGCTGTCATTGCTTCATGGCTGTCAGGTTGACAAACGCCAGGCCTCTGGCTGAGTCCAGAGCTTCCAAGTCTCAAACCTCAACTTAAAATAGCATATTTGCAAAACATGATCACAACTGGAGCTGAAGGGCTGATGGGAGGAAAACTGATAAGTTGATTCAGGCTTTAGTCTTTTCTGGTACCCAGAGTCCTTCTGCAGACACCTAAGGGCTAGTCTTTTTGACACTGCCTGGAAGGCTTTCAGGGATAAGAACCTCTTTCCTTCGGAACAAGAACTCTCTGGTTGAATTTACTACCTCTAACATGACCTTTACATTTTCCATCTGCTCTGTTATGTTGGCATGCTAGATATCTGGGCTTCACAGGGTTATACTGTGGTCATCTCCCAAAGTCCCAGAGTCAGTGATTTTGATGAGATTTATATTTTCTGTTTGTGTAGCTCAGTAGTAGCAATTGCACACAATTTTGGTAACTTCAATCAGTGATGTTACTAGGAATGAGCAATCATGTAGATTCTCTTATGGTTCTGACCACCTGGACTTCCTGAAAACAATGTCCAGTGAACTAAGTGGACCAACTGGGCAGACATCCCTACATGGTCTGCTCCTTTAGGACATCCACCCAATTTTTCACTCTTTTCACTTGTCTTTTTTCTGGCTCCATAAGAAGAGCACAATGAAACTATCACCAGGAATCAGTACTTGCCATTTTGGAAACTGACCTTCTGTATACTGTGCTCACTTCCAAATGCTTACTTTCCTTCTTGCAATATTTTATCCTTAAGCAAAGGGTTGGAGCTAGACAAAACTGGGAAGGCAACTATCGTCTTTTCTGTCCTCCAGCTTTTCCTTTTTGCATACTTTTGCTCATCTGTGTCAACCTCCTTTACCTCTTTGCTTCACCTGCCCAGTGCCTGGTGTTCTCTCTCAATCCCTCAATTAAAAGTAGTTTCAAGGAAGGATCTGTCACCAGTCATTTATTTACACTTCAACATAAATTTAAATCCAGCCCCTCCCCACCTTTCGAGGGCATCCGCATTCCCTTCACAGAACTTTTTTTCTTGAAAGTAGGGATTGCTTCGTTTTGAAGATGTGTCATCAGTGCCTAACATAGTAAGCGCCTTAATAAATACTTGTTGATTGGTTAGTTTCTCTACTTGTAGAGTGAGGTAGCTCTTCTTAGTTAAGTGAATTTCGGGTATCAACATTGGAGATGAAAGTTATTTATTTATTTATTTGTTGCAAGGCAATTGGGGTTAAGTGACTTGCGCAGGGTCACACAGCTAATAAGTGTCAAGTCTATCGTCTGAGACCCAATTTGAACTCAGGTCCTCCTGACTCTAGGGCTGGTGCTTTATCCACTGCGCCACCTAGCTGCCCCTTGAAAGTTATTTTTTTTTTTTGAGGCTAAGGGTAGGGCCTTTTCTGGTTTCCCTGATCTATCACCTGATGGCCCTCTCATAGTAATAACTGACATTTAACATTAATTTTTTTAAATTCCAAACTTAATAAACACAAAATAAAGTGCCGCATTCCTTATTTACAGTCCCTCATTTGTGTTTCGCAATAACCCTATAAGTTAGATACCATAGGTTTTATCATTACCTTTTTATCAGTGAGAAAACTGAGGCTCAGAGTGTATAAATAACTTAGTCATAGTCACACAACTAGTGAATATTGGGGGGGATTTGAACCAATGTCTTCTTTACTCTAGGCCCAATGCTCTTTATCCAATATGCTATGATGGCATTTATTTCAACTGTTCAGGAGGAGTGTGAGAGGTTGACTTTCACCTCTCCACAAATATCTATTTATTATTTCTGCACTGCCCTGTTAAGTACATGACAGCCTTTGTCTGCTCTGCTCTGCTCTGCTGGTGGCCAATTTGCCCAGAAAGATGGTTTGGGCTGTGGTTTAGACCGCTCGCTCTAGTAGTTTACACCACCCTGTGTTCATAACCTGAGGAGAGGGAAGCTCAAGAAATCAGAAATAGTTTCATAATAAATCTTTTACCTGCTGATAAATGACATCGAGTTTGGCGGTGCTGTGCAATTTCAAGATTCTAATTAATCCCCTTATCTCTCTTCCATGACTATTCATGGATTCTTCATGTTAGGGAGAGCTGGGTTGAGATGGTAACTGGGCAGTATGGAATTCATTATCATTATCTCCAAGTTGTGAACCTCAGTGAACAGCATTAGATTGATTGACAACACTGAAAGTGCAATGAATAATTAATGATGGTCCCTTGAAAGCCTCAACAGGGAGATGGACAGGGGAGATACACTGAGGATTTTAATGGGGATTTCTGCAGAGGGAAGGCTCCCAATGGAACTGCCTTTATAAGCACCTCTGTGGAAATAGAGCCCACACTGCAAATTGGAATATATTATAGAGAGATATTATATAAAGAGATATTGCACTGACGGGGACCTGGCATTCATGTATTGTTTTTTTTTCCTTCTCTTTCCAGACAAAAAAAGGGAAATCATATTTGTCTCAAAGAGAACTCTATGTGGTTCTGCTGAATGGGCAGTGTTTAGAAGTGAAATGTGACATCAAGTCCAAGGCACGAGATGTCTTTAACTTAGTTAGGACCTATGCCAACCTAGTTGAATACTTCTACTTTGGCTTAGCTTTCCAGAAAGGTAAGTGTTTACTATAATATAAGATAAATTTTTAAGAAGATGAAAACTAAAAAAGAAGTTCATTTAAAAAAAAGAAGTGTCAACTCCCTTCTTAGCAGCAGCCAGCTGGTGATATATTCAGTGACATATATAGGTGACCAGGATTCTGGTTGGCTGGATTTTATTCTTTCTGATTTGATGTGTCACTGGAAAATCACTTAAAAATCTCTGTAGCTCACTTTCCCCATTAAAAAAAAATGGGGTCAGTTTTTTCAACTGACTTTGTGTGAGGGCCATGATGTAAGTGTTATAATGAAGTGTTAATCTTTCCCTGAATGTGGAATAGGATAGTTATTTCAGGTCAATACTCAAGGCTACTTAAATTGTAAGCTCTGCAAGTTAGGGAAGCTGAAAATTCCCACCCAAATATAAATATAGGACTAAAGGAGAGTTGTGGGATCCAGTAGAATGTAAGCTCTTTGAGGGTAAAGACTGTTTTTATTTCTTGTCTTCAAAGCTTTAGCTTTAGAAAAGTGCCTGGTACATAGCCTGGTACAACAAAAAATAATTTTGTTGAGTTGAATTGACTCTAAAGATAGTCTAGGCCCTTAGACAGGGGTGTGACTAGATTGTATTTAACACTTCTGAAGAAGGAGGCTCTGTAACCTCCTGACCTCAGGAGGTTATCTTAAAATTCTTGCTATGAGGAGCTTTTATTTATAATGAATTATTTTAATTCTGAACTTAAACACTAAGAGAAAAAGAACACCTTCATACTCACAGCAGAACAGAGAAAAAAGATTCTTTAGGAAACTGTGAACCTCAATTTTGTTCCACTTGCTTAAAATTGTGTCATAAATTCTGTATGTTACTTTCAAAATGTCCTATTTGACTGTGCTTCCTTTTGAACTTCCTTCTGCTCTCTTCTGAGCATTAAAAATGTTTCAGTGGCCCTCTTTTTTGGCATCCCTATTGCTAACCACTCTCTCCTCCACCCCAATTAGCCAAAAGTAAGAAAGGAAAAAAAAAGCCTTGTTACAAATAAGATTTTTCAAACAAAATGAATACCTATAGTAGTCATATCCAAAAATGTATAACTCTGCACTTCGTATCCATCACTCCTCTGTGTGGAGTGGGTAGCATACATCATCATAGGGGCTCTGGAGACAGTTGATCAGTGCTTTGATCAGGGATGTTAAGTTTTCTAAGTTGTTTTTACGATGTTGTATATGTAATGTGTTCTTGTTCTGCCCATTTCACTCTATATCAGTTCATACTAACCAGAACTCTCTGAAATTTTTCGTCTACGACCATTCATGTAGCCACTCCCCAGGGGTCTAAGAGGCAATCTAAGGCAACCCCTTAGATTCTAGTTCGTTTGTTTCTTCTCTTTGTCCTCCCCCTCTTCCCTTCCTGTTTAATAGTAAGTGCTTAAAATATTGATTGTGACTGATGATTGTTTGGCTTGTGACTATTCCCTTCCCAGAATTTTCATCAACCTTAATAACCTCCCCTCAGCCAACTCCCTTATTTCTCTGTTGAGTTTGACATCAAACTAATTTCTCTATAAGTATGTGTGTGTGTGCATTTAATACTCTTCTGTTCATTCAGATAAGAATGAGGTTCATCTGATACTTACTCTCCCTACCCTTTCTCCCATGTTTACGTATTTTTCTCACATACCCAGTTATGAGATGCAAGAAGTTCCATTTCCTTTTTCCTCTCTTCTACACTAGTGTTACTCTCTTTTCTTTTTCCTCTTTTCAAATCTTTAAACAGAATCAATTCTGTACCCCTACCCCAGGACCTCTATTCTTATTTAACACCCTCAATACCCTTTCATAATTAGGTTCTGAGTGTACACTTTTTACTTCTTTCCCTTACTAGAATGTCAGCATTGTATCATCACATAACTTTCTTTAAAAAAATTTTTTTTTTTTTGCTTTTTGGCTAGGCAATGGGGTTAAGTGACTTGCCCAGGGTCACACAGCTAGTAAGTGTTATGTGTCTGAGGCCAGATTTGAACTCAGGTCCTCCTGACTCCAAGGCTGGGACTCTATCCACTGTGCCACCTAGCTGCCCCCACATAACTTTCTAATTGTTCGCATAAACTTATCTTTCTTGGTTTCTATGGACACTTGTGTTTGTATTTCAAAGTTCCTACTTGGATTTGTTTTTTTAATCAGAAATGTTTGAAAGTCCTCTATTCCATTAAAGATCCAATTTTCCCCCTGTAGGTTATACTTAGTTTTGTAGAATATGTTATTTTTTGTCATTAAGTTTATAGCTTTTACCTTTTAGAATATAGTATTCCAGAATCTCCTCTGGTTTTCAGTAGCACCTGCTATATATCTTGCATAATTCTGGCTGTAGTTCCTTGAATTCTAGGTCCTTGGATTCTTCTTTGGATGCTTTTAGTATTTTTCCTTTGAAATAGGAGCTCTGGATTTTCACTGTGACATTCTAAGGCTTTTCCTTTTGGGATTTCTTTCAGAAGGTGGTCACTGTATTCTTCTTATTTCTACTTTTCTCTTTGGTTCTAATAGAGGTGTACAGTTTCCACTTATGATTTCTTGAAATAGAATATTCAGGCTTTTTAAAAAAATCATGATTTTCAGGAATTCCGATGATTCTTAAGTTACCTCTCCTTAACCAATTTTCCTTTTCAGTTTCTTTTTTAATCAGACATTTCACATGTTCTTTTATTTTTAATCTTTTGATTTTGTTCTGAAATTTTTTTTGCTCTTTCATGGAACCATTGATTTCACTTTCATCTATTCTAGTTTTCAGGGATTCCATATCTTGGGTACCTTTTCCCCCTCTTAAGTTACTTATTCTCTTTCCCATTCTTTCCTCAAGGATTTTTATTTCATTTTTTTTCTTTTTTAACTTTCTAGGTGTGGAAAATCTATTTTCCCCCTTTGAATTTAATCTTTCAGTCATTATAGGGTTAGTTTTGCAGTAATTTTTGACACCAAGTTGTGTTTTCTTTGATTTACTTATCTCTACAGCTTTAGTCCCTGAATTGGGGCTTTGTGCCAGGGCCAAGCTCTGCTCCTTGGTGTATTCTTGGGTGAAATGGTCAGCCCTGTTTAGTCATGCTTTGGTTTCTCATGGTTATTTTACCCGCCTCCCTCCCCCCTCGATTTGCCTCCCTGGATCTTTGCTGTTCAGAGGTCAAAATCATCAGGGCCCTCTTTGGTATTTCAGGGCAGAGTGTAAGGGACCTTGGCCATCTGAGTTTGAGTAATGGTTCCATATCCTGCTTATCCCTATCTGCTGCCACCCCTTGGAGTTTACAAGATCCTCAACCTGTGGCTTTCTGATCACACTGACACTTTCTGACTGGGGCTCTCAGGCCACGCCTTAACTCTTGATGTCTCTGTCCACAGAGTATTGAAGGCTACATGTGTCCTTGTCCATCTCTGTTCATGCTGGATTGTTAATCTGTATTGTAGCTAGCTTTGCTGGGGTAGGGGAGCAACAGACATTTTGTGTAGGTCTGGGTTGGAAGAGTTTCTTATTGACTTCTTTGACCTTATTCCATATGTTGTTAGCTTCAGGTTTTTGCTAGAGTGGGTATAAAGAGCTGGGCAACCCATCTCATGTTCAGGCACTGTCTTGGCATGAACTCTACCAGGAGCTTTTTTAGCTTACCTGTTCTAAATCTACTCTGTTTTCCTTCCAACTGTCCACTAATGGATACGAAAAACAGCTAGAAGTTTGATATCACTTTCTAATTCCTTCCCTAATTATTTTCCTTTCATAGCATTATAGAATCTTAGCACTGCAAGGGACCTTAAGGCCATCTGGTCCATTCTCATATCTGATGTATTAAACCTCTGTAAAAATTCTCAGATAAGTGGTCATCTTTGAATACCTCCAGTACTCACTGTCTCCTAATGAAGCTGTTTCTAGTTTTGAATTTCTGAAATTATTAGGGAATTCTTTCTCTTTTTATTAATCATTGCTACCAGAAACAACACTGATTCTCTTTTGTCTACCTCTGCCTAATGTAGAAGTCCTGCCTTTCTACATTTATATTAATCCTAAAGCTGTTTTTGGGAGATAGGCAGAGATATAATTTAAAAAACCAATTATATTACTCTTCCCTGGACTATTTTCTTTTGATCTTTATGAATATTATCTCAAGTGAGATAATATTTGTAAAATGCTTAGCACAGTGCCTGGCACATGTTATTCAGTTGTTTTTCAGTTGTGTCTGACTCTTTGTGACCCCATTTGGGTTGGTTTTTTTTTTTACAAAGATATTGGATGGTTTGCCATTTTCTTCTCATTTTATAGCTCGTTTTATAGATGAGGAAATTAAGGCAAACAGGGTTAAGTAACCTAGATTTGAACTCAGAAAGATGAGTCTTTTTGATACCAAGCCCAGTGCTCTATTCACTGTGCCACCTAGCTGCCCTTATGCTGGGTACACACTAGGTACTTAACAAATTCTTCCCTTCCATTCCTTCCTTTCTTCTTTTCTTCCTCCCTTCCTCTCTTTCTCTCTCCATTTTTTTCTTCCTTTCCCTCCCTTCTGCTTTCGTTTTTCTTTTCCTTCCTTCCTTCCTTCCTTCCTTCCTTCCTTCCTTCCTTCCTTCCTTCCTTCCTTCCTTCCTTCCTTCCTTCCTTCCTTCCTTCCTTCCTTCCTTCCTTCCTTCCTTCCTTCCTTTTTCTTAGAACTATGGATTCCCCTACATAGATGTTAAATCCTAATATAGAGAACTGGATAGGGCCATACATTGATGGATTTCTAGAGATTTATATACGTAAGTGAGCCCTTCCTATTAGGTATGACTTTGGTAGGATGTATTCATTCTAGCAATCATGTCTGTTCATACAATAATGATAGTTAACATTTATATGGCACTTAAACATTTACAAATCCCTTTACATCTATTCAATCTTTTGATCTTCACAACAATCCTGGGTAGTAAGTGCTATTATTTTATAGATGACGGTTTGAGACTGAGAGAAGTTAAGCGATTTGCCCAGGATCACACAGCTAGTCAGTGTTTGAGACAGGATTTTAATTCAAGACCCCTTGCTTCAGAGTCCAAAATTTCATTCCTTCTGCCAATTAGCTGCTTCAAACCACTGAGTGTTTCCATTTCAGGTAAAGAATTCTTTTTCTTGGACGATGAAGCCAAGTTGAGTGAAATGGCACCAGAAGGCTGGAATGATCGACCCAAGAAGAAAACCACCGTTGTTCACTTCACACTCTTTCTGAGAATAAAATTCTTTGTCTACCACTTTCACCTTACTCAGTGAGTGCCATGGCTTCTCACTTATTCCTTTGATAGTGGATGCTTGCTTTGAGCTAAGTCATGAGCACCTGTACACAGTTAAAGATGATACGAGAAATTTGACATGGAGCACAGCATCTGTCACTGGGGAAATCAGAAATGCTCCCCAGACGGAGTGGTATTTGATTGGGGACCTGAAGGAAGAGAAAGATTCTAAAAATATCAACAGAAGGCATTAAGATACATTCCAGAGGTGGAAGAGATTTCTTTCTTCAACCCTGGAGAAAGTACTTGCATGGAGGAGATCATAGACCCAAGACATTATTAAAGTAAATGTTTGTTGAAATAAATTAGGTTTGCAGACTTTGATTATGCGTTCTTTCACAGCCTTCACCTTTTTTATACACTGAAGAAATGAGTTCTTTTGAATCTGTCCTCCTATGCCAGCCATGGTGTAGTGGAGAGAGAATTAGCCTTAGAGCTAGAAAGGTTTGAGTTCAGGTCTTCTTTCTGACACATACTGGCTATGCAATCCTGAGTGAATCACTTCACTTTTTAGTATTCTAAGTAACTCCCTGTAAGACTAGAAGGTGCCAACTTGTATTGGTAGGGGGAATTTCCTCAGATGGGAGTTTCCTAAATGATTAAAATCATACCCTCAATAGGCCAGCTTTTGCATCTTCCTTTCTCTGACTCCTGCTGGTATGTGATAATTTTATTTGCCCTTCTCTCTTTGTTTTTCTAGGCACAGTACTACAAGACATCAATTCTATCTCCAGCTCCGGAAGGACATTCTGGAGGAACGTATATACTGCAACGATGAGATGTTATTACAGCTTGGTGCATTAGCCTTACAAGTGGAATTTGGGAACTACAGTCCAGAGGCATGGCTGATAATTCTATGTTTATTCATGCATTCGTTCTGCAAGCATTTCTGAGTGCTTCCTGACTATACAACAGTGGCCTTGATGCTCTAGGTGGTGGTGGAGTGGGTTACTAAAAATAGAAAAACCTGACTCTGAAGCCCTGTATCTATGACATGCTATGATGGAGATTCCATCTGAGATTCTACTTGAGATCATAGATTTAGTCTTGAAGGGGCTTTAAAGATGATCTTGTCCAGGTGTTATTAACCTGGGGTCTGTGAAGTCATTAAGAATGTTTTGATAAATATATTTCAAAATAGTTCATTTCCTTTGTAGTTCTATGCATTTTATTTATTTATTTAAAAATAATATTCTTAGATAGGGTCCATAGGTTCTATTATACTGCCAAAGGGGTTCACAAGACACAAAAAGACTAAAAACCCCTAATCAAGACCCACCTTATTTTACACACGAGGAAACTGAGATCCAGAGAGAGTGCTGAGGTCACACAGGTGGCAAGTTGTGGAGCCTGGATCTGAACCCAGGTTATCTTATTCTCAATCCAGAGCTCTTTCCCTTATATCACACAGTCTGTGCTTTGATGAATGTGTGACCTCATCCAGCTAGGTCTTCCCTGGACCAAAGCACATTGCAGCCCACCCATGTATTATTTATTTTTCAGTGATTTCCATCATGAGACAGGCAGAACACAACTGACATTATTGTAAACTAAATGCTAATCTAATTCCATGTAGCCTTTCCCAAATTACAGTTGCAATTAGGTCAACCCTACCTGTGTCTGCACAACTGGGCCACAATCCAATGTTAGAGCACTCTCTAAGATTCCTTTAATGCTGTTTGTTTATGATAGCCCTGGGGATGGAGAGACAGGCCACAGAAAAGCAAATGAGAGGAACTCTTGGCCATTTCACATTTAACTATGGTCATTGGGATGCAGGATAGCAACTGAATGGGAGCTCTTGCTGAGCCTTGGTGTTCCAGAGTTTTGAAGAAGCAGAAAAGTTTAATGCGAAGAACACATTTGCAGTGGGGAGAGCTGCATTTGAATTATGGCTTTTTACCTAATAGTCATTTAGGCTCTCAGGGACCTTTTCCTTTCTGTCTCCAACTCCTGGCTTCTCACAAGTCCCAGCTAAAGTCTCATCTTCAACAATCAATCAATAAACATTTATTAAGTACTTAACACATGCCAGGTACTGTGCTAAGAAATCTTTTCCAATCTCCCTTAACACTAGTACTTTCCCTCTTTCAATTTGTATATGTATATGTATATGTATATGTATATGTATATGTATATGTATATGTATATGTATATGTATATGTATATGTATATGTATATGTATATGTATATGTATATGTATATGTATATGTATATGTATATGTATATGTATATGTATATGTATATGTATATACACACATACATGTAAGTATATATACTAGCATAGGTATATATATAAAACAAATTGAAATATATATTATGTATGCATATATATGCACATATATGTGTGTATACGCAAATATCTATCATCTATCTATTTATCTATCTATCTACCTACCTATTTTGTTTGTACATAATTGTTTGCATATGCTCTCTTCCATTACAAACAAGGACTGTTATTTTGCTTTTCTTTGATTCCTTATCATTTAGCACAGAGCCTGGCACACACAATGCACTTAATAAATTTGCTGACTATAAATTACCTGAGTTACTGATTTGATTTGGTGAAGGTTATTTCCAAACCAGCATTCTATAACCTATCCAGTCCATGAAAACCCATAACAAAATATCACCTCCCTCACAGGACTCTTATGGGAAGGAAAAATGCTTTGTAAGCCCTCACATGCAGTAGAAATGTGAGCAATTACTATTATTATTATTCTCCTTTTCAAGTGTGGCGCCATTCCAGTGTTTGCGGCTTAGTTATAGCAGCTCCTCTGATCACAGCACAGATGGGCTGGCTACAGGCCCACCACATCAGTGCCTTTATGGAAACTATTAGAATATGAATGAGCTATTAGAATGGAAGTTGGACCCTTTCTGGGCTTGCAACCTTCCCAGATATCAGTCTGGGATCTGTTTGCCTGCTTCAAATATTCTCCCTAGGAACCCAGTTGTTCATATTCATATTCATTCATTCAACAAGCATTTATTTGTCATTCAGTAGTTTTTATTTTCAGTCGCGTCTGACTCTTTGTGACCCTATTTGGGGTTTTCCTGGCAAAGATACTGGAGTGGTTTGCCATTTCCTTGTCCATCTCATTTTACAGATGAGGAAGCTAAGGCAAACAGGGTTAAGTGACTTGTCCGGGTTGTACAGCTAGTAAGTGTCTGAGGCTGGATTTGAACTGAGGAAGATGAATCTTCTTGAGTCCAGACCCAGTGCTCTATCCACTGGGCTACCTAGCCTCCCCTATTATGTGTAAGGTCAGAGGCAGCATGGCTTATTGGATAGAGCCTTGAGTCAGAAAATCTCAGGTATAAGTACTACCTCTGACATGTAGTAGATTTATAACTGTGGATAAATCACTTATCACCTGAGCATCCCAGAAGACCCTAAAATTATAAGTGGAGAACTTTTGTGGATCTGCATTGTTTTTTTTTTTTAAGAGAATTCTTTTTTCTTTTGCTAGGCAGATCTGCATTGTTAGAGAGGGTTTCTTTCCTAGGAACTTATTCTCTCTATGGAATCATAGGTTGAGACCTTCTGTCTTCCCTGAACTCCTTAAAAAACACTGTGCCATTTGATTCTTACGACAGTCCTGCAAAGTAAGCAATGTTATTATCCACATTTTACAGTTAAAGAAAATGAGACAAACAGAGGTTTTTGTGACTTGCCTGGAGTAACACAGCTAGTAAGTGTCTGAAGCTGAATTTTGAACTTGGGTCTCCCTGACTCCTGGTCCAGGACTCTTATCCATTGCTCTACCTAGCTGCCTCATATGAGAGGAAGATATATAGTTACCTATGTCCTTTGCTAGTCCTTCCTTATTTGCCCACTAGTCATCTTACTTGGCTTGGCCTGAACCCTAATATCTGTCTATGTAGACACTTTTATTTACATCCCTCAGAAAACTGGCTTGGGGCTAGGTTGAAGATGTCCTGTTGAATAGAATAGGGGATTTTTCAACCAATGTTTTATTTTTACTCTGTTCAGAGTTCTGTGATACATTTTGATCATTCACCTTTCCCTCTGTATTTTGTTGCCTATAGACACAGGGGAAACATTATTTTTTGGTTGAAGACTATATTCCAGCAAGCATGATTGAGAGAATGACAGCACCCTGTGTGCAATTGGAGATCTCAAAAATGCACCGTTGCCATGGTCCCCTATCTGGAGAAGAAGTTGAACTGGAATTCTTAAAGGTATGGGCTGTCAGTCCTTAGAGAATAGATGTTTCACTTATCTGTGGTAGTGTCTTTCTTCCCAAGAGTTCACATATTTCACATCTGTAATTCTATCTGTCTCTATAAGAGCTATGGTATCCTTCCCTGAGCTAGACTTATTCTTCTTTTTGTCAGATTAAAGAAAAGGGGCATGGGTTGCAGGGTTGTAGGGGATGGTGGAGACAGTGGTCTTCTCTTCTCTGGAGGTTTTCAAAGCAAGGATTGGGCTGGAGAGGAAATTTTTCTTTGGGAATGGATTGGATGAAATGGCTTCCAAGTTCTCTTCCATCTCACATTCTGTAAGTAACTGGTATTGCCTTATGAATCTAAAGCAGTCAAGGAAAAAAAGTTGCTTGACCTCCCTCCCCCCCCCGCCCCAACCCTGGTCGTACTCTCTATCCATTATGCTCTGCTTCCTCTTCTCAATATTTTTAGTATAGGAAAGGCAAATGAAGGCAATAAATATTTTATGTTGTTTTCATATCTTGATTTTACTCTGTGTTGAAACCTTAGTAAGCAAAAATGGCCACAAATGATTTATTTGTCCATGTGAATAGATTGTACCCAAGGTTGGGAGGGATGTTTAAGACCATGTTGTCTTGTTTCAGTTTAAAGTCTTTTATTTAGACACATTCTTGGGAAAATTGAACTTCCTGGATAATTTTCATGTCTGGTCTTTATTTTTAGTTAGTTAGTCACTTAACGTTCATGTGTAGTAAGCCCAATATGGCTTTAAAATGAAATAATTTCCTTTAAAAAGGGTAAGCAGAAATCCAGTCAACTTCAGATTCAGCTTTTATGCATACCCAGTGTCAGGAATAGTTGGCACCCTTTCTACATGCTGAGATTTAAGTTGTTTTAGCAATCTGGTGCATGGTTTATTGGGAATGGAAGCACAGTGATAATTAAGGCAGATAAGACAAAAAACCCCAATTACTGATGCACATGTCATTGAAATCTACATGGGTGTCTAGGTATAGTGCCATCATATCGTATGGTTTTATACTAGTCTTATGAAATATTTGAACATTTTGAGCAAAAAAGAAATGATGGTCAAGGGAACATTAATCATAAGCTAAATTGTAAAATTGGTTTTGTTTCCTTTTTTTATCCTTTCATCAAAACCACTGAGCAGAATTGAAAGGCAGCATGATAGAAGTAGTGGATAGCTCACTGGACTTGGAGTTAGTAAGACCTGGGTTCAAATATGCCTCAAGTAGTTACTACAGTGTGACTTGATGGAATAGAAGCTTCTTGAGGGCGGGTGCTGTTCCATTTTTGTCTTTATATCCCTACTACCTAAGACAAAAAAAAAATCATTTAATGATGCTTATTAGTTGACTTTGGGAAAGTCACCAGCTTTCAGAGTCCCAGTATTTTCATCTGTAAAATGGTGATATCAACATCGACGACGTAAGATTGTTGTGAGGATCAAAAGATAAAGTATTTTTTTAAACAAAATTTAAAGCTTTTTATAAATGTGAGCTACTACTTAATTTTCAAGCAACTTTGTATTAGTTTCATGTGATGGACTTTTTTTTTTTTTGCACATTGGCTATTGAAAGGCTAGGGTAGTTTTAATTTACTTTTTGTCTTCATTTTTTTTATACCCTTTCCCCACTTCCCCCAGTCATGCCCATTGTATTCAGGGGCAAATGGACACATTTTAGGGATCTACTAATTTAATACTCAAGATCATAGAATGACAGAGCTAGAAGAAATCATAGAGCTCACCTAAAGCTAAGCTGATTCATTATACAGATGAGAAAACTGAGATGGAGA
Organism: Phascolarctos cinereus; assembly: GCF_003287225.1. Classification (NCBI taxonomy): domain Eukaryota; kingdom Metazoa; phylum Chordata; class Mammalia; order Diprotodontia; family Phascolarctidae; genus Phascolarctos; species Phascolarctos cinereus. Next base: position 68,697,895 of record NW_027555736.1, on the reverse strand, counting down.
GTGGCTAAATAATTTGCCCCAGTTCATTTGTGGCAGAACTGAGACTGAAATTCAAGTCTCCTTGTTTGTGAGGGTAAGTCAGAGAATGCCATCGTGGCAGCTGTACAGGGAAAGACAGGAAGTCTGAATGAAATGCTTCCCTACACAAAGCATCTGCTCACTGCATTCAGTTGGGACTCGGGGATTATTGTCTATACGATGTTCCCTCCTACAACAATCCTGCTTTTTCAGGTAGTACCCTTGTGGCCCTTCTGAGCTGGTTTTCCAATATGGTAGGAAGTTGAGAACTTTTCTGATTGCTCCACTCCTTGGAATGTTAGCAGCACAGAAATGTTTTTCTAGTTCCTCCTAATGAGTCTGGGTAACCTCAGAATCTTCGATGATAATTTGCAATGATTGTTTACACTTTGTCTCTCTAGGCCCATCCAGGGCTAAGATTCAGCAGCGCTTGTGCTGATTACACCTTTCTTAGGGTGGAGAGCCAGAGGATATAGTTAGGAAGTTCCTTTGCCAGGTTGTAAGTGAGGACAGGTCAACGTCAAGAGCCAGGCAGGTGACCATGGCCCTGAAAGGTCATAGTGGAGTAATGTGTTGTGTGAAGTCCATGCAGAGTCAAAAACCAAGAATTACAGTAAGATCTAAGCTGGGGTTACCAAGAAGTGAGATCTGGGATTCAGATTCTAATAGTTTGGAAGTGAACAAATGAAGCAGCCCTGAGATAGAGGAAAAGTTATTTCAATTTGCTGCAATTAAGCAGTCTATGGGGATATGCATATTTCTATATTCAGGATGTAAATAGCAATTGTTTCTGTTCTGGCCAGAAACTCTGAGGGTCTTCCCCTCCCAGACTGATACATCTATGGAGGAAAACTAGGCTATCTCTTGTTTCAGCTCTTACTTAGCCTTTAATTACTGAATGGGCATTGCCTCAGACAAACTAAGACCTGGGAAAGACTTAGCTTAAAAAGGTCAAGGTCTCCCACTGAATCTTGGGCCATCACCAGTTGTCTTGATCTATGTCTTGCCACTGGGCTCCAGTGACTCTGGAGAAGATAGTAAGGCTGATCAGTTGGCACAGTCCTGCCTCACTTAAATTCGTTCTACTTGTGAGTCAAGACATCAGCCTCCTGATGTCATTGGTTCTCTTTGAGAATGAAGGATGAACAACAAAAACAATTTCTGTACTCAGCTGGAGATCTATAACCACTGTGGGGAGACCAGAACTTTGTGCCAAGGCTGCAACATTCAGGGAGTATGCTTCCTCCCTATGTTGGGCAACAAAATCATAGAGCCTCTGAGTTGGAAATAATAATAGTACTACTACTAATAATGATAATACACATTTGTGTGGTGCTTTATATAGTGCTTTAAGACATACAATATGCTTTACATATATTTTCTCATTTGATTCTCACACGCCTGTAAGGTCAGTGCTATTCTAAACACAATTTTATAGATGAGGAAATTGAGTCTAGGCAAAGAAGGCAGCTGAATCTTGGTGGTGAAGTCCTTAGAGTCAGAAGTACAGAGGGAGGATTCTTTTTTTTTTCTTTTTTTCAGCCAAAGACAAGGTTTATTAGAACAGCCATCGTATTGGGCAGACTCTTAAGGAGTCTGAATGTTAGTGAGCTATTGGCTAGATTTTAAGAATCTGAGCATTTGGCTAGATTATAAGAATCTGAGCATCTTAACTCAGATTTTCCTGACTCTAGCCAGTACCAGAGTGCTGGGCTAAGACCTGAGTTCAAGTCCAGCCTCAAACACTTACTAGTTATGTGACTGTGGGCAAGTCACTTAACCTCTATTTGCTTCAGTTTCCTAATCTGTAAAATGGGGGTAATAATAGCATCTATTTCCCAGGATTGTTGTGAGGATCAAATGAGATAATATTTGTAAAGAGCTTAGCACAGTACCTGGTACATGGTAGGCACTACACAAATTATAGCTATTGTGGTTATTATTATTTATTATTATTATCATTACCACCACCACCTAAGTGCCTCCTATGTCTTACAAAGTGCTTTACTGGTATTAGTTCTTTTAGTCCTCTAAGCCCTTGGTGAAGCAGAGAGGTCCATTATCATTACCTCATGTTAACAATGAGGGATGGGCCTTTGAGAGATTAAGTGACTTGCCCACAGTCACACAGTTAGTGAGTGTCTGAGGCAGAGTGGAGTCACCTGCCTCCACTATGATATGCTACCTGTCAAGAGAATCAAGTGTCTTAGCTCTGCTTTCTTTCGCTTGAACGCTAACACTCTTGTCAAATGGTTATTTAATCACAGCTTCTTATGGCTGCCATTCCTTTGGACTATTTTTTTAAGTCTTTAAATTGCTGTCATGTGATGTTCTCTTAAAACGGAAACGTTCTCCAGGGTTATGTTTTCATCTCACTTCATCGGATGTCTAATTGAGCCAGTTCATTATCTCACACTGATAGAAGACTTGACAGAGTGGAATAAATGCTAAATGAAATGACAGCCACACCACACACAGCAAATCCAAGGAGAAAAAGGGAATTGGTTTGCACCCCACCCCCTCTAGTCTACCCGACATACCACTGCCAGATCAACTCCTCCTCCTGCTAAAAACGCCCTTCAGCAGCTCTCCCTTGCCTGACTAAAATCCATATTTAATTGCTGGAGCTTCCTTAGTGCCAAGGCCAGTGCTCTGCACATATTTTAATAAAGGTGTAATGATTTAAATTGAATCTTTACTTCCCAGTCTATAGAAAAATAGAACCACAGCAACAACATGAATTTTATTCAACACCCTCTGTGTACAAAGCATTGTGGTAGGCATGAGAGGGGAGATGCAAAATTTCAATAAAACATAGTGCCTGTCCTCACAGAACTTATGGTCTAGTGGAAGAATGAGGCACCATTGTAGATAGCTGTAACACGCAATATCATATGATCTGTGCAATGTGAGATTCAAGGATGAAGATTTTTATTACAAGAAGAACAATAAGCATTTATTAAACACTTACTATGTACCATAGTACTGTGCTGTAAGCTGGAAATAAAAATATAAACAAAAAGGATAGTCCCTGCCCTTCGAGGAGCTTACACTCTAATGGGGAAAGACAGTACATAAAAGGGAGCTAAAAGTATGTGTGCATGTAGGGTGTGGGGGGAGGGCAGGGAGAAAACTACATCTAGCATGGAAGAAAAGTCTGAAGGATTAGGAGTGGAGCAGGAGAAGATGGAAGGAGTAGATATGGAAGTTAACCCATCAATGGATGGAACCACAGGGGTGGAAGACTCTTCCAAGGTGAGAAGGCTGCAGTGGTCTTTTTAATGACCAGAGGCATCATCAGGGAAGATTTCCTGGAAGAAGTGTCTTTTGAGTTAAACTTTAAAGGATGGGTGAGACTTGAGTAGGTGAAGAGTAGAGCAGAGGGAATTCCACACATGAGGAGCACTAAATAAAGGAGGTGTAAGAGTGAGGTTTATGTCTTTCCATAAATCAAATTCTATTATAATAAATAGATGGAATGAAGATCTCTATGTAACAACAAAAATGACAAAAGACTAGTCAATCACCCCATTATTATCAATGATATTTAATGTGGTCTAGTGAAGAGTCCTAGAGGGATGTCTGGAGTTCAGTTTCTGGTCCCACTCTGCTAATGGACAGCTAGGCAAGTTACCTCAACTTCCTGGAAAGCTGGAGAGTTGGACTATATGACCGCTAGTGTCCCTTCCAACATAAACAATTCATGTTCCTATAATAATATTCCCATACAACTAAATCATTTGGATAATCCCTTGGAGTTGGTTGCTATGGAAATTGACCTGCACAATCTGCAAGGAAGAAGAAAACTCTTGCAATATTCCAAGGATATACATATCTAGCTTATTGTATTGTTCTATTACATTTTTAGCTTCATTCCCCCTTAATGCATAGGGAGAGGCAGGCAGGATGGATTAAGAGTAAAGCAGACAAAAATGCCCTTAAAGACATCTTTTGCTTCCCTAGTACACTCCGCCACCTCCCTACCCCCTAGTGGGTACATATGGGAGCTGTCCAACACCAGCATAGCTAAAGAAATAGTGGGGAGGGAATCAGGGGAGGATTAAGCTGCTGTGCCTTGGCTTCAAGGTATGCTCAGCTCATTGAGTGTGGCAAATTGCACAAATTCTTTAATCAGCTCAGCTTGAACGTAGTTACTTTGACCTGCTTGCTATCTGGTTGCTGTTGACCTTCAGTTTAATCTTTAATTTTCCATTCTTCTGGATCCTTTTGCTCCCTGCTGCTCAGGACACTTGCAGATTCTGGACGTGCCTTGTGCCTCTGGTCTTTTCTTTGTGTGCTGTATTTGCTAACCCATGATCTGAACTCCTTCATCATTTATAGAATCACATAATCACAGAATGTCAGAGTTGAGAAGAGTGGTTGTTTTGAAATGCCCTTTGCCTCTGAACCCTCAAGCTCAGCCTATATCAACCATGGACCTCCCTAGGTTGACTTCCAGACCCACATTATGTTGCTCCATAATATCTTAGCCTTTGCCAGGTGGGGCTCCTTAACCCACCAATTCATTCTTCCCACTCTGGGCCTGATTCCCAAAAAGCATTCAGGAGCTGGAGAAATCACTAGTTACATGTAAAGTCAGAATGTAAGTAAATATGCAGATGTGCAAAACTTTGTGAACACTAAGCCAGATGATCTTTTAAGAGATGTGACCTGAGGTTCCTGCTCTCTGTGAAGTTTACAGCATGATAAAGAGATTGTAATGAGGACTGATAACACATAAATAAAAGAATAGTAAAAATAATACACAAGTATATGAGAGGTGTGCACAAGGTTCCATATGAGGCCAAAGATGGGAAGGGTCAATATTAAATGGAAGGATCATGAAGTCTCCATAGGGGAGATCAGATAAAATTTCAGTGTTGGAAGGGGCTTTTGAGGTCCTCTACTTCAGGGCTCCAAAGTGGAGGCTATAGCCTGACCTGAAGGGTTATATGATCAACTAATCAGAGAATGGAAAGGTAGGTGTCATTCTTCCTTTGACAGACATAAGCAACTGTGGGACTTGTGTCCAATACAGTAACATTAACCCAACACTTCTCCATTCCAGCCCTTTCTTTTGTGCAAGGCCCCAGCCTCCTCCTTCTGAGATAAATGATGGCCTCTCTGTACAGTTTTATCTAATTGATTATAGTAGCAGCTGCACACAAGCCATTAGGAGACCTCTTCCAATTCCCTTCTCCCCAGTACACCTACTTCCTATCCCTTAATCACCTTATTTATGGCTGTGTCAGGGAGAGCCTTTCATTCAGAGGCAAGTGATCAGAAGTAGGAGTTGTATCTTTCCCCGCTGCCGCCACCACTTCCCTTTGCATTTTCGGTAAAACAGAATGAGTTGTACTGCCATGGACAGCTTGTGTTGTTATCATGAATCTTCTTCTATTATCTTCACCCTCCTCAACACATTCCTTTCCCAGACTTCCCTATTATTATCCAGGGTGCCATTATTCTTCCATGTACGAAAGTTCACAACCTCAAACTCATCTTCTGTTCTCTATGTCACATCTCCAATCAGTTGCCAAATCTTGTCATTTCCACCTTCACGAAATTTCTCATATTTGAGAAACATCCTCTTTATTTACCCAGCCACCATCCCAGTTCTTCATTACCTCATGCCTCAACTATTGCACTGGCTTCCTAGTTGGACCACTGCTTGAAATTTCTCCCCTCTCCAACTCATCTTCCATACAACTGCCAAAGTTATTTTCTCTAAAATGCAAATATCACCATATCATTTTCCAAATCAATAAATACCAGTGGCTCCTTAATGACTTCTAGGATCAAATATTATTTATCTTATCCTTTAAATGTCTATTTTGTATGTTTTAGAAATGATTAGTGTACATAATTATTAGTATATAATATTGTATGTGTGTAACATAAATTAGTAAATATACTTATATTGGAGGTTTGTGCTCAATTTTTTCTTACTGATTTCCCAAGAATTTGGAAATGACTCTTATAGTTCATCTCATGCATGAAGAAGAATTCTCTCAAAAATACCCCTGAAGTGGTGTTTTAGCTTCAGCTTTTATGTCCCCAGTGAGGGAGGAATGCCATTCTATTTGGGGATAGCTTTAGTTGGCAGAATCTTTTTTATAATTTAATTTTGCTTCTTTGGTATTTCTATGAATTACTCCTAGGCTTGCTTCATGCCCTCCACTCTTCACTTTGTCATAATTGGAGACAGTTGTCATGTCCAATGCCACTTCCTCTACTGCCCTCAGTCTTCTCTTCATCAGGTTCTTCAGATGCTTCAGGCCATATGGCCAGTTTCTTCACTATCATGGTTACCCTCTTCTAAACCCCTTTCAGCTTATCAGTGCCCTACCTAAAATCTGGTATTTAGGTGATATTTGTCGTGGGCTTTAAAGGATAAGTAGGAATTTAACAAGCATTAGAGATGGAAATACTTTAAGCACAGTCATAGAAGTAGGAAAGTGAAAAGCATGTACAAAGGATACTTGCTATTCCAGTTTATCAACAAGAGGGCACATGGACAGGAACAATATTATTTAGAACAGAAACAAAGAGTGGCACAATACTGTGGAAGGCCTTTAATACCAGGCTAGATAGTTGGTCCTTTACTCGATAAATAATCAAGAGCCATTACAGAGTTTTGAGCAGATTAATGAGTTCAAATCAGCCCTGCATACTTGCCAGCAGTGTGACCCTGGGCAAGTCAACCTCTATCTGCCCCACTTCCTCAACTATAAAAATGGGGATCATAATGGCACTTACCCACCAGGGTTGTTGTGAGGATCAAATGAGATATTTGTAAAGTGCTTAGCACAGTGCCTGGCACATGGTATATGCTTAATAAATCTCTGTTCCATAATCAAAATAACTGGCATTTACATAGTGCTTTAAGGTTTGCAAAGCACTTTTGAATGCTGGTTACACTAACAGAAATAATGAAATCGAAAGGGGAAAGAGACTGAAGGAGGGCAGTAGGCTCAATTTTGGACATGTTGAGCTCAATGTGTAAAGATGGAGATGTTTTGTAGGAAACTAAAGATGTGGTTCTTGAGATCAGGGCTATCGATAAAGATGTGGAAGTCATTTGCATAGAGGTAATAATTGAAGTGTTGGAATATGACAAGATTGCCCATAAAGAAAGTGTGGAGAGAGAGGAGACGAAGGTCAAAGAACCCTGAGGTCCACTTATCCTAAGGATATGAAAAGAAGATGATCTAGTATAGAAAAAGAGTGGGACCATTTTGAAAGGTAGGAGGAAAATCAGGTGTCTCTGATCTAAGAGAGGAGAAACTATCTACAAGGAGGGGATTATCTACTGTCAGGTCAGAATACTAGTCAGGAAGGATTAGGATTGGGAAAGATAAGGACTGGGAAAAGGTGACTGAATTAAATGATTAGAAGGGCATTGATAGCACTCTACAGGGAGTAACTATGCAACAGTGGTGAGAACAGAAGCCAACTGGCAAGGGCTTTAGAAGAGAGTGAGGAAGTAGTGGTATCAGCTGTAGACTGTTTGTAAGAGGTTGGTCACAATGTGGAAAGGTTGGATGAGATGGTAGTTAGGAAAGACAGAGAGAAAGGGAAGAGTTTTTGTTTCAGAATTGGGAAGACCCACACATTTTTGTAGGCAGATCGAGAGAAGCCCATAGAGAGGCAAAGGTTGAAGACCATGCATTCGTGTTTATTCTTATCTAAAGGTAAAAGAAGGGGTTTATTTTCTATCTTTAAATTCCTCACCCCACCTTCTATCCCCAGTGTAGTACAGCACTGAACACAATAGGAGCTAAACAAATATCCATTGATTGCTTTAATTGTGTGCTTCTAAACTAGACATTTCTGTCTCCTTAGCTGACCCAGAAGCTTCCAGAATATGGTGTGTTCTTCTATCGAGTCTTCCAAGAGAAGAAAATGCCACAGGCAGAGATGACCTTGGGGATTTGTGCCAAAGGCATAATTGTATATGAAGTAAAGAACAATAGTAGAATTGCAAGTTTACGTTTCCAGTGGCAAGAAATGGCAAAGATTTCCACCCAGGTCAGTCCAATTCAGGGACTACAAATCATTTGCTTTTCTTCCCCCCTTGTCTGCTATCCCATAGAAAGAATGGAAAACATAACCTTGAAGAGACCAAAGCTTGTGTGTGCCATTCTTCTGTGTCATATACCTTGGGGAATGCTGTCATTTTAATGCCTGGAGGATTAGGTTTTCCTCCTAGGTAAGGATCTCTTAACTCTGGGAATCTATCAGTGTTGACACTGGTGGACAGGTAGTCTAGACTGAGTATTCAGGACTATGCTACCATTTTTCATGCTTCTTTTTTCTGTCTTCTTGTATCCCCATTGGTATTAAAGGGCACCGCATCTGGCTTTAGTATTTCAGTTTTCATGGGAATTATTTCCAAAGAAGGTTTTTTTTTATCAACACTTATGGGATGTGACTTATATTGAAATATGTATTTATTATATCTTCTTTTCTACAGGACTATAATGAGTTGCTGAAACTCTCTTTTCCTTCTTCTTCCTCTTCCTCATGTTTCTCCTCTTTCTTCCTGCTTCCCCTCTGTTTTTCCTCCTCTTCTTTAGTTTTTAATCATAGCTGATGGCAGCATGGTGTAGTGAATAGTGTGCTGGGCTTGGTATTAGGAAGACCTAGATGAAATTCCACAATTCTGAGCTGGACAGGTTATTTGATTGCTATGCCCCTCATTTTGTTTATTTGTAAAATAAAGGTCTGGTTTAGCTCCAAATGTAGGATCTTACAAATTTCTCATATCCTCCATTTTCACATCTGTAAAATGGGGGTAATAAATAATACCTATAGTACCTATCTCCTAGAATTACTGTAAAGCTCAAATGAGATGTGTTGTGCCCCAGTCATGTAGGCAAGGTTTGGGTTGCTCTAATTATAACTGTCATTTACAGTTGTGTAGTATGCTCTGAAACTTAAAAGCTTGATTATATATATATATATATATATATATATATATATATATATATATGTATATATATATATATATATATATATATATATATATATATGTATATATATATATATATATATATGTAAGTTATCATTATATTTATATACTTAGAGCTTTACAACAATAATGTGAAATAGATATTACCATCAATGTTGTTCCTAGTTCATGGATGAGGAAACGGTGGATCAGAGAGCTTATGGGTCTCACAGTTAGTAAGTGTAGTGTTAAGATTCAAACCCAGACTTTCCAACCACTACAACAATAAACATTCATTAAACACCTAGCATGTGTCTGGAATTTTGCTCAGTGCTTAGTATATAAAAGCAAAAGTGATATAGTATTGCTCTTCAAAGAACTACATTATACCAGACATTAAGACCAGAATCCTTTTTTTTTTCCTTTAAATTTTTTTTTTAAGGTCTGTATTCTTTCCACTTTACCAAACTTGCATAGTGTGCTTGCTAATGTGTTTACCGCTCCCTATCTTTGCTTGTTTTCATTCTGGGTTTTTCTCTTCCCTGGGCCTATTACTCAAGTGCCAGATCAGTGGGCTTCTTCTCTTCCCTGGGGATTGCTATTAGCTATGCCTAAATGATTATGAGGAAATTGGATTGAAGGAAAATTAAGTCAGTTCAGTTCATTGTGGCTCAGCTTTACAGCAGAGATTCAGACCTGCTGCTTACATGCTTGGAGAGACAGTCTTGGGCACGTTGACTGAATCAAGTTTCCGGGCTCAGGACCATTTGTTTTGGTCTGGAGGGATGATTATGAAGATGGTTAGGCACTCCTCATGAACCTGTGCTAGCTAAAGTGAAATAGCTAGTAGAACCTAGTGAATTGAATGTAGATAAATCATCATGTGAGAGTCTTTATTTTTCCTTTTTTTAGAGAAGGAAATTCACCATTGAAAGCAGCATCAGTGGTAAGAAACATACTTTCATTACTGATACTGCCAAGACGTGTAAATATTTGCTGGACCTCTGCTCTGACCAGCACAGATTTAATGCGCAGATGAGCTTTGGGCATTTTTCCCAAGTTTTATCAGGTGAGTAATGCCATAGTCACAGTTCTATGGAAAATACTTCTAATATGGCACACATGGTTCTGCATGTAAATGAGTCACTGGTGTTACGGGTTTACTTTTAGATGTTCCACAGTCAAGTGCAGTTCCTCATTATCAGCCGTGAGACCCTTGGCAAGTCACTTAGTATTTCTGAATCTTCTCCCACCTCTGCAAAATGGGAATAATAAGTCTTGCATTGTCAACTTTTGTAGGGTTGTTGGAAGACTGGTGCCGTGTTGTACTTAAAGCACTTTATAAAAGTGAGATATAATTTTTATATGGGAAAATAGTCTGAGAAAAGTAATAGAGGTGATGAAAAGCAAGATAAATGATTTTGAGTTATAGAAGAAAACTTAGAGGTCATTTAATACAACCTAATTTTATTTATATTCAATTTTAAATTTTATTAATATCTTTTATTTTTACTTATCTTCATTTCTACCTATTTTCTTCCCTGTTCACCTACCCAGTGAAACATCTCCTATAAAAATAATTAAAAAACCCCAAAGAATAAAAAAAAATAGCAGGTCAGCAAAACCAAGAACACAGGTCCCTTCTGTCAGTTGTTTCAGTGGACAGAGCATTGGTACTTGGAGTCAGAAAGACCTGAGCTCAAACCTTTTCCCTCTCTCTTTCCTTTCTCTTTCTGCTTATAGCTCCTCTCCTTCTGACCATTTACGTGATGTGTAAGTGACCTTGGCAGGCCACTTAGCCTCTGTTTGCCTCAGGTTACTCATCTGTAAAATGGGGATAAATAATAGCACCAGTCTCTTAGGGTTGTTATGAAGATAAGATGAGATGATATGTATAAAATGCTTTGCAGACAAAGTGTCATATACATGCTAACTGTTATGATTAAACCTTCTATGATCTTATCATCAACCAAATATGTAAATTTATGTAATGTTCCATACCTATAGTCCCCCATGTCTGCAAAGAAGAAATAGAGGCCTATTTTTTAATCTATTCTCTCTGACCAACTTTAGTCACTTTAATTAAACAAGATTCATTTTTCTTTTTTACTCTTTTCACTTATGTATTCATAGTGATTGTATATATTGTTTTCCTGATTTGGCTTACTTCACTCTATGAAAGTCTTCCAAAACTCTGAATTTTAATATTCATTATTTCCCATGGCATAGTGATACTCCCTTATTTTTGTACAGTTATCCCTTTCACATTGCAACTTTCCACATCCTGGTTTTGATATATCATGGGTCATCATTAGAAATTAAATGGGAATTTTCTGGGAGTTTTGTGGAAGCCACAGACAACACACAAAGATCAGCAGATGATATAGAAAAAAGTTCAGAAATGCATAAATGCATAAAATATGTGTCTACTATTATATAATATTAACATATTTTATCTTTTAATACCATGGTAATTAAAAAAAATTTACACAGATATTCCAGATCACAAGAGAGCCATGCCCCTAACCCCCATGACATAGAAGGCATAATTGTACACTTTGCTTAGCCCAAGAGTTCTTAACATAGTGCCAATGGACCCAACAAAGGAATAGTTTTTAGAGAGTCTGTGAATTTGGATAGGAAAAAAAACCACATATTTATTTTCACTAACCTTTGGTTTCCTTTGTAGTTCTATGTATTTTATTTTATACATTTGAAAACATCATTCTGAGGAGGGGCACATTAAGTTTCACCAGTCTGCCAAAGGGGTCCATGGCACACAAAAGACTACTATGTTAGCTGTTCCCCAGATTAATGATCATCTATTTGTTTCCACTTCTTTGTTACTTCAAAAAATGCTGCTATGAATATTTTGGCATGCGTAAGATCTTCTTGACGATTTTGACCTCCTTGAAGTATATGCCTAACAGTGCCTTATTTTTATTGATGATCAAATTGAGTCCCAGAGAGGGGAAGCAATTTTCATGAGATCACACAAGAGGTAGGTGGGAGCAGATATAGGATTTAAAATTCATTGCTCTTTCCACAACATAATGTTGCCTTTAAATGCTCTGGATCAAAGAATTACACCAGTTTGTTGCTGAATCAGAGGATTTGTATAGGGATGTAGAGGGAGATAAACTAACTCCGTGGTGTAACGTTGAAGGTTGTCCAAAGCATGACTACAGCCTACCTTTCCAGCCTTATTTCAAATTATTTCAATTTACAGACTCCACATAATATTTAAACTAGATCAACTAGTTGTTCCAAAAATTCAACATTCCATCTACAACTTTTGCAGTTGATCAACCATCTGCCATGCCTGGAATATGCTCCCTTCCTATCTATGCCTTTCAGAATTCACTCTTTCCCTTCAAGGCTCATCTCAGATGCTAGGGACTCTGTGAAGCCTTCTCTCATCCACTCCCATTCTCCAGATGCTAATTGTCTCCCTTTCCCTAAATCTTCTTGCATTATGTGTATCTATGTGTGTGTTCTATTCACATATGTATGTTTTGTTGCTCTGATAGAATATAAGCTCCTTGATGACAAGGACTGTTTTTATTTTTTTGTTTCTGTTTTCCCAGCACCAAGCGTAGTGCCTTGCATATATATGCATGTGTGTATGTCCATACATGTGTATTTAATAATAACTGTTGAATTAAATGGGGTTACAAAGATAAGATTACAAAGGTTGGGGCCAGATTCTTAAAGTCCTTGAATGCATGATGAAGGGGTTTAAACTTCATTCTAAAGTCAGTAGGAGGCCACTGGAGGTTTATGAGCAAAGAGTGACATGATGAAAGTTGTATTTTAGGGAGATTAACTAGCCTTTTCTCTGTAGAGGATTTTCAGATGCCTTATTCCACAATAATTAACCAATACTTTCTCAAAGAAGATTATTAAGCATTCTCAAAACCAGGCTGTATGAGGGAGTATTAGGGGAATGGGGCCTTAAGATAGAAATGAATAACTGCATATTAAGTGATAATTTTTTTTTTGCTAGAAAACAAAAAAAACAAAATTATGTCTTCTCTCAATATAATTACACTTCCTTTAGCTAAAGTCAAACTTCAGCCAAATCCCTTAATCTGGCATGTGAATAGATAGTGCAGGGATGGGGCACCTGCAGCCTGGAGGCCTGCTAGGTTCTCAGGTGTGGCCCTTTGATTGAATCCAAATTTCGCAGAACAATTCCTTTTATCATCAATCTTTTAGTGTATTGGACCCAGACTCCAAAGAACTGGGTTGGAGTCCCTATTTTGCTTCTTTCTACTGATGTATTCTTGGGCAAGTTGTCTGACCTCTCTAGCCCTCAGTTTCCTCATTTGTAAAAATGACATTGTTCGACCATATTGTTGTTGTATCCCCCAATCAAAATAGAATGGATATGACAGATGCAAGAGATATCTAAAAAGAAAAATATACACAAGTTGGTGACCAATGAGATATGGGAAAGAAGAGTTGGTGGGGTCGGGGGAGGAATGGGGTTGTATCATGGACAGGTTGAGTTTGACGCATGGTTAGGACAATCAGATGAGCATCAGGTAGTCAGAAATGCAGGACTAGAGCTCAAATGCAGGATTAGAACGAAGCAAAGATGTTAGGACTAGAGATACAGATCTAGATATTATGTGCAAAAAGGTGAAGCCATGTGTGTGAATGAGCTTGTCAAGGGAGAGAATATATAGAAAGAAGAGGGTTAAAGACTGAATATTGGAAAACATCCATCTGTAGGGGGTTGGGGAAAAGGACATATGCCTGGCAAATAGTAGGTGCTCAGTAGATGTTTGTTTAATTTCATTATAAGGTACCTTCCAGTTATGAAATATATGACTTTTGGGGGTAGGATAAACTTAGGGAAACCATTTCAAATTCATGTGACTATTCAACCAAACAAAACGCACGTAGCAATAACAAGCTAGGTAAATATTTTACTCAAACATATCATTATATGGCTTGAACTAAACTTCTTCATCATCCCTGGAATTGTCTGCATTGGAGGAGTTGAATCTGTTTGCTATGTTTGTATTAAATTTAAATGAGAGACAACTGGTGAAAGAGTTTTGTTTCTGTAGCCCCAGTACCTAACACAGTGCTTGGCACATAGTAGATGCTTAATAAATGTTTGTTGATTAAAAAATAGAAAAAGGGCATGCATTCAGAAAACGTTATGCTCTCTTAATCTTTGCCTCTAAGCCCAAGTAAATAAATGAGCATAAAGTTAACAACCCAGAGTCTGTTCATGAACACATGTGCTTAAGTGAAGTTGAAATCTGCCGTTTTCTCCACCATTGTTCCCTACCCACAGTGACTGATTTTCTTCTTTGTGATTCAGCTGTACTCAAAGAACATCCAGTACTTGGCTTAACACATTTAGTTGTCAATCTCTTGCATTTAGAGACCATATCTTTTATTTCTGAGCATCTCCTGGAGTACCCAGAACAGTGACTTGGACATAGGTATTTAATAAATATTTTAAAATTTTGATCCAAGATGAGAAAACCAAACCAAACCCCTTTGATTTTCCAACAAAAACACGTCAATGGGCTTGAGCAGATGTGAAAGCGATCCACGTTGTAAAGCTTGGCTACTCTTTCTTTCAATAGATGCAGCTTCATTGCAAAATTAAATGGAAATATAACTACAGCTACCTAAAAAGATTGATTTTTTTTGGTTATGTGCACGCACGCACACATGTACATACACACCCAAAACATATACATTTTGTTACCTTGGCACTATGTTGTGGAAGGAAGACCATGAGAGTTAGAATCAGATGAACTTGGTTCAAATTCTGGCTTTGTCACTTACCAACCATGCGACTGATAGGCAAGTGGCTTTATCTCCCTGGGTCTCACTTTCCTCACTTATAAAATGAAGGAGCTGGCTTAGATGATCTCTAACACCCCTTCCAGAACTAAATTGATGACATTCACACATGTACATGTAACTTATACCTTGTATAACTTTAACCTCACATGTCAAAATGCTGGCACTCCTTTAATTTTCCTATTATAGTGGGGAACAGATGGCCTAAATTCAACAATCACTTTCTTTTTTTAGAAATGCAAACACAGCTTTGGATACCGCCAGGTTTTTGCAAAGAGTCTCTAGCAGTCTAAATTCTTGGTAAGATATAACAGATAGAATGGCATTAATGTTCATTATTCTCTCTCTCTCTCTCTCTCTCTCTCTCTCTCTCTCTCTCTCTCTCTCTCTCTCTCTCTCTCTCTCTCTCTCTTTCTCCCTCTCTCTCTACCTATCTCTCCTCCCTCCCCCCCCTTCCTTCTGTCTCAAATCCAGAGGATAATCAGCTCATGCAAATGTTCAAATCAGATTCTGCAAATGTGCCCCAACATGAGTGTCTCCCTCTGATTCAGAGATTGTCCTGCTCAGAAAATATGTTGCTTGGATCTTATCTGGAAAATACATCTGGAAGGCTATTGGGCAAATCATGTGATAATTTTGATGTGGAAAATGGCTGTAGGACTGAAGATGAAGGCAAACAAGACGGGTAGGTTTCAATCACTCATTTGTGCACCACCAAGTTACCATTATGGAATTGTGCAAAGAGCCCTGGATTTAATCATAATACCTTGGTTTGAATTTCAGCTCTGTGTGACCTTGGGCAAGTCAATTTCTCTGATCCTCAGTGTCCTTACTACAGTGACACTGTATCTACACCTATCTACAGTGACCCTGTAATATGAAGGGGGTAGATTGATCTCTAACCTTCCAGTTGAAATCCCTTTGATCCTATGGAATCGTTTAACTGATGTATGGAGTGCCACAAGAAAACAATTAAAACAACAACAAATATTTATTATGAACTTAACTGTGTGTAAGACACTATGCTAAGTGCTGGGGATACATAAATAAAATTAAATCAATCCTTGCCCTCAGGAAACTTTCATTTTTGGAGTGGTGGTGGAGGACATTTAACATATACATAAATAAGTGTATATATGTATATATACATCACACACACATTCAATATAATTCAAAAGAATTTAAAGAGGGAAGAAAATTAACAAATAGGAATATTAAGAAAAGCCTCAGATAGGAGGTGGCCCATGAACTGTCTTGAAGGAACACAGGAATTCAAAGAGGTACAGATGGAGAATGAGTAGATTGACTGCTATTGAATTTTTATTATGCCACCCTCAGATCATTTTCACATGCATTATTATCTAGCCCCTCCTCCCCTATTATGGACTTCTGCTATTGACTTTTTGAATCCAGTTATAATAATTTACAATTATACGTATTACATTTCATTTTATTAATTTTTTTCCACCATTCTAGCTGGTCACAATCTTTTTAGATTCTAAATATGTCATCAACTTGTTAGCTATCCTTTCATGTTCTTGCCATTGTAAATTTGATAGACATGGTATTTATGCCTTCATTCAAGTCATGAACCAAAATGTTCAATAGAACAAGGCTAAAAACAACACCCCGAGGGACCTGCCTTTAAGGGCATGTCGATCCATTAGTTCTTGCTCTTGGGGTGCTGTCATTCATACAGTTCTGAATTCCCTTGATTCTACAATTTTCCATTATACACCTGACATAGGCTGGTTAGACTAGGCTTCAACCTCCAGAGGAAAATTTTGGGGATATTTAGAGAAAAAAAGCCAGTCTAGTTACATTTGACATTGAGGACATTTTTTACCAAACCTTGTGTATACCCTTATTTTGTACATTTATAATTGGTGTTTTAAAATGGTGCTAATTATCTTCTTACTGTAGATGGGCCCATTTGTAAAGACTTCTGGCTATTTTTATAGCCAAGACATATCTTTTCTATAAAACAGCTTCAGCCCGTGCCGCCATAGACTATCTCCAAATAACCTGCAATTCTAAGCATTAAGATCTCTGATTCACTTTGCTAATCAGGCACTACTGTGTAGCGGAAAGAGTCATGGACTTGGAGTCCAGAGTTACTTAACATTTCTGAGCCTCAGTTTTCTCGTTATAAAATAGAGATAATGATACTAACACTCAATCAAATGCCTACTATGTGCCAGGCATTCTGCTGTACTACCTACTCCCTAAGATTATTGTGGGGAAAGTGCTTTGTAAACTTTAAAGCATTATTGAAATAAGAATGAATAGAATTGATAATCATTATAGTCACTCTATGAATTAGTAATTGGAAATGAATCATGAGTTTTGCTTCCGCCTCTCTTTCTTATAAAATTCTTGAATCAACAAGTATTTATTAAACTGCCGCTATATGCCAGGCACTATGCTTGGTGCTGAGATAAATACAGTGAATTTAACAACCCTGCTCTTAACCATGCCCAAAGGGCTATAAAAGTGTACATACCTTATCTAGCAATACCACTTCCAGGTCTGTGAACCAAAGAGATTTTTTTAAAAAGGGGGAAAGAGCCTATTTGTACAATGGTATTTATAGCCACTTTCTTTGGTGGCAAAGAATTGGGAATTAAGGGGAGGTCCAGCAGTTAGGGAATGCCTGAAAAGTTGTGGTATGTGTTTGTGATGGAATAATATTGTGCTATAAGAAATGATGAATAGGCTGATTTCAGAAAAAACTTGGAAAAACTTACTGATGCAGAGTGAAGTGAGCAGAACCAGAAGAACATTGTACGCAGTGACAGTAATATTGTACAATGAACACTTGTGAATGACTTAGCTATTCTCAGCAATATAATGATTCAAAATAATCCCAAAGGACTCATGATGAAAAATGCTATCTGCATCCAGAGAAAGAACTGATGGCATCTGAATACAGACCAAAGCATACTATTTTTCACCTTCCTTTTTTATCCTTTTTTTTTTTTGGTTCAAATCTTCTTCCACAAAATGACTAAATGCAAATTTTTTTTTTTTACGTGATTGCTCATGTATAACCTGTATCAAATTGCTTGCCATCTTAGGGAAAGGGGAGGGGAGGGAGGGAAAGAATTTGTAACTCAAAATTAAAAAAAAGAATTTTAAACATTATTTTTACATGCAATTGGGGGAAAATAAAATATTATTAAAATGAAAAAATTCAGATCACAACTGACCCCCCCAACAATCCCTGCTGTTAAAGAGCTTACATTATAAGAAAGAAGACAACTAATTTTCCTTATTGGTTAAAATTGGGTTCAGAATATCAATTCCTTTCACTGCTTCTAGTACAATTTGAAAATGAAGTGAAAAATTTATCAACTACTCTACTTTTAGTAAAGAGACTGCCAGCAGTTTTCTCTCTCCTTCTCTACTTTTAGTTTATATCTCCCTCGAGCAGATTAACTGTTCTTTGGGTAAATATGTTCTTTCTGGTCCTTGTTAGATATATTCCACTTCTGGCAAAGAATCTGTTATTTTTGTATCTTAAGAAAGCTGAATCCTGTTCTTCAATACCATTTTACTTAGTCAACTGTTCCCTGTTTCTCCCTCTCTTTTCTAATTTTCTTACCCTTCATTCCCAGTGAATCTGCAGATGTGGGTAGTGGTTGTCAGATCTGATGAATCTTGGGAATCTCTCCAGATACATGTTACAGGAAGAAAGTTCAAGTGCTGAATAGTCATGTCAGGTCCACATAGAGCAAGCTTCATCTCAGTTTTTAAGTAGGCAGTTGGTGCTTGCCAAGATACTTGGCATAGCTCAGCTGAACCGACTCCTGTGACTACGAGATAGCTTTTTGTCCTCTGAGCATGGGATGCCTCTTCTTCATGAACGGCCCATCGAATGCTTGTAGATAGCTGTCATGGCCCTTTTTTGCAAAGTTATCCCTTCTTTAGGCCAAACATTCTCTTCCTTCAACCAGCTCTCCAAATGCAGGGAGACAGTTATAACTGGATTCCCCCCAGACTCTTCTCTTTTTCCAGGCTACATATCCCCAGTTCCTCTAACTCAGGGATTTTAACCTTTTGTGTGTCATGGGCCCTTTTGGCAGTTTGGTGACTGCTATGGACCCTTTTTCAGAATAATGTTTTTAAATAATTGAAGGAAATGATGAATTTCAGTTAGAAGTAATTGAAAATAAAATTGTAATTTTCCAAATTCATACTCCCTGACATCTACCCATGTACCTGGGTCTATATAGCCCAGGTTAAGACCTCTTCCTCTAACTCATCCTCACGTGGAATGAACTCAAATGCTTTTATCATTCCAATTACCCTCTTCTGGTTACTCTCCAGCTTACCACTGTCCTTCCAAAATGTGGTACCTGTAACTAAACCCAATACTCTGGGTGCAATTTGATGTGGCCAAGTACAGCAGAATTATTACCTTTGTTTTGGAAATTATATCTCTCTTACTTCATCTTAAGCCCACATTAGCTTTTTTAGCTGACATATCACACTGTTGACTCGAACTAAGCTTGCAGTATGCTAAATCCCCCATGTTGGGTTTTTTTAAAAAAATAAATTACTGTCTAGTTTTTTCCCAATCTTGTTCTTGTGAGATTGTGAGGTCACATTTCATCTTATGATATTTGACCTACCAAGTTCTAGCTTACCATGATGTTTTGAATCCTCACTCTGTCATACTGTGCCCTACTTATCTCTTCCAGATTTGTGACTCTACAAATACGATAAACATGCCCTCTATTTCTTTATCCAGGTCATTGATAAAAATACTGCATGGTATACAGCTAAGCAAAGATCCCTGGGATATACTGCTGGAGACCTTTTTTTGTGGTGACATTGAATCTTTAATGACTATTCTTTGGGTCTAGCTGTTCTTTTCCTTCCCCTTCCCTGCCCTCCTCTTCCCTCTCCTCTCTTTTTTCTGTTTCTATCTTCTTTTCTTTCCCTCTGGCAGAGCCCTGAGTCCCTTCCTGTTTTCTCTATAGATGCTAGAAATAATAAGAAACCACGTTCATTGGGGCCATGCAGTGTGTCCCTAGAGCAGATACTCTGTTATCCTGGGTTCTAATGCTTAAAAATAATTTCTTCTCACTGCTCATTAATGTGGAATTAAAACCTTGAGAAATGACACAGTAAAGGATAATGTTCATTCAGCGAGCCATCTAGAAAGAAATCCACAACAGCTATCTCCAGAGGTTCTGGCTTCGACATCATATCGTCAGTTTCTCTCCCAGTTTATCAAGTCACTATGCCATTTCTGTAAGATTTTTCAAATATATAGCTATCAGTTGGCAAATTGATAGGCTAGACTTGTAGATGAATTAATCATCCTCTGAATATGTCAGGCATATTAACACTTTCAGTGAAAAAGAATGTTATTTAGTTAACTGAAACTACTGTTTACTAGTTAGTACCTTGAAACTTATAGAGCCCTGGGCACATTCCCAGCTATCCTCTGGACCTTGTATAGCCTGATTCATCAGAAAGCATATGGCCTCCTTTTTGGAGGCTTGATTAAAGTCAAACAGAGATCAGCCTTCATTTTAAGGAACATTCAGCAAACAATCTTTGGATATCTATTGTGTGTGAGGTATTGAGTTGGAAATCATGAGAGACAGAGATAAACATAATTCCTGCCTTCTAAGAGTTTGTACTTTGTCAGGGGAGGTGAAATACATGTATAACTATAAGAGAGGATATGATAAGTGATATAGAAAACATATAAAATACCTTGGGAGTACAGAGGAGGGAACACTTACTTCTGGTTGGTGGGGTCAGTGGAAGCTTTGGGGAAAATGTGGCATTTTAGTTAGAAAGCTCAGTAGGATTTTGGCAGGTAGAAATGAGGAAAAGTCATTGCAAGCAAATGTAATATCAGAAATAAAATCAGAGATTTGGGAATATGCAAATAATGTTCTGGTGATGTCAAGTAGACCAGTTTATCTTTAACTGGAGAGTTTATATTAGGAAAGATAAGGCTTGAAAGGTAGGTTAGGTCCAGATAATGGACAGTATTCGTTGTTATGCTTAAGAGTTTGGACTCAATTGTTAGAGAGCCATTGTTGTGTTTTTTAGTCATGTCCTACTTTTCTTGATCCTATTTGAGGTTTTCTTGGCAATGATACTGTAGGAGTTGGCCATTTTCTTCTCCAGCTCATTTTACAGATGAGGAAACTGAGGCAAACTGAATTAAATGACTTGCCCAGGGTCATATAACTAGAGTGTCTCTACAGCTGGATTTGAATTCAGGAAGATGAGTCTTCCTGACTCCAGCCTAGGCACACTCCACTGCACCACCTAGCTGCCCTAGAGAGCCATAGAATGTTCTGTCAGAGGAGGGCTTTGAACTACAATTTTCCTGACTCTGAGCCCAGTAGTATTTTTTTTTAACATCACATTACCCCTCAAAATGATTCACAGGGTAAGACCTTGAGATAAATTAAAAACTCTCCTCTTCCATGGATCACACTTAACCAGAAAGGGGATGTGATTTCACATTTGATAGACTTGTTCTTGGTTGTTAGATAATAACTAAGATTTATAGAGCTGTTTACATATATCCCATTTAATCCTTATAACAGCCCTGTGAAGAAGGTACTATTCTCATCCTCATTCATTTTGCAGATGAAGAAACTGAGGCTGAGAGAGAAATTAAGTAACTTGCTCAGTCACCCGAATAGTAAATATCTGAAGGCAGGAACTGGACTCAATTCTTTCTGATCCTAACTCTAGATTTCTATTTACTGCACTACCCCTCTACCACCATTGTGGAGATGATGGTAATATATTTCCTGGAGCTCTCTTTTTTTTATATATCATTCTTATTATTTATTTATTTATTATTACTTTTTGGTGAGGCAATTGGGGTTAAGTGACTTACCCAGGATCACATAGCTATAAGTATCAAGTGTCTGAGACTGGATTGGAACTCAGGTCCTCCTGACTCCAAGGCCTGAGCTCTATCCATTGTGCCACCTAGCTGCCCCCTGGAGCTCTCTTTTTAGCTAAAAAAAAAAATCTAACAGTCTCCATTAAATAAGAAATATTTAATTATTCTAGTGCTTCTGAATGGTAGCTATATGGTACAGTAAATAGAGTGATGACATTTGATTCATAAAGACCTGAGTTCAAGTCTGCCTCATACATTTAAATGTGTGATCCTGGACAAATTATTTAACCTTTCTTAGTCTCAGTTTCCTTATCTGTAAAATTCAGCTAATAATAGTTGCCTCACAGGATTATTGCAAGGATCAAATGAGAAAACACATGTAAAGTTCTTGGAGATCCTTAAAGCTTTTTATAAATTCTAACATTATAAATGCATTTATTAGTGTACATAATCTCTCCAACAATGTAGATGATAATCCATCTACAACTGTCCATAGTGTATGACTGTTTCCATCCTCCACAATCCAAAACAATGGGTCTACCCATTATGCAAGGAGTCTTCTTTGACAGGATTGGTGGGGAAGGGACAAACTAAAATGGTAATGTAATTGAAAAAAAAGCCCATTCTAACCATGAGGCTACATTTTCATTTAAGGAAATATTCAGTTCTTGTCGGTGATTTGTAAAGGTTCTTGGTGAAGGTACTTCTGTATTTAAGGCATGTAAGTTTTAGACTAGCATTCATCAGTGGCCTATATGCCACATGGGTTGACTCAAAACTCAATATGGTACTCACTATTTTGAGCTCTGGATGTATATATTATGGGGCTTGAAAAATAATCTGTGGCTTTTCTCACCTTATTATAATTGAATTAGGTCATTGCACACCTGTCTCAGTCTCTACATTGTATTTCTGTTCCATGATTTTAATTCCTTAATAGTTAAAGAAAGCAACATTCTTTTTAGGTAATTCAAAACTGTTTAGGGTGAAAAATAGGAAACAGATTTAGCCATCAACATGCTGATTCTGGGTGTATATTATACATGCTAAAAGAGGCTAAGAAACAAAAGGTTATCAGTTAATCATGGGCATTTTATTGAGCTTTTGCTAATCCAATCAATTTCCTCCCTTCTCTCCCAATTTGACAATTATTTGCTCAAGAAAGAAAGGTTGGGTTGGTTTAGTGTTCATTCTAATCTGTGCAGGCTAACCCTAGTTGAATGATAGTGACTTGTATTTTTCATTGTTTTGAATTTTGAAAATGTTTTTAAACTATGGAGGGAAGAGGAATCAACCTCTCAACCTCATTAGGCACAGCTCCCAATTTCACAATTAGAAATATAAAGGACCTTCCTGTAGGAGTTTCACATCTTGTGGTGTCCTTTCTTACTGCAGCCCTTCTTTTGGATGGTCACAGTCAGAGACATGTTCTTACATAACTGAAAACCAGAGTATGTGCCTGCCAGCTCAGCTGGCACAGAATATTGTCACTGGTAAGTATGTGAAGGCCAAACACTCAGCAGAAAAGGGTGGGCTTTGGTTCAGAGAGAACTGCATGTTCAGCCTTTTAACTGTTGTCTCTAGATTAATGAATTTTAAATTTCCAAATGCTGTTTGCTAATTTTATTTTTAAAACTCCTCATGGTTGGGAGAAATTTCAGCTTCCTTTCCTTAAGCTGTCATGATAGATTGTGCCTAGAGAGTGTGAAATTCCATTTTTTGACAGCCCAGGAGTTTGAAGAGTTCTTTTGAAAAGCTCTTAATGCCATGGTTCATAGCAATGAATGACAAAGCTGACCCTGTAAGGGAGAGGTATAATCCCAAAGTGGAATCATGATGATTACAAAATATGTACACATTCAAAATCACGTCTATCATTTTGAGGACTACATAATATTTTGAATTTAAACTTATTTTTACTTTCAGAATCACAGGATCTGAATTGGCAGGGACATGAGGGGTTGTCTGGCCCAACCTGAGCTTGAACAGGAATCCTTCTCAACAAGTGATTCTTCAGTCACATCTTTTATACCTTCACTGAGGGGAAGAAACAACTCTATCCTTCTACCCCCAAAGTGGAAAAGCTTTAATTATGCTAAGAAGTTTTTAAAAATTACCTTAATCTTAAAATTATCTCACTGTATCTCCCCTCCTCTCATTGCCATGCCTTCTAGTCCTAATTTCTGATGCCAATTAGAAGTCAAATCCTTCCTCCCTATGACAACCCTTCATATACTTGAAGACATAAATCACATCCAATTATTTTATTAGTTCTGAATCTACATGACTAACTCATTCTTCTCCATCTTGTTCACAATTATACCCTAAGAGATTTTGTCAGAAGCTGCTGAAATCTATATCTACTATATGTAGAGTATTTCCCTGACCGGCCATGCTAGTAACCATGGGAGAACTGTTCATTAGTCACTAGTCAATAAACATTTATTAAGTGCCTCAATAAGATGTGCAGGAATTGTGCTAAGTACTGGGAATACAATGACAAAAAAAGATAGTCCTTGCGCTCAAGGAGTTTACAATCTAAAGGAGGGAGATAACACACAAAAGGAAGCACAAAACAGGGGTGGAGAGGAAAGAGGAGGAGGAGAAGTTATCTGAAGCCAAAAGCAGGACCATGGTGGGGAAATCAGAGAAGTCTCAAAAGAGTGCAGCCAGGTGGGAAATTAAAAGATGTTCTGATCTTTAAATAGAAGTTTTAGAGTTCATGGTTCTGCCCACCAATCAGAAGGGCGGAGGACAGTGATGAGATGTGAGTATCAAGGCTGATGAGATATTGAGGCTTTCCCAGTGATGGCATAATAGAGAAGTCCCCAAAATCCCAGGGTAGCACAGCCAGGTAGGAAACGAGATGTCTGACTTGAACCCCTTCCTTCAGGTTTGATGTCTTGAATTCACTGAGAGTAGCTAGGTGCTATCTGGCCTCCTGTTCATTTATTTTGGTTTTTAATTCCTTGTTAACCATTTTTGTTTTATCTTTCTCAATCTGAAAATCTTTCTCCTCAGCAGATAAAATAAAAGGAAAAGAAGAGTTGTTTTGCCTTCTCTCCAAAGTCCATTATCATCATCTCATCTATCCACATTCTACCCCTGTTCTGATCCTCTTACTCTTAACATAGCTAAACAAAGTCATTTTTGTTGTCTTTAGCATTCGTGACCAGGTTCTGCTTATTCTGAGATGTGGTCTATTGATATTCTTTAAATTTATTTTTTTTTCAATCAGCAAAAACTTCTGTCCCTCAACTCCCCATGCCAATTGAGAAATGAAAACAAAAATCTTCTTACAAGCATGTATATTCAAGCAAAACAAATTCCTGCATTGACCATGTTCAATACTCTCTCTCTTTCTGTCTGTCTGTCTGTCTCTCTCTCTCTCTCTCTCTCTCTCACACACACACACACACACACACACACACACTCACACATATGTAATTCTGCACTCATTCCTTCACTTCTTTATCAGGAAGCAGAGAGCATGTTTCATTTTCAGAACTCTGGAATCATAGTTGGTCATTACATTGATCAGAGTTCCCAAGTCTTTCAAAGTTATCTGTTTTTATAGTATCACTATGCCTCTCAAAATTATTCTCCTGTTTATACCTACTTCACTTTGCATCAGTTCATTTGTTTTTCCAGGTTTCTCTGAAACCATCTGCTTCATCCTTTCTTACAGCACAGGATTGTTCCATCACATTTATATACCATAACATATTCAGTCTTTCCCCCAACTGATGTGCATGCTTTCAGTTTCCAATTCTTTGCCACCACAAAAAGAGCTGCTATAAATATTTTTGTGTACTTTTAGAGTTTGTTTTGCTTTGGGCAAATCTCACTATTTACTCTCCTTCTGATCCTTCCATCCTCTCCTTTCTTTCCTGTTTCCCTGTTTAGTGAAATCTATTTCTGTATACACATGTATATACTCTCTCTCTCTCTCTCTCTCTCTCTCTCTCTCTCTCTCTCTCTCTCTCTCTCTCTCTTTTCTTCCCTCTTAACCAGTTCAGAACCAGTTCAGATAATAGTAAGGCTCAAGTATCACCCATTTCCTCCACCCCTTCCTCACTGGTTGTGTAGACTTCCACTTATACGCCCTGATTATGTGAGTTAATTTCCTCCAACTTTTCTCTCCCTTCCCCCCTTTTCTGTTCTTCTTTTAAGATCATTATAACAGAACTTCTTCTAGGTCTTCTGTCTAATTAGACTCTCTCTGTGACCCCTGATGCTGACACACACATAAAATCCACATATTATAATGTAAATAGTTTATCCTTGTTTAGTTACTCAGGGTTATTTGCCTATGTTTACCTTTATACATTTCTCTTGACTATTGTATTTGTGCTTCAAAGTTCTTATGAAACTCTGGTTTTCTCACCAGGAGTGCTAGGAAGTTCTCATTTTCATTAAAAATCCAATGTTGTCTCCCTACCTCCCCACCCCAGATTATACTCAGTTTTGATGGTTAAATTATTCTTGGTTTTAAGTCTATATCCTTTGCCTTTTGGAATTACTATATTAGAAGTTCTTCATTTCTTCATAGTAGTATCATATATGATTTTAAATGTGGCTTCTCATAACTTCAAATACTGTTTCTGATTGCTTATTTTTTCTTTGACCTGTCAGCTCTGTATTTTAGGTATAATGTTCCTCAGAGTTTTCATTCTGGGGGTTCTTTCAGGAAGTGACTGGTAGATATTTTCTACTTCCATTTTGCCCTCTAGTCCTAAAAAATCTAGGTAGTTTTGTGATTTATTAAAATCCATATTCTTTTTTCTTTTTTGGTCATGACTTTCAGGTAGTCCAATGATTTTTAAATGATCTCTTTTCAATCTGTTTTTATGGTTAGTTGTTTTTGCTGTGAGATGCATTTTCTTTTCTTTTATTTTGTTACTCTTTTGACTCTATTTTAATATTTCTTATTGTTTCATGGAATCATTATCTTCTATTTGGCTCATTCTAATTTTCAGGGAGTTCATTGCTTGGGCAAAGTTTTGTATCTTTTTGTGCCAAGCTGTTAATTCCTTTTTCAATTCTTTCTTCCGTATCGCTTATTTATTTTTCATTTATTCCCCTTTATCTCCATTTTTAATTTATAAAACATTTTTGTTTGCTCTCTTCCAGGAATTTTATTTGAACTTGAGCCCAAGCTGTGTTTTTCTTTGATGTTTTGCTTATGGAAGTTTTGCAGTACCTCTCTTCTTATGGGTTTGTGGCTTCAGTGTCTCTGTTCCCATAAGAGCTTTTAATGGTGGGGTATTTGTTTGCTCACACTTCCAGCTTACTTCTTGACCTCGGGCTTTATGTTAGGGTCAGGCTTCACACACTTTAGGAGAGAAGGTCTGGGCTGCTTCTGTTGCTGCTTTCATGGGGTAATGATTCTGCAGTTGTGTTTAAGTCTGATTGCTGCTCCCCTAGGATGATCTCTGTGAGTTCTTGACCTGAATAAAGGTCTGAGCAACACCCACATGAGCTTGCCCCGTTTGGAGTTGCACTGGACTCAGCCATTATCAGCTAGCTGGACAGAACTGTATACCCACCTTGGTCTGGAATTCCTGCTCTGGTTATTCTGCTTTAGGCTTCCCACTCAGCTGGAAGCTGGAATCAGTGCCTTGATCCATTCCTGGGGTTCAAGCCACACAGGTGCCCCTTGTTTTTGAATTTGCTTCTTGCTCCATTTAGGGCCTAGTCTCTTCACTCTGGGATGCCATCGCTCCTATGCACAGGTTTCTTCCTCAGTGAATCTTGGATCTCTGATCTAAAACTGGGTAGTGGGAAACAGAGCTGCCAATTTGCAACAATTCCTTCACATTGCATAAGTTTAGGCACATCTTTGCCAGATCTGGGACCTCTTCTTGGACTGGTGCACATCTTCTCCTTGCAGCGAAATGCTCTGCATGTTCTTTTCTAGCCAGATCCTATCCTGAATGTCCGTGGACATCATCTCTCTCTCTCTCTCTGTCTCTCTCTCTCCTTTCCTTCTCCTCCTCCTCTCCTTATGATGGTCTGGTCTGAAAAAAAATAACAACTTGTGATTTTTTTTTCATTAGATTTCCTGATCAGGATTCAGTCTGGAGCATTTTCTGGACGTATTTGGAAGAGTTTTATATTTCTTCCCTTTGCTTTGCTGTCTTAGCTCTGCCTACTCTATTGATGCAATTCTTAAAGGATTTTTCCACTTTGCTCTCATCTTCTTTCCGTGTCTTTTACAAATCAAAGTTGGTTAATAAATTCCTTGTGCGTGCATATTAATTTCTTTAGGCAGTTTTCCTTTTCTTGTTCATTGGCATAATTGGTATTTGTGTTGTTGAATTTCATTTTGAGAATTTCCAATCCATTTTGGGTGAATATCCTTGTAGAATTTTAGGTTATGGCATCACAATTATTATTTATCTGAACTCTGAAATCTGTTCTCCTCAAATCTAGGGTTTGTGTCAGATTATTTCCAGCCTTCCTTTCTTTTACAAATTTCAGCATGGAGCAATCACTTTCTCCTGAGGGTCTACAATTTCTTCTACATATTCATCAGTTATCAGAATCAGGTCCAGAATGGTAGTTCTCCACATCAGTTCTTTAATCTTTTGCAGAAAAACACTATCATTAAGCCAAATCAAGACTTTATCATTTCTTCTATTTTTGGGGTGGGATGGGAAAGCAAGGATAAAGGAGAGAGAGAGAGAGAGAGAGAGAGAGAAGAGAGAGGAGAGAGAGAAGAGAGAGAGAGAGAGAGAGAGAGAGAGAGAGAGAGAGAGAGAGAGAGAGAGAGAGAGAAAGAGAGAAAGAGAGAAAACTTAGTTTTGTAAGGGTCCTGCGAGCTCAGGTAAGCAATCCTTGTATGAAGTGTGAATGCCTCCTATAATATCCTCCATTCTATACTTGAAAACCCCCAGTAATGGGGAGATCATTATTTCTCTAATTTTATGAATATAACTATTAGGAAGTTTTTTTCTTACATTGAGCCACAAAGTGCTTCCCTACAAGTTTTATCTGTTGCTCTTACTTTACTCTCTGGGGCCAAGTAGAACAAGTTCATCTCCTCTCCCATGTGGCATCTCTTCAATATGACAAGTTCAAATCCAAGCTCTACTAGGATTATTATTATGACTCTCAACATATCCTCTTCTTTCTCTAGTCCTGAGTTTTCTTATCTGTAAAATGAGGGGCTTGGACTAAATGTTCTTGAAGCTCCTTCCTAGCTCTAAAATTCCTATGATCATATGATCATTTACTTGAACATAGTAATGATGTCCCAACCAATGCCTCCTTCTTCAGATTTAGCATCACCCCATCATCATGTAGCTTGACCTCAAACCATTTGTCCTTTTTTTGTGCCTCCAGGGTCACAAAATCCCCAAAGAGAAGATTTTCTAACTGGATTAGAAAGAGAGATCATTTGTGTGACTCTAAAAAGAGACCCACAGCATGGTTTTGGTAAGTAATGTAGCTTGTGTATGTATGATCCAATGTCTCCTCCAAAATATGTGGAGACTTAATATTTATGGGTGAGCATGGGTGAATGTTCCTAATGGTGAAATGTAGTTGACTCTTTGCATGTTTTACAACTCTCTCAATATGATTCATTTCTTTGCTGGACTACTTCTGTTTTTTTTTTCTTCTCTTTATGTGGCCCTAAAACAGGGTTCTTAAGCTTCTTTTGTGTTAGGAGTCCTTTTGGTAATCTGGTGAGGCCTATAGGTAGGTCCCTTCTCAGAGCAGTGTTTTAAAATGCATCATATAAAATATATGGCCTTGCAAAGTAAACCAGTTATATTGAAATACAGTTATCAAAACGTTTTTTCAAAAACATGCTCATAGACCTCAGGCTAAGAATTCCTGTCATGGTTACTTTTTGTCCAGGGGTCAGTCATAATTCATCAGACTCTTGTGGAACATTTATTGTACACAAAACAATGTACTAGGCACCAGGAGAAAGATATTACTTAAATAAGGTAGGGTATTTATCCTCCTGAAGCTTATGTTTAGAGAGGAAGACAGGTGGTAAACACACATTAAAAGATGTTAGAAAAGTAGTATCTATCAAGAAAAAAAAGAGAAGATGTTACTGAAATATTGAGAAAACCAAGAAAGAGTTCTTTGAACCTGAGGAGGAATTATATGGTGGGAGTGAGGGAGGGCGAAGTTAACACTCTCCCAACCTTCAGGGAGGTCAAGAAAGATGATAATAGCAAAAAATCCATTAAGTTTGATAATTAAGAGGTCATGGCTCACCTGAGAGAGTGCAGTTTCAGTGAAGTAATGGGGGGAAAAAGTTTGATTGCCAGGAATTAAGGAGAAGATGCGTAGAGAAAAAATGCAAGTGAAAGAGGTAGACTGTTAGGTGTTTTTTTTTTTTTCAAATTGAGCAGTTAAGGGAAACAGGGAGATAAGATAGTAAGTAGCCGGATAGGCCAAAGGAAGGATTTTAATTTTTGTTCTAAGGATTTGAAGAGACACAGTAATGGTTTTAGGTAGATGAAAAAGAACCAGTGACAGGGGAGAGAATGAATATGCATGAAACTGAAGGCCTTCCTGTTGGATCCAAGTCCTGGAGAAAGGGGTGATGAATGGGGTCAAAGTACTTATGGAGAGTGGGATTTAAGCCTTAATTAGGCATAGGGATTCAACTTCTGTGAGAGAGAGAAAGGCAGGCAGGAAGAGAAGAGAGAGGGAAGGAAAGATGGAAGAAAAGGAAGAAGAAAAGAAAAAGAAGGAAAGAAAAAAGAGAGGAAGGAAAGAACAAAAAAGAAGATAGTAGAGAAAGAAAGAGTGGAAGAAGGAATGAAGGGGAGGAAAAAGGAAGGGATGAGAAGGAAAGCAAGGAAGAAAGAAATAAAGGAAAGAAAACTTCATTAAAGCCCTAAAATATGAAGTGACTCACCCAGGATCACAGCTTGTTAGCATCAGAGGGAGAATTTGAACCCAGGCATTCTTGATTCGATGTCCAGCACTCTATCCATTACATCAGGTTGCTTCCTCCTTCTTAATATTATTGTTAAGTTACTAACGCATGCTGATACCTTTGAAACTGGCATTTTAAGATCCCTAAGGCAGTACAAAAATATGTTATTTGATAACCTTTTGATTTTTATTATATTTGTGCTTCTTAATTACTTTATATTTAAAGTTTAATGATGAAAAGCTCATAATCTCTCTTCTCACCTCACTCCATTTCCTGTATATGCACATTTCTGAATCTCTTTTTTTAAGTTCCCTTATAAATCAACCCACCTAAAGTGTGTAGTCTTAGAGAGTTGCCTGAAGTTCAGGCAGGTTGGATGACTGACCCATGGTCACATAACTAGTAAGTATCAAGAGTCATGATTTGAACCCACCTCTTCCTAACTCTAAGTCCATCACATTGCCCACTACACCATAATTATTCTTCTTATCTATTCTGGAGATGAAATCCTGAGAAACTGGGCACAATTGAAGACATTTCTCTGTAAATCCATTTTTCCTCCTTCTGATTGCCCCACACACTGAAGAGGATCATCGGTAGGACATCACTCACTGCAGATGTTTCTTGGGGACGTTTACTTCATTTCCTTCTTTGAGCTGTGCTTTGAAATTTTACTGCTCATCTCTTTTGTTGTTTCCTATTACACCACCCAAACAAATTGTTACCCCTACCTCATGGAAACCATAGTCTGTCAGCCATGATGCTATCCTGCAACCTGCATGTCCTTAAATATTGTCTCCTATCGCAGGGTTTGTCATTATTGGAAGCGAAAATGTGGATAAATTGGACCTTGGAATCTTTATTGCTTCCATTATACCTGGGGGACCTGCTGAGAGAGCCAAAAAGATCAAGCCAGGTAATCTTGCATTTCTCATTAAGTTGCCAGTGTTTTACACAAAGTTGTTGAGAAGGTCAAAGGCAATCACTTATGTAGAACATTTTTGATGCTTAAAATACTTGCTAGAGAAATGATAGGATTTTGTGTGTGTCAGGATAGGGATGGAGTGTGGGGAAGAGGAGGAGGTTCGTGGAGGTAGCATGTCCATAGTGGAAAGAGCCGTGGACTTGGAAGTAGCAAAGCTAGATTTCTCTTCCTTTTCTAGTGTTTACTAGAGTGTTGTACTAGTCATGTAAATTCTCTGTGTCTGCAAAAATATACTTTAAAAAGGTATGGAGCTGTAAGTTTTTGGTTCTGAAGAATTCCTAGTGTGGAAAATCCTTTCATCAGTGCAATGATAAAAGGAGAAGCAATAACTTCTTTGCACTCATAGTCTTAGAGAGCTGGGGAGATGTTAAGCCATTTGTGTATGGTCACACAGCCGATACGTGTTAGAGTTTGAACTTGAACTGAGTTGTTTTATTCCAAGTCCTGTCCTCTAGCCATTACCATGCCTCATTCTGCATCTCAATAATACCTGGACAACCTCAAATGAAACAATGTATACAAAGGCACTTTGAGGCATCAAGGTAGCTTAACAGATAGTGTTGCACTTGGAATCAAGAAGCCCTGAGTTCAAATCCAGCCTCAGACTTATTAGCTGTGTCATCCTGGGCAAGTCACCTAACCTCTTTCAGCCTCAGTTTCTTCTTCTGTAAAATGGGGATAATAATAGAATCTGCCTCACAGGAGGGTTGTAAGGGTCAAATGAGATAATAATGTAAAGTGCTTTTTAAATCTTAAAGTCATATATAAGAGTTATCTATTAATATCAGGGCTTCTTAATCTTGTGTCATTCACCCTTTGGGCAGTCTGGTAAAGATTATGGACCCTGCTTCTCCGAATAAAATTTTTAAATGTGTAGAATTAAGTGGTTCGTTGATTGGTTGTCCTTTATTCTCAAAGAGGACCGATGATGTCACAAGAGTGATGTCTTGCATGTGAATTGGATTTAAGTGAAGCAGAGCTGTGCAAATTTGTCAACCTCACTCTCTCCCCCCGAATTATCAAATTCCCATGGCAAAACAAAAGTCAAGATGACTGGTGAGGATTACAGAGGAAATTAATTATTGTGAAATTCAGAGATGAAAATTAAAAAAAAAACCCAACAAGTTTATAGAAGCCCTGCACAACTAGTCAAACGTGTGAGCTATGATTATTTCATATAGGGTAACTCTCTTTCTTGTTTATTTATTTTCTGTGTTTGTCCAAATGGTACCATTTTCCAGGAGGGAGAATAATCTCCTTGAATAATATCAGTTTGGAGGGTGTCACATTTAATATGGCTGCTAAAATCATTCAGAATTCTCCTGACATGGTGGACTTGATTGTTTCTCAACCCAAAGGTAAGAGGTAAGATAGGTTTGAAGAGATTATTTAATTTTTTTAGGAGTGGAGAGCTCAAGAGATTAGTGCAGAACACTGGCCCTTTAAATCTCTTTAGGCCTTTTAAAATTGCTTTTCCCCATCGGTGATAGATGCCTAAACAATGCAGTTGCATAAATCAATAGACACAGGAAATTTGAGGGGAGCTGCCAAATCTTTAAGTTCCCACCTGAAGGGGAAAATCCTTTCAGTAGTAGCTAGACATAGTTATTGATCTATTGTGTGCTCCTGACAACTGGTACACCCTTGGCATGGCCAGCTAGATTGTACATACAAATACAGATGATTAGGTAGAGGCATACTGGGGATGGGCCATGTAAGCTGCAACCTACCTAGAGGAGCATGATAAGGGACACTTCTGAGTTTATTGTCTGGGTCTCCCTAGACAAGTCACTGCTAATGTCTGAGCCTCTGTCTCTTCATCTGAAAAAAAAAGGCTAATAATAATAATAATATCCACCTTAAGATCAAATGAGATAATATATGTAAAATGTTTTGTACAATCTAAAATAGTATATGAATATCAGTTATTATTATTACTTTTCATCAGTGCTTCTATCTCAAATGTCAGATATTTCTGTTCTCTGTAGAATACCAATGTTTATTTATTTTGTGATAAGTTGTAAGTTGTTATGGCTTGAGACGCACTTCGGGGGTCCCCTTCTAGGAGTAGGGGATTGAGCTGAGTTGTAAATACTTAGCTCAAGGCCACATTAATGGGGGTACCCCATCATTGCTTAGACCCACTCTTTGGAAAAGCAGAGTCCAACAGTGGACCCTCAGAAGACACCCAACAGGAAACAGGCACATCAATGCACCTAGATGCTTCTCTAAGAAGTAGTCAAGGCTCCATGAAATAAATTGAGACTGGAGAGACTTACCTTCCACCTCTCAAGGCAGCCCATTCCACTTATGGAGAGATCTAACTGTTTCAAAGTTTTAAAGGTAACCATTTAAGAGATAGGAAAACTGAGGGTAGGAGAGGTTAAGTGATTTGCCCCTGGTCACATTGTTAATAAGTGTTAGAAAATGGATTTGAACCTAGACCTTCCTGTGGCCAAGTCAGGCAGGCATTTTTAATCAACCAGGTCTCCAGATTTCTGGTCCCACATGCTATTGACTATATCACACTGGCTTCTCAGCTAATCTGGGCTGAGTTATAACACATTTTTAGTTTCCTAACATAAATCCATAATTCCAATCCCTGTTTTCTAAATGTGACAGCCATATATCTGGATGGGCTGTGTGATTTCACCTCCCTCCTTTTCTCCAGTCTTCCTCGCCAAGGAATTAAAAAATCAGTGAAAGATTGTGTTGTTCAGGAACTATTGACACCAATAACTCCAAAGCAGCTGAAAGAGACACGCCTAATTGAAAAACAAAGATGTATACCTCATGCTACAGATGTACATATAGATTCTTGCTCACTATCTCGGGGCTGGCAATGGATTGTTGTCTTGTTTTCGTAGACGTCTGCAAGTCAGCGCCCAAAGAGGGAGTGAAGCGTCAGAGAAAACACGATCCTGCCAGGTCTGAGGTCTCTCCTGCAGTCAGTGGGAGAAACAGCCTTCAGAGGAGCTGTTCATCAAACAGCAGAGAGCAAACCATAAATATTGATGAGCTAGAGGCGACACTTTCTCAGAGCTTAGGGCCCAGCCTGGGCCAACCTCAGGTTCCAGCTCCATCAGCTGGCAGACTCCACTCAGAGGTAATTACTACCTGAGACTGGTTGCAAATGAAAAGCTATATATTGTAGAGTGTCAGCCTATTGAAACAAAGAAGTATAGAGAAAGGCAGGCCATCGATCCTGAAAGACTTATTTTTAATATTTTATTTCCTTTAAGGAGGATATGGAGAGGCAATGTGGCAGAGCAGATAGAGGTGGTGCAGTGGTTAAAGTACTGGGATAGGAGTCAGGAAGACTTGAGTTCAAGTCTGGCCTCAGACGCTTACTAGCTGTGTGATCTTGGGCAAGTCATTTAAATCTGTCTGCCTCAGTTTCCTCATCTCTAAAATGGGGATAATAGAACCTACTAAAATGAGATGTTTGTAAAGCATAGAAATGTTAGCGATCGCTACAATCATTTGTTGAGCTGTTTTTCAGTTCTGTCTGACTCCTTATGACCCTATCTGGGGTTTTCTTGGCAAAGATACTGGAGTGGTTTGCTATTTCCTTCTCTAGATCATTTTACAGATGAGGAAATTGAGGCAAACAGGGTTAAATGACTTGCTCAGGGTCACACAGCTAATAAGTGTTGAGGCCAGATTTGAACTCCAGAAGATGAGTCTTCCTGACTGCGGAATTAGTGCTCTATCCACTGCCTCACCTAGCTGCCCAGTTATTATCGTTATTATCATAGAGAGACAAACAGGCAATCAGAAGAACTGGGTTGAAGTCCCCTCCCTGAGGCACATCAGCTACTTGACCCTAAGCTAGTTATTTAATCTCTCAATGTTCTGGGCAAGACCCAGGTGCTGATCTGGATTGGTAGAGGGAGGTAGTTCCTTGACCTTTCTCGATATAAATCATAGGCTTGGTCAGAAAAAAGGGAGAATTTCTGAGAAATCCAGGACAAGAATTACACAGAATGAAATGTGGAAGGATGGTGATCTTGCATCAGTGCAGGGATGAACCCACACTGCTGAAGTCACACATCACATTTGTTCTTTGCAGAAGTCTGTTGTTTTTTATTTGTGAATCATCTATTTCAACTTCTGTAAGAGGAATATTTTCTGCCACGGACATGTAAAAGATGGAAAGCCTGGGTGTATCTTATATTCTAGAACTCCCATTGCTCCTCTGAGCCACACTGACTCTCTTGGCTGACTTTTATTCTTTCTGTTTCATTTCCTTATCTGGGTGAAAGGGAATAGGTTTGGAAACATTCGATACAGTGGAGGGCAGGATCACATCAGACTTTGACCCAAACAAGGCATTTAGACAGAGAAGGGACCCTTGCCTGGGCCAAGAGAAGAGCAGGATAGACTGGCTGAGAGCTTTACTGACCCTGGAGATACCTGCTCCTCCAGTGGAGATCCTTGTGAGCTCTGCTATTGCAAGGAGGCACTGGGGACCCTGAGGAGCCATGACACTGAAGTCTACTACCTGAAGTGCACTGTATAAACCCAGAAGAGCTCTTGTTCTGTGTCAAGCGGGAACACTTTCTGGAGAGTGTCTTTAGGAAATCTACAAATTGATGCCACAAGATGGGTACTTTTAAGAAAGGATCTGCTCTGAAAGTCTTCAGTATGGCTATTTTGTGTGTGTGTGTGTGTGTGTGTGTGTGTGTGTGTGTGTGTGTGTGTGAGATAGGGTTTCTGGATAGGAGATTTTATTAGTGTTGAGAACTCCTGGTATGAAAATTCCCTGCATCAATGCAGATGAACAATTCTTCTGTAACTTGTAGCCTTAGAGAATGGCTGGGGTGGTGGTGGTGGTGAGTACTTAAGTGACTTGCCCACTGTCCCACAGCTAATGTCAGAGGGAGGACTTGAATTCAAGCCTTCCTGACTCCAAGATTTCAAATTTATCCCTTCTGTCATGTTGTTTCCATTGGCAGGGCATACTCCATGGCAAATAGTAGAGGGTAATTCATAGTAGAGCATGGACAGCAACCCCAGGGCCAGAGGGATCAGTCATACCATAGCATGTAGGTCTACATCTTCTTTCTCTGTTCTTCATGGGGTTCATCTCTTTCCTTAGAGATTTTTATCTCACTACAGTAAAATTAATAAAAGAAAGAAAGAAAGAAAGAAAGGAAGAAAGAACAAAGAAAGAAAGAAAGAAAAGAAAGAAAGAAAGAAAGAAAGAAAGAAAGAAAGAAAGAAAGAAAATCAGAGATCCAGCCCCAAACACCATAGCTGTGGACCAAGAAAGCAGCTTTGAGACATTCCTTAACATCAAGAGGACTGCCCTAGGCAAGCACCCAGATGAAAATGGAAAGCTTCACTCTGATAGCTGAGTAGTTTGTTGTAGTAATGAGAAAACACCCAGGTACTGGAAATTGCTGCATATTTTCCAGCTTTTGTCTGAATGTTTGGCATCATCAGATGCAGCTGTAGTCTCCTGTAGTAAGAGGGTAAAGGTGCTCTACTCAACCAACTGTGTTAAATGGAACCATTTACCATAATTGTTTCCTGTTCTTGTTTGGTACAGGATGTTGACTCCACCTACCCTTCACCACCTGCAAAATTCAATGCCCGAGAAACCTACTGGGTGGAATTGGTTAAGGAAAATGGGACCTTCGGAATCAGTGTGACTGTTAAGTATTTTACTATGGATTCTATAAAATCAACAGGTGAAGGGATGAAATGCTTACCCCTTTGGCATGTTGAAGGGCAATTTAGTCACAGAATCATAGGATTTAGAGCTGGAAGGGATGTTGAAAGCCATCTAGTTCAACACCCCCTTTTCACATGAGGAAAAAGGCCCAACAAGATGAAATAGCTTGTTCAATGTCACGCAGCTTGTAATGAATAGACCCATGATTTGAACCCACGTCATCTGATTCCAAATTCAAGTCTCTTTTCATTAACTATACTGAGTATAAAGATTAGGTGGAGAAAGTCAATTGAGTTGTAGCTTCTAGAAAGGGTGAAATGACTGATCTGCTATTAGTTCAATAGCAATAGATCCTAGTATTGGGAGTGCATAGAGACACACTTTCCACATCTCCCCACTCCTTCTTGCTTAACAAAATGCAGCTGGATTATAAGTCAGCTCTGACAGTCCTGCTGGAAAAATGACAAAGCATTGCTTATTATAGATCAATATTCATTGCTTCTAGTCTATACACACACACACACACACACACACACACACACACACACACACACAAAATCATACTGAACAAGCACTTATTAAGGACTTATTATGTGCCAGGCACTGTGATAAGTGCCAGGAATTAAAACGAAACAAAACAAAACAAAGTGCTGTCTTTACCCTTAGAGAGCTCACATCCTAATAGGGAAAGACAACATGTAATTAACTACATACATGTAAGATACGTACAGAGTAGATAGAAAGTAATCTCAGAGGAATGATACTAGTAACATGATGGACTGAGAAAGCTTCCTGCAGAAGGTGTGATTTGAGTTGAGACTTGAAGGAAGCCAGGGAAGCTGAGAGGCAGAGGTGAGGAGGTAGAAACAACTTGGGGGTTCAATGAATAAAGTGCTAGATCTGGAGTCAGGAAGACATGAGTTCAAATCCAACTTCAGATACTTAATAGCATGTGACCTTGAGCAAGACACTTAAACTCTGTGTGCCTTAGTTTCTTCATCAGTAAAATAGGGATAATAATGGCCCCCATGTCTCTGGCTGATGTGAATAAATAATACTTGTAAAAAGCTAAAGTGTTATATAAATACTAGATATTAGAGCATCCCAGGTTTGGGGAGAGTAAGAAGAGGCCAGGATGTGAAGGACTTTAAATGCCAAACAGAAGTCTTTATATTTGACCCTAGACATAATAGGGATCCACTGAAATTTATCAAGTGTGTGTGGGGGCAACAGTCAGTTCTGTGCCTTAGGAAAATCATTTTGTCAACTGGATAGGTGATAGATTGGATTGAAAAGAAACATGAAGAATGGAAACCAATGAGAAGACCATTTCAGTAGGTTAGATGAGAGATGATAGGAGGTTTGTACCAGGGTAGCAGCTATGTGAGTGGAGAGAAGGGGGATGAATAGGAAAGAGCATTGTGAAGGGAAGAACAACATATTGGATAGGTGGGGTGAGTTGGAAGTTAACAATGCCACTCAGATTGGGAGCCTGGATGGTTAAGAGGATTGTGGTACTCTTACAGAAATAGCAAAATTGAGAAGAGGAGAAGATATAGGAGGAAAAATGAATGCTTTTAGGGGCATATTGAGTCAGATATGCCTGTGGCACATCTAGCTCAAGATATCCAAAAAGCAGTTGACAATGTAGGACCAGAGTTCAGGAGAGACACAAGGGCTAAATCAACACATCTGGGAATCATCTGCATAGAGATAATAATTGAACCCAGGGGACCTGATGAGATTACCAAGCAGACCTAAAAGAGCCTCAGAGTCACAGACTGTGCATCATCTCACTGAACTGATCCACCGAATCATCAGGGTCTAGACAATTCAAACATCTTGCCTCCTATCCTATTGATGTAAATATTTCCAACTCTTGCTCAGAGAAGAATAATCAAATCAATGTTACCATCGCTATGGGAAAGCATGACAGTGTAGTACCCTGCGGTTCCATTTATCATCCCTGAAACTACCTAGATAAATACTCTCTTCCTTGGTTACCACTTACCAATACATGTTGTAATCCCCAGTAGAACGAAATTTCCTTGAGGCAGGGCAGTCTAATTTGTGCATTTCTATTTTGCTAGCACATATTAAATATAATGAATTCTTGTTTAATTAATGGATTATCGAGTCCAATTCCCTCATTTTACAGAAGAAGCAATATGAGGTGATTCTTAAAGTATCTCAGGTGTAGTGATTTCCTTGGGCTTCAAAATAACTTTGATTTGTTTTAAGAAAATTGATTCATAAAATAGTTCCTGAAATGTCAAGGTCTGACTTACACTGACTAAGAGTTATATCCACATTAGAATTGTTTCCTCCTTCAATGAATTTCCATGAAAGTTTTTGTAATATACATCTGTGTTCCACAGAGTGCTGCATTTATTACCAAGCTAGATATTAATTAAACTTTATTCTGAGACACGCAATGGCACACATCTTGCTTTTGTGATGTTAGAGTTGACAAATGGTGTGTGTGTGTTTGTTTTTCAGGGTGGTATTAATACTAGTGTGCGCTATGGAGGAATATATGTGAAATCCATTGTTCCTGGAGGACCAGCTGCTAAAGAAGGGCAAATTGAGATTGGTAAAGTGTGAACTCATAGTGGAAGTTTCTGAACTGAACATTGAATTAAGAGTCCAAGGGATCACTTCCAGATTGGGGGGCAGATGAGAGAGAAGTGATGGGAAGTGGATCAGGGAAGACATCATGGAAGACGTTGAGGTAACAACATGTATTGTTGAGTGGTAACCAAGGAAAAGAGTGTTGATTTAGAGTTTCAGGGATCATACATGGAGCCACAGGGTAGTAAACTGTCATGACCTTTCCCAAAATACTGATTTGATTATTCTTCCCTGAGCAAGAGTTGGAAAGTAGGTAGGTGGGTAATGCTTATATAAGTAAGGTGAACAACAAGATGCTTGACCTGTCCAGGGGTGGGGGTGAGTCCTTGGGTGCAGCCTTTTGACTGAGTACAAATTTTGTAGAACAAATCCTTTTATTAAGAGGATTTGTTCTGTGAAGTTTGGATTCAGTGGAAGGGCCTCACTTGAGGACCTAGAAGACCACGTGGCCTTGAAACTGTAAGTTCCCCACCCTTGGTCTAGACCCTGGTGATTTGGTGGATAGTTCAGAGAGGTGATTCACAGTCTGTGACTCTAAAGCCCTTTCTAAGTTTACAAACATTATCTTTCTTGGTGATCTAATTAGGTGTCGGGTTCCTTTTGAACATCTTGAACTAGATGTCACGTAGGCATCTCCAATTCAACATGCACCGATTGAGCCTTGAAGAAAGGGAAGAATTTCAACAAGTAGGGAGTGGGAGATGTAGTGGGAGAAAAGCACGAAACAGATTGATCAGTGTGTTGACAGCTAGATTAAGTTGGATAGATGATGGAAAACTAAGGTTTTTGAGTAGCGTGAGTATAGAGATCAGAGTGGTGCACAGTGGAACTTCTTATGAATCAATTTTCTCAAAACAGAACAAAGTTATTTTGAAGACCAAGGAAATCACTATACCTGAGCCAATCACTTCATATTTCCTTCTCTGTAGAATGAGAGGGTTGGACTAGATATCCATCAATTACACAAAAATTTGTTGTGCCTAATATGTGCTGGACAAAACAGCAATGCCGACTGTCCCTGCCTCAAGGAAATTTCATTCTACTGGGGGTTACAATTTGGGTTGCTGGGGAGTAGCCAAGGAAGGGATTTTGCTGATGGTGGTATCAAAAGTATATGTTGGAGCAGAGAGAGATTGCCGGTAATGAGTCCAGTTCAAGGTTGTTAAATGGGGATTAATTAATTGAGTCTCCTAATTAGAAGGGATGTCAGGAGCCTGGTACTCCAGTCCATATTGGAATACTCCACTCTGTGACATACCTGTGAAGGGTTCATATAGCCTTTGTTTGCAGACCACCTACAAGCAACCCATTACCTTTTTAGATTACTCTGATAGTTTAGAAGTTTTTCCCTACTTCTATTCAGCCACAATTTTCCTCACTATACCTCTCACCTATTTCTCCTAATCCCTCTTTCCGGTGACCATCTTCAAAATTCTTAGAAGCAGCTCCAATATCCCCTATACGTCTTTTCTTTTCCAGATTAAACACCACCAATTTCTTAAATTAAATAAAATAGAGCCCTTTATTATTCTGATTTTTCTTTTCTAGATGCTCTCAAGCTTACAAAATTCTTCCTAAACTAGGATGCCCAGAACTGAATATTAATCTCCTTGAAGTGATCTGCTTAGGGCAGAGTAAGGGAGGCCCATGGCCTCCACAGGCCTGGACACTTGATCCTCAATGTAGCCCAACATCACACTTGCTTTCTTGGCTATTATTTCACACTACTGGTACTTTTTGAGGTTGTAGTTCATTAAGACCTTTTTTCCCCCTTCAGACAAATGGTTATCTGGTTATGCCTACCCCCATCTTGTACTTACCTGTGAAGTTGCTTTTTTGAAGTCAGGCACAGAACTTTATATCTAGCTCTATGTAATGCTGGGTTCAAGCCTGGGGAATTAGCATAAGACTCCTTATTG
Organism: Phascolarctos cinereus; assembly: GCF_003287225.1. Classification (NCBI taxonomy): domain Eukaryota; kingdom Metazoa; phylum Chordata; class Mammalia; order Diprotodontia; family Phascolarctidae; genus Phascolarctos; species Phascolarctos cinereus. The sequence continues at coordinate 68,656,080 of NW_027555736.1, read as the reverse complement.
GTGCAAAAAATAATGACTTGGTGCTTTATGTCTGCATTATGTCTAGTTAGCACTAGAGGTTGGGAAATGACCTTCAAAAGATGACCTGTGGTACTAGACCCTCTTTGAGGAAAAACATGGGAAGAATGGGAAAAGACGCTGAGAAGCAGAACATACATAGAGGAGCCAATGCCTCAACATATGCCTTATTTCTAGGTTGCGCCCATAGAGACTTCAGGGAATTTCCCTTTGGGTGAGATTGGTGACTCTTTTGGTTGGGCTGAGATATCCTCTGCTAGTGGGAGGGCTACTCTGTCCTTCCTAGCTTCACCTTTATGAAGACTGATACTGGCTTTATTCTTATAAGCTTTCTTAGACTGTTACTCATCCTCTTGCCACCTCCTTCTGGGCTACTTTGACTCCCATGATTCTGACTTAATTAATTCTTGTGTACTTCTGGTACTGAACTATGAACTCTACCTATAAGCATAGAACCTTGGGGGGATGTTTGTGTTAGCAAATGGGAAGAAGAAGAGCTATCCATGAAAGGTGTAGGGATGGAGTTTTAAAATTAATTAATTAATATTTAGTCTTTTATTTTTACTCATTTACATGTGAAACAATTTTTAATGTTTGTTTTTAAAATTTTGAGTTCCAAATTCTCTCCCTCCCCTCCCCCCCGTTGAGAAGGCAAGCAATTCAATATAGGTTATGCATGTGTAGTCATTCAAAACATATCCATAATAGAGATGTTATAAAAGAAAACATAGACAAAAGGAACTCAAGAAAAATAAAGTTAAAAAAAAGTGTGCTTCGATCTGTATTCAGACACCATCAGTTCTTTCTCTGGGGACGGATAGCATTTAGGGATGGAGTTTTTAAAGGGAGTCAAATGGTAGCTGTCTTCTTAGTATTTAAGGGCTATCTTAAGAAAAGGGGGTCAAATTTCTCCTTGACCCTAAAGGGCAGAATTAGGAATAGTGGGTGGAAGTTGCAGAGAGGCAGATTTGAGCTTTTAGTAATTAGAGCTCACTAGAAGTGGAATAGACTATCTTGGGAGGTAGGGAATTCTTTTTAAGAAGCAGTCTTTAAACAAATGCTAGATGACCACTTGTCAGGGATGGTGTAGAGGGGAATCTTGATCAGATACAATTTAAACTAGATGACCTCTGAGGTCCCTTGCAACTATCAGATTCGTGTGACTCTGCAATTTTGTAAGAAGAACCATGACAGTGCAATGGCGTATAATCCAAAAGGAAAAATATAACAGGGAATACAGGAGGCCAACAATGTCAAATGATGCTCAAGGAAGTTAAGGAGGACAAAGAATTCAATTAAACTCAATAAATACTTACAAAGCTCACTATATGCAGAGGAATTAGTTCTTCTCAAGTTGTTTATATTCTAGGTAGAGATACAAAATATCTTCTCTCTTTCTGTATTTGTCTCTCCCTTTCTCTGTCTGTCTATCTCTATCTCTCTCTCATACAATGATCTCTTAATTGCCAAATCTAATGACCTTTTCTAAATCTTCATCCTTCTGATCTCTCTGCAGCCTTTGACATCATCAGTTACCTTCCTATGGATACTTTCTTCTCTCTAGGATTCTATGACACTGCCCTCTCCTGGTTCTCTCTGATAGCTCCTTGTCAGTCTTTGCTGAATTTTCATCCAGGTCATACCAATTGACTGGGTATGCTCCAAGGCTCTGTCCTGGGTGCTCTTCCCCCCCCCCCAGACTATTTTGCTTGGTGAGCTTATCAAGTTCTATGAATTCATTTATCATCCCTATGAAGATGATTCTCAAATCTATTTATCCAGTCCCAATCTTGCTCTTGATATCCAGACTCATATCTCCAATTCCTTATTAGACATCTAGAATTGGGTATTCTACAGATATTTTTAACTGAACATGTCAAAAAGTGAACTCATTATCTCCCCCCCGCCCCCACTCCAAACCCTTCCTTATTCCAAACTTCCCTATTACTGTCAAGGGGCTCACTATCCTCCCAGTCACTCAATCATAACTAAGGTATCATCCTTGATTTCTCATTCTCTCCCCTTCTCCTCCCATCCAATTAATTGCTGAGTCCTGTCAATTCTACCTTCACAACATTTCTTGTATATTCACTTCTATCCTCTGATGCTGCCACCATATTGATGCAGGCTCTCGTCACCTCACGCCTAGACTATTACAACACCCTTCTGCTTCTGACTGGTTTCCTTGCCTAATCTTCCCCCACTCCAGTCCATCCTCCACTTAGCTGTCAAATTGGTTTTCCTGATGAGCAGATTTGACCTTGTCACCCTCCCCTCCCCCAGTGTATCCCTCTGTTTGACTTTTAAAGCACTTCATAACCTGGCCCCTTCTACCTTTCTAGTGTTCTCAGACCTTACTCCCCTTCATACATTCTGTTATCTGGTGCTGTTGGCCTCTTTGTTGTCGCTCACACGTGATATTTCGTATTCTGACTTTGCATTTATGTTGGATGTCCCCAGTGCCTGGAATTCTCTCCCCTTCTTCTCTATCTCCTGTCTTCCCTTGCCACCTTCAAGGCACAGTTTAGATCCTACCTTCTACAAGAAGTCTTTTTAGATTCATCCTTAATGCTAATGCCTTCCCTCTAAGATTATATTGAATTTATTCTGTATATAATTTTTTAAAACATAATTATTTGCACGTTGTCTCTCTCATTAGACTGTGAGCTCCTTGAGAAGTAGGGACCATTTTTGCCTTTCTTTGTTATGCCCCATGTTTAGCACAATGCTTGGAATATAGTAAGTGCTTGATAAATATACACTTATTTAATTCAGTCCTTTCAGTTGTGTCCTATTCTTCGTGATTCCATTTGGGGTTTTCCTTGGCCAAGGTACTGGAATGGTTTGCCACTTTCTTCTTCAGATTGTTTTACAGACAAGAAACTGAGGCAAACAGGATTAAGTGACTTGTTCAGGGTCACACAGTTAATAAGTGTCTGAGGCCGGATTTGAACTTGGGAAGATAAGTCTTCCTGAATTTAGGCCCAGCACTCCATCCACTGAGCCACCTAACATGTTGACTTGACTATGAGGTCATTTAAGAAATGAAACAGGGCCATTAAATTGGCATAAAAAGGAAAGAGCTATTTCAGTAGTATGATGGAGACAATTTGAGGAAAGTCATATACATATTAAAAAAGGTGGTATTAACAAAAAAGCTATGTCTCTTTCTTTGAAATCTTTTAGTCTAATTATTACCACCTTACTGTAATTAGTCACTTACTTAGAGGATGAGACTAAGAATTAAGAGATCCCTCCCTATACCCAGGTTATTTTGGGACTTGAGTACCTTCAGATATGTGTATCTATTGCAGGTTGTATGCGTTCTGATGTTTTAAAAAAGATAAACCATATCTACTTCAGTTTACATTTTACTTTGTTGTTTTATTGACTTTTTTATGTCATGGCTGTTTCCTAATATCAACACTCTTGCCATAAATCACTTCTTTGTAACAAAGATTAACAATTAAACAAAATAAACTACTATAGTGACCATGGACAGTGACCAATGGGCAGCTAGTGCAGTGGATGGAGTGCTGGGCCGTGAGTCAGGAAGACCTAAGTTCAAATCTGGCCTCAAGCACTTATTAGCTGTGTGACCCTGGGCAAGTCAGTTAACCTGTTTGCTTCAGTTTCTCATCTGTAAAACTATGTGGAAAAGGAAATTGGAAACTACTCCAGGATCTTTGCCAAGAAAACCCCAACTGGGGACACAAAGAGTCATACATGACTGAAATGACTGAACACCAGTAATGACCACTTCTATTAGTGTATGCAACAGTTCACATCTGAAGTCTCCTGCCTCTCTACTGAGGAGAAAAAAGTATGTATGGATCCCCATTGGTCCTTTAGAGTTATAGTATCCAACTGAAATGGAAATGAGGGCCATTAAACCTATGCAAGGATCCTCCCTTCTGCTCCCCTGCGTATTGACTTAGAAAACCACATATTAACATTATCTCTGTTCTATTATATTTTTATTTATTTAAAAATATGTCCCAATTACATTTTAATCTGATTCAGCTGCACTAGAGAAGAGTGTTGCTGGATTGTGATATCTTTATAGGTTGTTTTCATTTGTATTATTGTAGTCACTAGATAGCAGAATTTCTTGGTTCAGCTTTCTTTACTCTATAATTACATCATACAAGTCTCTGCATGTTTTTCTGAATTCTTTATATCCATTATTTCTTATGGCACAATATTTATATATTAATAAAGAAATCATAATAAAGAAATAATAAATTCACATACCACAATTTGTTTAGTCGTTCCTCAGTCAATGGGCATCCATTTTGTTTTCAGCATTTTGCTTCCACAAAAAAAGTTTAAGCTTCCCTTTAAAATGGTACATTTTGAGAAATAGACACATTTACCATTCTCAACCTCATAGCATTAACATGCAATGGATGCTTGCTTCTGTTCATTCAGAACTGTGCTATGGGTGTTGTATTTCCTTTGTCCTCTTCTGGTAGATTAAGGCTGTGCTGAGAAAAAGAAAGAAAGGACAATACTTCTCATAGCCATGGAAATGTTGGGGAATATGTTTGTTTTGGGAGCTGATCACAGACATCTCTGGAAGAAAGGACTGGAAATACTGACATCAGCTTACTTTTCCTCTTTCCCAGGTGACCGCCTGCTGGAGGTGGATGGAATTAATCTGTGTGGTATCACCCACAAGCAGGCTGTTGAATGCCTCAAGAACTCCCAGCAGGTCTGTGAAGTAATTTTATCCACTTTATCCTTTTGAGGTCTTCCACTTGAGAAAGCTTCACAGGAAATCCATAAACGTAGCCAGTTTCAGTTAGACAGGATTTTGCAGGAAACAAAACCAAGATTTCTTCTCTCTTTAGTCATTTCACTTTTTTAGCAGTGTGAAATCCAGGTGAAGCCAGATGTTTCCCAGCTGAAAATCTTGTCCCTTGTATATTGGCTTGAAGACTGTTGAATTTTGGCCTAATGAATCGGGCTGCCTGGATTCTAGAGACAGAGTGCTTAACAGGCTGTGCTCTGTTATTCAGATTATCACACAGGCTGTTGTTACAGATGCCCATTTGCCCCCTAGGCACTCTATCTCTGCTACATAATCAGGGAAGATTTTAGGGAGATTTTGGACACCATCAACAGTTAGCTGCCAACCAAACAGATGGCATGCCAGCAGTGAATGTGTCTATGTGTGTGTGACTTAAGGGAGATACTTCCTTATGTCACAGTGGGTGTAACGATCAAGAACTCACTGTCCTTCTCTACTGAAGAAATAACAGTATCAAATACACGAAAGAGATTGGATAAAGGTCAAGGAACTAGTGAAAATGGAAACTTTCCTTAGGTCCTTTGAGCTTGAGCCTGGGATGAGCTTACACATGGTGCTCCATATCTCATCTCTGTACCTTTGTCCTCCAGGCCTGGAATGCACTGCCTCCTTAACCCTACATTATTGTCTCTCACTTTAAGATGAACTTGAAGCATCCTTTACATGAAGCCTTTTTGCACCACCCCCAACTGCTAGCGACCTCTTTCTCTACCTACCTTATAGTTGGTGTTTATTCTCTTTGTCTCTGCATATGTGTGTAAATATGTATATGTATGTGTGCAGTATACGTGTAAGTGCACACAGTGCATGCACATGCTTTGCCTCACACACAAACATACACACTTATACATGCACACATATGTACATGCATATATGCATATGGGCATATATACTTGCATATGTATACATACATGTGTATGTATACGTGATATTGGGCAAGCCACTTAACTCTGTTTACCTCAGCTTTCTTATCTGTAAAATGATCTGGAAAAGTAAATGGTGAACCACTCCAGTATCTTTCTAAGAAAACCCAAAATGCGGTCATAAAGAGTTGGACATGACTGAAATGATTCAATAACGTGTATACATATGTGAACACGCATATAGGGACATATGTAAATGTACACACAATGCAGTATGCACATCTGTTTTGTGAGATGTGTACATATGTATGTATATGTTTGTGTACATGAAGTATATATGTCTATGTCTTTGTTTATGTATGGAAATGTTGTCTTACTCAATAGAATGTAAGCTTATTGGGAACAAAGTTGTTTAATTTTTTTTGTCTTTATATGCCTAGCATGTAACTCAGTAGGATGCTTAATAAATGCTCATTAATTGATTGATTGATTATGTATGGCCAGCATAGACCCACAATAGCCTCTGCAGAGCAAATAAGGACACAGTCATTTTAATGTAGGAGGTACCCCATCTGTACAAAGAGCCATTCTAGCAATGGAGAGAGGGTACAGGGACAATAATATAGCTAACATTTATGTAAAACTTCACAAAAAACTTTCCTCAAAGAGCATTATGAAGTTAGCAGGACAAGTATCATTATTCCTATTTTATAAATGGAGAGATAGGAGGACCAGAAAGCTTAAGTGATTCTTTGAGTCTGCTATAAGAATTGAGAATCAATCAGTCCTTCAACCAGAATTTATTAAGCTACTACTATGTGCCAGACACCGTGTTAATCATTGGAGATGTATGGACAAAAAAATGAAATAGCTGCTGCCCTCGAGGAGCTTCCACTCTAACAAGTGAGACAGCCATGACTGCTAGATAAGTATATCTAGAATATATACAAAGACAATACAAGGCAGTTTTGAAAGGGAGAACACTAGTCCCTGGGGGAATCAGGAAAGGCTGAATGTAGAAGATGACACCTGAAGTTCTAAAGAAAGAGGAGGTTTCAAGGGTCAGAGTTTAGGATAGTGAGCATTCCAGGCATGGAAGATAGCTAATACAAAGACACAGAAACTGGAGCTAGAGGGTTGTGTTGCAGGAACAGCAAGGAAGCCAGGAATGCTGGTCTGCAGAGGCCATGGATGAGATGGATATGGAAGAAGACTGGGATGGTAGGGAGGAGCCAGGTGTGAAGAGCTTTGAATGTCAAACAGAAGAGCTTACCTTTGATCCTAGAGGTAATAAGGCAGTACTGGAGTCTATTGGATGGGAAGAGCAGCGGGACATGCTCACTCTTGTGTTTAGGGAAATCATTTTGGTGCCTATGTGAAGGAGGAATTGGAGTGGGAAAAGATTTGAAACAGGGTGACCAAAATGAAGGTTATTGCAATCGTCCATGTGAAAGGTGATGTGGGCCTGAGTAAGGGTAGCAGCTGTGAGAGTGGAAAGAAGGGAATGTAAATGAAAGGTTTTGTGAAAGTAGAAACTCTAATATTTTGCAACTGATTTAATATGTAAGAGGTGTGTGTGTGTGTGTGTGTGTGTGTATGAGACAGAGAGAGAGAGTATATATGTGTGACAGAGAGAGAGTGTGTGTGTGTGTGAGAGAATGTGTCTGTATGTGAATGTGTGTGTGTGTGTGTGTGTGTGTGTGTGTGTGTATGCGGAATAAGGTGATACTGAGGTTACTAGAAGATAACCTGGATTACCAGAACGATGCTCTTGACAGTAATTGGGGTATTGGGAAGAAGAACAGTTTTAGAGAAGAAAGAGAATGTCTTATTCTTTGAACACGTTGAGTTTGATAGGACATCTAGTTTAAAATATCCAGCAGTTGTTTCGGCTCAGCAGTAGGACTAGGGCTGAGGAGGGATATATAGTTCTGGGAGTCATTTGCATAGAGTCAGTCAATCAACAGACATTCATTAAATGCTTAAGAGAGGTGATAGTTGAATCTGTGGGAGCTGATAAAATCACCAAGTGAGGCAAGGTAGAGACCAAAAAGATGAGGGCTCAGAACAGAGCCTTGGGGCACACCAACAGTTAGTGGATGTGATGTGGGTGAAGAATTAGCAAAGGAGACTGGGAAGTGGTCAGAGGTAGGAGAAGAACCAGCACAGAGCAGAGTTATGAAAACCCAAGTAGGGTTGAGTAAGGGAGTGTCAAATCAGCAGTGTCAAATGCTGTAGAGAAGTTAAGAAACATGAAGACTAAGGAAATGCCACCAGATTCAGCAATTAATAGATCATTAGTAACTTTGGAGACAGTAGATTCTGTTTCATCATGAGGTGGGAAGCCAGATAGCACAGGATTTAGAAGAGAAAGAGAGAAGAGGAATTAGATTCTCCAAGTGTAATTGGCTTTTTCAGGAAGTGAAAAACTGAGAAAGGGAGGAGAAATATAGGATGATATCTATCCAGGATAGCAGGTACAAGGAGGGAGAAGAGAGAGATGACCTACATCTTGTGTAAAGGAGTGCTTTGTGGAAGAGGTCTCTTCTAATGTTCTCTGAACTTAAGGTTGATAACTGAATAAAGAAAGAAGGAAACAAGGGTATATTAAACAACTATTATGTGCCAAGAGCTTTACAACTATTATTTCATTGGATCTTCACAACAATCCTGGGAAGTAGGTGCTACTTAATATGCCCATTTTACAATTGAGGCAAATAGAGGCTAAATCACTTGTCCAGAGTCACATAGCAAATAATGTCTGAACTCAAGTCTTCCTGACTCCAGGTCCAGAACTCTATATACAGCACCACCTGGAAACCAATAGCTTAGTGGAAAGAGCAATGGATTCACAAGTCATAAAATCTGAGTTTAAGTTCTAGCTCTACTCTTTTACTTTGGATAAGTTATTTGTGCAAAGGTCTTCAGTTTCTTCATCTATAAAACAAGAAGTTTGGATGAGATGGTCCAAGGTCCCTTCATGTTCTAGAAAAGAATTAAAATCATAGAATGTTAAATTTAATGATATTAACAAAAACAAACAAAATAACAAAAGCATAAAAAATACCACCAACTCCAAACTATTTATAATTGGGTAAAAAAGAAAAAGAAGAAGTATATAGTTTAACAATACAATAACTCATTTTCTTTGTGTCCCTTTCCAGACATTTTTGTAGCCATGTACTTATTAGATGTTGTGGCTGTTATTTTTCTATAGCCAAAATAGGGTTACTATTTTGATTTTGCTCTTGTCTTTGCATCACTTGCATTAAACCTTCCTCTATTTCTTTGTCATTTTGTAGTATAGTAGTGTTCTGTTAAATTGATATGCTGCAACTTACTCAGTTTTTAATTGCTGGACATGCAGAATGATTCCATTTTTGTCTGTTACATATAAAATTGCTGTTAATATTTTTGTATGGAGTGGTCTTTCTTTCTCTGTCCCTTCCCTCTCCTTGTTGCTTTTTGGTTATATCCTTAGGGTCTAATTATGTTAGTAAAATAGCCAAGTGAAAGGAAATGATCAGTATTATAACTCCTATAGTAACTTGTCCTACTGCTTTCAATAAAGATTGTCCTCAATCAGTTCTCCATCAACAGTCTGTTTCCCAACAGACCTGCCAACATTGGATTTCGATAATTTTAAATGATATTTTCCAATGTAATGGATATAACATAATATCCCAAAGATGTTTTATTTGCATTTATTTGGTCATTAAAGAGTCCAAACAATTTTCCAAGTCATTATTTATCACTTGTATTTTCTTTTTTAAGAACTGTTTATAGCCTTTTCCCTTTATTCACTAAGGTTTAGATGATAGCTTTATGAATCTGTTTTAGTTTCTGATAGATTCTAGATGTCAGATTTACATCAACTATATTTGCTTCAAAAGGCAACATGGCACAGTGGATAGAAAGCTGGACTCAGAGCCAAGAAGACCTGAGTTCAAGTCTTGTTTGCTGGTTCCAAGACTCTTGACAAGTCAATGTTTTAAGAAATTCTTTTAGATTGTAAGTTACAGAGAAGGTGCTGACCTGCATTGGAAGAGGGAGTTCTTCATATCTGTTAAATCACAAGTCTGATCTCCATCCCCATTCTTATATTTGCTGAATGTATTTTTCCCAAATCTATCTCTTCATTCTCTTTTGCTTTTATTGCTTTTTGTGGTAAGGGATCCTTTGGCATAGCGAAAAAAATCAGATGAATGGTATTTCAATCATGGCTCTTCAACTTACTACCTATACTGCCATTTTAATGCTCTATTCTTCAGTTTCCTTATCAATAAAATGGTGGTCATGTCCTATGTCCTACTCCTCTTCCCATGTTATTTCTGGCTGCCACACCCTAGTTATGGGTCTAGTCTCAATATAAACATGATCTACAAATTTGCTCTTTCATCCATTCAGCTAATATTAAGTACTTCTCATATTCAGAGTACTGTGCTGGGCACTGAAGAAGTACAAAGTTTAGATGAGACAGGGTTTCTGTTCTCAAGAATTTATAGTCTAGGGGCAGCTAGGTGGCACAGTGGATAGAGCACTGGCCCTGAAGTCAGGAGGACCTGAGTTCAAATCCGTTCTCAGACCAAACACTTGACACTTACTAGCTGTGTGACCCTGGGCAAGTCACTTAACCCCAGTTGCCTAAAAACAAACGAACAAACAAAGAATTAGTCTAATAAGGGATAAGTCATGCAGATAACTGTAATATATAGTAAAAATATTTGACATGATCTATGCGTTAAAGAGGCATAGAACAAGATAAAAATCTGGTTGATTGACAGTTATTTATTCCATTAAGAATTCATATAGTTATTCTTGGTCCCAGTCCCCTTTTTTTGAGACTTGTTGCAGCTTCCTAATTAATTGGACCTGGCCAAAGATCTTCCTAGGTGTAATTTCCAGTCAGACACCTTTAGTGCTGAGTCAGGAAAAGCAAGAGAGGAAGATTAATTTGGAGCCTAAGCAGTTTCTTATCCAGGAGATCATAAGAGAGAGAAACAGAATTTCTTAGGGATGTGAAAACTCTATGCTCTCCGTAGGATATATAAATTGCATTTATTTCCTCCATCCGTGCAGGTTGCAAGACTGGTTTTAGAAAAGAGAGACCAGAGACCGGCAGAGCAGTGTCCATCTGCTGATGACAGAAAGAAAGATGAATGTGTTGCTGTTTCCTTAGCAACAACCTTGCCTGACAACCCTGAGAGCTGTGCCTTGGTGACAGATGGTGAGAGGAGAGGGAATGGAGTGTTACTATTGTCATATTGTCCTCGCGTGGTGTTGAAATAGTGAACTAAAATAAGGACGTGAAAAAAATGATTTCTTTAGGTGTTAAAGAGAAAACAGAATGATGCTGATTAGGAATCGGGTATCTTCCCTGATGGGATAGAAAGTATACTAATTAAGCATATTTCTGAAAAGGGTGAGATGCCAAAAATGCTCACAAGGCAGGATTTTGCTTTTCAGCTTGTTACAGAAATTGTGGTTTGACTTTGATTAGATTTGTGTGAAAGTGTTGGAGATTGAGATTAGATTTGGAGACCAGGGCCATTTTTCCATCTTGAAGTACTACATTGGTCAAGCCTTTTTGTCTCTAGGGTGTGAACATGATGCTGCAGTTTGGGTGAACATGGTACTTAAGGAGATTTACTCCATCTAAAAATAAGAACAATACCCCCTCCCATCAATTTGCTTAGGAGTAACAGACATGTCTCCTCACTCCACGTCTCAATGTCCTTTGCTGATGAATTTGCTTTGCCCTAAGGGAAACGCTAAATTCCATGGTCAGTCATGATTTGATGCTAAGCTATTTTAAATCTTATTATAGTAGGTTTTTTTTTCAGTCCCAAGGCAGATTCTGTTGTAAATAACAGATTTCAGAGTTGGAAGAGAGCTGGTCTGACCCCTTCCAGAGTTAGAAATATTCGTTACAACATTCCTAGGAAGTAGTCACTCAATCTTTGCTGGGAAGACCCTCAGTGATGGGAAACACTACTAATTGAAGCAGCCCATTCTAATAATGTGCCTTAAGAGGTGGTTTTAATGAGTAGTAGAAACAGTTTAGCATCTGGTGACTCATATGCTGGTGATGAGAATCTTACCTTAGCTAGACCAATCCATTGATAGTCAACATGCAGTTGTATTTTTGGTAACATCTCTTAAATACTCCCCCAACTCTCCTTTGACCCTGGCACCATTGTGGTACAGGTTCTCATCACCTTATGCCTGTACTATTGCAATACCCTGTTGGTTGGTCTCTGTGCCTCAATTCTCTCCTCAATCCAGTCCATTCTCTACTCAGCTGTCAAATTGACCTTCCTTAAGCACAAGATTGACCAGGTCACAACCCACTATTCCATAAGCTCAAGAGGCTCCCTATTTGATCCCTAGGATCAAATATAAAATCTGCTGTTTGACTTTTAAAGCCCTTCCTAATCTGGGCCCTTCTTCCTTCCTAGTCTTCTTACATCTTACTGTGCTCCATGACACTGGCCTCACTGCTGTTTCTTACACATGACATTCCATCTTCTCACCCAATGCATTCTTACTGGCTGTGCCCCCTACCTGGAATTTTTTCCCTTCTAGCCCCTGCCTCTTTCCAGCTTCCTAAGCTTCTTTCAAGTCTCAGCTAAAGCCCCACCTCCTGCAAGAAGTCTTTCCCAATCCTCCTCAATTGTAGTGCTTTTCCCTCTGAGACTACCTCCAATTTATCCCGTATACAATAATAATGATTTTTATATAATGCTTACTATGTGCTAGGCACTGTGCTCAGTGCTTTACAATTTTCTCATTTGATCCTCATAACAACGCTGGGAGGTAAGTGCTAATTATTATCACCATTTTATAGATGAAGAAGCTAAGGGAAAGAGAAGTTAAGTGATATGCCCAGGGTTACATAGCTAGGAAGTGTCTCAGGCTAGATTTGAACTCTGATCTTCCTGACTCCAGGGCTGTGAGTCTGGTAGGATTCTTCCCTCCAGGCTACCCACTACTAACTGTTACCTAGTTGCTTACAAGTTCCCCCAGTAGACTGGGAGCTCCTTGAGAGAAGGGAATCCTTTTGCTTTTCTTTGTGTCTCTGATTGACTAGTTGAAAAGGCAGTGTGTTGTAATGGATACATTATTGGACAGCGAGAGAAGGCTGGGAGTTCAGTCCTGCCTCTTATTTGTATTAGCTTTGTATTAGACTAAGAGCAAGTCATTTAATGTCTCTGAGTCTTTGTTTCTTCATCTGTAAAATGGGGACATAATGCTTGGGGTTTTTTTTCTGTCTCACAGGGTTATTATAAGGCTCACATGAGACATATAAAGCAATCAGTCAATAAACATTTATTAAGCACTACTACAAGCCAGGCTCTGGGGATCCAAAGAAAGGTAAAAGGCCATCCCCACTCTCAAGGAGCTCATAGTCTAATGGAGGAGTTTCTAGCTGCTATTTTTGTTATTAGAAATAAAATAATTAGGAAAATTTTCATGACATTAAGCTGAAGTCTACGTCTCTGTAATTTCCATACATCATTCCTAATTCTACCATCTGGGTCAAGAAAAGACAAAACCCAATAACTTTCATGTGTCGAATATCACCTTAACTGTTTGCTGATCATAGAGAAGGAAAAAAAAAGTAAATACTTTTCTTTCCCTGCTGTAACGTTTCCAGTAAAAAGGTTTTTTTTTGTTTTAGAAAATGAACAATACCTTGACATCTATTAGAGAAAAAATAAAAATGACTTAAAAAACTCATTAATTTATTAAAGCATTAGAATCACTTAAAATGGTTTTATGCCAAAGCATAGAAAGGTTCTATGATTTTTTTATTTCAATAAGCATAGATTGTAACCATTGTATGACTCAGTAGATTGGTCTAAAGAGCTACTTGAGTCATACAAAGCTTATATCTTAGACATGATGCACAATGGCCCCAAATGTAAATTGTGGATTGAAGTGGTTGAATTGATGAATGAAATTTAAAAAAATACTTAATATAAAAACTAAGTCAAATTATATAAGCAAACACTCAGCATGGATATACTAGTGAAATTCTACAGTGAAGATGCACATAAGTCACTAACTATAATGACTCCTTCTGGAATATGTAAGTAATCAAATTCTAAAAACTACCCTTCCTTCTTGATAGCAGTTTACATAAGTTTCCCACCCCACAAATGAGCCAGTTCATTTGCTTGATCCCCATTGATGTCTCCATAAGTAAAGTTTAATGCCATGCAGCCTAATGAGCTCCTCTGTGTTCAAAGTGTGGGTAGAAGGAATAATGCCTAAGACACATTGTCACCTAGCTATTAAATGTCAGAGCAGGGACTTGGACCCGGTCTTCCTGGCTCTAAGCTCAGCACTTCCTACTTTTTCAAAAAGTCATCAAATATTTCAGTTTCCTTACCTGTAAAGTAGGGCTACTAATGTCGATGTGCTGACTGCCTACTCACTCTGGGTTGTCCTAAGAAGAGTATTCTGTAAACCATCTAGCCCTCTAGAATATTGATCTAAGATCATTATATCATCATCCTAGCCCTTAGTGTTGGGAGGGACTATGAGAGCATTCATTCCTATCCTCTCAATTATTGAGGAAGAAATTGAGGCCAAGAGGGGTTAAGTGATTTGCATAGTTACACAGTGGTAAGTAGCTAGCAAGGACTTGAACAGAAATCCTCTGACCTCAAACCCAGAATTCCTTCCAATGGATGATCACCACCACCATCACCACCACCATCAGCACCACCACCATCAGCACCATTTGGCCCCTCTTTGTGCTGCCTATGATCCCACAGGGGAAAACTTTGGTTTCACTGCCAGGCCATCTTGCTTTCTGTATGGTTTTGAACACGTGGTATCTAAACACGTGTTATGTTTTAAGGTCAAGTCTAAATAGCAGAACTAAGCGGGGAGTTCAGCAATTATCCAGAGAATATGGAAGACAATTCCAATTTTTAAAAACAATTCTTTTTCTAATCTGAATGTTTTGGATTGTTTAGCCCAATCATATGAACTTTTGTTTCCCATGAAAGCTTTGTAGACTCTTAGGATGGAGGGTAAGTAGGTGAAAAGGTGATATCGAAGACTGAAGTGGAGTGTGTGTGCATGAGCGAGTTTTTGCATTCACATATAAAATCTTTTAAAAAATGGAAAATCACTAAACTGAACTGGAAATTGTGAAAATCTGCTTTATATTTTTTGGGGGTTGTATGTAAAGTTTAGATCAAAGCTCTTGGACAGTTTCCATTTTGCTTCAATCACTGGGGAAATAATTCCAGTGCTGAAGTCTACTGATGAATTCCTTTATTGACTTCTCATCAAACAGATAACATATTTGAGGTCACTCTGAAGAAGACCTCCAGTGGCCTGGGATTCAGCTTCCTTCAGACAGCAAGGGAGAGCTCAGATCACCTTAGAAGTTATATCGTGAGGATTAAGAGACTGTTTCCAGGGCAGCCAGCTGAAGAGAATGGGGAAATTGCAGTTGGTGATATTATCCTGGCTGTGAATGGAAAGCCTACACAAGGTCTCTCTTACCAGGTACTGGAGCTTAACAAATGATGCTCCTCATGGTGGAATATAATTAAGGTCAAACTGAATTTCATCAGGCTCACTGCTCTGAAATATTTTCTATCTAAAGATTACAGGTGAAGAAATCATCTTTGGCTGGAAGGATAGAACAGTTATGCAGAATAATTATCTGCACTTAATTTCCTATTTCACAGCTTTGGAAATGGGCAGCACTGGGCTAGTATTGATTATAATTAACTTAATTATCATACCAGAAACAAAATTCTGACCTAGATACTAGATTTATGCCCTTTAGTGTGTGCAATGGGAAATATTACTTTGGAGGACATATTATATATGACTGAATTACCAAACACATTAAAATACTGTCTATTTCATCTTCAACTTCATTGATTGGCCAATTCCAAGGAACTCTAGAATCAATTTCTTTCATTCTTGGGCAATTTAAGAGGAGGCAAATTTAAAATACCATAATGGCTAGTCTGTAGATTTCTCATTAACTTTGGAATTTAGTGGATTTTTTTTTTTGGTATGCAATATAGTTATCTGGAGAATACGAGAAAGGATTTGATTCAAGTGCACATATAGGACAGTTGGCGTTTACATGACATTCTTTCATTTATTTACACAGAGCACCTTCCCTCAAAGGTCTTCAATGTAGCCCATATTCAGTTGTTAAAATTTATCCTTACAAATGGAAAAGAGAGGAAACAATGAAAATTGAAAGAAAAAAAGAAGAATATGCTATCTTGGTCCAAATATAGGCCACATACTTAAAATGAATAGTCTTTGAAAGGAAAATGCTAAAAAATAATGCTGACAAGAGGCTATCTTGAAGTTTTGTGCAAAACAGGTGTGTGTGTGGGCAAATGGTGCCTCTAATTTAGAACACTAATTATAAGAGGAAAGGCAGGAGTCTGCTGGTGGATGTCTAGTAACTAATAATATTCTGAAAAAGAATATATTGGCACATACTTTTCAGTTTAATTTGCATTATTAATATTTTCTCCATCACTTTCTTAAGTCTAGACAATCAACAAAATAGTAAATTAAACCCCTTAATGTTTGCCAGTGTCCAAGTTGTGAATGCTCACGTTGAAGAGTTGGTAGGAAGGGTAGAAGAGTGGGACAGGGGCAACATGTAGCTCGACATCTAACTAGAGCAGTAGCATAACACAGTGGAAATAATTCTGAATTGGAGTCAAAATAATTCCCACATAATAGCCTGTATGCCTTTGGGCAAGTTGCTTACTCTCTCCAAGCCCTGGATCCCTCACGTGTAAAACAAAGGGGTTGGCTAAGATGACCTCTGACATCTTTACCAGAGCTGCACCTGTGTTATGGAGATACACCAATTCCCTAACTGTTGGTAATAGCCGTGTCTTTGGCTTTTAGGAAGTCCTTCACCTACTGAGAGGTGCTCCTGAAAAGGTTACTTTGCGTCTTTGCAGACCACTTCAAGGTATACTGCCTGAAATAGACCAGGATTTGCTGGTAAGATAAGATACTATTTGTTTAGATCAAATTATTCTGATTTGGAAATGTAAATGTATTTTTTAGGTATGTATATTTTAGGTACTTTTATTACCCTTAGTGGTATGTGCAAGGAAAGGGTTCAATGGAAATTTTCTTACTAGAATATTAGTGAACCCCACCTTGTTATAAATGTAAAGGATCAGTTAAAAAGACACTGTTGTATTTTTGTCTTTCCATTCAGGTTCTCCTTCTGTTCCTTCCATTCCCTTATGCTGTTCTCCTTTTGTAGCTATTTCAATAGCTGACTCATCTAGAACCAGAATCTGGAGGGTGGTCTCAACTTATAATTACCTTTTATCAGTATCTATATAATTTAAGTATGAATAGAAGGATGGGATTTTTTTTTAAGTAGGAAGCAAAACGATCACAGAAGAGGTAATTCACCTAAAATGAGTACCCATTTCTACTAAGAGAGATCAAAATGGGGAAAAAAGTTCTTAGTCTTTACATAGGAGGAGGCATCATCATCACCAAAAGCATTTATCAATTATGTGTCACTCAGTGAATGACCAGTTATTTAGCACCTTCTATGTGTCAGGCACTGTGCTAAGCAAAGGGGAGACAAAGAAAGGTGAAAGACAATCCTTGTTCTCAAGGAGCTTACAGTCTAATGGTACAATGTTGTGCTAGCGAAAAAAAAATCATAGACCATATCTTTTATTTTGGGAGCTTATGGTTTATGAGATAATTACCTAAATGATTTAGAGAAAATTGAAATAGAATGAAATAAAGATATATAATCAATCTCTCAAATGTCCCAGATATGGGAGATATGAAGGCAGGAAAGAAGGAAGGAAGGATGGAGATAGGGAGGAAAGAAGAAAAAGATGAAGGAGGAAAGCTAGGAAGAAAGAAAGGAATAAAGGAGGGAAGAAGGAGGTAAAAGGAAGAAAAAAAGGAGGGAGGGGAGGAAAGGAGGAATAATGGGGGAGAGAGAAAAGGAAGGAAGGAATGACAGGAAGGAAGAAGGGAGAAAAGAAGGAAGGAGGAAGGGAAGGAAGGAAAAAAAAGCATTTATTAAATGCTTGCAAAGTGCCAAAATGAGACAGTCCCTGCTTTCTAGGAATTCATGTTCTAATAGGGAGACAACAGCTGCAGGATGAATAGAATGACCTAGTGTTCCTTTGGGTGCAATGAAAGGGTAGATGTCAAGGTCAAGGATTACTTAGAGTACATCAACAGATCAGATGGCAATGCCCAAGGATCCGAAGGACAGACTAATGGTAGGGCAGATGATCAGATCCAGTTGTCTATAGGACATAATAACAGAGACCATAATAAGACTTAGTCGTCCTCCATCTTACTAGAAGGATTATAGTTCATGATTCTTTGAAAATCAGTTTTCAGCTACCATTATTCAGTTGCATTTGAGTTGATGGCAGCATACTTAGGGCACATCAGGGAAGAGATGAAAATGTGGGAATGGGAATATGGGAAAACTGAATGGAAGTTACAAATGAGTTCCAGGAGTTGTGAGTGGTAGAAATTACGAAGAGGAAAAGAGAGAAGCCAAAAATAAAACTCTGGAAGACATGATAAATAGAAGAATGGGACAGAAAAAGATGAAGAATGGTTAGAGAGCTGAGAAGGAAAGTCCAGAGAAGGAAAAATGGTTCTGTTTTATTTAGAGTTTTATAGAAGAGAGATCTGAGATGGTAAAGGATTTGAATCAAGAGACATTTCTTAGAAAATTGCCTAGAGAAAGAGAAAGGTTCAGATTTTAATTCCTTTTAAAAATCCTAACAGACACCTACGCCCTCTCAAGACAAAGAATTTACCAGGGCTGAATGCCTTACTTCGGAACACAGGAGCAACTCGAATCCAGGTAATAGTGAGAAGGACAGTTCCTCATTGGAATCAGAGGAAGATGTGGGTTCTAAGACAGTATCTTTCCATAAGTCCATTGATGAGGAAGAGTGGAGCTCTGATGAAGATGAAGAGAGAACTTGGGGTGCACTATTAACTCATCCAGATGTCTTCCACGAATGTTCATGGAGTCATCACCAAGAAACTGCTGCTCCAGAGTTGGTTTCCTCTTTAGAAGAGGATGTAAGGCAAAATTGCTACTCAGTTTGTGATGTAAGGACATCAGAAAGGTAAGAATGAATAGACTTGCAGGTTCTCTGGGTATTGGATAAGTTTCATTACTGGAACTAATAATAAATGTTAGCTCCATGTATAACTTTGAACAAGTCATCTTACCACTCAGGGTTTCAGTTTCTTCATCTGGGGTATAAAGGGAACTGGTACTAAATTATCCCCAAGGTCTTTTTCAACCCTAATCTTTCATTACATGGTATTGTGTAAAGCACTGCTGGATTCTAAGGTATATAAGGACAGACACTGGGTTTTATTTATAGAATATCTATGGAATGTTTAATGCTTGGCTGGAAGGAATGCAAGGGAAGTACAAAAGATAAGCCCTGTCCTCAAGAGCCTTACAGTCTACTTGAGGTGATAAGACTAAAGCAAGTAAATAACAGTATTAATTCGATTAATTGATTAAGTTAATTGATTAAAATACCAGTATTCCATTAATTGGTTGAGATTCACAAAAGGCAAAATGGTATGTTTTCAATCATCACATAGTCTCTCCCATTTGCTGTTCTCCTGCTATCTTCCATGCCTAGAATGTTTATGTAGAATGCTAGAATCCTTATCTCCATCTCCTGGTTTGTTTCAAGTCTCAGCTAAAATCCTCTGTAAGAAACTGTAAGAAACCTTCACTGATCACTCTTAATGCTAGTGTCTTCCCTTTGTTGATTATCTCCAAATTATCCTGTACTATCTTATCTATATGTAGTTGTTTGTATATTATTTCTTCATCAGACTATAAATTCTTTGAGAGCAGGGACTTTTTTGACTTTCTTTGTATCCCTAGAACTTAGCATAGTGCCTGATGTTGGAGAGGTAAACACTTGGCACAGAGGCCTGATGTTGTATTGAGCACATAATAGGTGCTTAATAAAAGCTTGTTCTCTTGACTTGACTAAATTGGGAATGATATTTATAGTCAAATGAAATTCTAAAGAGTTGGTATTCTTAGCATCTTTGAGGGATTTTTCTTTATATCCCCAATCCTTTAAAAATTTTTTTATTTATTTTATTTTTAATTCTTGAAGTAAAACAAGCATTTCTATGACAGTAGAATAATAAAAAGATGATTTCTCATATAACGGCAAATCTGTCATGTACAACTTGCTATTCCTTTTAAATATATAATAAATTTATTACATATTTTTTTCCTTTTTTTCTCCCCTCCTCACCCCAGAGATGGCTACAATTAGGCACAAATATATCTATCTATCTATCTATCTATCTATCTATCTATCTATCTATCTATCTATCTATCTATCTATCATCTATCTAGATATATATGTAAAATCATTCTGTATATACTTCTATTTATCAGTTCTTTCTGTGATGCAAATAGTGTCTTCCTTCATGTCTTTTGTAGTTAATTTGGGTATTTATAATATTCATTCCAAGTTGGTCTTAAAATAATGTTGCTATTACTGTATACAACATTCTCTTGGTCCTGCTCATTTTGCTCTTCATTATTTTATGCAAGTCTGTCCATGTTTTTCTAAAATCAACGAGCTCATCATTTCTTATATCACAGTATTCTATTAATATGCTAGTCATTTCTGGTCTCTAATTTTAAGTCTGAGCACTTATACTGAAAATCATAACAAAGCATTTGTTTATCTCAACTTTCTCATTTAACTTTTTGTATATGTGCTTATTCACAAAAAATGAGGGTTATTAGCTCTCTGGCTTTTTGTTGCTGCTGCTCAGGCTCTGTGATTTTCTTTGCAATGCTGACCAGCAACTGGTTGTAACTTCTCATCTTCAAGAATTACTTAGGGAAGGTAATAAGAGGTTACTTGTGACTTGACCAGAGTCACATAGCCAGTAGGTCTCAGAGGTAAAACTTGAACCTAGGTCTTCCTGATTCCAATGCCAGTTGTTTCTGTCCATTATAGTACATTGCCTCTCTCTTAGACTTGCCTTAGTAGAAATTGTTTCAATGCAATTGAATTGAGTTAAAAAACTATGTTAAAATCTCTGTAGGTGAAAGAGCAAAAGAAAGAAAGAAAAGTAAGAGAGGAAGGAAGGAAGGAAAGAAGGAAGTAAGAAAGGAAGAAAGGAAGATAATTTTTTAAGGAGCTTACAATTTAGACCAAGGGGTTCTTAATTTTTGTGGGTCCTGGACTGCTCTGGCAATCTGGTTGTCTGTTGACCCTTTCAATGTTTTGTTGTCTACATGCATAGTTGAAGGATGTGCTAAATTTCACTTAGAGTCCAGTAAAAATAAAGAAGTAATATTTTTCCCTTCCAGATTCTCAAACTGCCTGAAATCTATTCATTGCCACTGTGCCAAGAGTCTGTAGGCTCTATTTTAAGAACCCCAGAATACATAAATCTATAAAAGTTATAAAACAATACAGGGCAGCAGCATGATTCGATACCAAAAGGATTTGTACCATATACTGTAATCAGCATTTGTTCTAGTCACTGAAATGAAAAGATTCTGGTGAACATTTTAAAAGAGGTACCTCGCTGACCTGTTGCAGGGACCTAGATATTTCCCGGGACCTAGTGGTATCAGCCATGGCCAGGAGGGGGCAGCAGACGGCTGACTGAAGCAAGGTCTCACTACTGGCGACTGCCATCATCTGGAAGGGGTGAAAGGGAAGGGAAGGGAGAGAAAACTGGTTACTTGAAGCCCAAGGATTTACTGACTGTGTCCTCTTGAATAAAAGGCTGAAGTTTAGCCTTGTACTGAGTACTAAGCGCCCATGTTCATTAGTGAAGATTTTTCAAAATGCTCAAATGCTAAATGATTTTGGGTATCAAAAAGAATTAGAGAAACCAAATAAGTGGGTCAACTAACTCGGAGAATACTGAACTTGTACATTTCTTGAGGGCAATTTCATTTTTTACTTTCTAACCCCCAATGCCTGAAGAGTTAGTTAGTGAGGCATTCTAAGTAGAAGACTGGCTGTATAGCCAAGAAGATGAGGGATCAGTTCCTGCCTGAATGTGTGTATGCATGTATGTATCTATGTATATATGCATATATTATAATATATAATTATAATGTTATATATAAATTATATATTACCCATATGATAGGTAATATATTCCTCTATGTACACACACATACATTATAATATATAATTTGATATAATATTGCATATAAATTACATATTACATGATGATATATAATGTATTCCAACATGTATAATGTATGCACGATGACATAAACTTATGCATCACATAGA
Source organism: Phascolarctos cinereus (assembly GCF_003287225.1). Classification (NCBI taxonomy): domain Eukaryota; kingdom Metazoa; phylum Chordata; class Mammalia; order Diprotodontia; family Phascolarctidae; genus Phascolarctos; species Phascolarctos cinereus. Next base: position 68,634,043 of record NW_027555736.1, on the reverse strand, counting down.
AATTATATATTACAAACATAACACAATACATGAATGTATATTTATATGTCTATATGCACATGTATACATACATGTACATTTTGGTAACTGTTTCAATATAATTGATTTTTCTGGTAATCATTTTATTTTTATTTTATGCATTTAACAACATTATTCTGGAAAGGGATCCATAAGTTTTAACAACTGCCAAAGGGATCCATAACAGAAAACAGGTTGAGAACCCCTATTCTAAGGCTCTAAGTTACAGGTGAGTTGCTGAGATATCTAGGTCTGGATCAAAAACAAAATAAAACAAACACAAAAATTGAAAAAGACTGAAATCCATAATGCCCAGCATAGTTCTTTCACACAGTAGGCAATTAATGGCAGTTGAACTGAATTGAATTGACTTTGTGATTCCTGTTAAATTCTAAGCCTTGAATTTACCTTGTTCTGTGGGTTTAGCCAGTAGTTGACATAGAGCTGGTAGTTTCATGTGAGAAACAAATTATTCAAATTCTTCTAATTGAGATGCTTATCTACATCTGTGATTGTTATTAATCATTGGTACAGTCATCCCTGCAAGTGGTTCCTGGAAATTATGTCAAAAGTGAATCAATCCTAAAGTAGATTATATTTTCCCAGAGGAAATTTGGGGGTTGTGTTCCTGACCAAGGGCTTGCTATGATATAAATTGTAGTTATGATGAAAGGGTTCAAAAAGCAAAAACACAGCAAATTTGATCATGCCTCTCACCTGCTCATAACATTGTAGTAGCTCCCCATTGCTTACAGAATAAAACCCTAGCTCTGTAGCATGATTTTCACTGCCCTTTGTGATGTGACTCCAAACTATTCTTTTGGTTTTAGCTACCACTATTCTTTTTAATGGAACCTGGTGGTTCAGACAAGGTGGATGCACTGCTGTCCTTTTCCTATGGCCATATCTACATCTATATCTATCTTTCTGTCTGTATATATTTGTAGTCTCCCACTTTAGAATGTAAACTCCTTATGAATAGGCATAATTTCATTCTTTATAATTATGTCCCTGACACCTAGAAAAATGATTGGCCCTAGTAGACATTAAGAAATACTTATTATGTATGCTTCTATGGCATATTGTGGTTCACAAAGCATTTTCCTCATTACTACCCTGAAATAGGCAGTACAAAAATTATTATCCCTATTTTGTGGATGGGGAATTGAAGGTCAAGGAGGTCAAGCAATTGGCCAAGTTTCTTTGAGTCCCAACTCAAATCCTACTTTTACTGGAAGCTTTCCTCATCTACTCTTAAATCTAATGCCATCCCTTTGTTAATTATTTCCTATTTATCCTGTATATAACTTGCTTGGTATATATTTTTTGCATGTTGTCTCCCCCATTAGACTGTAAGCTCCTTGAGGTCAAAGACTGCCTTGTGTTTCTTTTTGTATCCCCAAATTTAGCACAGTGTATGGCACATAGTAGGCACTTAATAAATGTTTGTCAATTGATTTATAGCTATAAAGTGTCAAAGTTAGTAATTAAACCTAGGTCTTCTGACTCCTACCTTGAATGTCCTTTCTACAGCGTTATACAACAACAACAAAAATCTGATGATTCTCATATCTACTTATCCAATCCAACTTTTCTCCTAACCTCAAAACTCACATGTCCAATGGCTTCTTGGACTTCTCAAACCAGAAGTCCTATTATATATTAAATTCAACATGTCCAAAACTTGACTCATCCTTCTTCCCTAACTCTGTCCCTAACCCCTTCTAAATTCCCTTGTTACTATCAAGGTACCACCAGCCTCACAGTCCCCAGGCTTGCAACTGAGGTGTCAGCCTCAACTCTTCAATCTCACCGCTCATATCCAATCAATTGTCGTTTTACCTTTGTAAAACTACCAGCTGAGGCATCCCATTCCACTCCTATGCCTTAGTAAATGTTCTTAAAGAGTAGCGGAAACAATTTAGCATCAGTTAGCCCATATTCTGATTCTGTGCCTTTGAATTCAGCTGGACTGATCAATGGATGAGTGATAATGCTTTTTTGGTGATATTTCTTGTATATGCCTCCTACTGTCCTCTGACACGGCTACCACTATGGTGCAGGTCATCATTGTCTCATACTGGGACTATTGAAATATCCTTTTGGTTGGTCTCCCTGCCTTAAGTAGCTCACCACTTCAGTTCATGTTCCACTCAGTTGTCAAATGAATCTTCCTAAAACACAGATTTGACCATGTCTTCCCTAGAAAATCAAGAAACTCCACTGGTTTCTTATTAAGTCTGGGATCAAATATAAAATCCTCTGTTTGGCATTGAAAGCCCTTCCTGGCACCCTCTTACTTTTCCCATTTTCTTACGCCTTATTCCTTTTACATACTCTGTGATTCAGTGACATTGACCTCCTTGTTCCTTACACAAGACACTCCATCTCTAGACTCTAGGCATTTTCACTGGTTTTTCCTTATGCCCGGAATTCTTTTCTTCTTCATCTCTGCCTCCTGTCTTATGCGACTTCTTTCAAGTCCGAGCTAAAATCCCTCCTTCCACAAGGAAGTGGGGTCCTCTTTAATGCTAGTGCCTTCTTTCTGATGCTTATCTCCAATTTATTCTGTATATAGCTTTTTTATAGTTGTTTTATGTTGGCTTCTCAATTTTTTTTTTCTTCCTTTCTTTGCATTCTAAGTGCTTAGCACAGTGCCTGGACACATAGTGGATCCATAGTAAATGCTCATTAATTGACTAAGGGACCTAATGTATTATAAAAGGCACATGTATTTAAGTACTTTAAGAATCCATGATTTCATTGGTCCAGTTACTCCTTCCTGCAATATACATCACAAATGTCTATGCCTTCTTAGCCTTCATGAATGGAAGAAAGAGTTGAGAGTCTAGTGACCGACATTGTGGTAATGAGCCTCTGAATTCAGCTAGATCAATCTACGGACAATCAACACGTAATCTGTTGTCAAGCCCATACTTGAATACTTTCAAATGTGGTGGAATGTCTGAGAGCTTGTGCTCTGCTGTCAGATCCTTTGGGAACCCACATTACCTCAAGTCCACGTAGAAACATCAATTAATCAATCAACACTTATTAAGCACCAACTAGGCACAAAGCAATGGAGATCAGAGGAGGAAAACCTACATATGGCAGCTAACGTTAGAGCCCCATCACTTCTAGGATCAAATTTAATCAACTCTGGTTGGCATTTCAAACCTTTAACAACCTGGTTCCAACTTATCTTTCCAGGAATATTAGTCATTACACTCTATATCTCATCTAAAAATTTAAAAAATCAGTTAACTAGAATTTGTTCTACCCACCAAAAGAAAAATAAAAACAAATCCCTTATAATATATATATGCACAGTTAAATAAGACATATTACCTCATTGTCCATGTCAAAAATATATGTCTTATTCTCCATATGAGTTCAACATCTGTCTGTTAAGAGGTAACATTTTTCATTCTTAGTACTCTGGAATTGTGATTGGTCATTGCATTGATAAAGAGATCTTAAGTCCTTCAAAGTTGTTTCTTTTACAGAAGACATCCAAGAAACTTCAACTTAATTTCTCACTCCAAGAATGCTGCTAAAATAAGAAGTAGCATTTGAGGTTGTCCTGCTAATCCTTATCCAGCTTTAAGAGGACAATTACAGTGAGGAAGAAGAATCCAAGAACCTAGATCCCAAACCCATGCAGTTTTCAGCTCTTCTTCTGGACTTGCCATTGGTCTGGAGAAGGTGCCTAAGCTAGATGGGAGGGAGTTTTTTTTTTTTAAATGCTGAAAAGCCATTTGTGTAGTGGTGGGCCAAGCAAATTGCTCCATCGCTAAAAGACTGAATCCTAAAGGGCAGCAGATACCTATTGGCACCGATGCTAAGAGCCCTGCCACATTAATGCTTTGATCTCAGCCCTATTTCTGCCATGGCAATTTTCTAGACATTAACTTGGGCCCTCAGCATTATGTGTCCTTGCTTCAGAGGTCATCACATTATGTGAATGACCCAAAAGATTTTCTATCTCATTTGGTTTATTGCCAAATTGAGAAGATCACTGCCTGAGATAAGGTATACTTAAGTGAACTCTGCACTCAGAAGCACAAATTTTAGGAAGTTAAAGAAGGAAAGTTTTGTGGAAAAGTAGAAGCAAAACAAAATAGGATCCACAACAGAACTTGTGGAAAATAACAGCCACCCTCCAATGAGTAGCCCTTCTCCCAAAGGCCCATATAACTCCTCAAGCATTTATAGGCAGAAAGTGGTACGTTCCACATGGGTGTTCCCAGCTGGTGTTGCCAAGCACAACTCTTCCTACAGTGCTCCCTAGTGTCTGTCAGGCTACTTCAGGCAATGCTTTGGGAATGGCTTCTCTAGCACTGCTACTGAGTGTCACCCAAGAGGAGGCATTAGATATAATTCCTTACAGTAGATCCTCCTGGTACGTTTTGTGATGCTCCCTCCTAACAAGTGGTGCCAGGTGTTGCTATCAGGCAAGGGTAAACTGTCTACTAGGGCATAGAATTCATCATCATCATCATCATCACCATCTTCCTCCTCCTCCTCATAACCAGCATTTTATAGCACTTCAATAGCTTTAAAACTGTTGTCTTGATCCTTGCAACAACCCTAGGAGGTAGGTGCTATTGTTACCTCAATTTTACAGATGAGGCAACTGAGGCAAACAGAAGGTAAGTAATCCAGGGTCACACAGCTAGTAAGTATACGAGGCAGGACTTGAACTCAGTCTTTCTGAATGCAAGTTTAGCCCTCTATCCACTGTACTTCAGTGAGATCTAATCTAGTCCCTGCATTTTACAGAGGAGGGAACTGAGGCCCAGAGACATTGCCCAAGGTCACATAGATCAGTCAAAAGGCACTTATTAATGTTTATTGTGTGCCAGGCACTGTGCCAAATAGTAGGTTGCAAAGAAAGACAAAAGTAGGAGATCCAAGATTTGAACCCAAGTCCTCTGACTCAAAACCCAAACTCTACTGTATTATGTACTTTCCCCGCCATTGAATGAATCGTTTTCCCCTATCAGGCAGGATATACTATCTTCCCTGTCAGACTATGCTAGGCTACTATTTTCATTATTCCTGAGAACCACAAAAGCTTTCCCTGAGAGAAAGATCTCCCTTGACTCTCCTCTCCAACTCCAGATTCAAATATGGTGACTATAAATTTTGATGTCCTTTTCTCCTTTGACAGTAATATTTTTCCTCTTTGGGAGAGGACTTCCATGTGTTCAGATAATAGGATCATATGTGTAGGGCTAGAAGGCATCTTCGAGGCCATTTAGTTCAACCTCATTTTACAGATAAGTAAACTAAGGCCCATAGAGTTAAGTGATTTTTCCAAGGTCATAAAACTAGTCAGTGAAATGGCTGGGATTTGAACCCTGGTCCTCTGATGCCATGTCTAGTATTTTTTTCAATGCACTATGATGACAAAGGAGCCTTTATTTCTTCCTAATCCTTCCTTAGATCCCAAGGAAATCTTGAGACAATTTGGAAGGATTATTCATAAAATAATAGAACCTTCAAGTTTGAAGAAATCTCAGAGACCATCTAATCTAACTTGTACCCAAACAGTAATCTTCTGGGTTTTGGAGACAACCTATTACTTGTGGACGTTCCAGTTGTTAGTAAATTCATCCTAGGCAAGCTGGCATCTGGCTTTTTGTGGCTTATACCCATTACTCCCATTCTACTATCCAAAGCCAAGCCAAACAAGTACAATCCTTCTTCCACCTGGCAGAATTTCATATACTTTAGAGCAGCTATCATATCCTCCCCGAGTGTTCTCTTCCCCAGTTCCTCTAACTTATCCTATGGCATGGCACAGAGAGGACGCCTTCCCTACTCCCTTAGCTTTCTTTCCTCTCCGGTTGAAGGCCTGGAGGGTGGAATACCAAAGTGCCCCCCAAAGCTTTCATTTTCAGAGGGCAGAATCTGGACTTTCTAGCTCACTCTCTCCTTCTCATACATAGCTCTGCTTGGTTTGAACTCCACAGATGCTCCCCTCACTGGGTACCGCTTGGTGTCCCTCATCCCTTTCCAACTTCCTTTTGTGGGTTATCTTCCCCTGTTAGATTTTAAGTTCCTTGAGGGCAGGGGCTATATTTCTTTTTCTTATTTGTATCCTCAGCACTTAGCACAGTGCCTAGCACATAGTAGACACTTAATAAATATTTATTGAATTGAGTCAGTTTGGGGTGTGTTTCTAGGAATACAGCAAGAAGTAGGTAAAGAGAGATATTAACAATGTTGAAGAAAAATGAAATAATTCATGGATCTGATTTATTTGTGGGAGGTTATGAAATCAATGGCACAAAATTTAGCCTCGGCAATGAGAAGACCTCTCTTTTTCCAATACAGGAGGGATTGGAGAAAAGGACTGGTGAAAAGATAGAGTGGTTGTCATGGAGAGGAGGAAGGATGTGCCTAATGGTCTCAATCTTCTTAGTAGGACTTGATGCTGTCCGCTCAAAGGAAGGGCAAGGGTAGGTTGGGAGTAGGAATTTGAGGGAAGTAGAGAAAGTTTTTTGTTCTTTAATCTTTTACCCATCAATCACTTCCTAATTTTGAAAGGGAAAAAGTCTTAAAAGTCCAGCTTGCAAGTTTATATATGGAAATGGGGACATAAAGAGAGGGACACTTTGATTGCACTGTATAAAAGTCAGCATTAGGGATATTAATTTTTTTTTCTTTTTTAACTTATGATGACTGACTCTCTTTTCTTCCTGTTATATTTTGCCTTTCAAAATCACTCTATGGTGCTATTAAATGGGGATTTACCATGAAATGAATGAGTAAAGAGCATAAGTTTGAATTCACATCATATTACACACATGCACACATACATTTGGGGGACAGTGTGATGAATAGAGTACATTGGCTGTGGAAGTCAGAGGACATGGGTTCAAATCCTGATTGACACTTAAACGTGATCTTAGAAAAGTCACAGTTTCCTTGATCCTCAGTTTCCTTATATATAAAATGAGGAAGTTGCTCTAGATAGCCTCCTAAAGTCTTTTTAGTTCAAAGCCTATAGATAAGACAGTGGTGGATGAATGGAATGGTGAACTATGACATAATTTTAAAAAATTTTGTTCTGAACTTACCCAAGCACAAACCCCCCAAACCGAGCATTTTCAATACATAGAATGCAAAAAGAAGATTGTGTACGTAACCACAAATCACACTTTCATACTCCTTGCTTTTCTTCTAAATGTACATAATGAATTCCACATATTACTTTCAAAACTGTCCTGTTTATCCTTCCTTCTGAACTTCCTTCTGTTCTCTTCCGTGCATTGACTTATGAAAAATGGAGATTGCTGCAAGTAAATTAACTTCTCTCAGCCTCAGTTGCCTCGTCTGTAAAATGAAATGTTGAACTTGATAGTCTCTGTGGTACCTTCCAGATCTAAATCTGTGTTCATAATTATTTAATGTTGAGTAGTTTACCAAATGTTTATTTCAATCACTTAGATTGACAGGATAAAACAAAATACTTCGGAGATCTATGGAGGGTAGAAAGCCCTGTCTTTATTGTCCTGTGATTGGTAGAATTGTTTTCCAAAACTTTTATAGACCTATGGAAGATTTCCTTCTGTGAGTTTATGATAGTTAATCTTCCCATACAAAGAGGAGAGCAAGTAACTAACAGTTACTTGGGCTAAGTATTTTGTATTTTTAAAATCATTTCCCCCAATGCTTTAATACCTTAAGGATGTGCAATTTCATTGGTTTGGGTACACCTTTGACTGACACAGAATATAACATTTTCAGTGACTTAGTAATAAAAAAATTCATCACCCTGTGGCCAACTTGGTGATGGACCTTTTCTAATTTGGCTAGGTTGGCTAGACTTTGGACAACAGACGTAGATAATGACTTGTTACTGCCATTCCTCAAAACTCTTCCAGCTTTGTGGAGGTTGGTCAAAGCTTGTGTTTCACTGGCATGTCCTTCAGGTGATAGCTAGGTGGTATAGTGGATAGAGTACTAGACTTGGAGTCAGAAAGACCTTAGTTCAAATCCCTACTCAGGTACTGAGTAGCTGCCACTGCTCTTCCTTTATCCCAGTCTCACATGAGGAGATGGCCCTTCTTCTTGCCAAGGCCAACCTTTATACATGCATAATTGATCTCATTCCTTCCAGTGTTCTGCAAAAGACTGACCCCTCTATCACCCCTACTCTCTCACTTCTCTTTAATCTCTCCCTATTTATTTGCTGCTTCCCCCATCCTCAAGAAACCTTCGCTTGACCCTTCTATTCCTGCTATTGTTCCATATCTCTCTGGCCTTTCATTGCTAAACTCCCTGAGAAGGTCATCTACAATAGATGCCTCTACTTCCTTTCCTCTAATTCTCTTCTTAACTTTCTGCAGTCTAATTTCCAACCTTATCATTCAACTAAAACTGCTCTATCCAAAGTTACTAATAATCTCTTAATTGCCAAATCTAATGTCCTTCCCTAATCCTCTGCAGCCTTTGACACAGTTGATTATACTCTACTTAGCTCTCTTCTCTCTAGGTTTTCAGGACATTACTCTCTCCTTGTTGTTCTCCTACCTATATGAATATTCCTCAGTCTCTTTTGTTGAATCTTCATACAGATCAGACCAGCTAACCATGGGTAACCCACAAGACTGTCTTGTGCCCTATTCTCTTCTCCCTCTGTACTGTTTCAGTCACTTATCCCACCCTCTCCCATAGATTCAATGATCATTTCTATGCTGATGATTCCCAAATCTACTTATCCAGGTCTAATTTCTCTCCTAACTTCCAGTCTTACATCTCCAACTAGCTACTAGACATCTTGAATTGTATGTCCAGTAGACATCTTAAACTTATCCTGTCCAAAATAGAACTTATAATCTCTCCCTACCCTAACTTTTCCTCCTCCCAAACTTTCCTATTATTGTGAAGGTCAGCACCATCCTCCTAGCCAACCAGATTTGAAACCTAGGTATCATCTTTGACCCCTCATTGACCCCTCACAGTCTCTCACACGCATAACCAATCTGTTGCCAAGGCCTGTTGATTTTACCATTTCAACATCTCTTGAATATGTCCCATTCTATCCTCTGATACTATCACCACCCTGGTATGGGCCTTCATCTCCTCATGGCTACACTACTGCAATAGCCTCCTGGCTGATCTGCCTGCCACAGGTCTCTCCTTACTGCAGTCCATCTTCTATTCTATAATCAAAGTGATTGTCCTAAAGCATAGACCCAACCATGTCACCCTCCTATTCAATGAACTCCAGTGATTCCCTGTCACCTCAAGGATTAAATATAAAATCCTTTGTTTGACATTCAACACCCTTCATAACCTATTCCCACCCCACCTTTCCAGTCTTCTTGTACCTTATACTCTTCCCCCTCCATACTGTTTGATCTAGTAACACTGACTTCCTTGCTTTTCCCCAAACAAGATATTCCATTTCCCTACTCCAGGTGTTATCACTGGATGTTCCCCGTGCTTGGAATACTCTCCATCCTCATCTCTACCTCCTGGTTTCCTTCAAGTTCTAGTTAAAATCCCATCTTCTACAGGCAGCCTTTCAAATCCCCCTTAATTCTAGAGCCTTCTCCCTTAATTATTTCCTATTTATCCTGTACATAGCTTGCTTGTACTTTGTTTTTTGCTTGTTGTCTCCCCCATTAAATTGTAAGCTCCTTGAGGGCATGGACTGTCCAGCCCCCCCTCCCTTTTTTTTTGGTATCTTCAGTGCTTAGCACAGTGCCTGACATGTAGAAGATGCTTAATAAATGTTTAGGGACTGACCAATTGACCCCAGATAAGTCACCTAACCTCTCAAGCTTAGTTTCTCTGTCAGTAAAATGGGGCTAAAAATAGCACCCACTTCATGAGGTTTCTATGAGGATCTGATAAGATACCATATAAAATACTTTCTCAACTTTAAAGTGCCATATAAATGCTAGCTATTCTCATTGTTATTATCAAGAACCCAAGCTCAGCTCCTCACTGTGATGAAGCATCAGAACAGAACTTTGGGGAGTTTACTCTTTTTCTACCCCAGTTAAAAGTATCATTGAAAAGAGTTTTCTGTAGGCTGGTCCTGATTAGTTTGAATAATGAATCCCCTAAAGTGGTCACATGTCCTCCAATTTCACACTATTCAAAGTTATGACTATATAAAATATGGCAATTGGTTCAAGCCCAATATGCAGTGTGAATTTGAATAATGCAATCACTTTAGGGGATTCCTTATTCACACTAATTTGGTCCTAGCTGTACTGTTCTTAGTAATATATTATGTGAACAGAGTAAGTAGCCAGTATAACTTACCCTTTCTACATGTGATGTGTGCAGAAACCCATGGCAACTCAATGCCACTAAAAGATGGAAGCTCTTATGTCTAAAGACCTGGGATTATCCTTCAGCTCAACCATTTAGTAGCTATCCAATGTTGCACAATTCATTTTTTTAAATTTTTTGACTTTTTTAAAATTAATTTATTTTGATTCATCAACAATCACTTCCATAAGTTTTGAGTCTTAAATTTTTCTCCCCTTCTCTCCCTCCCTTCTTCCCCAAGATGGCTCTCAATCTGATATGGGCTATACACATATACATTCCTATTAAACGTATTTTCACATTAGTGATATTGTAAGGAAGAATTAGAACCAATAGGAGGAACCATCAGAAAGAGGAAACAAAACAAAACAGAAGAAAAAAAGAGCAAATAGTATGCTTTGATCTGCATTCAAACTCCATAGTTCTTTCTTTGTATGTGGACAACATTTTCTATCATGAGACCTTTGGAGATGTCTTAGATCTTGCATTGCTGAGAAGGGCTAAGTCTATCAACATTAGTCATTGAATTTCCTATATTTAAATGTAAAACTGCAAGGAAAATTTAATTGTACTGATGCTCGATTTCATTAATAATAAGTCATTACAAAGTTAGAAAAAAGACAAAGGCTTGCTCATGATGTCAGATTGAACTTGGGAGGTCTGGAAAGATAGTACTATCTTCCTTCCATGGAAATTGTGTAAAGACTTGGGGAGGAGGGTAACCCAAGTCCCAAAGCCGATTGGTGTAGGATTCTCTCCTCCCTAGGGGAGATTAATGCCCTGGGCTCTTACCAACTCTGCCCTGCCCTCTTATGTGAGTATAAGGCATCAATCTCCACTAGTAAGGACAGCTTCCCATACCAATGGGCTTTGGTACTGGGGCTGCAAAAATAAATTCAATTAATTTCAAATCAATTGGATTCAATATTTATTAAAGACCTACTGCATTCAAGGCAGTGCCCTAGGTACTGAAGATACAAAGAAAAAAAATCAGTACCTGACTTCAAAGAGCTTAGTTCATGAAAGACTTGATGGCTTTGTGAGGGGCTATGACAAAGAGAAATAATCTGGGGATGAATTTAGAATACAATAGCTGAGGGTTAAGGGGAAGGAAAGTTATATATAGGAAAGTTATAAATAGAAAAAAAATAAAGTTATTCAAATTCACTGTTGTTGAGTCATTTCAGTCATGTACAACTCTTTGTGACCCTACCTGGGGTTTTCTTGGCAGATACTGGAGTGGTTTGCCATTTCATTGTCCAGCTTATTTTACAGATGAGGAAACTGAGGCAAACAGGGTTAAGTGACTTGCCCAGAGTCACGCAGCTAGTAAGTATCTGGGACCAGATTTGAATACCAGTCTTCCTGACTTCAGATACACTAAGTCACCTAGCTGCCTTCAAATGAAGTAATTTCCAGCAATTGGAAAGAGCTGTAATGAATAATCAGTTTATTTCTGATTTTTGAGTCAAGTCTCTTTGTTTTTCTCTGAGATGTTTTCTTTTTGCCACCACTAACGACGCTGTCTTGTGTTGTCAGTAGAGACCATATTTTTAAATAAAAGGAATCCCAGGAAACCTCTCCATTGGGCTCTTCTGCTTGTATTCATCTTTCAGCTCTCACCACACAATTGAGTCTCCACGGAACAATCTTCCTGTTGCATTTCTCAGAAGGAGTTATTGTTTTTCAAATGCTGGCCTTTATTTCATAGGGTTGAACTCACCCACAGTCTTCTCCATAAGGGATCTTGGAGAGTTTTGAGAAAAAAATATTGTTGTATAAAGAGGTTTGAGATCCTTTATTTTCTTGTATTGGTAGCAAAACTCTTGGTATCCTTAAAGTTCTATTCCTTTCCATGAACACAGTGCAGTGTGGGTTGAATGTTAAGCTTGGAATCAGGAGGACCTGGGTACAACCCTTGCATCTGACAGTTGCTAGCTATGTGACCACAGATAAGTCACTTAACTGCTCTGTGCTTCAGTTTCTTCATTTGCAAAATGAGGATAATAAAATCTATGGCATTTATCTCACAGGAGGGAGTTGTGAAGTTCAAATGATATAACATGTAAATGTGTATTGCAAACTTGAAAATGCTATGTAAGTGCTAATTATTATTATTAAAACTCCCAAATCAATTAATAAAGACATTTATTCAGTTATTACTGTGGGTCAGGTATTGTTCCTAGCAAAGGTGAAACAGTACCCCTTCCCTATGAGGGGAGAAAATATATACGTGTATTGATATATACAAGGAAGAATAGAAAAATTAAAAAAAAAGTAAAGGAAGAGATAGGGGCTGGACCTGTGATTTCATTGGTCTAGGGAACTCCTGAGACTCTCTCCACTTATGTAGATTGGTACCTTCACTTCAATTTGTGATCTTAGAGTGTTACCTGAAGTAGTGGTGTCAAACTTAGAGAAACAGAGCCACTGATCTGTGTATAAGGAGCCCTGAGGGCTTTATATAGACTCAGAAAGTCATATAATAACATTACCTATGTTGTATTATTAAGGGTAGCTTGGTGGTACAGTGGATAGAGCCCAGGGCCTAGAGTCAGGAGGACCTGACTTCAAATCTGGCCTCACTTACTAGCTGTGTGATCCTGAGCAAGTCACTTAACCCTGTTTGCCTCAGTTTCTCATCTGTAAAATGAGCTGGAGAAGGATATGGCAAATCATTCCAGTATCTTTGTCAAAAGGAGTCGGACAGGATTGAAATAACTGAACAACAACAAATGTTCTGTTGTACTTTATTTTGTTAAATATTTCCTAATTACATTTTAATTTGGTTCAGAGAATGTGATGGGTTGACTGAGGCCAGGCAGGTCTTGAATCCCGGCCTTCCTGGATTCAAAGCCAGCTCTCTAGTATGTCATGCCTTTCATTATGCAAAATAGATTTTTTTTTTTTGGTAAGAGAAGTATTAGGAACTGGGAAGGGTAGGAGTGGGGGAGAGTCCAGAAAGACTCAGTCACCACAGGTGCCAAAAGAGAAGAAAGCAAAATTAATAATAATGATGATGATAAGTAGCTAGCTTTTATATAGCACCTACTATATGCCAGGAACCATGCTAGTAGGCTCTTTAAATATTATCTCATTTAGATGAACAGGTTGACTTAAGAATAACGTGGAAAGACTTATATGGTCTGATGCTGAGTGAAGTGAGCAGAACCAAGAGGACCTTGTACACAATAACAGCCACATCATATGCAATGACTAATATTGTTAAACTGAACCCTTCTCAGCATTACAAGGATCTAAGACATCTCCAGAGGCCTCGGGATGGAAAACGCTGTCCACATCCAAAGAAAGAACTATGGAAGTCGAATCGCTATCACTTATTTTTACCTTCTGTTGAGTTTTGTTTCATCTTTCTGATGGTTCCTCCTATTGGTTTTAATTTTTATTTACAACTTTACTAATGTGAAAATATGTTTAATGGGAATGTAAATGTAAAACCTATATCAGATTGTGTGCCGTCTTGGGAAGGGTTGGGGGAAGGAAGGGGGAGAAAAATTTTCAACTCAAAAGCATATGGAAGTGATTTTTGATAAATCAAAATAAATTAATAAAATTAAAAAAATATTATCTCATTTACTTCAACGTTGGGAGGTGGGTACTGTTATGATCCCAAATTTGCAGTTGAGGAAACTGAGGCAAAACAGAGGTTAAGTAACTTGCCCTTAGGTCACACAGCTAGCAAATGTCTGAGGTTGGATTTGAACTTGGAGGTTGTCCTGATGCCAAGCCCAGTGCTTTCTGTACTATGGCGCCACCTAGCAGTAGTTCAAGTTTTATGCTAGAAGATCATTTAACACAACCATTTTTTTTTTAGATTAATATGCCAAAATATGAATATAGAGTGAGAAGTTGGTCATAAAATGTTGACAAGTACATAGATTTCTTTTTTTTAAGCCCTGAATTTGAAAGGAGTGACTATGATGAGCATCGCAAGTACTGTTTGCCTGAGTTTCCTTCTCCCACCTCTGTTGATGAAGAATATCTTACCATAAGTACTACATCTGCCACTCCACTCTCTTATGGAGGATGGTTGGAAGTACCTTCAAGGACCACTCTTCAGCCACCATTTTGCACATTTAGGCCTCACTTGGTATCTTTGCCTATTGAGGAGTCTGGCAATAGTGAGGACGAATGGGAAGACCTGGAGGAGACTGTAGAAACAGATGATGACCTGTCCAAGGTAGGTAGCAATTCCTCATTGGAGGATAGATTCTTCAGAGCTCAAATCACACACTAGCGCTCTTCACAGTCATCTCTGTTGCCCTTTTTCTCTCACTAATAGTTCACAGTGCCCATCAGTTGGGTCATCCATATGCAAAATGGTACTCTCTTTGGCCTGATCATACTCACTTCTAAGGCTAGTTTGATTTCCCATAGAAATTAGACTTACTTGAGGTCAGTTGCCTTTTTCTGCAACCCTTCTCATTTCATGCACTGACCTCTAGCTTACTTTTTCCTGTTCCATGTTGATAATTGACTGGTAGAAATATCTTGGGAAGGTGGTATGATATCAAGGTCTTTCTGCTGAATTCATATTTTGGAGTAAATTCTAATCAGGCTGGAAACCAAGTTAAGAATAATATACGGTTTCTTCAAGCTAAAGGAGAGATTAGAGGGTAGGTTCATAGTATGAAGTTATGCTAAGAAAACATAAGGATGAGAATCTGGAACTAGGAGGTGAGAGAAAGCTGCATATATAGCAAGTTAGGTCAAGAACACAGAAAATTAGAGACATAGGTTCAACAAGAGGCATGTAATTGTTTGTTAAGAGCCTCCAATCTGCTACATGAAGTAAGAAAATAATTACTGAATTGTCAAGAAATTTTAAAAAATACATTGGCCTTAGAAGACTGTGTACTAAAATGCTTAACACTTGAGACTGTGACTAAAACATACTACTTTTCATTCTGATGTTGTTCAAACTCCACTTTCCTTTATTTGTACTAAATATTTCTAGTCCTCAACTGGGAAGCTCCACTATCTACAAATAATTAAGCTAGTCTCTAAGGACTGTGGCAGGCAGACACACATGGAGGGTAAAGATTTGTAATTCAAATCACTCTCTGCATAAAAGACCTAGTTCTTATCTTAAATATGAAGCAACAAGTTAATGGAGCAGATGAAACAGAGACTTTGGATGTTCTGGGCTGCCATTGATAGGAAAGTCAGGTCCCTTTGACGTGGCCTGAAATGATTAATTATGGATTCACAACAGCATGAAGCAAACTAGAGAACTACTTATGGAGAGAAGTCTTTCTTACCGAAGTGACTGTTACAACTTAGAAGTCCAAAGGAGAAAACAGTCTCAATGTGGTAATGGGATGGTAGAGGCCCTAGGGAAACAATAATAGGAGTCAAATTAATGTATGACTGGGATTACAACCTCAAGTAACCCATACATAGATAAGAAAGGCACCTTGCTGTACAGGACTTCTTAGAGTCAAGAAGACCTAGGTTTAAGTCTAGCCTTTGGTAGATCAAACTGTGTGACCCTGGGCAAACAATTTAACCTTTCTGTGCCCTCGGTAACTCTAAGACTCCAAGATGTAGGCAAGTTTTTTCCCTATGTTGGGTGGAGGGCATTTCTATATCACCAATCCCCTACACCAATAAAATCACTGATCCAGACCAGCTAGATACAGATAACAAACACAGACACATATCTATGTTTGTACACACAATATTAAATAGAGCTGTCATGCTTTATAATGGAGTAACTTTTTTCAAAGAGATTATCACAGTGAAATCTCGTTAATGCATGAAATAATGTTCCCTTCTCTCTTTCTATGCCCTTAAGATATAAAGGATCTGGCTTGTTCTTAAGGGTGTGTAAAAATATCCTGGGTGCCTTTACATGTCTCGTGAGTGTATGTATGTATGCAATCACCTTCTGTGGGTGGGGGCCCAATAAGTCCAAAACATGGTGGAGTGGTCTGTATGTCTATTATATTAACCCAGGATGTAGCTTAGGTGTAGTTGGGAGGCGTCTGGGCTGTATCAATTATTCATCTAGCCCTTGCAATATATGTAGATCTTTGCAGTAACCTATTTTCCATATATTATTCATTTAGCTGAATTCATTTGTCAGGTGCTTGGGATGTGGCATGAGTAAGAGGAAAAGAGAAATACACCCATGTGCCCTGAAGATTTCCTTCTTGTCTTCCATCCATATAAGGACAACTAAAAGAGGAAGTAGCTTCATGGGGGAGGAGGGATAGAGAATGGCATTTAGGACCAAAGTTGCCCCAAGGCTTGACATACGCTGATTGGAAGTTTGGGAGAATGGTCTAATAAATAATATGGAAGGGGAGAAAATAGCTGTGGAAAGAATATATTTTGGGTGTGTGTTCATGTGAGATTAGAATGAGGGATTCAGAGCAGACCAAGTGTAAGGGTAGAGTCTGTGGGTGTGAATAATATCAGGGAGAGAGGACAAGAAGGTTGTGTAGTGAGAGTAGATGTAGCAGGAAGACATTTGGGATTTATTTGAGAAAGTGAGTCAGAACAGTTGTGCCCTCATATGTGAGGATGAGAGTGGTCAAAATCTGGATCGGTTTCTAAGGCCAAGGTCCATCACTGAGTTTTATGGAACCTGAGAACAGAATGTTTTCAGCGCATGAAATAGCTCATCATTCTAAGAAATGCTTGTTATTTTAGGGGAATGGAGAGAATGGGGTCTCCTGTGACAACAGCAAAGTGCTCCTCCTGCCTGATGCTTCTTCTGAATTGAAGAGGGTGGCTGACTCCGTGGAAGACCTCTCAGTTTTCCTCAGACCAGAGGATGTGCCTGAAATAGCCCTTGTGAAAGATAGTGATGGGCAGCTTGGTAGGTGAACCTTAATGGAGAGCATAGCACTGCTTGCTAAGTAAGCACTTACTTCATCTGTGTTGTGCCTTTTAAGTATCAAGAGAGACAGTTTGGGATAGCAGGTAGTGTTCCACTGGGGGTGAGGTAAAAGAGGGTCTGAATCCTGACTCTCATACTTATTAGTTCTGTGGCCAGGGGTAAGCCAACTATCCTCTCTTAGCCTCATTTTCATTATCTAAAAAATGGGGATAATAAACTAACAGTGCCTGACGGGGTTGTTGTAAGATTCAAATGAGTTAATTTGTTAAAGTTCTTTGTAAACCTTAAATCATTCAATGAATGTTACATATTATTACTATTATTACTAACTTTGAACAGTGACCTCAATTCACCAGCGACTGTAATCCTAAATGGAAAACTTTGGCAAGTGTGACTCAGTGAATTCATCTGGCTGTTCAACTTTAAAGAGCTAATAATAACATGAGATAATTTATTATTCCTTAGGAAAAATATGTGAAAGTCAGTTATGTCACTACTGTGCTGAATTTCTCTTTAAGGGAAGACATAGGAGAGAAACAATTCAGTCAGAAGGCCTGGTTTCAAATCTTGGCTCCATCAGTCACTGTTTGTATAACCTTGGGCTGAATTTCGCTAGTCCTCAGTTTTCTCATCTGTAAAATGGGGACTAAATGACCTCCAAGGTCCTTTAAACCTGTGATTCCATGGCTCCATGATCCTAAGTTAGAAAGTAGCTGAGAATAGATTTGGTTCTTGGCATCTGTTTGGAGATTACTCCAGAAATGATGTAACTAAGTGGTAGAGTCAGACAGATATGAACCCAAATTCCGCCTCAGATACCAGCTGTGTAACCTTGGAAAGGTCACTTTACTTCTATTTGCCTCAGTTTCCTCATCTGTCAATCAGCACCTATCTGGCAGGATTGTTGTGAGAATTAAATGAGACAATATTTATAAAGTGCTTAGCACTGTACCTTGAAATTTAATAGATGCTTTACAAATGTTAGCTAGTATTATTACTATTTTTATTATTCAGTGGAATACCAAGTGGCATACAGTGGTCAAAAAGAGTAAATGATTTTTACTCATTCACATGGCTAAGTGTTGCAGTGTATTGAGTACTGGGCCTAGAGTAAGTAAGACCTAGTTTAGCCTCAGATGCTTACTAGCTGTGTGATCCTGGGCAAATCACTTAACCTCTGGTTGCTTAGTTTCTTCTACTATAAAATAGGAATGATAACAGCACCTACCTGCCAGGGTTGTTGAAAATATCAAATGATGCATGTAAAGCTCCTAGCACATTTCCTGGTACGCATCAGTTGTTGTATAAATGCTTATTCCCCACCCTCCATCCCTATTTCCACAAGCATTTAGCCCTCTTCCCCTAAGGACAAGGGTGTTTAGTTTTTCTCTGCCCTCTCTGTCCTTCCTGAACAACCCGTAGGGTACTCATATAGGGGGCAAAAAGCAGAGTAGACACATAAAAAATTGACAAATTGATCACTAGATACTTTAGTTTCAGATTTTCTGAGTTTTTTATATTAGAGATGGAAGAATAATCCAATAGGTCATCTGGCTTCATGCCTCTCCATATTAGTATTTTATTAATATCAATAGTTATGATTACAGCAACTCACATCTGATTAATATCACTTCACGGTTTTCATAGGTCTTTCATTATGATCCCATGTTAATAGATTGTCTGGCAAGTCATGGCCTCACCTTCCTAATGTCATGGTCCTCTTCAAAAATGAAGGACAAACAACAATAACAACAACAATAATAGAGTAACCTATTATTAAGAGGTTAATAGAGGGGCAACTAGGTGATCCAGTGGATGGAGCACTAGCCTTGGATTCAGTAATACCTGAGGTCAAATCTGGACTCAGATACTAGCTGTGTGACCCTAGGCAAGTCACTTAACCCTGATTGCTTAAAAAAAGAGGTTAATAGAACAAGTAGCAGCATTTTCATGATATAGATAAGTAAACTAAGGCTTGAAGAGAGCAATTAAGGAGCTTATCTTGCACAATTAGCAAGTGGCAAATACAGGACTTAAAGTCAGAATGTCTTAATACAAGTACAGTGATATTTATCCATTGTCAGTTCCCATTTTTTTTTCCAGCCAAAGATAAGGTTTATTAGAACATCCTCCATATTGGCCAGACTCTTAAGGAATCTGAGCATTTGTATCACTAATGCAGGTGGGCCAGATCTTAAGAATCTGAGCCTGTGGCTAGATTTTAAGAATCTGAGCACCTTAATAGAGACAAGATGGACACTATATACAGAAAGACTGGGGGGGGGGATCTAGGAGTGGCCAAGTAGTTTGGAGTGACTGGAGGAGGGGTCTAAGGAGGATCTGGATGGGAGTGGCCAGTGAGCTGGGGCACATAGAACTCCAGGGACCAGGACCACACGGCCAAAGGAGAATAGAGTCTAGGTAGGATTAAGGGTGGGATGTGGCCAGGGGCAACTGGGAGGTAAAGGAACAGAATTGGGAGATTGGGCATAGCCACAAAGAAAGGCCAGTTGATAAGATTATAGCCTCAGATTTGGCCAGATGGGAAAGTCTGGGGTTTTTCCTTTTTGGGGTCCAGATCCCAAAGATATGGTCTTTTCCTTTTAGGTGTTCAGATCCCATCCCCATCATTCCCTCCTCAAACAAATAGGACCCAAATTATTTTGGGGTAAGGAATGAAAGTCTTGGCTTCTGTAGTTTCCTATTTCTCAAAAAAAAAAAAGCCATCCCCTCTCTTTTTAGAAAGGAAACTAGACACAGAACGTCATATATGTTTTGAAACCTGGTTGCTTTGTTAATTAGCTTTTCTTAACTGTTTTTCTTTGCTGGAAGGGAGGGCTCAGTAGAGGGAAGCATACTGGGAAATGATTGTGACTTCAACAGAACATGATAAAAGATCCAATTTTAAAATGGAGAGGAGTAATAACTATAAAGTTGTGGGGTCTAGTTCCAAGCATTCTCAGGATTAGGACCTGTTTCCTTGGTATACCATTTCCAAGGCTTCAAGGTTAGGGCAGTTAATGAATGAGGCAATGAAGCACATCTATCACCGTTATCACAACTTTGGGGCTGCCAGGAGGCTGAGAATTTGAGCTGTTTATTTTCATTCAGGAAGAGAAATGAATGGATGTAAATTCAAGATGAACGCTTTCCCTCCCTCCCCCTCCCTTGTATGCCCAAGGATCTCCTGGGGGTGATTTCCTCATAATTCCTCAACTATAACTCAGACTGAGTAGATGAATTTATCTCTAGCCAGGCTCAGCGCCAGTCCTTCAGCCTCCCTTCTGCATTGGGGTTTAAAAGAAAACCCAGGCTTTCTTCCCAAGATTTTCTCTCTAGGCTGTGGCATTTGGACTTCCAGGTTCCTTGCTAATATTCATACTTGCCAGGAAAACATCTCCTCCCTTTGTCCTCCAAACTATCAGCTTGGCACAGGATTTTTATGAGTCTCTTAAAAGTTACAAGTGATATTTTTTAACTCTTCCTCCTCTCTACATTACACATTTGCTTCTCCATGTTAAGCAACTTATGGGCAGGGAATCTGTCATGTATTATCCTACTAATCCCTGTCCCTTAATACCATTAATATCCTGAAAAGCTTCCATGAATGCTCAGTAAAATATTTTTCATGTGGTTGTCTTTCAATAAATAGTTGGTAATTGACTCACTGAAGTTGATACTTTTAAGATATTATACACTGTAGGACCTTGGACAAGTCTCTTGACCCCATCTGGACCTTAATTTCTTCCTCTGTAAAATTGAGGGGTTGGAAAAATGACCCTAAAGAACACAGGAGGAAGGTGGAGAACTACTAAGACAAAATGGCGTGATGTTGTTAGAAGCAATCACCGTATTAGTTGTTTCTGATTGACCATTTTTGTTGTAAACAAGGTACCAAATCTGGAGCAGGCTGTAAAGGGAGTCTCTTTAGAAATGATTGTGACATAAAAACAAAAAGCATCAATGAAACTCATGTTTCATAAGATGAAACCTAAGGTTCTGACATTAATGATAATTGGCCTTTTCAAAGCACTTTAAAGTTTGCACAGTACTTTGAATTGTATTATCTCATTGAGTTTCATAATAACCTAGTGATTTACATGTTTCAGGCAGCTAGGTAGAATGTAGACTTCTAGGCAACACAATGGGTAAAAACCTGGGCCTGGAGTCAGGAAGACCTGAGTTCAGATTGAGCCTCAGACATTTACTAGCTGTATGACCCTGGTCAAGCCATTTAATGTCTGTTTGCCTCACTTTCTTCAGCTGCAAAATGAGATAATAGTAGCACCTACCTGTTGTTGTGAAGTTGAAATGGGATATTTGTAAAGTGTTTAGCAGGATGCCTGGCACATGGTAGGCATTTAATAAATGCTCGTTTACTTCCTGTAGATATCATTCTCTCCTTCTATGCCATTGCATGCTTCCCCTTTCCTGATTTTTCACTGTTGAAATTCTACCCATCATTTAAGATTCAGTGCAAATGTTATGTGGTTCCATGAAGCTTTCCTTGGTCCTTTCAATTAGAAATTAATCAATAAATAAGCATTTATTAATGGCCTACTATGTACTTGGCAATGTGCTGTTATCATATGCAGACCTTAAAAGCACTTTATCATGTTCTACTATGTATTATAGTGTATATATCTATATATCTCCATCTCTATCTCTATCTCTATCTCTATCTCTATCTCTATCTCTATCTCTATCTCTATCTCTATCTCTATCTCTATCTATCTATCTATCTATCTATCTATCTATCTATCTATCTATCTACACTAGCCTCTACTAGATTGAGATATATTCCACCCCCCTACTAGATTATAAACTCCATGAAGGCAAGAGCTATGTCTTTGTAATTCTCTCAGAACCAGGGACAGTTCCCCCCACTGTTTGGTATATTGAATTGAATAGTCCTATGGCATGAACCCCCTTGACCATATGGCATCACATAATCATAGAATATTAGAGCTGGGGCAGACCTTTGTGGCTATCTGGTCTGATCCTTTATTTCTACACATAAAGAATATGAGGTCCAGGTAGATTTAGTATTCTAGAAGAAGCATGGAAGTTTATATCGTATGAAGAAAAAAGAAAGGAGATGTTAAATGTAAAGTGAATGGACAGGTTTCAAAATTGTTTATGAGACAGTAGGGAGAGAATGAGGAGATGAAAGGGGAAGTATGTCTTAGAAGGAGTTCTCTGTCATGTGTTTGAATATGAGTCCTAAAAACTCAATCCAGCTGTGACATAGGAAGCAACTCAATTTCTTCTATATAGGATATACTTTCTAGTGGAGAAGGCAGTCCTCAAAGCAACTCATGACCAGATCTGCTTATTCTCAGCAACATTCTGTCTGCTGTTTGTGCTCCTCTTCCTACTCCTGTCCCTTAAATGTCTTTTTGGTAAATTCTCTTGGCCGTCTCTCATTAGGTCTTCCTAAGTCCTATTGTGTGAATAAAGCCATTCTTGGACATTACTATTTCCTTTGACTGTTTTGAGGATAATTGAAAATCAAAGGTCCCATTTGGGTTTAGTACATATGAAAATATTATTCTTCTCACTATCATTTTATTTTGCTATAGCAATGGGTCACTGTATCCTTAAATTTAACTGTGGAGTAGGGTCTGGTGTCCTAGGACTTGGGGATATCATGGGCAATGAGTAGGTGGCTGTATAGAGAAATATTGAGACACTGAGAAAGAAGTAAGTATCTAAATTTTTCTCCTCTGAGCAAATGAATGATGCCCTACCAGCATTCTCAGCTCTTATCAAAGAAGGCTTGCAGTGCATTGAGGTGTCCCCAAGGTTGCTATTCTATGCTGCCCTGTTCCTTATCTGGTTTCCTCCTTATGAAGAGCCATTTTGAACTTTTAGTCCTCCCCAACATGCCCATTTCTGTACCTTTCAGGCATAGTGTGGCTCTGCAATTTGAATTGCACTTCTTTTGCATTTGATTATTGCAGGGTTGAAGTTAACAGGAAGAGCTGAAGGTGATGTACAGGGCATTTATGTCCTAGAAATTATGCCACATTCACCAGCCAGCAGAGAAGGGAGCCTTCAGCCAAAAGATCAAATCCTGTCTATATGTGGAGTTTGGATGGAGGGCATCAGTGTGGATGAAGCTTTGCAAGTGTGTGAGGCAGCTGACCACATAGTCCACATCCGAGCAATGAGGTAAGCTCACATCTCCCTGTTGTTTGAATGAAATATTCATTAAATCTAGATTTTTTTCTGGTATTGGGCTTGATGCAATTTATTTTTATAGAGCATCCCATGTGAAGTCTTTCACAATGTGAGAGGGAGAGAGAATATAGAAATCTCTTCCAGATTGACTTTAAAGTCTTCCTCCTTCATAACTGACTCACATGTGGCAGTATTTGGTGTGAAGGACGCCATCTAAAAATAAATTGTGTTGTAAATCATAGGAATACACGTGGCAGATCCTGAAGAAAAAGAAGTGTCATTGAAAAGTTTCTTGCTGTTTCCTGTCTGGTGACTGGAACATTCTGTCTCAGTAGGGAAGTGATGTGGATTAGTGATAAAAGTTCTCAAATTTGGATCTGGCTATCCTAGAGGATGAATTGATTTTCTGCTGGTGGCGTATGCGATAATCTGGCATTTTTCAAGGGAATGATGGAGTACCTACCCCTGGAATGCTGGGTAATTTGGCCAAGTGGCAACATATCCTGAGAACTTTCTCAGCTTTCTTGGTGGAGGCTGTCTAACTTTGCTTTCACAGGGAATTGAGAGTGATGCCAGTTTATCATTTCAATAAAACTAAGTTGATGGTAAAGAAAAGACACCAGCTTTAGGTTACAGGCAATAAGCTTGTAAAGCATACTTATCTAGTATGTTGTTGTTGTTCTTCAGTTGCTCAGTCATGTCTGACTCTTCCTGACACCATAGACCATAGTATGCCAGGCCCTTCTATACTCTATTATCTCTTGAAGTCTGTCCAAGTTCGTGTTCATTGTTTCCATGATACTATCTACCCATCTTATCCTCTGCCATTCCCCTTTCCTTTGGCCTTCAATCCTTCCCAACATCAAGGTCTTTTCCAATGAGTCCCATTTTCTCGTTATGTGGCCAAAATATTTACACTTCAGCTTCAGTATTTGACCTTCCAGTAAATAGCCTGAATTATTTTGTTTTAATATTGACTAATTTGATCTCCTTGCTGTCCAAGGACTCTCAAAAGTCTTCTCCAGCACCACAATTTGAAAGCATCAATTATGCAGAGCTCAACTTTCCTTATAGCCATATATTGATACTGGATAAACCATAGCTTTGACCATACAGACCTTTGTCAGGTAATATCTTTGCTGCTTAGTATACTAAACAGATTCACCATAGTTTTCCTACCAAGAAGCAAGCATCTTTTAATTACACGGCTGTAGTCATCATCTGCAGTGATCTTTGAGCCCAAGAATATAAAATCTGACGCTGCTTCCATTTCTTCTCCTTCTGTTTGCCAGGAAGTGATGGGACCAGTTGCAAAGATCTTAGGGTTTTTTTTATATTAAGTTGCAAGTCAGCTTTTACACTCTCCTCTTTCATTCTCATCAAGGGGCTTATTTATTCCTCTTCCCTTTCTGTCATCAGAGTGGTATCATCTGCATATCTGAGATTGTTGATATTTTTCCTGACAACTTAATTTCAGCTTTTGATTCATCTAGCCTTGCATTTTGCATGGTGCACTCTGCATATAAATTAAATAACTACTGTGACAATATATAGCCTTCTCATACTCCTTTTCCAGCCTTAAACCAATCAATTGTTCCATGTTTGGTTCTTATTTCTTGGCTCACTTCTTGGTTCTTTAGGAGACAAGTAAGATGATCTGGTACTTCCATCTCTTTAAGAAACTGCCACAGTTTGTTATGAACCACACAGTTAAAAGCTTTAGTGCAGTCAATGAAGCAGAAACAGATGTTTTTCTGCAACTTCTTGCTTTCTTCATAATTCAGCAAATGTTGGCAATTTGGTTTCTAGTTCCTTTGCCTCTTTGAAAGCCAGCCTGTTCTTTTGGTAATTCTTGGCTTACATATTACTGAAACCTAGCTTGCAGAATCTTAGACATAACCTTGCTGGCATGTGAAATGAGAGGAGTTGTTCAGTAATTTGAACATTTCTTGGCAATTTCCTCCTTTCGGATTGGGCATAAACTGATCTTTTCCAATCCAGTGGCCCCTGTTGAGTTTTTTAAATTTGCTGGCATATTGATTGCAGCACTTTAACACCACCATCTTTTAGGATTTTAGATAGCTTGGCTAGAATTCCATCATTCCATTAGATTTATTGTTAGCAGTGCTTCCCAAGGCCCACTTGACTTTATTGTTCAGGATATCTTCCTCTAGATCAGTAACCACACCATCATAGTTGGTAGCATCAGTGATGCTAAACCCTTTCTTGTATGGTTCTTCTGTGTATTCTTTCCACATCTTCTTAATCTCTTCTGCTTCTGTTAAGTCCCTACATTTTTGTCTTTTGTCATGTTCATTTTTGCATGAAACATTCCCTTGATATCTCTAATTTTCTTGAAGAGATTTCTTATTTTTCCAATTCTATTGTTTTCTTCTATTTCTTTGCATTGCTCATTTAAGAAAACCTTCTTATCTCTCCTTGCTATTCTCTGGAATTCTGCATTCAGTTGGGTATATCTTTCCTTTTTTCCTTTTCCTTTTGCTTTCCTTCTTTCTTCAGCTATTTGTAAAGCTTCATCAGACAGCCATTTTTGCTTTCTTGTTTTTCTTTTCTTTGGACTGTTTTTTGTTCCTACTTCCTGTACAATATTGCTAACCTCTGTCCATAGTTCTTCAGGCATTCTATCAGATCTAATCCCTTCAATCTATTCATCACTTCTACTTCATAAGGCAAGTTATTTAGGTCATACCCATATGGTTTTCCCTACTTTCTTTAATTTTCCCTACTTTCTTTAATTTAAAACTGAATTTTGCAATAAGAAGCTCATAATCAGCCACAGTAAGCTCCAAACCTTGTTTTAACTGACTGTATAGAGTTTCTCCACCTTTGGCTGCAAAGTATGTAATCAATCTGATTTCTATATTGACCATCTGGTGATGTCTATGTATAAAGTTGCCTTTTGGGTTGTTGAAAAGTGTTTGCTGTGACCAGTGAGTTATCTTGACAAAGCACTTTAGTCTCTGCCCTGCTTTATTTTGTGCTCCAAGGTCAAACTTTCCTGTTATTCCAGTTATCTTTTGATTTTTTACTTTAGCATTGCAATCCCCTATGTTGAATATGACATCTTTTTTGGGGGTGTAATTTCTAGGATATTTTGTAGATTTTCACAGAACTGATCAACTTTGGCCTCTTTGGCATCAGTGGTTGGAGCACAGACTTGATTACTGTCTGTTGAATGATTTGCTTTGGATTCATACAGATATCATTTTGTCATTTTTGAGATTATACCCCAGCATTGCTTTTCTTACCCTTTTATTGACTATAAGGGCTACTCCATTTCTTCCAATGGATTTTTGCCCACAGTAGTATATGTAGTGATCACCTGAATTGAATATACCCCATTTCCATCCATTTAAGTCCACTGATAACCAAGACATTGATGTTTCATCTTTCCATCTCCTGTTTGGCTACATCCAGCTTGCCTTGGTTCATAGATCTTATGTTCTAGGTTCCTATGCTATATTGATCATTACAGCATTGGACTTTCCTTTTTCATGAGATGCATTCACAGCTAACCTTCCTTTTGGCCTTGGCTTAGTCACTTTATTAGTTCTGGAGCTACTTGTACTTCCCAGTAGCATGTTGGAGTCATCTCTTTATCATTTTAATATTGTCCATTGGGTTTTCTTGACAAAGATTCTGCCATTTTCATCTCCAGTGGGTCACCTTTTGTCAGAACTCTCCACTATGACTTGTTTGTCTTGGGTAACCCTGCATAGTATAGCTCACAGTTTTATTGCTCTATACAAGCCCCTCCATCATGACAAGGCAGTGATTCAATGGGGTGTTTATCTAATGCTTTTCTCAATTGCTGTTTGCAATTTTCAATCATTGGAAGGTTCAGAATGATCTTGAAATAATAGCAAAGAAATACAAAGGGGCAAGGATATGCTATCCTATGGTTCATGCTTTCTTACAGTCTAGAACAAAAAAACAACACTTAGCAGAGAACTACAAATACTAGACTAGGTCAAGCATAGCTGTGTTGGCTTTCAGGCCAGTGTGGGAGCATGAGATTCCTGGAAGGGGGTGTGTGTGATCTAAAGGAGAGCAGGGATATAGGGGATTAATGCATGATTTTATCACTTTGATTTCTGCTGCTACTCCACCTTGATCTTCTTTTGTTGTGTTTATTGGACTCTTGGCTTGACTAACAATTTGGTTATATTGGTCTGACAAGTTCTGATGGCCCAGAGGATCCCTTCATTATTACTAACCTAAAGAATGTCTCTGGCTGGCCTTGTTGTGATGGCTATCTTTACCGAACCACTGCCTTGCTCCTGAGTTAATGCCTTTGGACTAGGCTGGCTATGATAAATTGCCCTTCTGTGATCTAATAGGTAATTTTTTGACACCCTGAAAGTCATCTTCTTTTGTCTAACAAGGGTGGGGAACCTGCAACCTCGAGGCCACCCATAGCACTTAAGGTCCTCAAGTGTGGCCTTTTGACTGAATCCAAACTTCACAGAACAAATCCCCTTAATAAAAGTGAAATTTGGATTTGATCAAAGGGCTGCACTTGAGGACTTAGAGGGCCACAGCTAGCTTCAAGGCTGCAGGTTCCCTACACCCCTGTTAGGAAATAAATTTTTCTGGCATGCTGGGATACATCCAGTGAAAAAGGATTCTGGATTTAGAGTCAGTTGATCTGCTTTCAGATTGAACTTCATCTTTCTGGACCTCAGTTTCCCCATCTGTAAAATGTCCTAGATGACCACCTACATCTCCTCCGACTCTAAATCTTTAATCTTATCATCCTATAATCTGTGAAGCTTCTGCTCAGCTCTGGGAGATGACCATACAGTGAAAATGAGGGAATAGAAGCCACTCCTTATTTAGTAAGTCTTACCATTTTCTAGACTGGAACTTAAGATAAAAAAAAAAAAACCTGACAATCAAGCAGTGCTTGAAGGTTTACAGAGACCTTTACATGCATTATTTCTTTTGATCCTAATGACAGCCCTGGGAGGAAGGTACAACATTCAGTACCCTATCCTTTTTTTTTTAAATTAAAAAAATTTTAAATATAAATTTATTTATTTTTAGTTTTCAATATTTACTTCCACAAGATTTTGAGTTCCAAAATTTCACCCCATCTCACCCCTCCCCCACCCCAAGATGGCATGCATTCTGAATATCCCTTCCCCTAATCTGTCCTCTCTTCTATCTCTCCCCCCTTCTCTTATCCCCTTCCTCTTCTATTTTCCTATAGGGCAGGATAGACTTCTGTACCCCATTTCCTGTATTTCTTATTTCCCAGTAGCATGTGAAAACATTTTTTTAAAACATATATTTTTAAAACTTTAGGTTTCAAATTTTCTCCTTTCCTCTCTCCCCACCCACCCTCATTGAAAAGGTAAGCAACTCAATATAGGTTATAAATGTGCAGTTATGAAAAACACTTCCATATTAGAATGTTGTGAAAAACTAACTCTATTTCCCTTAATCCTATCCTGCCCTCCCATTTATTCTATTCTTTCTTTTGACCCTGTCCCTCCTCAGAAGTATTTACTTCTGATTACCCCCTTTCCCAGTCTGCCCTCCTCTCTATCATCCCCCTTCTCTCTTGTCCCCTTCTCCCCTATTTTCCTGTAGGGTAAGACAGATTTCCATACCCAATTGAATGTGTGTGTGTGTTATTCCCTCCGTAAGCTAAATCCTATGAGAATAAGATTCACTCATTCCCTCTCACCTTCCCCTGTTTCCCCTCCAGTGTAAGAGACTTTTCTGCCTTTTTTTGTGAGATAATTTACCCCATTCTACCTCTCCTTTTCTTCTTCTCTGAGTATAATCCTCTCTCATCCCTTAATTTTATTCTCCAGATATGACCCCTTAATCTTCAACTCACCCTGTGCCCTCTATCTATCTATCTATCTATCTATCTATCTATCTATCTATCTATCTATCCATACATATAATTTTTTTCCTCCAGCTACCCTAATACTGACAAAGGTCTCATGACTTATAAATATCATCTTTCCATGCAGGAATGTAAACAGTTCAACCTTAATAAGTCTCTTATGATTTCTCTTTCCTGTTTACCTCTTCATGTTCCACTTGAGTCTTGTATTTGAAAGTCAAATTTTCTATTCAGCTTTGGTCTTTTCATCTAGAATGCTTGAAAGTCCTCTATTTCACTGAATGACCATTTTTTCCCCGAAGGATTATACTCAGTTTTGCTGGATAGGTGATTCTTGGTTATAATCCTATCTCCTTTGCCCTCTGGAATATTATATTCCATGCCCTGTGTTCCTTTAATGTAGAAGCTGCTAAATCTTGTGTTATCCTGATTGTGTTTCCACGGTACTTGAATTGTTTCTTTCTGGCAGCTTGTAATATTTTCTCCTTGACCTGGGAACTCTAGAATTTGACTATAATATTGCTAGGAGTTTTCCTCTGGAGATCTCTTTCAGGAGGTGATTGGTGGATTCTTTCAATTTCTTTTTTGCCCTCTGGCTTTAAAATATCAGGGCAATTTTCCTTGATACTTTCTTTTCTTCCTTCCTTCCTTCCTTCCTTCCTTCCTTCCTTCCTTCCTTCCTTCCTTCCTTCCTTCCTTCCTTCCTTCCTTCCTTCCTTCCTTCCTTCCTTCCTTCCTTCCTTCCTTTCTTCCTTCTTTTTTGCTAGGCAGTGGGGTTAAGTGACTTGCCCAGGGTCACATAGCTAGTAAGTATTATGTGTCTGAGGCCAGATTTGAACTCAGGTACTCCTGAATTCAGGGCTGGTGCTTTTTCCACTGCGCCACCTAGCTGCCCCTTGATGATTTCTTGAAAGGTTAAGTCTAGGCTCTTTTTTTGATCATCACTTTCAGATAGTCCAATAATTTTAAAATTATCTCTCCTGGATCTATTTTCCAGGTCAGTTGTTTTTCCAATGAGATATTTCACATTGCTTTCTAATTTTTCATTCTTTTGGATTTGTTTTACGGTGTCTTCATTTCTCATAAAGTCACTAGCTTCCAATTGCTCTATTCTAATTTCTGAGGAAGTATTTTCTTCAGTAATCTTTTGGACTTCCTTTTCCATTTGGCTAATTTTTCTTTTTAGGTCATTTTTCTCCTCATTGGCTTTTTGGACCTCACCTCTTTTGCCATTTGGGTTAGGCTATTTTTTTAAGGTGTTATTTTCTTCAGTATTTTGTTGGGTCTCCTTTAGCAAGCTGTTGACTTGTTTTTCACAATTTTCTTGCATCACTCTCATTTCTCTTCCCAGTTTTTCCTCTACTTCCCTTACTTGCTTCTCAAAATCCCTTTTGAGCACTTCCAAGGCCTGGGACTGATTCATATTTTTCTTGGAGGCTTTGGATATAGGAACTTTGACTTTGTTGTCTTCTTCTGGTTGTATATTTTGATCTTTTTCACCAAAGTAAGATAATATAGTCTGACTCTTTTTGCGCTGCTTGCTCATGATCCTGGACAATTACTTGAGTTTTAAACTCTTTGTTAAGGTAAGAGTCTGCTTCCAATGTGGAGAATGTACTGTCCCAAACTTCAGGGTTTGTACAGCTGTTTTCAGAGATACTTGTAGGGACCTGTAAATTTTCAGTTCTTGCAAGGTGATATGATAAGGGGTGAGGTGTTTACTCCTTTCCTGGCCTGTGACCACAAGTACTCCTTTCTGTCTTGAAACTGTGAGGAGGTGTTCCTCTCTACAGCCACTACAAGCTCCACCATGCCAGCGCTCCTCCTCACCCCAGCACAGCCACCCAGAACTGTGGCCCAGATCCAAACATGGGCAAAGCAAGAGATTCCTGCCTCAGCACTGGCAAACATATACTTTCAATACCTCTCTGATCAGCCAGTGGATTCCCCCTCAGTCTATGGGCCTGAAGCTCAGAATGCAGCTGACCCCCAGTGCTACGCTGTTGGGGAACGGAGCTGAGAGCCTGCGTTCCTCTCTCAGCACCACAGAAACAGACTTTTCCCACTGACCTTCTAAGTTGTCTTTGGCATTTGTGGATTGAGGAGTCTGGAAACCACCACAGCTGCCTGAGATTCAGTCCTCTGAGGCCTGCTCCAGGTTTGCTGTGGCCTGTGCGCCCACGCCATGATGTGCTCCTCTTACTGACGGGCATGGTATATCTTTCTGATCAATCATCCAGGTTGTCTGGGGGCTGGAAATTTGTTTCACTCTGTCTTTTTGTGGGTTCTGCTGCTTTAGAATTTGTTTAGAGCCATTTTTTGTATTTGGAGGGGTTTGGGGGAAAGCTCAAGCAAGTCACTGCTTTCACTCTGCCATCTTGGCTCCACCCCCTTAGTACCCTATCCTTCTGTTATTGGACCCATGATTACAATGACGTAAGGAAATCCTGGAAAGAAAACTCCTTTTACCTTCTGAACCAAAGTTATAGTCTTCGTGAGATGCCTGTGACTGAGGCATTAAATGATTTGTTTGGTATCAGCCAATCAGTATTTATTAGAGTTGGGTTTGAATCTAGGGCTCCCTAACTCCTCAGAGGCCAGCTCTGTATGCACTGTACCTGCTGCCTCTCCTAATACTAAGCACAAACTCTCGAACTCTGAGCCATGATGTTGATTAGGCACTCACCCAGCCATGATATAGGTCCTTTTTAATCTTGAAGAACTGCAGAGTACAAATCATACATGTTAACTCCCAGATTAGCCTCTTTCCAGTTTTAGTAGAGTTAAACTGGTAACTAATAATAGTTACTGATATTTATCTAGGACTCTAAAATTTGTAAAACACTTTAATCACATTATTTCTCTCCAGCCTAACAATAACCCTGTGGGGTAGGTATGACAGGTATTGATATTGTAATTTTTGACAGTTCTATGATTTTACAGCTCTTCCCTATGAGGAATTTTCTCTGCCAATGTCCCTGGACACCTCCTTTTGCAACTTATCATCTTAGAAAGTTGTCTAGTCATCTGAGAGGTTAAGAGACTTGCCCAGGGTCATATGACTAGTTTGTGACAAAAGGCAGAACTTGAAAGTAGGTCATGTTTCAGAAATGGTGTCTCCATGCACGTTGCTGTGCTGACTCATCCCCATGTTACAGATGAGAAAATTGACACTCAGAGAAGTGCAGATCCTTGTTCTTCATCACAGAACCAGTAAATGTCACTGGTAGGATTGATGATACTCAGGTCTTCTTGTGTTGGGAAGAAAAATGGCAGCTGGTGAGAAGAGGGCCACTACCGACGAATCCAGGCATATAAATCTTAGTCCAGTTCCCAGGTCAGCTGGAAGGCACAGACCAGATTTTCTCTCCACTATCTAAACAGACACATTGAAATCTTGTGCCTGAGTGAAAAGGACTATTTTTACTCTGGGGAACTGAAGCTGTCCAAAATCAAAGGCCTCAGGTTTCAGAGGTTCTCCATCAAAACAACTCACTGTTAAAATTGTTCTTTTCTGGCACTCCTATTGAGTGACGCACCCTAGCTGAAACCTTCCATGCCAGCCTGTCCAATCACAGATTGGATCCCTGACCCACTTGAAGTCTGTCCTTTCTGGGTATGAATCCCAGTTCTCCAGTGAAAACAGTAATCAGCCTGAACCTACTGTGGATCTAACTCCTCTGCTTTAACTGCAAAGCTTATATCTGCCTAAGAAGGGATGGTACGTTATTTCTGGGTTAGGAAAATAAGACTCACAACTATTGAATAGCTAGAGAATGATTGCATGTAGGATGCGGTAGACCAGACTGTGTATATCTTAAGCTCCTCTTTGCTTTGGGGATATAAGTGGCTAATTCACCCAGAGGTGATGGGGCAGGAGGCAGGGGGACCAGCCTTGACAGGAAGTAAAGCTGATTGTTCTATCCCTGAGAGTAAAGCAAAGGCTTTAGTGGAGGACACAGGGTAGAGGAGCTAAGCACTCTGGGTGGACCAAGCCCTCCTTTCAATTCTGGCATGAGAGTGCTGTTCATTCTAGTGGTGGTTCTAGTGGTGGGCCACTAGACTTGGGCTCCATTGAGAGACCTGGGAGTACAGTTGAAGGATACTGAGAAAGAACTTTAACCAATAGAGGGGCATAATACAGACTATCTTTTCCAGATTGAACCTTAGCCAAAGGGAGGCAGGGCAATGGACTTCTCTGTAACAGCTACACCGGCCAGCCGCAGAGGTATACGGTGCAGATCCCTGGATGAACTGAGTCTTTACCGAGAATTGTAAGTGATATTAGGGAATTCCCAATGGGGACTTTGGAATGCTATTGTTTACCTGTTTGAATTAATATCTTACAAATATTGTTATTTTAAAATGTTCCACAAAACTTACTACTCAGTATGTTATATTCCATATCCTGGAAAGATTGTGTGCATGTATATGACCAGAGTTTCATGGTGGAAATAATGGCAACCCTGTACTAGGAAACCCTGTACTAGAGTTTCCTAAGTGTTTGTAGGTTTCTTTGAGGGGAGAATGGGGGTGGGGAGCTCAAGGCAGATATTATAGGAAAACTCTGAAAGGCAAAGAGGGGCTGTCTCTGAGCCAACAGTTACAGAGCAATTAATGGGGGTCACTCAGAATAAGGGCAACATCATTGCATCACTGGGTGGGTGGAGAACCTGGGATGTAATGCCAATCCCGGAAGGCCGGTATTCTAGTGGAGATAAACTTTTGAGTTGTTGAAGGAAAGAGAAGGGAAGAGGGAGGGAGGAGGGGAAAAAGCATTTCATTAAGTGCCTACTTTTTGCTAAACACTGAGCCGAGCAATTTACAAATATCATCTCATTTGATTTCTCACAAACCCTTGGAGGTAGGTGCTTTTATTACTCCCACTTTACATTTGAGGAAGTCAAGGCAGAGAGAGGTCAAATTACTTGCCCTGGATCACATAGCTAGTAAATACTGGAGGACAGATTTGAACTTAGGTCTTCCTGACTCCAAGCCAAATGCTCTTCCATTATGGCACCCAGCTGGGTAGAATTTATTCAGGTAATGGGGACAATCAGAATTATACTATCTACTTGAAATAGTCATTATAAGGAGAGCAATTTTTATTTTGGACTTGGGACTTGATTTCCCTGGAGTAGGAGATTCCCCATGAGAAGATTCCTTGTAAAGATACAGATAAGTACATGCTCTGTAACTTTAAGTTTTACAGAATGCCTGGGGGGTATTGAGGAGTTTATTGGCCTATAGAACCAGATTCCCACAGCCAATCATGCTTGAATCTAGGTTTTCCTGACCCTAAAGTCAGCTCTCTACCCACTATACCACACTGCTTTTTGCCTTAAGTAAACTAGAAGAATTTAGGGAAAATTTACAATCTTATTTACCAAAGAGTCCTACTCTGAGTTGACTCTGTGTTCTCAAAGGTTGTCCCAGAGAACAGCCAAGTCTGGCAGGTTCTTAGCTAGAAAGGCTTCATAGGTTCATGGCAACAAAATATGTCTTCCGTCTGAGGACCAGGCTAACTAAGGGCATAGATGCTTGTCACCAGGAGTTTGGCCATGAGATGGTGAATTCAGTGGTTATGGGAGTCTTTCAAACAGCTAATAAAAAACCAGACCCTTCAGTCTCATGTGGCCCCCTTCTTCTGCGATGACAGTGGTAGGAAAAGATGTTAAAAATAATCACATGGTCTTTTGGAAGATGTGCAAACTCTAATTCAAGTGTGAGATCTTTGTCCAGTGACACAGTTGACATACTTTGGAGGCATGTTGAATCCTCCTTTTTTTTCAATACAGTTGATGCATCCATATTGATATTTGATAGAAATAAAATCAGAAGATACAATGAATTTGGAGCTAAATGATAGAAATGGCTTGCAGATTTTCCTCACGGGGGAAAAAGGAATTGGATGAGCTAGTTTCATTATACACTCAATAAGAAATATTATATACAGGCTGCGTATAAGAGCATAGATCTAGAGCCATAAAGAATGTGTTCAAACAAACAGATCATTGTGAATCTAATTGTGGCCTATGTACTAACATATCTGCACAAGATAAAATTGAAAAATTTCATGGAGAATTTGATAAGATCCTCCAACCAAGTCAACAAATGCATTGATACTTGGTGATCTCCATATAAAGATAGGCAAAGGAAAGGGGAGAGAAGAATACTGTAAAATAGCATTCAGAATTAAGAATAAAAAAGACTTGTAGATTATTCTGAAGCTTTATGCATTTGTACCATAAATGCTTTCTTTAGAAAGACCACATGAAACATGAAGAATCTAGAACATCTTTACAAAAAATTGAGATTGATTATATTTTAGCAGAGAAAAAAAATGCAACCATTCCAGAAATCAACAATCTTTATGGAGTCAGACTATCAGCTTTTTAGAACAAATGTAAAAATAAAAAACCATTTGAAGGAAGGTATAGAGAAGAAGAAGCGATGCTACTCATACAATTACAATGGCTTTAACCCAATTTATTCAAACAAGTTATTTCTGAAAAACGGGAAATAATAAGGATAAAGATATGGGCTTTGGTTGTTAGTGCTTCTTATAGAAGTTGATATTATATATTCGCCATAATGTGGAGGGCAAAAGAGCTCAGAAAGAGTTGATTTTCTTTAACAAACAAAAGGCACATGACAGCCAAGGGCAGCACAGGTTTAGAGAGTGAGTTTATTTGTAAATAATTCCTGTGAGGGAAGAGCTAAGCAGCCAAAAATAGTGGAGAGGAAAAAGAGCCCCCAAAATGTTTGGTCTGAGAACCATTAAACCAGACCATCTTGAGAGCACTTATAGATTAAACTGGAAGATGAACTACCTGGAACACAGCATGGAACAGATTTATTGATCTAAACTATAATAGCATTTTCATGAGTGTCTGAGGCACTAGTGACTAACACACTAGTGATGTTAGTATCTCATCTTAAATGATAAAAGAATGCCATTATTGATGTAATCGATAGAGTGTTGGACGTAAAGTGAGGAGGACCACAGATCAAAGATTTCCTTCGATACTTACTAGCTTTGAGATAGTAGACAATGGTTTCACTTAAATTTTCTGAGCCTCAACTTTCTCACTTGTGAAATAGAATGTTTTCCAGAATTTATTAAGTGCTGGGCATGGAGCGATAAAGACCAAAAGGGAAATGATCCCTGATCTGAAGGGCTTACCTTCTGGGGTGGTGGTAGGGAGAGGACACTGTGTGAATACAAACTATTAAAAACAAAATAAAATCAAAATAAATACGATGTAATCTTTGAGGGGTAATCAATAACAACTGGAGGAATCAGAAAAGGCCTTTTATTAACCTCATGGGGTTGTTGTTAGACTCAAATGAGGTAATGTTGGCAAACCTTAGAGCATTATATATGTATCAGCTATTGTTTAGAGAATTGAAATGGAAGAGAAAGTCCTGCCCAGGCAACCCAGGAAGTGGATAAGGCAGTCTGGAGGTTTTTGACATCAGCCCCTTTTTGATTGGGAACAACAGCATCTAGGAAACAACTAAAAGAAGGAAGCTCCAGTTTAATGGAAGGATGATTGTAAGCACTCCTTGGGGAGGCAAAGAAAGGTGTTGGCAAAGTGCATATTATTTTTAAAAATGTATTATATGCCCCCAAACTGTAAGAAGTATTATTTAATGAGACAGTTGATCATCACTTATTGCAGTATTAATAAGTATTTTCAAAACAACCAATGCAAAGAATTGAAATTTAAGTATCAACACCTGTTGCTGAAAATAAAATGGTAGAAGAATTCTATGAAGAACCTGATAAGACCCTCCAACTCAAGCTAAGGTACATTCTGATGTTTGATGACTTCAATGAAAAGGAAGAAAAAGCTAAGGATGCAGTATATAGGAAAGTATTCTTCTGCAGAAAGAAATTAGAATAGCCAAAGACATATAAATTATACAAAAGCCTCATAACTCTATATCAAATCAAAAAAAAGGGCTGATGTCAAAAACCTCCAGCGTGCCTTATCTATACCTCTTCAGTTGTCTGGGCAAGACTTTCTCTTCTAGTTCCCTCACTTCACTCCCCCCCTCTACTTTCTCTTTTTCTCTTTCTCTTCTAGGAGAGAACCACCTAGTCTCAGGGGTCCTAGTGACTACAACCAAGAGAAATGAAAGATTAGCTCTTGGTCTTGGGAGCTTACATCAGATTCTATTTCAATTATTACCTTAGGAGTTCAGCTATCATAAATTTTGGGGTAATGAGGTGGCAGAGTAAGAATGCTAGTCATGACATTGATAAGACCCCAAGTTCAAGTCCTATTTCAGATACTCACTAGTTGTGTCACATGGGCAAGTCTCATCTTCTCTACCCTATCTGTGGCTTAGTGTCTAATGTAATGGGGTTATCTAGGGCTTGAGCATTTGTTCCACAGTCCTCTTAATATAAATATTCATATATATATTCATGTAGGCAGAGGTATGCTGGTAAATGTTTGACAACCAATACTTTAGGGAAAAAATGCACTCATCACACACTTTGAAATTTAATCTGCATTTTGACATCACCTTTTAAAGTGTAAACAATTCACAAAACAATAAATCAAGTCCTGATTTGTAGCTGAGGTACAAATGTTCACACTGAAAATTTACCAATCTGTAGCCTTTGTGAGCAGGCTTTAGCACACACCTGACACCAGGTAAGAACAATTCCCAAGGGGATTAAAAAGTAGTTCTTGTTGCTATTCAGTCATTTTCAACCATGCCAGACTCTTTATGACTCCATTTGGGGATTTCTTTCTTTTTTTAAAAAATTTTATTAATTTATTTTGATTTATCAACAATCACTTCCATATGCTTTTGAGTTTAAAATTTTTCTCCCCCTTCCTCCCCACCACCCTCCCCACGACGGTGCACAATCTGATATAGGCAATCTGATATAGGCTATACATTTATATTCCTATGAAACATATTTTCACATTAGTGAAGTTGTAAGTAAAAATTAAAACCAATAGGAGGAACTGTCAGAAAGAGGAAAGAAAACTCAACAGAAGAGAAAAAGAAAGATAGCCATTCAACTTTCACAGTTATGATTACTATCTGTGTCTTTTTCTCCATCATTTCCCCCCCGTTTATGCTTTTCTTTCTCCTCTCTCCCTTTCCCCCCTCACCAGTACTTTGCTTTTGACCATCACCTCCTTCAGTCTCTCCTCCCTTCTATTATCTGCTTCCCCCCTCTTCTCCTTTGCCTCCACCACTTCTTCCCTCCCTTCCATCCCCACTCCCTTTTCTTTCCCCTTTTCCCTCTTACTGTGCATAGGGCAAGTTAGATTTCCATACCTAATTGATTATGTTATTCCCTTCTTGAGCCAAATCTGATGAGAGCAAGGTTCAAACAGTGCTCACCCCCTCCCATCTTTCCCTCTGCTGTAATAGGATTTTCTGTCCTTTCCTGGTCCTTTCTCAGTACATTTTCTCAGATCAGAGTAATCCACTTACTTGGATCCATTTAACCTACTTGATTAGATTTTTTTTTATCATTACATCAAAGTCAACTAATACCCGCCCCCTTTATGTATATTCCTTTAACATGGTGTAATAAAATACAGTTCTCAAGAGTTGCAAGTGTCATCTTCCCTTGTAGGGATGTAAACAGTCTGCCCTTATTAACAACATTTTGTATCTTTCTGTCCCATTTACCTTTTTATGTCTTTCTTGAATCTTGTACTTGAAGATCAAATTTTTTTTGTTGAGCTCTGGTCTTTTTATGAGGAAGGTTTGGAAGTCCCCTATTTCATTGAATATCCATCTCCTCCCTTGAAAAATCATGCTCATTTTTGCAGGGTAGTTGATCGTTGGCTGCAATCCAAGCTCCTTTGCCTTACAGAATATCATGTTCCACACCCTGTGGTCTTTTAATGTAGAAGCTGCAAGGTTCTGTGTAATTCTGACTGTGGTTCCATGATATTTAAATTGTTTTTTTTTTCCTGGCTGCTTGCAGTACCTTCTCTTTTATCTGGTAATTTTGGAATTTTGCTATTATATTCCTTGGCGTTATCAAATTGGGATCTTTTTCAGGTGGTGAGCGGTGTATTCTTTCTATGATTATTTTACCTTCTGGTTGTAGGACTTCTGGGCAGTTTTGCTTGG
Organism: Phascolarctos cinereus; assembly: GCF_003287225.1. Taxonomy (NCBI): domain Eukaryota; kingdom Metazoa; phylum Chordata; class Mammalia; order Diprotodontia; family Phascolarctidae; genus Phascolarctos; species Phascolarctos cinereus. The sequence goes on along the minus strand of NW_027555736.1, from coordinate 68,594,675 downwards.
TGATTTCCTGAAAGATACTGTCCAGGCTCTTTTTTTTCATCATGATTTTCAGATAGTCCAATGATTTTTAAATTGTCTCTCCTGTATCGATTTTCCAGGTCAGTTGTTTTACCGATGAGGTATTTTATATTTTCATCCATTTTTTTCATTTTTTTTGTTTCTGTTTGACTGATTCTTGCTCTCTCATAGAGTCATTAGTTTCCATTTGTCCAATTCTAGTTTTTAACATATTGTTTTCTTCTGTTAGTTTTTGTACTTCCTTCTTGAATTGGCCAATTGTATTTTTAAGGGATTTGTTTTCTTCAGTGTACTTTTTTTCCAGTTTGCCAATTGTCTTTTTTAGGGACTTGTTTTCTTCAGTGTACATTTTTCCAATTGGCCAATTGTATTTTTTAAGGACTCTTCTACCTCTCTTATTAGACTTTTAAAATTCTTCTTGAGCTCTTCTGTTTTGGGTTTTGTTTTGTTTTTTTTAGGCAATTGGGGTTAAGTGACTTGCCCAGGGTCACACAGCTAGTTAAGTGTCAAGTGTTTGGTCTGAGGCTGGATTTGAACTCGGATCCTCCTGACTTCAGGGACAGTGCTCTATCCATTGCACCACCTAGCTGCCCCTTGAGCTCTTCTAAAAAGGCTTTTTGGGCTTCAGATCCTTTTGATGTTGCAGATATAGGTTTGTTGACAATGTTGTCCTCTTCAGAATTTCTATCCTGATCTCCACTCTTCTCATAATATGAATCTATGGTATGTTTCTTTTTACTCATGGTTTCTTTATTACCTGGCCTTTAAAGAGATTGAGCTCTCTTGCTGGGGAACAGAGGGCACTGACCCAAGCTTCTTGTGTTTGGAGCCTAGGTCTTGGTCACTGGCTTTGTGTGCTGGGGCCTCTTATGTTGGCAATTGGAGGCTGTAGGGTTTTGGCAGCTTACCTCATGTTGGACTGTAATCAGCAAGGCTGGAACTTTCAGGCGATCTAGGTTGTCTTCTTTTCCTTTCCTTTAGCTTTCTTCAGCTTCTTTTTAACTGGGTGCTGCAGGGTGTTTATCTGCCTGGGGCCCCTTGCAATGCTGCCTCCCTCATTTCTGCTAATGCACTGGGAGATTCCTTTGTGACAGAGTGCCGAGGCACCTGGTGGTTTTCTAAGCTGGTTTCCACTGGTTCCCCCACCCTCACTGAGGCACTCGGCAGGTCCAAGTGTTGGTGTTTGCTTGCTCTACCGCCTGGGCTTCAGGATCTCCTGGTTGACAGTTAGAGGCTGTAGGGCTCTGACAGCTTGCCTGGTGTTGTGTTGGAATCAGCAAGGCTGGGACTTTAGGAAGACTCTAGGTAGCTTTCTTCAGCTCCTTTCAGATGAATGCTGCAGGGTGCTTATCTGCCTGGGGCCCTTTGTAGTGCTGCTTCTCTTATTTTTGCTGAGGCACTGGGAGACCCGTTTGCTGTGCTGCTGTGCTGCTGTTCCCCATCTTTCTTCTAGTTCAGCTGTTCCAGGTTTTTTTTTTCTGGGGTGATGTTTTCTGGGTTTTCAGAGGTTGATAGATGAGGGTGAGAGTGACTACCTTTTTACTCCGCCATTTTGGCTCCCCCATTTGGGGATCTTTTGGCTGAGATACTGGAGTGGTTTTCCATTTCCTTCTCCAGCTCATTTTACAGATGAAGAAACTGAGGCAAACAGCATCACGTGACTTGCCCAGGGTCACACAGCTGGTAAATGTCTGAGGCTGGATGTGAACTCAGGAATATGAGTTTTGCTGACTCCAGGCCCAGCACTCTATCACTTAGCCACTTAGCTACCCATTAAAAAAAAAAAGATAAAAATGGGTAAAAGCCACCAACAATGTTTAAAGCATTAATGCACAAGAAAGTTGTCCGGGGTTCCAAGAACTCTCTGTGAGTGTCATCGACCCAATTTAAGTCTTTCTTGTCCAAAGGGCCTAAATTGTGTCCCAAATTATCTACCTGGGGGCAAAGTTAACTCTCAGGCCAACTCCATAGCTTTTTCTATTGCAAATGTCTCACCCCTCTTCTCACTCCCCACACATGGTGCTGTGGTAGTGTGAAGAATTAAGTAAAGATTCTACACTTCACTACTTTTGTGGACCACAACACTATCTAATCCCACTTCCACATTTGTCAAATGGGGTTAATAGCATCTACCTCACATGGGTGTTGTGAGGAACAAATGAGATGTAAAACTTTTCAAACCTCAAAGTGCTAAATAAATGTTGTTTGTTATTATTGTTATTGTAGAGGATAAAGTGGCTCATAAAATATGTCCCAAGGTGGTCTCCTCAAGCATCAAATCAAGACTGAAGCTTAAAGAGTATGTAAAATGTAAAATTTCCTCAGAGCTGCTCTTGGGCAGCATTTAATCGTACCCAGCAAAAACATGGAAAATGAACTCTTTATGTAAATGAACCAAGATTAGCAAAAACCTCCACAAATGCTCAGGGAAGGATTTGTATAACAGGTGTAGAAAGCTCTAGTAAAAAGAACAAACAAACAAAAAAAACCCTCTATATTACTGGTGGAGGGGAAGGAAAAGGGGGAGAGAAAGACTCCTCAGCTTCTTTCCAGCACAGCCAATTGACAAAAAGGTCCATACTATTTGCTCCTATTATGCTCCCTTGGTGAACCAATTCAACTCTACAGTGTCCCCTTCTCTTGAGTCCCTAGTGACCTTATCATATCACCAATGACTGCCAGTGAAATCTTAGTTTTAGATTGCTCCCACTGTGTTCTGCCTTCATTCCTATATATGTGCTGCTGAATGAAGGTTGAGAAAATCATGTGACTGTCCTGAAAAGGTGTCTTACAAATTTGTTACATAAACTCAACTAATCCCTCACTATTGCTAGGCAATCCTGCTATACTTCCCTGATTAATTTGCTGTGCTGTTTTCCTGTTCACCACAGCGGCTCTTCCAAATGTTTTCATTCTTCCTCAGACCTTTCATTGCTCCCCCTCCCACAACCTTCTCAGTTAAGAAGCTTCTCTCATATTTTACTGAGAAAAAAATTGAGATCATTCACTGAGAGCTCCTTCTTCCTTGATGCAAATCTTGCATCCCTCAAATGCCATTAGTACTGTCTCTTCCAATACCTCTGACTCACATTAAAAGGTAGCTCTTCTCCTCCAGGAAAATACTTCTATCTGCATAAATCATCCCATTCTACCTACTCTCTTCCAGAAGATTGACTCCTCTATCATCTCTAGTCTTTGTCTCATCTTCCATCTCTCCTTGTCCATTGGCTGCTTCCCTATTGCCTATAGACATGTCTATCTCCTCCAAACTAAAAAAAACTTGATCCTTCCATCCCTCATAATTATCATTCCCTATCTTGCTTGCCTCTTACATATAAACTCTTTGGGGAGGCCTTCTGCAATACATTTCTCCATTTCCTTTCCTCTTACATTCTTCTTAATTTGTCTTCCAACCTTATCATTTAACTAAAACTGTTTTGTCCGAAGTTACTAATGATCTTTTAATGGCCAAATCTAATGGCCTTTTAAAAATCCTTACCTTTCTGCAGCCTTTGACACTATCAATCATCCTCTTCTCCTTCATACTCTATTGTCCCTAGATTTTCAGGACAGCACTCTCTCCTGGTTTTCTTTCTACCTCTATGACCACTCCTCAGTCTCTTTTCCTGGATCTATATCCAAGTAATGCTTGCTAACCATGAGTATCCCATGAGGCTGTCCTGTGTCCTCTTCTCATCTCCCTAAATACTATTTCACTTGGTGATCTCATCAGTTTCTATGGAATCAATTGTCATCTCTATGGTGATGATTTTCAAATTGACTTATTCAGTCCTAACCCCTCTGCTTACCTCCAGTCTCACATCTCCAACAGCTTATTAGACATCTCAAACTAGATGTATTGTAGACCTCTTAAACTCTGCATGTCCAAAATATTCTCTAAAACCCATACTCTCCAAGGTTCCTCATTGTTATAGAGGGCACCACCATCCTCCCAGTCCCCCAGGCTTAGAACCTAGATGTTATCCTTGATTCCTCACTACCTCTCACCCCCATGACTGAATATCCAGTCTGTTACCAAAGCCTGTTGATTTCATCATTGCAACATCTCTAAAATATACTCCCTTCTTTCCTTTGATACTGTCGCCACTGTGCTGCAGGCCCTTATCTCATCACACTTGGCCCACTGCAATAGTGTGTTGGTGGCCCAGCCTGCCTTAAGTCTCACCCAGCTCCAGTTCATCCTCCACTCCGTCATCAAAGTGATTGTCCTAAAGCACAGGTCTAACTGTGTCACCCTCAAACTCAGTAAACTCCAATGGTTCGCTATCACCTTTAGGATCAAATATAAAATCCTATAATATTTAAAGTCCTTCATAACATAGCTGTCCCACCAAATTTCCAGTCTTTTTATAACTTACAACCCTCATATACTTTTTGATCAAGTAAAATTGACTTTCTTGCTGTTGCTGTTGCAGTTCACTCCATCTTTCAGTTCAGGGCATTTTCACTGGTTTTCTCCTTTACATGGAGTGCTATCCCTCTTCATCTCCACCTCTTGGCTTCCCAGGATTTCTTCAGGTCTCAGCTAAAATTCCACCTTATCCCAATTCCTCTTAATTCTAATACCTTCTCTCTGTTGACCACTTCTTTTTTTTGTGCTATATATAGCTTGCTTGTACATAATTGTTTGCATGTTATCTCCCTATTAGATTGTGAGCTCCTTGAGGAGGGAGACTATCTTTTGCCTTTCTTTTTTTTTAATTTAATAGTTCATTTTCCCCCAGTTACATGTAAAAAGAATTTTTAACATTCACTTTTACAACTTTGAGTTCCAAATTCTTTCCTTTCTTCCCTCCCCACCCCTCATCATTGAGAAGGCAAGCAATTCCATATAGGTTATACATGTGTAGTCATGCAAACCATATCCATAATAATCATATTGTGAAAGAAAATAGACCAACAAACCTCAAGAAAAATAAAGAAAGTAAAAAAAAATATGCTTCAGATATGTATTCAGATATCATCAGTTCTTTCTCTGGAGATGGATAGCATTTTTTAATCATAAATCCTTCAAAGTTGTCTTGTATAGTTGTATTGCTGAGAATAGTTATAATTTATAGCCGATCATCTTACAACATTGCTGTTTGTACACAGTACATTTCACTTTCATTAGCCCATGCGATTCTTTCCAGGTTTTTCTGAGAGATCTTGCTCATCATTTCTTACAGTACAGTAGTATTCTATCATGATCACATACCACAACTTGTTCAGCCACCTCTCAGTTGATGGACATCCTCTCAATTTCTAATTCTTTGCCCCAAGAAAAGAGCTATTATAAATATTTTTGTACATATAGGTCCTTTGCCTTTTTTTTGTTTTGTTTTTAAGCAAATCTCCTTTGGGATATAGACCTAGTCATGGTATTGCTGGGTCAAAGGGTATGCATGGTTTTATAGCCCTTTGGGCGTAGTTCCAAATTGCTCTACAGAATGGCTGAATCAGTTCACAACTCCATCAACAATGTATTAATGTCTCGTTTTCCCCACATCCCCTCCAACATTTGTCATTTACCTTTTCTGTCCTATTAGCCAATCTAATAGGTATGAGGCAGTACCTCAGAATTGTTTTAATTTGCATTTCTTTAATCAATAGTGAGTGAGAGTATTTTTTTCATATGGCTATAGACAGTTTGATTACTTCATCTGAAAACAGATCATATCTTTTGATCACTTATCAATTGGAGAACAGCTCTTATTTTTATGAATTTGACTTAGTTCTCTATATGTTTGAGAAATGAGGTCTTTATCAGAGAAATTTGTTTCAATTTTTTTTTCACAGTTACCATTGCTACCTGTATTTCCTTCCATGCTATTCCTCCAATTTATTCTATTCTCTCTCTGCTTTCACTGTCTGTCCTCAAAAGTGTTTTGCTTCTGACTATCCCCTATTGGCCTGAGCTGGACTGCACTCCTTTCTTATCCGGGTACAACAGACTTTTTTTTGCTGAACTTCTAAGTTGCCTTTGGCATCCGTGGGCTGAGATGTCCGGAAACCTCCAGTGCTGCCAGGGATTCAGTTGCCCCAAGGTCTATTCTGGGTTTGCTATGGCTGGGGCTGTACTGACATGGCCAGTGCTGGACTGTGCTCCTCTCTCACCTTGGTGCAATAGACCTTTACTGCTCACCTTCCAAGTTATATTGGGCTGGAAATTTGTTTCACTCCATCTTTTTGTGGGTTCTGCTGCTCTAGGATTCATTTTTAAAGGTATTTGGAGAGGTTTGGGAAAGAGTTCAGGTGAGACCCTGCTTTTACTCCACCATCTTGGTTCCATCTATCTTTTGCCTTTCTTTCTATCATCAGCCTTTAGCATAGTGCCTGCCACATAGTAGGTGTTTAATAAATGCTTGTTGACTGACTGATTACTTAAAGTGTTGCTTTCTGTTGGCTGATCCTTGTTTGCCTATAGTGTACTTCTCATCTCAGTTAGACAGCCTTTCCTCTTTCTGCTTCATCTGTCTCTTGGTGACCCCAAATTTCATTTGGCTACTATATTCACCCCTCTCTTCATCCCTTTTTGGTCCCAACCCACTCTATGCAGGGAGTTATTAAATTACTTCCTTTTTTAAAAGATAAATTTGTTATTGATTTATTTTTAAGATTCATTTTTTTTAAAAAATTTGAGTTTCAATTTTTCTTCCTCCCTCCAGTCCTTCCTGCATCCATTGAGAAGGCAAACATTATCATCTCAATTATATATGTTAAATCATGCAAAGTATATGTCCACATTAACCATGTTGCAAAAAAGTAAGAAAAATAAAGTTAAAAAATTATACTTTAATCTTCACTTAAAGTTAATCTGTTTTCTCTGTGGTGGTGGATAGCATTTTTTCATGAGCTCTTCAAAGTTGTCTTGGATCTTTGCATTGATCAGAGCAATTAAGTCTTCCACAGTTGATGATCATTACAATATTGCTGTTACTGTATGCAATGTTCTCCTGGTTCTCCTCACTTCACTTTGCATCAGTTCATTTAAATCTTTCCATTTTCTGAAACCATTCAGCTTTCCATTTTTTATACTGCAATTGTGTTCCACCACAACCGTATACCACACCTTGTTTAGCCATTCCACAGTTGATGGACATTATTAGATTACTTCCTAATCTTGTGGTTGGAGCTACAGTTTATAGCAGGAATGTCAAGATTAATATGATTCAGCTTTAACAGCAATATATCCACTCAGTAGTCACTGGGCAAGGATTTCCTATTTAGGGAACCAATTGTCAAATGAAAATTTGTTGATAATCTGAAGACTGTGTTTCTTGACATCCTGTGCTCCCATTCACATCACTGTTTTCTTTGTTTCATGGGCTGTCATGGCCCAAAATTACATATATAAATAATTCATCCCTAGGTGGCCAGCCTATTAGTGACATGGCTTTCTGTAATTATCCAGCCTAGTTCTCAGAAAATAGACTCAGAATATTCCTAGGTCCTTATTCAAAGGCATCATAGAATAGTAGAACTTGTCAGAACCTATGTTTCACTGGCATAGTCTTCAAACCCAGGGTCACCTCCACACCATATTGAGGTATGAGAGTATGAGTTTATGGGGGAACAACTGAAAATGCCACCAATATTGATAGTAATAATTTTAATTCATAAAACATTGTAAATTAATAGGTTACAAAAGAATACAAACCAACCAACCAACCTGGAAAGTGCCTTATTCAGCAAACATTTAACTTATTTGAGAAATAGAGATGGGGCCAAAGGCAACACTGGGTTAGAATATAAATTTGTATGTAAAATTTCATAAAAAGGATGATAGGTAATTATGAGTAGTATTATCTTGTAAAGCAGAGAGAAGTAGTAGAGGCTAAAAACAGTTAAAATTAAGCTTGGCAAGATATCAACAAATCAAAGAACTAAAGAGAAGTGTCACACAAAGGGCAGTGGAAAAAGTAGTGGGAGTAATCAGGCTGAAGCATTTAACAAAAAATTCTGAAGAGGAACAGTAATAAAGGATGTCACTAAGAAATTGTAAGGCTGTGAGACAAGATGAAAAGTGAGGCAGAGTGTTCCTTCTGTTCCATCAGCCTTGTGGTTATGGAAGAAATTCAGGAAAAGCTCCAGCATGTTGGGTGTACCCCTTGTGGTTAACTTTCCAGGGGATGAGGATGGATGCATTGTAATGCACATTGTTGGATACAACCCCCAAATCAGTGAGATCATAGATGCATTTGAATATTTGCTTTGAAACTCTTTATTCCATTTTTTGGTTCATCACTGTAATTATTCATTACTACTCTGACTCATAATTTATCCCACCCCCCAAATAAAATCCCTCCTTTGTAAAAAGTAAATGTAGTCAAGCAAGACAATCCCACACACTGGCCGTGTCTGAGAATGTATGTCTCATTCAGCACTTCTACTCCATTGCCTCTCTTCTGGAACCATGATTGATAATTGCTCTGATGAGAGTTCTTAAGTCTTTCAGAACTATTTCTTTTATGATATTGTAGTCATTTTATGATTGCTTGGGTTCTGCTTTCTTCACTCTGTGCCAGTTCATATAAGATCAGATGGATTGACAAATGAATTATACCAAATACTTAAAGAACAATTAATTCCAGTAGTATATAAACTATTTTGGAAAAAAACAGACAAAGAAGGATTCCTTTCAAATTCCTTCTATGATACAAATATGGTGCTGAAAAATAAATGAGGGAGAGCAAAAACAGAAAAAGGAAATATAGACTGATTTCCCTAATGAATATTGATGTAAATATTTTAAATAAAATGCTAGCAAGGAGATTACAGTAAAATATCACAAAGATTATATATTATGACCAGGTAGGATTTATACCAGGCATGCAAGACTGGTTTAGTATTAGGAAAACTATCAGCATAACTGACCATTTCAATAACAAAACCAATATAAATTGTATGATCATCTCAATAGATTCAGAAAAAGCTTTTGACAAAATACAATACTCATTACTATTAAAAACACTAAAAAGCATAGGAATAAATGGGGATTGCCTTAAAATGATAAATAGTATCTATCTAAAACCATCTGCATTGTCTATAATGGGGATAAGTTAGAAGCTTTCTCAGTAAGATTGAGTGAAGCAAGGATTCCATTTGGGCTCAGGATTGCTGCTGGCTTGCTGGGATGCTTCTTGTTCTGGCCTCCATTCTCCTTTTATCCACGTGAAACAGACCTTTCTTGCCAATCAGTGTATATATTACCAACAAAGTCAAGCAGGAAGAGATAGAAAGAGAAATTCCATTTAAAATAACTTCAGACAATATAAAATGCTTGGGAGTCTACCTGTCAAGACAAACCTAGGAACTATGTGAATACAATTACAAAACACTTCACACAAATAAAGTCAGATGTAAACAACTGGAAAAAATATTAATTGCTCATGAGTAGGCTGAGTCAATATAATAAAAGTGACAATTCTACTTAATCAGTGCCACATCAAATTACCAAAAATTATTTTGTAGAGCTAGAAAAAACAATAACAAAATTCATCTGGAAGAACAATGGAATAGATTAAGTATGCAATACACAGTAGCAAATGACTATAGTCATCTAGTGTTTGATAAATCCAAAGATCCAAGGTATTGGGACAAAAGCTCAGTATTTGACAGAAGATTGCTGGGAAAATTGGAAAGCAGTTTGGCGGAAACTCATTATAGACCAATATCTCACACTGTATACCAAGATAAAATCAAAATGGGCACATGATTTAGACATAAAGGTAATATTATAAGAAAAGTAAGGGAGCATGAAAAATTCTACCTGTCAGATCTGTGGATAAGGGAAGAATTTATGACTAAACAAGAGATAGAGAGCACTATGGGATATAAAATTTGTAATTTTGATTACATTAAATTAAAAAGGTTTTGCACAAACAAAACCAATACAGTCAAGATTAGAAGGAAAACAGAGAATTGGGAGAGGGGGCAGAATTTACAGCCAGTTTCTCTGATAAAGGCCTAATTTCTCAAATATAGGGAACTGAGTCAAATTTATAAGAATATGAGTCATCCCCCAATTGATAAATGGTCAAAAGATATGAACAGGAAATTTTCAGAAGAATAAATTAAAATTGTCTATAGTCATATAAAAATGCTCTAAGTCACTGTTGATTAGAGAAATACACATTAAGATAACTGACTTACCAACTCACACCTATCAAGTTGGCTATTATGACAGAAAAGAAAAATAACAGATATTGGAGGGGATATGGGAAAGTTGGGACACTAACGTACCCTTGGTGGAGTGGAGAACTGATCCAACCATTCTGGAAAGCAGTTCTGGAGAGTAATACATGAAAGTCTATAACACTGTGCATATAAAATTGACTCAACAGTATCACTACTAGGTTTGTATCCCAAGAGATCAAAGAAAAAAGGAAAGGGGCATATATATACAAACATTTATAGCAGCTCTTTTTGTGGTGGCAAAGAATTGGAAATTGAGGGCATGCTCATCAATTGGGAAATGGCTTGACGAATTATGGTACATGATTCTGATGGAATGTTATTGTGCTATAAGAAATGATGAACAGGATGGTTTCAGAAAAACCTGGGAAGACTCATATGAACTGAAGAAAAGTGAAGTGAGCAGAACCAGGAGAACATTGTACACAGTAACAATAATATTAATCAACTGTGAATGAATTAATTATTCTGATCAATAATCCAATACAATGATCCAAGGCAATTTCAAAGGAGTAATGATGAAAGATGCTATCCGCCTCGAGAGAAAGAACTGATGAAATATGAATTTAGATCAAAACATACTTAAAAAATATTTTTGGTCTTTTTTTGCAACATAGATAATTTGGAAATATGTTTTGCATGACTTAACATGAATAATCTTTATCAAATCGTTTGCCTTCTCAAGGATGCGGGAGCTAAGGGTGACATTAGAAAGTTAGAGAATTTAAAATAAAAAAGAATGTTAATTTTTTTACATGTAATTGAGAAAACAAAATAGTGGAGAAAATTAATATTCTGTTATATCCATGTACTTAAGTAGTTCAACTATTCCCCAATTTATGGATACCATTTTATTTATCTAGATTTTATATCCATTTGTAGTTTATAGTAGCATATACTATGAGATATTGGTCTAAACCTAATTTCCCTCACACTACTTTCCAGTTTTCCTCAGAAATTTTTATTTTGTAGTAAGTTTTTACTTTATCTTAGGTAGCATAGTGGATAGAGAGTTGGGCTTGGACCTGAGTTCAAATGTGATCTCAGGTACTTATTAGCTGTGTGACCCTAAGCAAGTCACAATCTCTGTCTGCCTCACTTTCCTCAATTGTAAAATGGAGATGGTAATAGCACCAACTTACCAGAGTTGTAAGGATAAAATGAGATAATATTCATAAAGTGTTTAAATACACTACCTGGCATAGCTTAGGCACTGAATAGATGTTAGCTACTGTTTCTGGCTTCATCAAACATTATGCTACTATTTTTATTGCTTCTGGTTCTTGTGTACATAATAAGTTTTTAATCAACTCTTCTAGTTTTAAACCAGTGATTATTAATGCTTTTAAGTATACTTTGAGACCTTGTATTGCTAAATATTCTTCCTTCCCACTTTTTTTCTCATTATTTCTCTAAAAATGCTTGATGTTTTGTTCCTTTAGATGTATTTTGTTATTATTTTATTTAGTTCTATAAAGTAACTCTTTGATAGTTTGATATGTATGATACTGAATCTATACATCAACTAAAGGAGTCATATAATTTTTATTATATTAGCAAAGCCCAACTATGAGCAAATAATCTTTCTTCAATTATTTGTCCATCTTAATTACTGTAAAGATTAGCCATATAATTGTATTCCTATAGTTCTTTTTTTTTGGGGGGGGGGAGTGAGGCAATCAGGGTTAAGTGACTTGCCCAGCTACTAAGTGGCAAGTGTCTGAGGCCAGATTTGAATCAGGTCCTCTTGTATCCAAGGCTGGAGCTCTATCTACTGCGCCACCTAGCTGCCCCTATTCCTGTAATTCTTGTACAAGTCTTGGTGTTGTTTAGACAATATATATTTATTAAGCACTTAGTATGTGCCAGGCACTGTGTCAAGTTCTGGAGATACAAAAGGAGGCAATAGACAGTCCCTTTCCTCAAGTGGCTCACACTTCAGTGGGGGGAGACAACAGGCATATAAATATGTACAAATACACCATATACTAGATAAAGCAAAATAGTTAAAAGAGGGAAGACACTAGAATTAAGAGCAATTGGGAGAGGTTTACTGTAGAAGATGGGATTTTAGTTGGACTAAAACGTGGGGTTTTAGATGGATTCCTAGGATTGAATTTAATGTTACTGAATAGAGGAGGAGTTCCCTAGGGAAATATATCTTAGATAGTGCTAACAACAGAAACATCAACAATTTCACATCTCTTCTCTTTAAAATCTTTATGAGAATGATCTGTGCGTGTATTCAGAACATCCTTGAAGAAAATATGAGAAGGTAACAGTCAGGCTTTAACAGCCAATTTTTCTTTAGAAGACTTCATTTTCACAGTCATACAATTGACTGGAAGATGCAGAGCATACTTGACCACACTTTAAAAAAATTGTTTATTATTAAAAAAAAAGTGTAACAGGGTGACCAAAACATAATTCTTCTGAGTCAAATTCTTTTCCAAATCAAGGTTATTGGAGAGTGAGTGGTGTCCATTTGTTTTGAGGTGGTGTCCATTAGTTGCCTCTAAACAATGGTTCATGACCTAAAATCTCATCAGATTGATTGGGAAACTCTTCAAACTGATTATTGACTCTCTTGATCACTCATCTTACACAAATATATGACTCAGTAAGTAATAGGCAGTTATAAGGGCTAAAATTTCCTCCCATTCGTCTTCAGACCATACAAAATTCCTTAATGGGTAAAATCACAGTGAAAATAACTTTGTTTGAGAATCTACCAAATAAGGCACAAAACAGGAAGACCTAACATTCAAAATAGATTGAAGAATGTTCTGGGGCATGCTCTTAATGGAAAAGGTTTTTCCTACAGGTAAGATTCTCCCATTGTTTCTGCCTCTGGATAAATACGTAAGCTGTTTACATCAAGGTCTGGTACACAAAGGACCTCCTTAATGAAACCCATAGGTCAAAAAAGTAGCCATCCTCACAGGAAAATCATTTAGAATCAGAAGTCAGAAATCATTTAGTGGTTTTTTATATCAAGGCTAAATTGGCTTCTTTTCAACTTCCAACCACTTCTAACCACTATTCCTCTGGTGCCATAGAAGCGAGTGAAGAATGAATGTTGCTCAAGGTATGATATGAAGTTGGATGAGCAGCTCATTGAATTAATCCATCAATATCTATATCTTGGATAAGCTTTGCAGTTGGATAATGAAGGGGTTCCTGAATTGAATAGCAGGGAAGAAACTGGGATGGATAACTTTTGGAAAGCTGTGCAATTTTTTTTTTCAATTATCTCAAACTACTGCCTGATGCAGAATTACATTTTTTACATTCTCCTGGTGATAAGAAATTACACGTTCTACAGGAAGCCTTTCTTGGGCTTCCCTCTTACATTCCATTTACTCCATATATAACATACATGTATTTTTCTTTGCATGTTTTCTCTTTCCATTAGAATGTATACTTTTTACAGGCAGAGGCTGTTTGTCTTGCTTTTTATCCCCAGTGCTTAGAATAGTGCCTAACACTTAGCAAGCCCTCAATAAATGCTTGGTGATATATTGATTTGTGATACTATATGGCTTTGGATGATGGAATATGACACTCTTCAAAGAATAAAAATTTTAAGTGATCCCAATGGCAATGGAGAGGTGTACAATGGGTGTAAGCAGGCTTCTTGACTTAAAATGAGTTAGCTATGTTATGAAAAAAATCTAATGTAATTATTAACTAATGATAAGTTTCATAAAACAAATGATAAAAGCAACAATATCAAGAAAATGTGTTAATAGAAGGGAATAGGGCCAGTCACATATTGAGAATAAAGAATAAGAGATGAGCAGCTGGAGTGTGGCACTGATGTCTACAAAATACTTATTTTCATTAAGGGGTAGAGTTTCAGAGGAAGAGAATTAAGTAGATCACCTGTAGAGAATTTATTGGGGGAGGTCAGTATAGATTATAATCAAACAGAATTATGAGGCATTACATAGATAGAGAAAATATTCACATTGATGAGATTATGCATCCATTAAAATACTAAGTTTTCAGTCTAGTTCTTTTGTATTTTAAGCCTGTCATATTCTCACTGAGCTACTCAGCTATTCACTGGGAAAGCCATTTGGCATTTGCGGGCCCCATTGCTAATATGGGTAAAATGATCAGTCAGCCAACAAGTCCATGAAATGACATGTCAGAACTGTATAATAGAATTTGAGAGTTGGAAGGGACCTCACAGAATGACAAGGAACTCAGTGACTATTCAGTCAAACTCACACGCAAAAGGAATCTTCATTACGACATACATGATAAGTAGCTGTCTAGGTAGGATTGAAGACCCTCAAGGAAGATAAACCTACTATCTCTTGAGGCAGATCATTCCAGTTTTGGACAGCTCTCACATTTAAGAAGTGTTTTTTTAATATCAAGACTAAATTGGCTTCTTTTCACCTTCCAACCCACTATTCCTCTGGTGCCATACAGAACCAGCATAGTCCCTCTTCTGCATATCATCTTCCCTGAGTCATCTCTTCTGCAGGCTAAAATCCCTGGTTGTTTTAACCAATCCTCATATGACATAGACTGTGGCCCTTCATGGTCCTCACTGACTTCCCCTGGACAATGCTCACTAGATGATCAGTGTTATTTTTAAATGGTAATGTTCAGAATTAAGCACGATATACCAGATAAGGACTGATAAGGGTAGAGTACATTAGGACTGTCACCTCCATATTCCTGAAAGTGATAATACTCTTTCAAAGCCCAAAATTGAATTAGATTTTTTTTTGGCTACCATATTGCTGACTTGTATTGAGCTTAGAATCTACTAATACGTTCAGAACTTTTCTAGAACAACTGTTGCTTAACCTTACCTCCTTTATCTTGTGCTAGTTTACATTGATTTTTTTTGGTACCCAAGTGTATGATTTCCCATTTATCCCTATTGAATTTCAACTTATTAGATTCATCCCAGTGCTCTAAATTGTGGAGGCCCTTTTGGATCCTAAATCTGTCATCTACTGTGCCATTCATCCTTTCAGCTTTGTGTCATTTGAAAATTTGATGAACATGTCATTTATGCCTTTATCAAAGAGTGTTAACATAAAAATTTTAAACCACATAGGGCCAAGGCCCTCAGAAATCATTTAGTTGAATAAATTCCTGAAGCATGAATCATCATGGAGAAACATCCATTGATTTCACTGTCTTGCTCACTTTATTTCCTTGGATTTCCACCTCTGATGCTTACTAGCTGGGTGTTAGCAAGTCATTTAACCATGCTGAACCTCTTCAGTAAAATGGGGATATCTCTTCCTGTAATATTTACCTAACACGGTTATTATGAAGCTTAAATAAGATAAGATGTGCGAACCTGGTCAGCTCATAATTTCTGAGCCTCAGTTTCCTCATATGTAAAATAAGGAAGGATAATAGTACAACCTACCAGGTTGGATTGTGAGGATCAAATGAAATAATATATTTAAAGCATTTTGCAGACCATAAAGTAAGCATAAATTTTTGTCATTATGAAAACACTATGTAAATGTCAGTTATTATTAATCACATTTAGAAATTATTGTCAATTATTTAGAATTTATATGTCTAAATATATATGTATATATTTAGAAAATATATGGCAATTATTACTAGTCATGTTTAGAAAACAGAAGTCATAGTTACTGCTTTAAACATATAAGGTCCTTTTTAGATCTCTTTCAAGATCCCAAATTCTGTACTTTGGAGCTTCTCTAATTATAGCATCTAAGGTTCTGCCCAGCTTAAACACCCTGAAGATTTTTATGGAGATCCATTTGCTTTATCCTCTTAGAAACTCAGAATGAGCAAGTGGGCAAGGCTAATAAGCCCTGGCATTCGTATGCCATAGCACCAGATTCACTGTGTACCTAAATTCCTCATCGACTGAGCCTGTTTCCCTTCTCCACCCTTCCCCCCATCCCCGAGCAAGGGCTTTACTTTTTTTTTTTTTAAATAACGTGTGTTGCAAAGACCGACATTCTCTGAAAGGCTAATAACTAGTTTGGCAGACTGCATAGTGTTAGGAATTGATTCAAGTTAATGAAAATACTTTAACTTCACTGACTGTTTGAAATATCTGCAGCGAGCAGCTTGAGGCTGAATGTGCTTGGAAAGCCGACTATATTAAAGTCATTTGATCTCTGTAGGCTGTCCCCGGAATGGACATAACATTCAACAGCTAATAAAACCATGCCAAATCCATTCAGATTGGCAATGCCTTTGTGGACACCAGGACTCCCAAGCTAGATTGATTATTTATGCCCTTCATTGGGGTCTGGTTAAGTTGAATATGAATAGCTGAACATTGGCATCTGTAGATTTTCAGAGCTTTGTTAGCATTTCATATTTTTTTGTTTGTTTATGAGAAACCAAGATGTATTTCTCTCTCCCCTACTCCAAATACAGCTTCTTTGACCTTTCAGCCCCACTCAATAATTCATCACCTTAAGGTCAACCTACTGGAAATGAACCTCTTGGAGCTTAGAATATATATAATCTTCAAGAAGTTAGAGTTTTAAGGAATGGTTCATGGGGGGTGGTAGTCAGCAGCATATTCTTTGAGTGAGTTTCATAGATGTGAGCAGGTTATGTATAGGAAGGACAACATGTAAGAGAGAGGCAGTGTGAGGGCCACATCTGTGTCTGTAAAATATTACAAGAGCCAGCTTGCAATGTGTAGATCTGAGTTGGAAGATTAATGGGTAAACATGGGAAAGAATTATATAGGATGAGAAGTCATGGATGGATCATGATATGCTTCAATGGAATGGGTACCCTTAATGTAATCGTGAATCCAGTACTCAAATACTGAAATATTTTATATTTTGTGGCAGGCCTACCTTTCAGAATACTCAGGGAAGTCAATATAAATCACATTTCCATCTCAAACAATGAAGAAGAGCAAGACTGCTAATTCATGTCAGAGACCATTTCAGAAGCAGCAGGTAAAAAAAATGGTTTAAGAAGTAATGTACTTGTAGGAATATATAGAAGGGGAAGTATATATGTGAGAAAGAGGAGTGAGTTGAATTTAGAAGAGATAAATGTGAGGAGTTATCCTAAAAAAGATAAAGTAGGGGGAAGACTTTATTTATAACCTGCAAATTAGATACCATAGAGAATAGCTACAAAGAAGTGTAATAGCTCAGATATTCAGGAATTCGTAGGAGATAAAATCCAAGAAAGTAGCCAGGATCAAAACCTATGCCTTCAGTTGTCTATACACATGTATCTAAAGTTTAGGCAACAAACAAGAGGAATTAGACATCCTAGTGAATAAAGACAAAAATTGACATCATAGGTATCACAGAGACATGATGGGATCAGACCAATGACTGGACCCTGATTCTGAATGGATCTATTCAAAAGAAACAGAATGGGCAAAGAGGGTTGGTGGTTGGATACAGATTTAAAGATGTTTCCAATTACATGGGGAAACAATTTTAAACATTTTTTTTTGAAAAATTGAGTTCCAAAATTTTTCCCTCCCCTTCCTGTCTTTCATAAGACAAGCAATTTGACATAGGTCATGTGAAGTCATGCAAAGCAGATTTCCATGTTAGCCATGTAACAAAAGAAAACAGACAAAAAAGTTAAAAAAAGTGTGTTTTGATCTGCATTCAGACTCCATCGGTTCTTTCTCTGGAGGTGAATAGCATTTTCATCATAAGTCCTTCAGAACTGTCTTGGATCATTGTATTGCTGAGAATAGCCAAGTCATTCACAGTTGATAATCATACAATACTGCTATTACTGTGCACACTGTTCTCCTGGTTCTGCTCACTTCACTTTGCATCAGTTCGTGTAAGTCTTTCCAGGTTTTTCTGAAAGCATTCTTCTCATTAATTCTTATAGTACAATAGTATTCCATCACAATCATACACCATAACTTGTTCAGACATTCCCAAATTGGTGGACATCTCCCCAGTTTCCAATTCTTTGCACTGTAAAAAGAGCTGCTATAAATACTCTTGTACAAACAGGTCCTTTTCCTTTTTTTTTTTGGTCCCTTTGGGATACAGACCTAGTGGTGGTATTGCTGAATCCACAGTTTTATAGCCCTTTAGGCATAGTTCAAAGTTGTTCTCCAGAATGGTTGAATTAGTACAAATTCCACCAACAGTGCTTTAGTGTCCCAATTTTCCCATATCCCTTCCAATATTTGTCGTTTTCCTTTTCTGTCTTATTAGCCAATCTGACAGGTGTGAGGTAGTACCTCAGAAATGTTTTAATTTACATTTCTCTAATCAATAGTAATTTAGAGCATTTTTTCATATGATTATAGATAACTTTGATTTCTTAATCTGAAAACTGCCTGTTCATAGCCTATGACCATTTGTCAATTGAGGAATAACTTGTATTCTTACGAATTTGACTTGGTTCTCTATATATTTGAGAAATGAGGCCTTTATCAGAGAAATTGGCTATAGATTTTTTCCCCAATTATGATAACTCACTATGTACTTCCAGCCAACCTATTTTTCCCTTGTTTACTCTTCTCTGTCTCTCTGTCTCTCTCTGTCTCTCTCTGTCTCTCTCTGTCTCTCTGTCTCTCTCTGTCTCTCTCTCTCTCTCTCTCTCTCTCTCTCTCTCTTATTTCACCTTGTTCTTTCTCAAAAATATTTTGCTTCTGACCACCACCTCCCACCCATCCACACTCCTTTCTATTAGTCCTCCTTCTCTTATTCCCCACTTCTACTTTCCAGTGGATTAAGATAAATTTCCATGCCCAAATGAGTGTGTATGTTATTACCTCTTTGAACCAATTTTGGTGAGAGTAAGGTTCAAGCTTGCCTGCCACCTCAGCCCTCATCTTCCCTTCCTCTGTAAAAGGTCTTTAATGCCTCTTTTATGTGAGATAATTTACTCCATTTTCCTCTCCCTTCTCTCTTTCTTTCCCCTTAATTTTATTATTTTAGATGTCATTTCATTATAGTCATTGCATACCTATGCCCTATATCTATGTGTACTCCTTATAACTGTCCAAATAAAGATAAAGTTCTTCGGAGTTATGATATCATCTTCCCATGTAGAAATGTAAACAGTTTAACATTATTGAATCCCTTATGATTTCTCTTTTCTGTTTATCTTTTTAGGTAGCATTACATATTAAGGAGATATTATTAGTAATGTGAGGAAATCCAGGAACCATATGGGGAAAGCATGAAGGAGAATATTTGGGGGAAGGATGGAAAAGCAAAAGAGATTTTGTCATCATAGTATGCTACAGAATGCCTGTACAGAAAGAGGGAATATATTAGGACTTTGAGAAATAGATGACAAGTTTGGCATAGAGACATGATGTAATGGTGATGGGAAACTTTAATTATCCAAATATCTGATGTAATGTTCTCTCTGCCCAAATAAGAGCAGCTCAGAATTTCTTGTCTTGTCTTGTCTTGATGATAATTTCATTCTTCATAACATAGGGGAAACAAAAAGGAAAAATTCAATTTTGGACCTTATTCTCATTAATAGAGAAGGATTGGTTGATGGAAGGGATATGTTGTGAACCCTGGGAGAAAAGTGACTATACTCATCTATAATTTGTGATAGATGAGGAGAGAAAATGCAGATATAGTCTGACATACATATTAGATTTTTAGAAAAGCAAGGTTATATTGATTCAGAGGAAAGATGCATAGGTTTTCATTGACTAAAATACCGCAGGAAAAGTTAGGCCAAGAAGAATTAGAGATAGGAGGATCAAAGAAGTGACATGACGTTTTCTTAGGGTGGGTTAAGGGGTGCACTGAAGCTGGATCACACCAGCCCTCCTAGAACCAGTGGTTAAGTGTTAAATATAAGCATTTATACCTTCAGAAACTGGCAAATATTGTAAATCAGGACTTTTTGTATTGTTTTGTTGATAATCTAGATTTAAGAATGTGATGGACAAAATGTTAATAATCCAAATTAAATTAGTGTGTTTTGCATGCATTTTTTTTGAGAACTGGTTGTTAAACATTTACTAACACACCCATGGGTGGATGGGATGGCAATACCTTACAAAGGAGAGAGGGAAGAGCTGCTCAATTATTATTTTCTTCTGTGTTCTTTGCCGAGGTTAATGACTTTTGCTTTGGAAATTACACAACAAAAATGATTTAATATGGAGATTCATCTAGCTGTTTTTGATGAATTCAAGCCACCTGGCCCAGAAGATGAACTACACTCTGGGGCACTGAAAGAAGTGGCATGTGACTGCTGAGTCACTACATGGAATTTTAAAGATCGTGAAAAATGGGTGAGGCAGCTCACAATTTAAGAAAGGCAAATGTCTTGATTTTCCAAAAAGGGAAGAAAACAGAGTCTGCAAATTGTAGGTCAGTGAGGTGGAGTTCAATTTCTCAGAAAAACATAGGACTCATCTTTAAAGATATTCATCCAGAAAGGGAAACGGTAATCACGAGGAACCAGTATGGCTTCACCAAGAACAAGTCACTTGAGATCAATCTCGTTGCTTTTGTTGACAGGACTACTAAATGAAGGAATAAAGCAAATGCTATGGATATAGGTTACCTAGATTTCACCAAAGCTTTTGATAAACCATTGCATAATATTCTTTGGGAAAAAACATAGAGATATGCATTAGATGAACGTATAAGTAGATAGATTAAAAACTGGCTGGACAGCTGGATTCAAAGAGTAGTTGTTAATGGTTCAATGTCAGTGTGGCAGGAGTTCTCCAGTGGAAGTTTTTTTTCAATGACTCAGACAAAGGTATTAATGGCCTTCTCATTAAATTTTCAGATGACGCAAAATTAGAAGGAATAGCAAATATACTGGATGAAAGAACCAGGATTCAAAGAGATCTTGACATGTTAGAGCATTGGGGTGAATCTAATAAGAGGAAGTTCAGTGGGAATAAATAGAAAATCTTTCATTTGGATATAAGAAAATCAATTTTATCAGTACAATATGGTAGATATTTTGTCAGATGACAGTATTGTAAAGAAAGATTTGGACATTTTTATAGATTGTAAACACAGTAGGAATCATCAGTGTGATGTCATAGCCACAAACATTAATGCAGTATTGGGCTACGTTTGGAGAGGTATACCTTTGAGAAATAGGGAGGTGACAGTTTGATTTTATATATAATGTAAAACCAAAAGCGCCAGTTCCAAATAAATATGGGGTCAATGGATACAAACAGCTCTCAAAATAAAACTTGTGAACTATTAACTCCTTTGAAAAATATTCCAAATCACTAATAATAAGAGAATGCTAATCAAAACAACCTGGGATGTCATCTCACACCCTGCAAATTGGCAGAAATGACGAAAGATGAGAAAAGTCAATGTTGGAGGGGTTGGGTGAATTAGGCATACTAATACATTTTTGGTGGAGCTATGAATGCTTTATATTTTGGAAACAATTTAGAATTATGCAAATAATTCCAAGTTGGAATTATGGACATAAATTGGCTAGTATGCATATTGTTTGATAGACTAACACCCCAAGGAGACCATTGATAAGAAGAAAGTCCCTATATACACCAAAACATTTATAATAGCACTTTTTATAATAGCAAAGATTTGGCAATGAAATAGATGTCCCTTGATTGAAACTTTGGTATCTAAATATAGTGAAGTATTTCTATGCTATAAGAAATTATGAAAGCGATGGGTACAGAAAAGCAGGGAAAGATTTACACAAACTGATGCAGAATGAAATAAGTAGAGCTGTGAACATAATATATACAATGATTATAACAATATTAAAAAGAAAGAATAATCACACACAAAAATTGAAAAATGAATTTTGCAAAATTATAAAGAACAAGCATGGTTTAAAAGAAGACATATGAGAGGACATTCCCATTCTGCGTCTTTTGAGGGATGGAGTACTGGCTGCAGCCAGTAGCAGGGGCCAGTAGTTTGAAGATTTCATCCTCTTCCTTTTTTGAAAATTAGAACATTTGCTTATTTCTAGTCCTTTGGCTAGGTGGCCCAGTGGATAGAGGGCCAGCCTTGGAGTTAGGAAGACCTAAATTCGAATATAGCCTCAGATTCTTACTAACTGTGTGACCTTGGGCAAGTTACTTAATTCTGTTTGCCTCAGTTTCCTCATCTGTGAAATGAGCTGGAGAAAGAAATGGCAAACCACTTCTATATCTTTGCCAAGACAAATAGAAATGGAGTTAAAATGAGTCTACCACAACTGAATTAGGTAGCTAGGTGATGCAGTGCGTAGCACACTGAGCTTGGAATCAGGAAGACTCATCCTGAGTTCAAATGCAGCCTCAGATAACTTACTAGCGGTGACCCTGGGCAAATCACTTAACTCTGTTTACCTCAGTGTCTCATCTGTAAAATAAGTTGGAGAAAAAAATGACAAACCACTTTAGTATCTCTACCAAGAAAACCCCAAATGGGGTCGTGAAAAGTTGGAATGACTGCAATGACTGAACAACAAATGGCACCTCTCTCATTTTCCATGATCTTTTCAATCTTACTAATGGGGGCTGAGCAATAAGATCTGAAGTGTGTGCTTTAGAATAATGGGATTCCAATTTTACTCCATGATCACAGAGAAATATAAGAGTGAGAATTCATTAGAAATATCAATTTGCTGTATATGCATGATGAATGTGTAATGATTTGAATAATGAATTACAAGTTACAACCAATTTTCAAGGGTGTTGAAAATGTACAGGATTGCAGTTATTGGTTGGGTTAAGTACTCATTATAAGTTAAAAGACAGGCTTATTTAAGCTTGATTAGGTGTTGCGAATCTGCTGCACAAATATGATAGTTGCAGTACTAAGGTGGGGTGCATATCAGTGGAGTGGGGATATTTAGAGGTCATTGTCTGATCCGATGAAGATGGATTCTCTCTGATAGCAAAACAAAGCTGGGAATCTGTGTGGTGGAAGACATAGGAGGTTGATTCAGCATATCCATAAGAGATATAGGGAAGAACATTCTGTAAAAAGGAATCCCAACATGGAGAGGCTAGTCACAGTGGGAACCCGAAACGTAGGTCAGAGTACCTACCATCTAGAAAGTCTCATTGTTTTCCTGGACCTACTTTTTGGCAGATTGTTTCTGCTGTAAATATCCCACCTTTTCCCACCTACCACCTCTCTCTTATATAGAAGAGATATCTTGAAACATCTGTGCTAAAAATGTCTAGAATCTTAGTCAACTAAAGGAGATGCCACTCCTTCTTATAAAACTCTTGACCTTTGCCCATATTATTAGCTGTGCTGGTTTTACATGGAATCATGATAGGTCTGAGAATTTTACCCATCAAGGAGGAGTGGTATAAGATTGGTATAACAATTAGTTGAGAACAGTGAAAGATCTCTTTCAGGATCATCACAGACTTTCTCTTCCTCTCCCTGCCATTGCACAATGACTTTCATTCATAGGATTCTGTAGAGCTCTTAGTTGTATTCTTTCTCTATTTTACTTTGCAGCAGACTCTTCAGAGCCACACTTCTTTGCCACAAGGAAATCTCCTTCTTATCCCTATCTCTCCTGCCTTCCAAAACACTACATTATAATGGTCAGGAGAAGCAGCCTAGTGTGGAGACTAGCCTTGGAGCAAGGAAGACCTGGATTCAAGTCTTGCTTTTGATGCGTACTGTCTAGCTTTATGATTACGGGCAAGATACTAGACTCTTAGTGCCCCAGAACACTTTCAGACACTATAGGTTAGAGAAGTCTTGTTAATCTTCTTTGTTGGCAATCATAAGTTCAGACTTGCTTTTTTATCTGCTGCCTATAAATACCCTCAGATTAATATATTTATAATATCCTTATTATGATTATTGGTTGCAGCTGGTACCTTCCCATGCCAAAGACCTGCCTTTCTGATTGTGGTAACACAATCAGAATTGTGGTAACAGGTAACACCTGTTAGCCTGTTAGCACAGGAAGTAAAGCAATGTAGCAGGGTCATATCGTTGGGAGGTGAGAAGTTGGGCAGGGTGTTAGGTGATTATGCAGGGATTTTCATTGTGGGTTACATTAGTAAGAAAAGAAAGAATGTAAATGTTTCCCATGAATTAAAAAAATTGCCAACAAGATTTTTTAAAATATATTTTGATATCTTTTATTTTTAATTGCCTAAATTTCTTCCTCTATCCTTCCCCCCTTTGTAACTAAGAACTAAAAAAAAACTTAGCAAAACTAGATTCTAAAAATCTGACATTTTATATAATAATAATAATAATAGATAACATTTATGTAGTACTTACTAAGAGCCAGGCACTGTGCTAAGTGCTTTACAATTATCAATTCATTTGATCCTCACAACTACCCTAGGAGGTAGGTGTCCTTATTAGCCCCATCTTACAGATGAGGAAACGGAGGCAAATGAAGGTTAAGTAACTTGCCCAGGGCCACACAGCTAGTAGGTGTCTGATGACAGATTTGAACTCAAGTCTTCCTGACTCCAAGCCTGACACTCTATCCACTGTACCATCTGGCTGTCCCTCCATACAGTGTTCTATACCAATGGACCCCAATATCTCCCAAGCGGTGTAGAGAAGTATCTTCTCCTACCTCTTCTTTCTGCACCAATGGATGCAACCACTGCAAAGCAATAGTGGGGAGGTATTTCTTCGTATCTTTTATTTGGGTCCAATTTTATTCTTTAACATTTCATAACATTCAGTTTTGGTTGCTTTGTGGTTCTTCTTTTTTCCATTTATGTTGTTGTAACCACTGTGTATGTTATTTTCTTGGCTCTGTTTGCTTCTGCATCAGTTAGTGTGAGTCTTTCCATGATACTCTGTATTCTTCATAGTCATCATTTCTTTTTTCTTTTTTTAATATAAATTTAAATTTATTTATTTTTAGTTTTCAACATTCACTTCCACAAGTCTTTGAGTTCCTAATTTTCACCCCATCTCCCCCTCCCCCCACCCCAAGATGGCATGCATTCTGAATATCCCTTCCCCTAGTCTGTCCTCTCTTCTATCTCTCTCCCCTTCTCTTATCCCCTTCCCCTTCTATTTTCCTGTAGGGCAGGATAGACTTCTGTACCCCATTTCCTGTATTTCTTATTTCCCAGTAGCATGTGAAAACTTTTTTTTTAAACATATGTTTTTAAAACTTTAGGTTTCAAATTTTCTCTCTTCCTCCCTCCCCACCCACCCTCATTGAAAAGGCAAGCAACTCAATATAGGTTGTACATGTGCAGTTATGCAAAACACGTCCATAGTAGACATGTTGTGAAAAACTAACTCTATTTCCCTTAATCCTATCCTGCCCTCCCATTTATTCTATTCTTTCTTTTGACCCTGTCCCTCCTCAGAAGTATTTACTTCTGATTACCCCCTTTCCCAATCTGCCCTCCTCTCTATCATTCCCCTGCTCTCTTGTCCCCTTTCTCCCCCTATTTTCCTGTAGGGTAAGACAGATTTCCATACCCAATTGAATGTGTATTATAAGCCAAATCCTATGAGAATAAGATTCCCTCATTCCCTCTCACCTTCCCCCATTTCCCCTACACTGTAAGAGATTTTTCTTTTCTATTTTTTTGTCAGATAATTTACTCCATTCTACCTCTCCCTTTCTTCTTCTCTGAGTATAATCCTCTCTCATCCCTTAATTTTATTCTCCAGATATGACCCCTTAATCTTCAACTCATCCTGTGCCCTCTATCTATCTATCTATCTATCTATCTATCTATCTATCTATCTATCTATCCATCCATATAATTTTTTTCCTCCAACTACCCTAATACTGACAAAGGTCTCATGAGTTATAAATATCATCTTTCTATGCAGGAATGTAAACAATTCAATCTTAATAAGTCTCTTATGATTTCTCTTTCCTGTTTACCTCTTCATGTTCCACTTGAGTCCTGTATTTGAAAGTCAAATTTTGTATTGAGCTGTGGTCTTTTCATCAAGAATGCTCGAAAGTCCTCTATTTCACTGAATGACCATTTTTTTCCCCTGAAGGATTATACTCAGTTTTGCTGGATAGGTGATTCTTTTTTGTAATCCTATCTCCTTTGCCCTCCAGAGTATTATATTCCATGCCCTGTGGTCCTTTCCTTGACCTGGGAACTCTGGAATTTGGCTATAATATTCCCAGGAGTTTTCCTTTGGGGATCTCTTTCAGGAGGAGATCTGTGGATTCTTTCAATTTCTATTTTGCCCTCTGGTTCTACTATATCAGGGCAGTTTCCTTGATAATTTCTTGAAAGATGATGTCTGGGCTCTTTTTTTGATCATGGCTTTCAGAGAGTCCAATAATTTCTAAATTCTCTCTCCTGCACCTATTTTCCAGGTCAGTCATTTTTCCAATGAGATTTTTCACATTGTTTTCTAATTTTTCATTCTTTTGGATTTGTTCTACTGTGTCATGATTTCTCATAATGTCACTATCTTCCAATTGCTGTATTCTAATTTTTAAGGAAGTATTTTCTTCAGTAAGCTTTTGGACTTCCTTTTCCATTTGGCCAGTTTTGACTTTTAGGGCATTCTCCTCATTGGCTGTTTGGACCTCTTTTGCCATTTGGGTTAGGCTATTTTTTAAGGTGTTATTTTCTTCAGTATTTTTTTTTTGGTCTCCTTTAGCAAGCTGTTGACTTGTTTTTCGTGATTTTCTTGCGTCATTCTCAGTTTTTCCTCTACTTCCCTTATTTGCTTCTCAAGATCTCTTTTGAGCTCTTCCAAGGCCTGGGACTGATTCATATTTTTCTTGGAGGCTTTGGATGTAGGAGCTTTGACTTTGTTGTCTTCTTTCTGGTTGCTTATTTTGATCTTCTTTTTCACCAAAGTAAGATTCTATGGTCTGACTCTTCTTGCGCTGCTTGCTCATGATCCCGGCCAATTACTTGAGTTTTAAACTCTTTGTTAAGGTACAAATCTGCTTCCAATGTGGAGAATGTACTGTCCTAAGCTTCAGGGGGGTTTGTACAGCTGTTTTCAGAGATACTTGTAGGGACCTGTAAATTTTCAGTTCTTCCAAGGTGGTATGATAAGGGGTGAGGTGTTTACTCCTTTCCTGGCCTGTGACCGCAAGTATTCCTTTCTGTCCTGTAACTGTGAGGAGGGGTTTCTCTCCACAGCCACTACAAGCTCCACCATGCCAGAACTCCTCCTCACCCCAGCACTGCTGCCCAGAACTGTGGCCCAGCTCCAAACACAGGCAAAGCAAGAGATTCCTGCCTCAGCACTGGCAAAGAAATTCCTGCAATTCCTCTCTGATCAGCCACTGGATTCCCCCTCAGCCTGTGGGCTGGAACCTCGGGAAGCAGCTGCCCCCTCCCCCCACCCCGGGCCACACTCTTGGGGAATGGAGCTGAAACCCCGCCTTCCTTTCTCAGCACTAACAGAAACAGACTTTTCCCACTGACCTCCTAAGTTGTCTTTGGCATTGGTGGATTGAGGAGTCTGGAAACCTCCACAGCTGCCTGAGATTCAGTCCTCTGAGGCTTGCTCCAGGTGTGCTGCGGCCTGCATGCCCACGCCACGCTACACTGCCCTCCCAGCCCAGCGCCATACACCTTTCTGATCGATCATCCAAGTTGTCTTAGACTGGAAATTTGTTTCACTCTGTCTTTTTGTGGGTTCTGCTGCTTCAGAATGTGTTTAGAGCCATTTTTTTATGAGTATTTGAAGGGGTTTGGAGGAGAGCTCAAGCAAGTCACTGCTTTCACTCTATCTTGGCTCTGTCCCCCATGGTCATTGTTTCCTATAGCAAAGACGAATTCTACAACATTCATGTACCACGATTTGTAGAGTCATTCTTCAATCAAAGGGCATCTACTTTGTGCCCAGTACTTTGCTACTGTGAAAAGAGCTTCTATAAATATTTTGGTGTATATGGGGTCAATGTCAATGATTTTCTTGTGATATGTACTTACTGGTAGAATTGGGGTCAATGGCTAACAAGACTTTATAGTTGCACAGGAGTTACAAAGAACAAGAAGAGAAACTGAGGAGGAGTTGGATAGGACTCTTGGAGTATAATTGCAATGGTCTAGTTCTTGGATATGTTGTCCTCAGTATCTTTACTTCACTAATTGCTCTTATTCTCTTGAAGTGGTGGTGGTGAAGTGAGGAATGGGGAGGTGATGAGGTTCTTGGTGTGACTTAAGCATCTTACCCATTTGTGCCTCTCCTATTTTTGTCATCCCAGATACAGATGATTGTACCCTAGTGCACATTCCATACATAAATGTTCAATGAATGACTAAGATGAATCTCATGAATTGCAAAGTTCCAGAAGCCAGGATTTCTGATATCCTCCAACACTAATGTTAAGTTTTCTGATTAATAATAACATTTTTTTTTGTTGTGTTAGAAGCTTTGGACTGGTACACAAATGAGAAACAGACAAGAGAGATTGCAGTAAGGTGAAGTAGAAAGAATTTTGGAAGTCAAAAGACCTAGCTTCAAATCCTGGCTCTGTTACTTATTATCTCTGTCACCTTGGGCCTCAGTTTCCTTTTCTGTATGATGAAGAGGTTGGAGTAGATGACCATTAAAGCCCCTTTCAGCTTGAAATATATAGGCTTTTGATCTTGTCTATACCTGGCTGAGAGAGGTTCTGCTTCCTAAAAGTAAGAAAAACAGATCAAAATTTACTTCTTCCTGAGATGGATTGCAGTTAACAGGGAAATAGCTGAACTCCCTTTAGTAATATTTAATCTAGTTTCCTCCTACCTACAGGCCTCATTTCATCAGATATTACAGAAGATAGACCCATTTGAACATTTTTTTATCGGCTTCCATCTTGTTTCTAAAAGAGTTACTAAAAGTCACAAATTAAATTCAAAGTGTGTCTGTATACAATTTAGCAATGTCCCTATTCTTGTCTCCCTTCTTCAAAGGTGCTTATGGGGCAAACATCTAGATAACATGAAATACCTAGTAGCTGAGTTAAAACAGACTTCCTTGATTGGTTAATTAAGGTCCCAATTTAATCCTTTGCTTCATTAATACACTGAAGTCAGGCCTAGCTTTCAGGAACTTAATCCATTTTGTGCCTCCAGGATTTTGAGAATCAGATTAACAATATTTCCCAGATGTTTAGCTCTCTTAAGGAAAGCCATTCCTTGGGGAAAGGTTTGGGCCTCATGGAAAATCACAATATCCATGTCCCTTTCCAGAAGCAGCTGGTTGTAACCTTGGTCATTGCGACAGGCTCCAGAGCTTGGTCTTAGAGGGTATTATTGTCAGTTATCTGGTGTGGGTTGCCTTGGTAACTCTGGGGGAGGAGAGGATTTATGTGGCATAGCTCATTGTATGTGAGCACATCAAGTCTTTTCAAAAAGCTACCTGCTGGGTTGGAGGCTATAATTTCTTCCTCTCCCCCCTCCTTCTCGTCATCCCCTTCTTTGTCTTTCTTTTCCCTCCCTCTTCTCCTCCTTTTTCTTTCTCCTTCCTCCTTGTTCCTCTTCCTTCTCTCCTTATTCTTCCCCCTCCCTCTCCTCCTCCTCCTGTCTCCTCCTTTCCCCTCTTCCTTTCCTTCTTCATTCCCCTCTTCCTCCTTCCTCCCTCAACTTATCTCTCTCCTTCTTTCTTCTGTCCCTCCTCTTCCTCTTTCTTCCACTTGCCTCCTTTCCCTCCTCCTCCATTTCTCTCCTATTGCCTTCCTGAATCATTGTGTATCTTCCGATGCCCTTTCTCTATAACAGCCCAGGGTTGGTCGATAGGTATGCCAATAAGGATTTGTTAAGCACTTATTGTGTTCCAGATACTATTTATTCTAAGCCCTGATAATACAGATACAACAAGAAGAAATACAGTCCCTGATTAAGTCCTTCCCTAGGGCATAGTAATTATCTGCTGTACACTAGAGAATAGCTTGGTCCCAAAGAGAGGGCTAAGAGGTTTCATTTAGTTTAATTGAAAAAAAAATTATCAACTTGAACCTGGTAGTTACATTGTAGCTGCTTATTGGTATACATGTTATTACCTCAAGTAGAATGGAAGCTTCTTGAGGCAAAGGACTGCTTTTGCTTTTGCTTTTTATCCCCAGCACTTAACATAGTGCCTGGAACACAAGAAGCATTTAATAAATGCTTGACGAATTGAATTGAGTTTCAAGTTCTTACATCAGGCCTTTAAAGGGGCTACAGACATTTTACTGAGTATAAGAAAAAGGTGGGGACAGGGAGTAAAGAGAAAAGAGAGTTTTATTGTCTTTGCTGTTTCCTCCTTTTTTTTCCTTTCAAATTTTCTTTTTTTTATTATAAACTTGATAAACATCAGCCACTATAAGCGTTTCAATATATAAACAACATAAAAAGATTATATATGAAACTATGCTTTTATTATATTTAGTTTTAATGTATATCAAATTTAGTGTGATAGTAATAAAGTTGCCCTGCTGGCTTGTGTCCCATTCTGAACTTCCTTCTATGCTCTTCTAAGTCTTTTTATGTTCTTCTTCTTTTTTTTTTAAACTTTTTGGTGAGGCAATCAGGGTTAAGTGACTTACCCAGGGTCACACAGCTTATTCGTGTTAAGTGTCTGAGTCTGCATTTGAACTCAAGTCCTCCTGACTCCAAGGCCAGAGCTCTATTCACTGTGCCACCTAGCTGCCCCTTATGCTTACTCTTACAAAGAAAAAAAAAATCACCACCAGTAATCATTAATCTACCCTCCCTTGTAACAAAACAAAGCACAGCCAAGCTAAGCAAATGAGCACATTGGCTGTCCTGAGAAGGTATTGCTCATTGTGTCCTGATAGTCCACCACCTTTCTGTCAAGGTTCAGGAAGATTGCTTCATGAGCAGTCTTCTGAAATAATGCTTGGTCATCGCAGTGAGCAGAGTTCTTCAGTTTTCAGACTTGTTTTTTTTTTTCACATTATTCTAGGTAGGGGTGGGAGTAGACTTGTGATTTTATTGATAAGGTGAACTCACCATCTGAGGATACGCCCTGCACCTTGAAGTTTTAGAGAGTTGCCTAAAGAACAGTGTAAGTGATTTATCCAGTGCCACACAGCCAGTCTGTGCCAGGGGCAAGCCATGAACTTATATCTTTCAAGCTTCAAGGACAAACTATGCCAGGTTGCTTCTTTTTATGTTACTGCAGTTAATACATAAAATATTCCTTGGCTCTGCTCAATTCATTCTTCATGAGTCCATGCAAGTCTTTCCATGTGCTGCCTGCTTTTCTGATCTTCCTTTGTTCGGGCATCAGACTTTAGGCTTTAACTTTTTTAGGTTAAAGCCAAAGGTTTAGTTTTTTCCCCCATTCTCTTCTCTCACTGGGAAGAGGTTTAAATGGGGACAAATACAAAACTTAAGGACAGCACTGCCAGCAATACAGACCTTTTTTTAGATATGTACTTCAAAAATAATTGTAAAGTTCTGGCATTTTGGTAATTGATGATGACTCAACCTTGGAGTCATTCTGGACTTTTCTTTCTCCCTAACCAATCCACTCCCACTTAATGGGTTGCAAAATCTTATTGATTCTACTTCAACAGCTCTTAAATATGTCCCTTCTTCCCACCCACATGGCCATCACCTTCATCACCTCTCATCCAGATTCCTGTGTAGTCTCTCTTCCCCCTCCAGTTCATCCTCCACCGGATGCCAAGATAATTTTTCTAGAGCATATGCCCAGCCATGTCATTGCATTGCTTGGAATCTTCATTGGCTCCCTAATTGCTTCTAGGACAAAGTACCAACTCCTCAGCTTGGCATTTAAAGCCCTTCCCGGTCTGGCTCCTCACCGACCATTCCAGAATTACTGCATCTCACTCTTCTTCACTCACTCTCTGTTCTAGCCAAGCTCCTACGTGCTGTTTTCCAGATTTGGTGTTCCATCTCTGTCCCCTCTGCCTCTGCACAATCTGTCCCTAATGCCTGGCATGCATTCCCTTCTTCTTTCTCTGCCTTGTAGAATCTTCAGCTTTGTTGAAGATTCGACTCAGGAGTTACCTCCTACAGGAAGCCTTTCCTAATCCCCACATTGTATTTCTTCATCTGTTCAGTGGTTGTATCCCTTGGCAGAATAGAATTTCTTTGAGGGAAGGGACTGTTTTTCACATCACCTTTCTATCCCTAGTATGTAGTACAATGACATTTCTATGCTGATGATTCCTAAATCTATTTGTCTAGTCCTAAGTTAAATCAACTGCCTCTTGAGCATTTCAAACTGGGTGTCCTGTAGGCATCGCTAGACTCATTATGTCCAAAACTCATCATAAGTGCATCTTGAATTTCGTGCCACTTTAAATTCCTCACTAGCACTCACCCCATATGGCCAATGTGAAACCAAATCTCATTTTTTCCTACCTTCACATGATCGATCAATCAATCAACAAACATTTACTACACATTTACCATGTGCCAGGCGTTGTGCTAAATGCTAGAGATACAAAAAGAGGCAAAAGACAATCCCTTCCCTCAAGGAACTTACAATCTATCTGGGGAGACAACGTGCAAACTCTTCATGTAGCCATTAGCCTGGTGCAATCCCTCATCACTTCACCCTAACTATAGAATGGTTGGTATCCTTTCTTTAAGTTTTTCTGCTGTTCAGTCCATCCTCCACTCAGCTGTCAAAGTGATTTTCCTAAAGCACAGGGATGACCTTGTTATCCCTCTACTCAATAAAATCTAGTGGCTCTCTATTACCTCTAACATCAAATATAAAATCCTCTGGCTTTAAAAACCCTTGACAACTTGGTCTCTTCCTACTTTTCTAGTCTTCTCATATTTTAATCCACCTCTCCCTATCCCTATGTGCTCTATAATCCAGAGACATTGGCCTCCTTGCTATTCCTGTCATGCTTTTTCAATGGCTATCCCCAAGCTTGGAGTGTTCTTTCTTCTCATGTCCATCTCCTAGATTCCCTGGCTTCCTTCAAGACTCACCTTAAATCCCATCTTCTTTGTAAAATTTTTTAAAATCCCACCTTCTGCAAAAGGACTGTCAGGTCCTTTCCCTTCTCTCCCCTCCTCAGCCTCTGAGATTACCTTCCATGGACACTGTATGTCTCTTGTACATGCAATTTTTTTTCATCTTATTTTCTCCATTAGAATTTGAGCTCCTTGAGAGCAGGGACTATGTTTCTACTTTTCTTTGTGTTAGCACAATGCTTGATTCATAGAAAGCACATAAAAATGCCTATTGACCAAGTGACTAAATTAAATAAACACTCCAAAACATTTGTGGGGTGTTTTCTGCATTCATAACTGCCATTTTGTGCTGTGGAAGACCAGAGACTCATGTACAAGGGCATAGGTGTGAAAAGCAGTGATTTGAAATGCATATGGAAGCCTAAAAATCTCCAAGCTACTGTTTGAAATTAGAATATTTACAAATTCTCCTTGGGACAAATTATTCCCCTACAAAAATGTAGATACCCCAATGAGACAGAATGATGCAGTGGAAGGAAGCCTGGATTTAAAGCCAGAAGGCTTGGGTTGGAAATACAGTTTTGCTATTACTACCTGTTTGTGACTTTGGGTAAGTTATTTACCTTCCTTTGGGCCTCAGTTTTCTCATTTGTAAAAATGAGAAGGGTATGGGGTAGATAGCCTTGGTCCCTTCTGATCTTGAAATTCTATAGTATTTTAAACATTTATTAACATATGCTTTATGAATAGGTTTGGTTTAAGAACAAGTTATGAAGGATTGGGATATTAAGGCACCTCAACAGCAAAGTTTCACAAGAGGGCAAAACTGATTGTTCCCAAACTTAATGAGACCAAGGTGGGAGATGCCTACCTCAGTTTTAGTTTGCAGTCTGTCACTTCATTCCTCTTTTGCATGTGCTCAGGGACAACAGATTGTATGGCCTTTTGGCTGATGTCAGAACTTGCCTCAAAACAGGAGAACACACCTTTCTGAAACAAATGTTTGTATGATGGGTTTAGGTAGAGAAGTTTTGATGGTCATCATATTAAGAAACTAAAATTGATTTATAAATATCTTTATGAATTTAGAAACTGTCAACAAAAACAATCACATAAATATATAAAAAACCAAGAGACTGCATGTTACCAGATCCCTAGGACCTTTCATAAGGTAGAACAAAAACAATTATCAAACAAACACTCAATCTATCTATCTATCAATCAATAAACATTTATCTTGTGGCTACTGTGTGCCAGACATTACATTTAGGGGTAGGGAGATGAAGACAAAAATGAAAGTCCTCACTGGCAAGTAAATAAGATGCTTTTGTTCTATGGACCATTTCAGGTCCATATGAAATTCTATCTATCATTCTTCCCTTCTTTCTTCTCTTCCTCCTTTTGGTTTTACTGATTTCACTATGTATCATCTCCTGATTTCTCATATGTTCATTTGTTTATACCATAATAACATTCATTTATATTAATATGCAATAATTTATTCAGAAATTTTAAAAAATGTTAGGAAGTTTGTTTCCCTTTTCTTCCTGTTACAAACAGGGCAGCTATAAATTAATGTTTTTATAGCCAAGTTATTTTTTCCTTTTCGTAGTATTTAAGGATTAAGTCTTAGCTACTATAGCAGCAGCAGCCCACACTTATGTAGCCATTTAAGGTTTTCAGGGTATCATATACAGCCTCATTTAATCTAAGAATAGAATTACTGGAACAAAAAGTGTTATAAGTTGTATGACTGTGTTGTTCTCCAAAATGTCGATAAAAGTCTGAAATCCCACAAACAGTACAGTAAGTCATCTACAGATCCGCACTCTTGCCAACGTTGGATTTTGTCAGCTTTTGATATTTTTGACATTCTAGGGGTGTAGGGAAGCATATTAAAGTTGTCTCAGTTTGCATTTTCTCTGGGTATTGGAGAAGTTGAGCAACTTTGTTTTGGGGGGGCGTGTTATTGTTATATGTGGCAGTGTGGGATAGTGGCTAGAGATCTAGCCTCAGAGACAGAAAGACCTCTGTTCTCATGTTGCTCCTGATGCATACTGACTGTGTGACCTGGAGCAAGTCACTTAACCTCGTAGTGCTCTGGGTAACTCTGTAAGATGTTAAGCTGCAGAAAAGTTATAGTCGTGCCTTGGTAAAACTTCCCCCAGCCCTGGTCCCCAGGCTTTCCACAATCCCACAATTCAAGTGTGAGCCCCTTATTTTACTGTTCCCAAACCTTAGGATTACATACTGGCCACACATTTGTCTGGTGTCTGGTCATTCTCCATCACCTTGTTACTTTACCTAGTCCAGAGGCGGGGAACCTGCAACCTTGAGGCCACATGTAGCCTTCTGAGTGCTTGGCTGCAGCCTTTTGACTGAGTCCAAGTTTTACAGAATAAATCCTTTTATTAAGGGGATTTGTTCTGTGAAGTTCTGTGAAGAAGGGCTGCATTTGAGGACCGAGAGGGCCATATATGGCCTCAAGGCTGCAAGTTCCGCACCTCTGACTAGTCCTATAAAATAATTTATTGGTATTTTGGTGGCTCTTGTATATAAATCTGATAATTTGGGAAGTATTGACATTTTTACCATATTCATTCAACCGAATCATGAACTTGGGGCACCTCTCCATTTGTTCATTTCTTCACTGACTTTTGTCAAAAACATTCTGAAGTTATATTTGTATGGTCTTTTATATATCTTGATATGTTTGTGTATAAATATTTGATAAATTTTATCATTACTATAAGGAATATTGCCCTTTATATCAATTTCTCTTGATTCTTGGAGGGGGGTATAGAAATACAGATTTATGAGTTTCTCTAGTATTCAGTTAGTTTGCTAGAATCATTTCGATTCATCTTGGATTTTTTTACATGCTGGCCATTACATTGTGAGCTACTCAAGGTCAGGGACTGTCTTTTGCCTTTCTTTGTACCTCAGCACTTAGCACAGAGCCTGGCACACATTATAATAAATGCTTATTGACTGACTGATATCAGTAAACACATATTTTAACTTCTTACTTACTAATGCTCATTATTATTCCTTCAAACATATTTCCTTGCTGCTATTTAAACAGATAAATCTGTCACTTCTCAATGAGCTCTCCCTTCTTCCCCCTAGATCTCTCTGTTACCTAACAAGAGTCCAGTTAGATGTTAGCCATGTCTTACGATGTTTGCTTCACTCATACTTGTGGTCCCTGCTTCTCTAATGAGCAGTGGGGTGGGGCTGGGGATATGTTTCCAGCTAGTCTCCTGAAGTCCCGGTCAGGGTACTGATAGTGTTCTGAGATTTTTCAATATTATTTTCCTTTACAATTTTTGGACTTAAAGACAGTAAGACTTGCATTTAAATTCTGCCTCACTAACTGCTTGTGTGACCCTAGTTGCCCACATTCAGTATTTCAAATTGCTCTTCTCTCATTCTCTTCCAAATATTCTGCAGTCTAGCTTCCCACCTGAACTGAGCTCTCTAAAGTTCACTATGAATTACCTCCTAATTGCCAACTGTAATTGCTTCTCCTCTACGCTTATCTTTATTGACCTTTGGCATTTGACACCATGGATTACCTTCTCCTCCTGTGTATTCTCTCTTTTTAAGATGCTGTTCTCTTGTGGTTTTCTTATCTGTCCAACTCTTCCTTCTCTGTCCCCTTTGCTGGTTCTTCATCCACATCGTGGTCACTAACTGTGGGTGTCGCCTGGACCTCTGTCTTGGGCTGTTTCTTCTTCTCTCTGTTCTCTTTTACTTAGTGATCTCATCAGCTCCCGTAGGTTCAAATGACATCTCTATGCCGATGATCTATCTGTCTAGTCCTAAGCTAAATCAACTACCTCTTGAACATTTCAAACTGGATGCTCGATGGGCATCTTAGACTCATTATGCCCAACACAGAACTCAATTTCTTTACTGCAAAATCCTCTCAGCTTTCCGAGTACTGTAGAAGCCACCACTATGCTCCCAGTCCTCTAGGCTCACAACCTTAGTGTCACCCTCAACTTCTCACTCTCACTCAACATTCATACCCTTCTACCGTCACAATGTCTTTCTCATAATGATCCTCTTTATGCTTTGCTCAGGCCCTCATTGCTTCTTGCTTAATTGCTCTCTCTGCTTCACATGTCTCCATCTGGCTTCTAGCAAAATCCCAAGGTGATTTTTTAAGTATGGATCTGACTACATCATACTCCCTCCACACACTGAGTGCCAATGGCTCCCTGTTGCCTTTAAGATCCAATATGAACTCTTTGCATTTAAAACTCTCTATAAACTGGTCCCTTTCTATCTTTCAAATCTTCTTAAACTTTACTCCTTTATATATGCCCTCTGATCTACCTACACTGGCTTGTTCACAGTCCCTTGAGCATGACATTCCATTTTCTGACTTCATGCCCTTGCACTGGCTGTCCCCCATGCCTAGAGTGTCCTGCCCCCCTCATGTCTGCCTCTTAGTTTCCAAGACTTCTTTCCTTTAAGTCTCAGCCCAAATCCCATGTTTTGTGGGAAGCCTTTCCCATATCTTCCCACTGGTTAGTTCTAAATCCTCCCAAATTGTCTTCTATCTTTATCTTGTAGGTATATACTTCTTTATATTACTCTCCATTGAAATGTAGACCTCTTGAGAGCAGGGACTGTTTTTGCCATGTTTTTGCATCTCTAGCACTTAGTAATGTTTCTGGCACAAGGTAAGATAATATATGCTAGTTTATTGACTTGATGGGCAAGTTGGTCAACCTCTCTTAGCCTCAATTTCCTCATCTGCAAAATAAAGATAATGACAGCATTTACTTCAGAGGGTTCTGGTGAAGATTAAATGAGATAATACATGTAGTAATTTGGTACATCTTAAGGCATTCTATAAATGCTAGCTATTAATATCATCTATGATTATTACTATGGCCATCAAATACATTGTTTTCCTAGGGTTTTTTTTTGTTATGCATCAGTTCATGTAAGTTTTCCCAAGTTTTTTTTTCTAAATTCTTATTTGCCCTTGGTTTCTTTTTCAGGCTTTATCTTATTTTTTTAATCTTATTATTTTATTGCTAGAAATAAGATTTCAGGTGAATCTATTGTTATCTTACTTCTAGCAATAAGATTTCTAAAACAATGTTAACTACAAGTGGTGAGAGTGGTCATTCTTGTTTAACACTTGTTCTCAATTGAAGACTTAGAATATTTTTTATCGTATACATTATTAGCATGAGGTTTCATATATACGTGTGTGTATAGATGTGTGTATATGTATATGTATGTATATATGTGTGCATATATGTATGCATGTATATGTGTGAATGTATGTACATATATGTGTGTGTATGTATGTGTATGTATGTATACATGTGTATGTGTATATATTTATATATATTATATATAATGTATGAATATAGATAGATCTATCTACTAAAATAGTCACAGGACCTTTTTGTAATGTGATAAAAAAACAAGAATATTTTATTTTATATAAGGTTTTCTTTATATCTAATGATATAATCATTTAGTTTTTATTTCTTGTGATAATAATTATCACATTGTTATTTGTTTGTTTGCTTTTTTACCCCTGCTATTAAACCATCAGTTCATTCCATTGATAACATATACTGGATGATAATAGATTTTTATTTTGGCAGGGGATGTATTGCCGTCACCTGATATATTTGATCTCATTAATACAATTGCTATAATTTTTATTCTCAGTTCTGTTTGGTTTAAGGATAAATGCTATATTTGCCTTGTGGAAAGAGTTAAATAGCCAACCATCTTCTATTTTGAAACAATTGATGAAAATATAAAAAGAAACACTCGATCAGCATAAATGTTATTTGTTCCCTAAAAGTTTGCAAAGATCCCATCAATCTGGGCTGTGTCTTAGGCTGGGGTGTGTCTATGCAGGCAGTTCTTTCATGGCCTCTCTGATTTCTCTTTCTAAACTAGTTGCTTTAGGTTGTTCAAAATTTGTTTCATTAGTGGTCATATTATGTAATTTTGTAGATAGTCACTAATTTTTTTAGGTTCTTTAATTTGTTGATCTAGAGTCATGTATAATTATCTCTGATAACTTCCTTAATTTGTTTTTCCGCACTTAAAATTACTCTTTTCTCATTCCCAGTTTTGTTGATTTGGTTTTGCTTTTATTCAACTTACTAATTGTTTATCAGTTTCACTCATCTTTTTTTTTCACCTTTTTTTAAAGGGCTCTTGAAATTATCTTTTACATTGTTTTCTTATTTTCAATTTAATTGATCTTTACATTGATCTTGTTGATTTCTTTTCAGCTTTCTGTTGATCAGTCCCTTTTTTACCTTGTTTGGGTGCAGCCTCAAATAATTTTTCTTTCTTTCTTATTAATATAGGAATTTAGCACCATGACTCTACCTCTGAATATGAGGTTTGGTTACATCCCAAAGATGTGTCTATCCAGGATCAGTAATGTAATTATCTTTGATTTGCATTTGTTATTATTTTTAAAATTTCCTCTTTCAGTCATTTAATTGGCTGTTTAAACATTTCGCCAGGGAGGGGTGTATGTTGCACCTTTGTTTATTTCATCATATTTATTGTACATTTTATTGAATTTTGATCTGTGAAAACATAGGATCTCTGCCTTCATATACCTATATGTATATATTCCCTATATAATATGGCCCACTATGTCTACAGACTCTACAGATGCTGAGAAAGAAGATCCCAACCTCATTAAATTTACGTTCTCCTCCCATGTCGTTAGTTCTAGGTTTTTTTTTTTAATATTCTATTAAGCATTGTCATCTCATGTTTAAACTTTTGTTGAATTTATCATATACTGATTAGGAGATGTTAAAATCTCCAGATATTATTTTCCATCTACTTCATCTCACAAGACTATGAGATTTTCTTTTATGAATTTTGCTGCAGAATTACTAGGTGCACATATATATTTGAATGATGTCCTTTCATTTTGTCTAGGCTCTTTTTTTGATCATGGCTTTTCAATATCCATGGATATCTAATAATTTTTAAATTATCTTTCCTGGATCTATTTTCCAGGTCAGTTGTTTTTCCAATGAGATATTTCACATTGTCTTCTATTTTTTCATTCTTTTGGTTTTGTTTTATAATGTCTTGATTTCTCATAAAGTCACTAGCTTCCATTTGCTCCATTCTAGTTTTTAAGGAAGCATTTTCTTCAGTGAGCTTTTGGACTTCCTTTTCCATTTGGCCAATTCTGCTTTTTAAGTCATTCTTTTCCTCATTGGCTTTTTGGACCTCTTTTGCTGTTTGGGTTAGGCTATTTTCTAAAGTGTTATTTTCTTCAGTACTTTTTGGGTCTCCTTTAGCAAGCTGTTGACTTGTTTTTCATGATTTTCTTGCATCGCTCTCATTTCTCTTCCCAGTTTTTCCTCTACTTCTCTTACTTGCTTCTCAAAATCCTTTTTGAGCTCTTCCTTGGCCTGGGACTGATTCATATTTTTCTTGGAGGCTTTGGATGTAGGAGCTTTGACTTTGTTATCTTCTTCTGGTTGTATGTTTTGATCTTCTTTGTCACTGAAGGAAGACTCTATGGTCTGACTTTTTTTGCACAGTTTGCTCATGTTCCCAGACAATTACTTGAATTTTAAACTCTTTGTTAAGGTAGGGGTCTACTTCTAGTGTGGAGAATGTACTGTCCCAAGCTTTGGGGGTTTTGTGCAGCTGTTTTCAGAGATACTTGTAGGGACATGTAAATTTTCAGTTCTTGCAAGGTGGTATGATAAGGGGCGAGGTGTTTACACCTTTCCTGGCCTGTGCTCTGGTCTATGAATGACCACAAGCACTCTTTTCTGTCTTGGAATTGTGAGAAGGATTTTCTCTTCAGCACCACTACAAGCTCCACCACACCAACACTCCTCTTTGCTCCAGGACTTCACCCAGAACTGTGACCCAGATCCAAGCAGGGGCAAAGCAAGAGATTCCTGGCTCACTTCCAGCAAAGAGATCCCTGCAATCCCCTTATGATCAGCTGCTTGATCCCACCTCTGTATGTGGGCCAACAGCTCCAGAAGCAGCTGCCATCCGGGGCTGTGCTGGGACTGGGATTAGGACCAGGACCAAGCTTCTATCTCACTATGGTCACAGACCTTTCCTACTGACTTTCTAAATTGTCTTTGGCATTTGTGTGTTAAGAAGTCTGGAAACTGCCACAGCTGCCCATGAGTTAGTCTTCTGAGGCCTGCTCCAGGATCACTGAGGCCTGGTCTTTCCCTGTGTGGCCCACGCTGAACTGCGTTCCTCTCAGCCCAGTGCAATAGACCTTTCCAATTAACCATCCAAGTTGTCTTGGGCTGTACATTTGCTTCACTCTATCTTTTTGTGGGTTCTGCTGCTCTAGAATTTGTTTAAATCCATATTTATGGGTATTTGGAGTGGTTTTGGGGGAGAGCTCAAGCAAGTCACTGCTTTTACTTTGCCATCTTGGCTCTGCCCCCTGTCCTTTCATTTTGAATAAACCTTTTAGCATAATATAATGTTCTTTGGCTCTCATATTTTCTGGTTTGAATTTAATTCTAACTGATATCATTAGTGCTATGCCTGTATTTCCTGATTTGATAGTAATATGGTTAATTTTAGACCAGTCTTTCATTTTGAATCTATTTAAATATTTCTGAATTAGATATATGTTTACTGTCAACAGAGTACTGTTGGGGTCTGCTTTTAAATCAATTTGGTAATTCTTTTGAGGTAATTGGAGGGGGGGTTAGCTTATTTGTACTTAGTGATAATAATTGTTAGATTTTTCTTCTCTTTAGTCATTCTCTTGAAAGGGAATACATACACTCGTATCTTTTTCTATTACTAATCCAAACTTAACAGAACTATTCTATTAATAACTATATAGATTACTTTAATTTAGATTTCCCCTTTATCAAAGATAGGAACTTTGCTTTGGGGTTATACTGATCCCTGGTCACTTTTTTCTTTCAGTTTCTCTAAAACACTCTTCTGAAACCTCTGTGATTTAGTCAGTGCATTGCTCTGAGACTCCTCATATTATGCTAGCAATTATTTTATCTTGATTATTTTAAATACTTATCTTTTTGGTTAGGAAACTTGTCATTAAATATGTTCCTATAAGGGGATATGTCTTTGTAAACTTTTCAAAGTCTATTTACTTTTCAAATAGCCATCTCTTGTCTTCATAAAGCACATTGGGTTTGCTTAGAAGATAAGCATGGGCAATTAATCTAGAATTCTTAATTTTGAAAATGGTATAGTCCAATGTTTACAACCTCCTTCATCCTGCTGGAAAAGTCCGCTGTGATCTTAATTGTATTTCCCTGATAAATGATTTTTTTCACTTGTGGCAGCTTATCTCACGACTTCCTTGCTTTCTAGCTTTGAGTTTAACTATAATGTATATGATCTTGGGTTCCTCCTAGCAGGTCATTCTGAGAATTATTTCTCTCTATATTTGGACAATTGCTTTTGTCAAGTCTTGGAATTTTAGGGGATTTCTGGAAATGTAATAGTCAGATTCTTTGGTTTTTTTAATTTTTCTGGGACATCAACAAGGTTGCTGTATCCTAGTGTATCCTCCAGGTCTGTATGTTTTCTAATAGTTTGTACAACTCAATGATTGTGTGTGTGTGTGTGTGTGTGTGTGTGTCTGTGTGCCACTTCTATGTTCTACTGTGGTAAATCACTTGCTTCTCTTGATGCATATGGGTTGGAGGGAGGTGAGTGGGTGGTTGCAATTAGATTTTCCATGTTGGACATTTCCTTCATTAGTTCCTCTAATTCTTAATTTTCACATCTAATGTTCTCTTTTCTTCAAGCTCTTCTTTTATTGGGCCCTGTAATTTTCTTAGCATTGTCATCTTGCTTAATTTCTTCGAATGTGTCTTTTATCTACCTGGGGACATAATGAGATATCTTGCCTGTTTTCTTGGACCACTGCCATTGGTTCTTTTTTCAGCACTCTAAGTTGGTTCAGTGGCTCATTTAAAATCCTGCATGGTTTTCACTCATGCTGATGTCTTATTTTGTTCCTTTTAAAAACATGTTTACCAGAGTGACTAGATATAGGCCGTTATGTTAAACTTTGGTATAGTGAAAATAGCACTTAATTTTCAACTGTAGGATCATGTGGTCACAGATTGAGGACTAGGAGGGATCTTAGTGATCATGAAGTTTGACCCCACTGTCTTCCACTTTGTAGCTGAGGTAACTGGGGCAGAGATAGGTCCTATGACTTTTCCAGGGTCCTTTTGACTTTAAGTATAATACACTAGGTGGAAAATATGGGTTACAGTCCTGGCTCTTAATGCTTTTGTGCCTTGGAGAAGTCTCTTCACCTGCCTTAGCCTCTAAAATGAGTCTAAGCATGTTAGTCAGTTAATCAACCAGCATCTATTAAGTGCTAGACATTATGCTAAGTGCTAGAAATATCAAGAAAGGCAAAAACAGTCCCTGCTATCAAGAAGTAGATGGATGATGAGAGAGGAGGAGGAGGAGAAGGAGTTCATGACAAAGAGCCTCATTTTTTTTTCAGTTAAGAACGAGGTTAGGGCTTCAGCTGAGGGGTTAGGAGGACAGGGCACCATGGGAGTTTTGAAGAGACAAGTTTTAGAAAGGTTGCTGTGGCATATCAAATTAATTAGGAAGGAATAGAATGTTTGACTTTCAGCAGTGAGGGCTAGCTTAAGAGTAGATAGCAAATATTTGTAGTGAACCAAGTCAGTGGTTTTGTGATTTCTTCCAGCTCTTTGATTTCTTCAGCAGCACATGATTAGAATAATCAAGTTGATGAGGCCTCAAAGTTATCCCTAGTAAATTATTACTCCATAGGTTATAAAATACCAACAAGATATATAGATATCTATTGTTAGATGGGGTGAGAAGCAGCCATTGAGTGAAGTGAAATAATAATAATAATACTATAATTACAGTCCTAATCACAAGGAGATGATTAATAACTGACATTTATACAGTGCTTTAAGGTTTTCAAAATGCTTTCTGTATATAATCTCCTTTGATCTGCACAACATCCCTGTGAGCTAGATGCTATTAATACTAACAAAGAAAGTAAGTGATGGTTTGAGGCTGAGGCAAAGTAAAAGCATGTGTTATCATCTTCTAGCTCTAACTCTGATGATATTGTGGTCCAGGCTCTGAGGGTCTTCATCCTCACTCATATGGTAGAGGTAGGCTTATTAAATCTCCCCTTGGGGTTCTAGAGGTAGCCTTGAGAGGTTAGAGTTATCTTTCTAATACTATCTGGCTCATGAGTCCCCACTGGTGTGCTTCTTCAGATAATTATGAATTGATTACCAATTAGTAAGCTAGACATAAGTAGCTTTTAAAAAGGGGTGTTTATTAAGGAAGAATAGTAAGAACCATTGGTAGAAAATATTCCTTCAAAGGTCTTGGACA
The DNA here is from genome assembly GCF_003287225.1 of Phascolarctos cinereus. Classification (NCBI taxonomy): domain Eukaryota; kingdom Metazoa; phylum Chordata; class Mammalia; order Diprotodontia; family Phascolarctidae; genus Phascolarctos; species Phascolarctos cinereus. Next base: position 68,550,271 of record NW_027555736.1, on the reverse strand, counting down.
CACTCTGTGACTTTTAGTATGTATAGAGTCTAAGAAGCACATATGGCAAGGAAATAACTCACAAAGGGGTACTTCATAGCTCCTGGGTTCTAGAAATGTTTTTCTTCCCTTTGTCAGGTTCTCAAAAAGTTCCCCTTAGACTTGGTGTAGCATCTTTCCTGGACTCCCTGTGGGGCCATGGATTTATCATTCAGTCTGTTCTTGGTTTCTAATGCATACCCTCTTGCCAGTCACTCCTATCTGAAGGGATGATGCTACAATGTGGATGGGAAGCTGGGAAATTCTCTGGACCTTTGAAGTTCACAAAGTCTTCCTCCAGTCAAAAGGAGAGAAAGAAGCAGATCTAGGCAAAGGTCAAAGCTGATGAACTCTTCTCCCACACAGAAGTTCCTTTTCAGGGATTTCGTTGAAATGCTCTCCTGGTTCATACTCATGCTCAAATTCTCAGGCCTAAAGTGGCTTGACATTTTATAGACAACTCCAAGGGTTTGGCCAAGTTTCCTTGGCCAATCCAAATATGTTTCTGAGGCAAATCACTCTAGTTCAGTGGTGGGGGCCACTAAATCATACATAAAGATCCGTGTGGGCTGCATGTTGATTTAGAAAACCACACATTAATATTATCTTTGTTCCATTTTATTTTTATTTGTTTTGTTAAATATTTACCAGTTACATTTTAATTTGGTTTTGGCCACATTCAGGAGTGTAGTAGGGGACCTACAGCTGCATATTTGACACGTGTGCTCCAGCTGATCAAGGGATTTCTATACTTACTCTAATGTCATTGGCTGAGTTATATCTTCACTTTATTAAGACATCACATGTATATTAAATGAGGTGGGATGATTTGATTGATTTACTCAACTGAACCCAACCCTTACAATATCTTCATGAGCCATAGATCTAGAATGGGAAGGGACTTCAATGGCCATGTAGTTCAGCCTGAGCTCTTTCAGTTGATCAAATCGAGGCCCAAGGTAACATAGATAAGTCCCATTGATGATGTGTCCAAATCATTTACAATGGGAAGGAAGAAGTAATATAATATTTGGCAGATAATTCTCTTTTTTCCTTTATTTTTCAGAGTTGGCTACCCAGTGATCCCCCGGAGACAATACATAGGTAAGACTTTTAACTTCTTAGGGGAATTATTGCAACTAAACCAGTTGGATTCTGAGGATAAAACTGGTTAATTTAATATGAGAGACTCTGAGGTAGGAAATAGTGACATTTTAAAAACAGAAAACACTCTCCAAGGGTACATATCCTTTTAATTTCATAGTTCATTAAATCATGTCATGTCTCTCCTTTAACTTTAAAAAAAAAGTTTTAGCACTGCTAATCATTTAGGATAAAGAGGTTGGATCTGTAGGAGTAGAAGGAGTAATTAGTGAAGAATGATTTAGAAGAACATGAAAACTGAAAAACACACTCACTCTGTGAGTTTTAGAGTAGAAACAGACCTTAGAGAGCTACCTAGTTGAATTACTTCATTTCATAGTTAGGGAGCCAAAATTTTCTGTGAACAACAGAGAGGATTAAATTTCTAGGTTTTCTGATTTTAATAACAATAATAATAACAATAACAATAATAATAATGAGAGCTGGCATTTCTATAGTGCTTTAAGGTTAACAAAGCACTTTAGAAATATTATCTCATTTAATCCTCACAACAATTCTGGAAAGGAGGTACTATTACAGTCATCCCCATTTGATAGTTGAAGAATTTTCCCAGGGTCACACAGATAGTAAGTACTTAAGACTAGATTTGAATTCAGGTCTTCATAAATCCAAGACTAATGCTCTATCCACTACTACTAGCTGGCTAACTAGACTTAGATCTACTATTATTCCAATATGTTTCTTTTAGGTTACTTCTAATGCTTTGTATTAAGGCATGACTAGGTCTCAATTCATGTGAATAATGAATCCCCTGAAGTGGCAGCATTATTTGAATTCCTATTGCATATTTCCATTGGGCTAGAACCAATAACTGTATTTGAAATAATTATACCTTTGAATAGTGAGAATTCAAAAATGGGGACCATAGGGGGAATTCATTATTTGCACTAATTTGGACCTGACTGTAATACTGTCTGAGAGGTAATATGTTACAGGGGATAGAGAGGCAATCTTAGAGTCAGTAAGACCTAGGTTTCAGCTATACCTCTGACATCCAGAGTATTCCAAAAGTCTTAGTATGATTTAAATCTACTAGTCTTTTGGGACACCCTGTAAGTGACTATGACCCAGAGCTTAACCTCTAAATGTTCCAGGCAGCTTCTGAAGTGCTAAATTTTAGAGCAAGTATCCATTTACATCAGTAGAAGGAGTTTCCTCATGGGGACTTCCTTATACCGATGAAGTCACAGTTTTGTCCAGCTCACCTCTCCCTCCAAACTACCTAGTTATTTTTCTCCTCAGCTGTATGAATGAAAAGGATGTGTGGGACTGCTAAGAGACTGCTATAGATATCTAGATTTCTTTACCTACCTGGAGCTGTGTACATATAAATACATATATGAATATTCATATAGCTAGGTCTTAATTAGTGTGAATAATTAATCCTTTGAAATAGTCCTATATATTCAAATTCATACTACTTGAAGTTATAATTATATAAAATATGGTTATTGGTTCCAGCCCACTGGAAACATGCAGTGGAAGTTTGAATAATGCAACTATTTCAGGGAATTCACACTAATGAGACCTAGCTGCATGTCATTCCAGCCATAAACATATATAGTCTATTCTTGTGATTTCATTGTTGCAAGGAACTCCTTGGGGTGGAAACACCCTCTGCAGATTTAGATTGGAAACTGGTCTAATAATTTAATGGTTGCTGTTTTAGAGCAGGAGTCTTTAATCCGAGGTCTATGACCTTGTTTTTAAAATATTTTGATAATTGGTTTCCTTTGTAATCACATGTATTTTATTCAGTTAATGGGCTACGTAGATTTTACCAGGCTTCAAAGGTGTCCATGATACAAAAAAAAAAAAATAAAAATTGAGAACCCTTTACTTAGGGAATTGCCTGAGGAAAGGAGAGTTTAAGTGACTTGCCCATGGTTAAGTAGCCAGCATGTGTCAGGGGCATGACTTGAATCCAAGTCTTCTCAGCTCAAAGATTGCCCACCTAATTCACTGTCAATGACCTTTCATACATAACATGGGTCTATTTTAAGTTAAGTAGCAAGGCTGTGTTCTAACAATTAACAGAGCCTGAGCATGATCATCTTATCAATCAAAGGCCATTGGAAGGACAAGAGCTAGTCTTGCTAACTGAAAAAATGAAAGATTTTCTGAAGCAGTTTTGTGTCAAGAATGAAGGATAATTTTGGCAGAGACAAAGTTTGAGAAAGCAGTCTTGGGTGGATCCCTATAAACACAAGAACATCTCATTTATTCAACATTGTCCCACAGTGAAGGAAGAACTCTGCAAAGATGAAGTCACCATGTTTACTTTATACACCCAACTTTTATTTTCCTAACTTTGGATAGAAATCTTTTAAAGATGTACTTTATACAACCTTGCTTCCTTAGACAAAGTATAATGAGCATATTTTAAACTTTTCCTAATGACTTCTTGTTTCTGTCACAATGCCTATCTCTAATGGCCCATTTTCCTTATCTTTTCCTTTTTTGTTTTTCTGTTTGCCTCCCCTGCACTTCATTAGCCAATTTCCCTTTTTAGAGTTCCGGGCCATGGGATTCTGGCTCTCCTAGTTCTGATTCTTTGAACTGTCTTCTTGTGTAATCTGGGATGTACATCAAACTATGTATAGCTCTCCTTTTCTTATCTATTGCAAAAGCTGACTGCATGAATTGTAGCTTCCCTGCTAAAGCAAGGTGAGGCTCATTTACCCTGTTAGGAATTCCTAGCCTCAAAGGAAACTCAAAATAGAAAAGCTCCCCTGATCTAGGACATGGTGTTTCCATTTGGAGAATCATAGAAGAGGTAAGTTTAAGGTTCAGGGAGTTTGAGTTCAGGGAGATACTGCATTCTGGTCTGCAAATGGGAGCTTCTGCAATTCCATCTAAGCTGTGGTCACATATTTTTCAACCTAACATTTAAGTGTGTAGATCTAGGAAAGAGAGAGCTGAATTTGGAAACCTAGGAAGACCTAGTTTTGGATATTATCACCTTAGACACTAGCCATGCGTCCCTTGACAAGACATTTAACATTTTTTGTGCCTCAGTTTTCTCATTTGTAAAATGAGGAGGGTTGGACTTAATAACCTCTAAGGTCCATTCCAGTTCTAGATTTTTGATCCTCTGGTTCTTTCTTGTAATACCTGAAATAAATCAGAAACTAGATGGCAATGGTTCATATTAACCTATTGCCCATGTTGTCTCTCTGGCACAGAACCTTGCACAAACAATCTCATCTTTAAGTACTGGATCTATTGGCTTCTCCCAAAAAATCTCTTTTCTAATGCAGAGAAGGGATGACAACATGGTGCAGTGGAGAAAACTGTAGAGTTATTGAATTAGAAGCCTGTGTGATATTGGGCAGGTCATTTATCATCTTTGGGACTGAGTTCCCTCAGCTTTGTTCAGCTCTATAGTTACGATACAAATGTATGATCTGTGACTTTAGAGGGGTGCAGAACCATGCCAATAAAATGTTTATACCTGCCAGGGCTCTTTCCTCATTGTTCCTTAAAAGTTGATGTTAGGTAGAAGGGTATCAGAACTCAGAGTTGCCTATGTTCTCAAGATTCAGAGCAGCAAGGAAGTTCATCAGCCTCCCCCAGACCCAGTCCCCTGTCTTTCCATGTTCCCACAGTTCAAATGCAAACCCCTTACTCCACTGCTCTCAAACCTCAGATTACATACTGGCCACACATTTGTTGGGTGTCCAGTCATTCTCTGTCATGCAGACACACTGATTTATAAGACACTCTCTCTACTTCCAGACAATTGCATTGACACTCTGATCCGCATTTTATCATCAACACTGCCCACATTCTAATTCATTCATTTCACAACCCTATCACAAATATATGCACGGGCCAAGTCTTACTTCCACACTAAACTCAGCATCCAGAGTCTGTTTTGATGATCTTTTGCAGTCTGGGGGCTAACTAACAATTACCAGCAGCTGTGAACCCCCTTTACATTCTGTACTCAGCAGTCCGCCTTTTAAATTGTGTGTTCTCAGAGTCTAAGACTTTTATGCTGGGCACGGACTCCTCCCTCTCCTACGCATATCAGAAGTTTCTCCCTTCCTTCAAGGGAACTCAAGTTCTTCTGTTTTCTCCTGTCTACTCCCAGTTGCTTTTAGCACTTCCTTGGGCCCACCTTCCCTAATTATTCATCTCTATGTTGTTTCTTTTCTATTATATTGTAAACTCCTTGAAAGTGTGGTCTGTGCCACATTCATCTTTGAATTCATAGAGCCCAGGGCCTTATCCATGGTGATTAATAACTTGAATTGAGTTGAGTAAATGAGAATAACCAATCCAGGCTATGATGAAAATAAGGCATGAAATACCTTGTGGGGGCACAAAAAAGAGGACTGTTATTTTCCTGGCCAGGCAGCTATCCATATGCCTTATTAAGTTTTAAGAAGCTCTATTTTTTATCAGACATTCTTGCCTAATGTCTCCTTGTTCTAGTTGAACTTCATCTCTGTATATAACCCATTGGTCAGATTCTTATAGTATTCCAAGGGCAGAGGTTCCCAGAGCAGCCACACTGCCATTACAGGGGAGGAGAAGAAGAAATTGAAGACTAGTTCTAAGTCATCTGACATTTCTTACATTCTTATTACCATTTCTGCCTGTATTAAGCTTGTTTAATACAGCCCTTCTTATCTTTTGAGTACAGGTGAATCCCTTCACATCTTTTTGAAATATAATGCTACTCTGCTCTACCTTCCACCCAATTCCATTCTCTTGGGTATGATACATCCTTTAATTACCATATTCTGGTCATGAATGGCAACCCTGCCAAATCTTAATGATATCATAAAGTCATATTAAAGGGAGGAAGAAGGAAGGAAACATCATTTATTAAGCACTTGCTCTGTTGCATGTATTGTACTAAGTGCTAGGCATACCAACACAAGCAAAAAAAAGAAATGTCTCCCCTCAGAAAGCTTACATTCTAATTGGGGAAGAGAACACACAAGGGTGCTTGCTGTAAAGGAATTGGGGAGGAGGGAAGGAAGAAGATTCTCTGTGAGAGGGGAATGGTTTTGAGTCCCAAAATATCAGGGACATAGCCAGATGAATGAAGTCAGGCAGCTTGAGCCCTTCTGCAAAATGGAGGCTCCAGAAGGAGCTCACCAATGGGAAAAAGGGTTATGGGCCAGCCTTGTAGAAGAATATTCCTGAGTGAGCAAGCCACACGAGTGATAGGCTATTCTAGGGCAAGGAGGCTTCAGACATCAAGGAAAATTCCAGGATGAGGCTGGAGAGTAGAGAAGGCAAAATTTTTAAATCCAGGATGTCAGGGCCAAACCAGGAGATTATTGGCTACTCTGTATTGAGATCTTGAAGCAATGGCATATCTGAGCAGATGTGTGTTTTTTCCCTTCCACTGTTACTTCCTGTAGATTGCTTAGCACTTCTCTCACTTTTCCATTTCATTTCCAGCAGACTTGCCCTTCCCCTCCCACCATCTTCACTTTTTTTAAAGGTATTATTTTCCTCCATTAGCATGTAATATCCTTGAGGATAGAGGCTTTGTATTATTTATTTGTATTTGCATGTCCAGCTCTTAGCACAGCATTTGGAACAGATAAGTGCTTAATAAATGCTCTATCTACTTATCTATCTTTCTGTCTATATATCTATCTACTTATCATATATCTATCTGTTACCTACATCTATCTATCCAATTAGCATCTATCTACACACACACACACACACGGATATAGGTGTATAAAACATATACATATAATGTATGTTATACATTATACATTGGATATATATGTATATGTATGTATACATATGTGTATACATATGCTATATATATATGTATATATATATATATATATTCTACAAGGTACTCATATGTATGCATATATAAAGGACATGATACAGACAGAAGAGGAGAAAAAGGACCTCAGAATTTGGGGCTATATATCCGTATTCTCCTTTTCTTTTGTATCATGTTCTTTTACCTTTTGCCCTTCTGATCTCTATGCCTCTGGATTTCCATTCCCTCTGTTTCTTTTGAGTCTTTGTTTTCCCCCTGGGTGTTTTCTTCCCTCCTCTGAGGGCACACTCCAAGTTGTCTGATATGCAGGAGTGCAGAGAGGCATTCCTGAAGCCCTTCAAGCTGCTCTAGCAGGGAGTGACCTTTGCAGGAATCATATAGCAGCTTTTGATTGCCAGTGGCATCACCATTGAGGCATATGCTCTGCAGGTCGCTATAACAATCTACCTGATTGCTATACTTGCTCAAAATGCATATGAATCTATATGCCAGCGTGGTTGATCAGTATTCAGTATTGGGACGGAGTAAGGGAGTCATTGTGAATGACAAATTTGGAGAGTCAAACTTGGATAGCCTTCCCTAGAATTTATTCTCATTGCCTTCAACTTGGGACAACTTGGGTTTATAGTTAAGTTTATGGGAGTGATCCCTGTGTGAATGAAGATGTGTACTGAGACTTTAACATCTTTCAATTTACATCATTTTCGAGAAGATATAATCACCCAGTGTGATCTGGTGAGTTTGAAGTAAGAAGATCTGGATTCTAGCTTCTCTGTTACTACTTATACAATATTGGCAAATTATTTCTTCTTTCTGAGCCTCAGTTTCCTTATTTGTAAAAAGAGTATCCAACTAGAAGGCCTTTAATTTCCGTTCAGGTTTTAGAGTCTTTAGGGTTTATCTTGAGTTTTTTGTTTTATTTTGTTTTGTTTTTACTACTGAAATACAAATGAAACAAAGGCCTTATACATATCCTTTTCTTGTCAAATACTCTGTTTTGGGACTTCAAAATTTCTGCTGACCTTTCTGCCTCATTTAACTATTTGGAGGGAAAACCATAAGATGACTTTGTATCAGATAATGCACTTTTATTCTTCCAAAGAGATCAGAGCTTTTATACATTCCCTTATTAATCTTTGCAATAAATTGCTAATAATAAATAAGTGTTCTGTTTTAGAAAAAAAAATAAAGCATGTAGAGAGTGATTTGAGGTGAGTTACTGTGAGAGATTCTGCGTCATACCTTCTACAAACTAGGTCAGGCAAATTCCATAAGAGTAGGCCTCCTAAATGATTTTCGGGTGTGACAGATGGCTCGCTTCTTCTCATGTTTACGTCACTTCTCTACCCTATGCTGTTGCTGCTCAGTCATGTCTGACTCTTCGTGGTGCCATTTGGGGTTTTCGTGGCAAGATACTGGAGTGGTTTGCCATTTCCTTCTCCAGCCCATTTTACAGATGAGGAAACTGAGGCAAACAGGGTTAAGTGACTTGCTCAGGGTCACACAGCTAATAAGTATCTGAGGCCAGATTTGAACTCAGGAAGATGAGTCTTACTAAGACTCTAGGTCTGGTACTCTATCCACTGCACCATCTAGCTTCCCATTCTGTACCCAAAACGGAGGTAAATTTACCTTACAGGCAAATGACAGTTAAGGTAATCTGTTTGGGGTCTTCTTATTTGTTCATCGGAGCTTCATCTCCCAATCATTACAAATGGAAACCATTAAATGGTAATGAAGTGATGAACAGGGAAGTGAAATGCTAATTAATTACATAAATCATTCTGATTGGCCTAAGAATTGGTGGTTAGTGAGAGCTTAGGAATCTATTGCATTAACAAGTTAAATTTAGAAAAGACATGTATAGCAAACCAATAACAGATACTCATTTGATAGAAGAACATTAGGGATGGTATTCAGAATGCCAAAGCTTTGGCGGGAATAGTACCGGGTTTGGAGTCAGATCACCTGAGATGGAGTCCCAGCTCTGTCACTTGCCACCTATGTGATGTTGGGCAAATCAGTTTCCTTCAAGGTTTCAGTTTCCTTAGCTATAAAATAAAGGAGCTGTTCTAGATCAAAGGTGTCAAACTCAAACAAACTCAGGGGCCATTATACCAAATATTAGGACCCACATGGGCCCCATATTGCCTTTGTTTTAAAATATATTATCTATGTTTTATTATAGTTTTATTTATTTCATTAAATATTTCTTAATTAGATTTTAATCTGATTTGTGCCCTGGGAATATTGTAAGCTGCATGCAGCCTTTGGGCCATATGTTGGACACCTCTAGACTAGATGACCTCCATGGTCCCTTCGAGTTCCAGATCTATGACCTAAGAGAGAAAAAGGGAAGACCACTCAGGTATGGGAAGGTTTTGTCTGTATCATCTTAAACATGTAAACATTGGGGCAAACACCTGGCTTTCTCTAAGGCCCAACTAAATTCCCACCTTTCACAAGAAAACTTCCCCAACTCCTCTTAATTCCAGGGCCTTCCCACTGTTAATTATTTCCTATTTATCCTGTATATAGATTTCTTTGAATGTATTCATTTACTTGTTGTCACCCTTATTAGACTGTAACTCTTTAAGATCATGACCTGTTTTTTTTTGCCCCCTTTTTATATATTCAGCACTTAGAAGAGTACCTTGCTTATTTCATTCAGTTGTTTTTCAGTCATGCCCAACTCTTTGTGACTCTATTTGGGGTTTTCTTGGCAAAGATACTGGAGTGGTTTGCCGTTTCCTTCCCCAGCTCATTTTACAGATAAGAAACTAAAGCAAGTGGGGTTAAGTGACTTGCCTAGGATCACACAAATATTAAGTGTCTGGGGCCAGATTTGAATTCAAGTAGTTGAGTCTTCTTGACTTAAGGCCCAGAATTCTATCCACTAAGCTACCTAGCTGCCCACTTGGCATATAGTAGGTACTTAATAAATGTTTATTAATTGTTTGATTGATAGCAAGAGGTTTCTTTTTCTATCTGGATGTTTTGAGACCCAGCCCAAGTAACCTTTTCTAGAGCAGCTGTACAATCCATATTTATACAATAGTAATGGCAGCTTCTCAGCTGACTCAGCATAGCCTTTGATCTTTTCTAAGGGCATATGAAGTTGTCTATCTAGAGCAGAATAATTCATCTTCTAATTGATGATCTGTGCCATCAATCACTGTGAATATTCCCTCTAACAATGTAAATCCTAACCCATCCCTGCCTTCCTATCCTGTGCAATTCTTGTCCATGTCTTCACATAAGTATGGCACAAGGATCAACCCAACGTGCTGGAAGCCTTCCTTTTTTCCTCTTGCTATTGCAAGGATACCACTGCCATGTGTGGACCAAGTCAGGTCAAGTCAAATCAGTAGGCATTTCTTAAGTACCTGTTAGTCCCTGTTAAGTACCTGTTAAGTCCCAGGTACTATGCTCAATGCTGGGAATACAAAGAATGTCAAGAAATATTCTCTGCTCTCTTCCATTGGTTGTTCCTTACTCTTGCCATCTAACTGATCCCTGTTCTTTTTCACTCACCATTTTTCTGAGCAAGACCTTTATTTCATTTCTTCATTATTCCCCGTTTGCCATTTCTATCAGTCTGCTCACAGCCACCCTGCCCATTTCCATTGCCCTTTGGGTAATACTCATTTTTAACTTTTCAGAGATTGTAGCTTAATTATTAGTACGTTAATAATACCTCCCCTGGCAGACTGGATTTCTAGCAGGTGCACATGCATACACACACACACACACACACACACACACACACACACACACACACACGTTATCAGTTGTCCAAGTGCTTCCAACACTGAATTTTAAAGGTTGCTGTAGGAGGTACAAAACTAGGGAGAATGAACACGTAGGCTTAATTAACAGAGAACGAACAAGAAGGTGTGAGCCGACAATAAGCTTGAATGATAGCAAAGTGTGGGATTCTAATAATAATAACAGTATTCAGGAACCTTACTCACTGGGAGCACAACCATCTTTGAAAACATGAGGCTGTGACTACGTGTTGTGTTGGGAGGGGTCAGAATTTGCCATTTTACCTTTATGGTTGTTATTTTTACAGCAGAAGACTTGAAGAAACAAGATTATGCCCTGCCACCTAGCAAAGCATATTCACCACCCACGGAGGTAAGAACCCAGATCTTCACAGGCTGAAATGCAAAGCTTCGCCATGGGCTGCCAGTTATCCTTCATCGACTGAGATATTCTTTCTTGTGGGGATTATTTTCCTTTTGGCTAGACATTTGTGCTTAAGCTGATCATGCTTTAAATCACAAATCCTCTTAATTTAGTATTGCTGCTTTTGTTTCTGAGTGTAGCAGGTATAGAGGGAGTTTGGCAGATGAGAGAATCATAGAGCTAGAGACTTTATGGTTCAACCTCTTTATTTGACAGAAGAAACCCAGGCCCATAGGGGTTAAATAACTCATCTAAGGTCACATAGGTAGCGAATGGCAAGCCTTGAATTAAAATGCAGGTCCTTGGATCCTAAATTTAGCAGCCTGGTATACAGAAACAAGTGGCATTACCCATCCCCCATGTTAGGGATGAAGAAACTGAAGCCTACAGAAGAGGCTCACATAGCCACAGGGCTAGTAAGTGGTAGAACTGAGCCCCCCATCTACAAATCCAGGACTTTTCCTTCCATGCTGTCCTACTTCCCATACTGAGAGTGGAGGCAGTGAGGAGCTATGGAGTCAGAGGGACTGGGTTTGAATCCCAGCTTTGCCTTTTGCTACCTATGTGATGTTGGTCAAATTATTTAACCTCTGTGAGTCATATCTTCAAAATGAGGGACTTGGTTCCCTTCCAGCCTTGAAATCTATGATCCTTTATAAACAATTCACCAGGTTACTGTAGCAAATCTTGGGATTTTTGGAACTCAAAACCCCTTACATTTTGTGGCTTTCGAGAGAGAGGATGAATGTTCTAATGCTGATTTGGTCTCTACCTTTCCTGGCCTCAGTTTCCTCAAATAAAATTAAGGGGTTAGATGTAAAAGATTCCTTCCATTTTCATATCTGTGATTCTATGGATCACCCAGACCAGCTTCCTAGCTTGATGAAAGTATCCCACGGACATCCTCACCTCCCTTTGCTTTGCTTACTCAACCTTCTGATCTATAAGTAGGGATCTTAAGTAAACTTAACTTTAGAAAGCAATGTCCTATGCAAACGACTATTAATGCAAAAACTACTATTGTGAATTTGGATTGTAAATCAGTCTCTTACGATTTTGGTTCTTGCTAAACTCTGTCCTAGAGCCTGATGTTCCAGACTGAGGTGACAGCATCAAGCTTCTGAACCCACCAGCTGATTATGACTCTAGGAGTCAGACTGTACAACATGAGAAGGAGCTGATGGTCCTTTCTGCTTAACTCAGCCATTTTAGCCACAGAAATTTCAGTATTGAGGAAAGTGTGCTGGTAAAGGAGGGTCATCATAATATGCTTGAATAGGCCCTCCTCTTTATACTGTCAAAGAAATTGTTCCTCAGCAATCTGAAGAGGGTGTATTTTGCTGCTAAACAACTCATGGAATTTATCCAATCTTTGGTTCAATCATTGGATGTCTATTGGCAACCCTGTGAGGAGTGCTTGGAATGTAGGATGTTCGTGGAGTCCTGAGATCATGTGGACTTTCAAACACGGCATGTAACCAGAAAGTGACATCCCTCTTAAAAGGCTGACCCAGGAAGGCCGTCCCTGTGCCCCCTGGGACTGACTTGTCAGCAGCATTTGGTGTCACAGAGACACAGGAAGGTAGCAAGCAAAGGCAGATTTTGGTTATCACTGGATACGGTTTGATTTGCAGGTACTTCAGAGGTTAAATATACGCGTAGAGGCCAGATGGATAGAGAGAAAGAGGAGACTCCTGGAAATTCACTCTGAAGCTGCTTGTCATTTTGCAGCCCATTACACTAAAGTGGTCACCATGGCTCCAGATAATAGACCTGACGTAAATTGCTTGTCTTCTGTATTAAATGACTCTTGCTTCATAAGAAAAATATATTATTTCAGTTTCACTAAAAATGCCTCACTCACAAAGAGTAGAGAGAAAAGAGGAAGGTAGTGAGGTGGTACAGTGGACAGAATGTCAGATCTGAGTTCAAATCCTGCTTCAGAGACAAGCTGTATGACTCTAGGCAAGTCACTTGACCTTGCTAAGCTTCGGTTTTCTCATCTGTAAAATAAGGATAATAATAGCATCTGCATCATAAGGTTGTTGTGAGGCTCAAGTGAGGTTATATATACATATATATATATCTATATAACATATCTATATAAATATTATATATATGTACATATATACACACTATATATATAATTTCACACACATATATAGTGCTTTATAAACCTTAAACACTATGTAAATGCTATTATTATTATTATTACTATCATTATTGTTTAGTTGTTTTCAGTTATGTCCAACTCTTTATCATGCCATTTTGGATTTCTCTTGGCAAAGATACTAGAATGGTTTGCCATTTCCTTCTCCAGTTCATTTTACAGATGAGGAAACTGAGGAAAACAACATGAAATGACTTGTACAGGATCACACAGCTAGTAAGTATCTGAGGCCAGATTTGAACTTTGGAAGATGAGTCTTCTTCATTCCAGGCCTAGAACTTCTATTCACTGTGCCATCTAGCTGTCATTATTATTATTATTATTATTATTCATCATCATCATCATCATCATCATCATCATTATTATTATCATTATTAATTATTATTAGTATTACCACTACTACTACTACTACTACTACTACTACTACTACTGTTATTATTATTATTATTATATGTCCTTTTTTCAATCAAAGGAAAAATCAGGGATCTTTTGAGATATTTCCAAAGCTCAGGCCATTTGGAACATAGAAAATTAGAATTAGGGCTAGGTGGCACTGTAGAGACTATTTAGTTGGACCCCCTCACTGCAAGGGTGAGAAAACTAAAGCAGTATTGTCTCAATGGAAAGAACACTGGAACTCTGGAGTCAAAGGCTTACGGACTTCTCGAGTGCTAGATAGGAGCTCAGAATCCATTTAATCCACCTCTTCCCTTATTTTTACGGATAAAGAAGCTTAGGAGGATGTGAGTTCATATATCACCTCTGATGCTTACCTGAAGGCCCATGGGCAAATCACTTAAAGTCCTTGATCCCCAGTTGGAGCAGGTGGCCTTTGAGGCCCTTTTCAGCTTTGCATTTGTGATCATAGATATAATCTCAGCCAAGAGAATTTAAGTGGCTGACCTAAGGTTTCATAGTCAGTTCTATAGAGTCAACTGGTCCCTCTGTTTTGGAAAAAAACATCCTATCTATTGCTTAGTTCAACATATTCAATAATCTTTTTCTCCCTTTTGTGTCACAGTCTTCTATTCTCCAACCTCCTGGTGCTGGTCAAGATTACTCTCTGCTTCTACAGACCATTTTTCATTTTCGTTTTCTGACCTTCTGCTTTTTTTTTTAAAGGGAAGACAAAGTAGAAAGCCATTACTTTTTAATTTTACTTCCTATTATAGAAGCAAGATCAATTTTCATTTTGAGCATAGTTAACTATTACTTGAACGTGATAAAAGTACGTCACACTCTTTGCTGAAAATGGGTTCCTCAGTTCTTTCTTCCTTCTTTCTAGTAGCTCCTAGGAGTTTGTGTGAATCTTTCACACTGGAGTTACCACTTTCCTTTTCACCTCATTAGTGATTTCTCATCTGTTAGTACATTGACAATCAAACCCAACTTTCTTTTTATAATTGTACTAGCCTCTTAGCTATTTTGTCTTGCCAATTTCCTTCTCTTTCTCCCCAGTCCTCCAAATTCTCAAGTTTTCTTGTATTTCCCCTTGACAAATTCAATCTTTGAACATCTTCACAATTCCCAAATCCTTCAAAATCTCCTTCATAATTCCTTATCTTCCCTGAAGCTGGGAGTAGAATATGGTATATGATTAATAAATGTTTACCTGATTTCCCCCCAAAAGAATCTAACCTAATTCCAAATTAAACTTCTCAAGTTTTAAGCAGCATATTTATCTGTCCTATTAATGGTTTCCCCTATAAGCTGGTCAAGAAGAGACCTGTAAACTAGAACCCCCGTGATCCTTTGTATGTCCTGAATGCTTAAGTAGCAAGGAGAGGGACACACACACACACACACACACACACACACACACACACACACACACACACACACTTTAGGTAGTCCACCATGCTGAAGGTCACTTTTACATAGGAAGGAAGCACACAGCTATATGTCAGACACTATGCCTTAGCAAGCGCTTTACAAATATTTCATTTGGTCCTCACAACAAGCCTGGTACCTAGGTGCTAGTGTTATCTCTTCTTTACAGATGAGGAAGCTGAGGTTGAGAGGTTAAGTGACTTGCCCAGGGTTGCATAGCTAGCAAGTGCCTAAGGCTATATTTGAACTCACATCTTCCTGACTCCAGCACTCTATCTACTGTGTGGATACTTACTCCATGACGTTGGGTAAGTCACTTAAATTTGTTAGGCCTCAGCTTCCTAATCTGTAAAACGAAAGGGACGGACTCCATGGCCTCTGAAGTCACTTCAGCTCTACCTCTTTAATATTGACCATCTTTAATGCATGGTTAGCAACTAGCAAAAACCAGATTATAAATCAGCACCCCAGAATCCTAACCGAGTGCTCTCTGTACTATAAGACATTGCCTCTTACATTTAATACAATTAGCATGAAATTCCAAATAATCACTGATTAACAGTGGACAGATGGACATTGGGAAAATTTTTTGGAATAATAGTATTTGGAAAACCGGGGCAGCTAAGTGGAGCAGTGGATAAAGCACTGGGCCTAGAGTCAGGAAGACTGCTCTTCCTGAGTTCAAATCTGACCTCAGATACTTACTAGCTGTGTGACCCTGGGCAAGTCACTTACCCCTGTTTGCCTTGGTTCTTCATCTGTAAAATGAGCTGGAGAAGGAAATGGCAAACCACTCCAGTCTCTTTGCCAAGAAAACTTCAAATGGGGTCACAAAGAGTCAGACACAAGTGAAAATGACTGAACAACAACACATTCAGAAGACTATCCAGGGCTCATCCTCTCGGTCTGTCTTGGTACTCTTTTTCTTCTCTCTCTCTCTCCCCTCTCCATTAGCAATTTCCATCTATTCTCATGCCTTCAAATCATCTCCTCCCCATTGGCTCTAGGACAGCATGCAAACTCCTCAGGCTGGCATTGAAGATGCTCCACAGACTGGTTTCCACTTACCTATCCCTCTCCTTCAAACATTCTGTGTTCTAGCCAAACTGTGTAACTGACTGCTCCCCAAACTCAATTTCCTGTCTCCCTCCTCCTTGATCCTCACAGACCATTCCTCGTATTTAGAGTATGATCCTTCCTCACCTGTCTCTGAGAACCCTAATCTTCAGAGAAGGCTGATACCAGGTGCTACCTCCTATGCAAAATTTGCCATGATACCTGCCACCCACCCCCCTCTTGTAACCAAATGTAAATGTATTTTCCACTCTCAGATTACCTTGTATTTTCTTTTCTATGAACATGCCATATTTCCTTTCCCCTATAATTGAACATTTATCATCTCCAGCCTAGTACACAGCGTAGGTCCTTAAGAAATACTAATTAGGTGGCAGCCTGGGTAAATGCCGTGGTCTTCGTACTGCTAGAAAGCTCTGAAGCCACAGGAGAGACCAAAAGCGGCATGACAAACAATATAAGAAAGCTCATTTGGGCACTGCCTTGAAGGCCAACCCATTTGGAGGAGCATCTCATGCAAAAGGGATTGTTTTGGAAAAAGTTGGTGCGGAAGCCAAGCAGCCCAATTATGCCATCAGGAAGTGTGTGAGAGTCCAGTTGATTAAGAACAGGAAAAAAATCACTGCCTTTGTTCCCAAGGATGGCTGCTTGAACTTTATTGAGGAAAATGATGAAGTTTTGGTTGCTGGATTTGATCATGCTGTTGGTGATATTCCTGGAATCCAATTCAAGGTTGTAAAAGTTGCAAATGTTTCTCTTCTGGCCTTTTACAAGGGCAAGGAGGAAAAACCAAGATCATAAAAATTGTATGATGTCTTTGTCATGGTAACAAATTTTTCATGTAAAAAAAAAGAAATACTAATTAAATTGAATGGAACAGCATTGCTACTATAATATCACCTTATAATGCACAATGGTTTCCTTGGATCTTGAGGCCATGTCAGTTAAGGATGAGTCAAAGAAACTGGAAGTATCTGGCATGGAAAAGGCTAGACTCCAGGTAGATATGATGGTTGCCATCAGAGATTTAAAGAGCTGTCATTGGGAGGAGGTGTAATATTTTTTATGTTTTGCTGCAGAGGACAGAATTAGAAGTAATGGGTAGAGGTTACAATCAAACCAATTTAGGTTTGATGACAGGAAGAACTTCCTTATGACTAAAGGTGTTCAAAAGTGTAATGTTCTAACAGGGCAGGGCGTGAGCTCTCCATCCATGGAGGTCTTTAGGTGGAGGCTGGATATGTTATAGTGGGTATTCCTTTTGTGTTTGGGCTGGATTAGATGGTCACCGAGGTCCTGATCAACTCTTAACTTCTGTGATTCTGTGATTTCTCACAAACGATTTGGGGGTTTGTTGGTGTCACTGAAAGCAATAACAAGTCAAAGAGTGATGAACTCTGTGTTCATTTCTGAGAAAGCCTCTCTTTGTGCATTGTGTTTGGCAACAGCATTTTAAAAGCATAGTAAGAGAGTTATGAGGAATCTCCAAGGTCATTTAGCCCATTTCATTTTATAGGTGAGAAAACTAGGAACCAAGGAGGTTTTAGGATTTGCCTAAGATCAAACCAGTAGAAGGTATTTAAGATGGGATTTGAACCCAGGCCCTCTGACTCCAGAACCAGTTTCTTTTATTGTACCACTTAGTAGGCAAATGTTTTTTCTCCTCTATAGAAGTTCAGATTTGGCTTGGGATGGAATGATCATGTACAAGATGGAATTCAATTCAACAGACACTTGTAAACGGTCTACTATATACGTGCATGCACTGTGCTAGGTTCTAGACATACAAAGATCAAACAGGACGTAGTTCTTAACCTCAAGGAACTTACAGTCTAATGATTGTGGTGGTAGGGTGGGAGTGAGATATATACATATACATACATATATACATACACATATATACATACATATGCACACACACACATATTCTCTGTTTGCAACTTTGTTCGATCTCAACTTCTAATCTCATCCATATGCTGTTTCCTCAGCCTTGGATACTCAGAACTGCCTACCTCCCTCAGCCTCCTCTCCCCTCTGATTGAAGGCCTGGTTGGTGGAGTACTAAACTCCTTCCTTTATAGAGGGCAGAAATTGGGCTGCTAGCTCACTGCACTCCCTATCTGCAGCTCTGCACAGTCTCAACTCCATGGAACAAGATGCCCTTGCCTGGGTACGCTTTGGTGTCTCTCTTTCTCTCTCACCCCTCAACTTCCAGCTTCCTTTTGTGACTTGTCTTCTCCCAATAGATTATAAGCTCCTTGAGGGCAAGAACTGTCTTTCATACATTTTTTTCCCTTCACAGTGCCTGACATATAGCAGGCACTTAATCGATGTTTATTGAATTGAATTGAAATTTTAATATAAGTCCACATAGTAGTATGAAGGTTCAAGGAAGAAAAAAAAATCACTTAGAACTGAGAGAAGAAAAAAAAAAACTCCATGAAGGAGTATTCACCCGATCTGGACATCCAAGATGTCTTTGCATCTGTGTGTCCTAGAACCATGGCGCCCAATAAATGTTGTTGAGTTGAATTATTGTCTCATCAGCTGAATTTTAAGTTCCTAGAGTATAGAGAGTAATCAACATTTCTGATATTTACCATATAAAATGTGCTAAATATCAAAGGTAATATGCATGAGAGACACCATGGTATGGTGTAGAGAGAGCCAGCCTTTGATGCAGGAGTGCCCGGCAAGGAGTCTTGCCTCAGATACATACTGGCTGTTGGATTCTGGGCAAATCATGTTACCTCACCTTGCCCAAGGTAACTCTCAATCTATAAAGTTGAGGCAAGGTGCTGATTTTCATTGATGCAGGGAAGTTTTCTCATCTGAAGCTCTCTATACCAATGAAATTATGGAGCCAGTACTATCCAGTTCCCCACATCTGAATTCAGTTCCCCTGGCCACAGAGGTAAATTTCGCCATCTTTTTATCCACCCTGAGAATAATGAACAACAACATGCAGCTGCCACTGGCAGTACCCCATCTGCTGGGCTGACAGTCTCTGTCCATCTCTGCTTGTAGAGGGCCTGGAAACACCTCCTGTAGGGACTTCAAATCACAGAATTTTGGAACTGTCAGGGACCTTTGAGATCCTCCAGGCCGTACCTCTAATTTTCTAGATATGATCATTGAAGCACAGGAACTTGGAGTGACCTCTCCCATGTGACACAGGTAATAACTGGGGACCTGGACTGAAATCCAGCCATCCCAATTCATAGTCCGTTCTTTCTACCATCTCATGTTGTTTTTTTTTTTAATGCCAATCTGCTGGATAGTCAGAGTTAGGTATCCCATACAGGTCGCTGCATTTTTCCTCCCAGACTAATAAAAGGATGTCATCCTAAGGAATGCCTTTCTGTGTAAGGCCAGTGTTGGCTCTGCCTAGGATTCTGATTCTAGTAGAGTATTTCAATCAATCAATAAACGTTTACTAAGCCCTTACTATATTCCAGGCACTCTGATGGCCACTAGGGATACAGAGACAAAAAAGAAATATGCCTACCCTCGAGGAGTTCATTATTTATTATTATTAACAATTATTATTATGGATAAATAAGGACATAATATATAAACAGAATACTTTAATGTTTTTTTGTGGAGGGTTGCTGGGGGAGGGAAAAGATTATTCAAGAAAAATGGAGTAGGTGAGGAGGAAAGGTCAAGGCTTATTTACTTTGCATTGATCTTTTTTATATTTTTCATGTACCTGTTTATATACATGTCTCCTTGATGGAATGTAAGCTTATTGAGGGCAGGAGCTATTTAATTTTGTCTTAGTATACTGACCAGCTAGCATAGTGCTTGGTGCATAGTAAGCTCATAATAAGTGCTTAGTCATTCATTGTTACCATGGACATCTGATATGACTCATGGAATCACAAGATACCACAGCAGATGAGTTAGAGAAACAAATCTCCCAGATTAACACTGGCTTAAGGAAAATACATTTAATTTCTAGAGGCACAGAGGTCTTCTCTTCCATTTAATACAGAAGTTCTTAAATTATTTTGGGTCATGGACCCTTTTGCCAATCTGGTGAAGCCCTCTCACAATATATATATACACACACACATATATATGTACACATACATACATACATATATACATATATACACATATATAGACATATATATACATACATACATATATATATACACACACATACACACACATACATATACATATATTTAATCACAATAGAAGGAAATGCTAAATTTCAGATAGGGGTCAGTGAAAATCAATAGATAATTTCTTCTCATCCAAGTTCACTGTGTCCATGAAATCTGTCCACAGGCCCCTTTGAGCCAGCTAGGTGGTACACTGTGTGGGACATGGAGTCAGCAAGACCTGAGTTTCTAATTTTCCATCAAGCACTTAGCAGCTGTGTGAGTCTGGGTAATCCACTTAACTGTTCTGTGCCCCAGCTTTCTCATCTTTAAACTGAGGACAATAATAGCACCTACCTCCCAGGGTTGTTGTGAGGATCAAATGAATTAACATATGGAAAGCATTTTGCAAGCCTTAACATGCTATATCAATGCTAGCTATTACTAAGGGTCCCTGGACCTCAGGTCAAGAAGATCTTGATTTAGTACAACCCTTCTTCTTAGCATGGATCCCCTCTCTAGCATCCCTGAGAAGTGGTCATTTAGCACTTACTAGAAGAATTTCAACAATGGGAAACTCACTACCTCTTAAGACAAGCATTTAGTTTTCTAATAGCTGTACCTGTTTGGGAAATTCTTCCTTCTATTGAGTCAAAAGTCACCTCCCTGTGACTTATACACAATTAGCCTTAGTTCTACTCTCCAGGGGACAAGCCAAACAAGTCTAATCGATCTTTTACATGGCAGCTTTTCAGATATTCCCATGTACACAATACTCTGTCTGCTCCATGCCTATGCACGGTCTATCATTGTTCTCCTGTCTAATGTTCTCCTGACTTCCACTTTTTATAAGCTCTCATTCCCAAGGCTCAGGTCAAGAGGCCTCTTCAGATCCCCTTGTATTGTTAATGACTCCCTTTTACTTTGCATTCAGTATTTCGTATTTGGTTTTCTGTGTCCATGTTCTTTCTTCCCAGGGGAGTATAAGATTCTGGAGGGAGGCATTGCTGCCATTTCTTTCTTAGCACAGTGCCTTGACATGGAGTAGGTACTTAATGCTAATTGAATGGAAGTTAATTTGAAGATACCAGTCAAGTTTCTCAAAAGTCTCATCTTCTGCAGGCTAAATGATATAGCCAAATACAGTGGTGCCAAGAGAACAGTGATAGGAATTATGGAATTTGGTTCCCTTGCTAAGATTCACGACAATGAATTGGATGGCTATTTTGGGTCAGACTTTTGCATCACTGATGAGACATACCAATAAGTCATCTGGTTTCTCTTTTCTTCTTTCAGATTAGTGACTCAGATTGAGCCAACAGTAACTAGAAATTGTCACGGTTCTAGCATCTTTGTGAAAGATGCTTGTGTCCAGGCATCTTTGTGAAAGGAATTAGCAAAGGAAAATATTCTTTGATTTCTGACTACAAAACCAGATGCCATATTTGGTATCTCCTAGGCCCCTTTTAGTGGTGGAAGTATTATCACTGTCTATCTGAGAGAGAAGAGATAGTCTATATTGATTCCTAAGCGGCAGCCCTGTGGGTTCTTGAGGATTTGTTTGAGCTGACAGGATATATCCTGATATTTCCTCTCTCTCTAGGGCCATTATTGGCTTCAGAATGTTGGATTGGTTGAGCCTGGATGGGGTAGGGGTGAGAAGAGAGATAGGGCCTAAGGAGCCCCTAAGGAGCTTCAGGTTTATGGAGGTCAAGCAAGTCAACATCAGTTGTAGCTCTTTGCAACTTTCACTTACATCAAATTCACTCTTTATAGTGAAGCAGTGTGGTACATAGTGGAAAGCAGATTCGGAGGACCTGGGTTCAGATACTGGCTTTGCTACTTGTTACCTGGGTGAGTTTGGGCAAATCTTAGCCTCTTTGAGACTCATCTTGTCATCTGTAAAATGAGGGGATTGGAGTAGATGTCCTCCAAAGTCCCCAAGTCTATGAATCCATTTTTCTTTATTTAATAAAAAAACCCCCAAAATCTGCTTTTGTTTCAAAGTTAACATCTCAAGCTATAAATAGTATCAATACCTATATTTAGATCACACATTTTACGTTAGCAGTCACTGCCCTCTTGTCCCATGTCATCCTTGACTCATGAAGATAAATGTTTAACCTTTGTCTCTTCTGGATGCAATACTAGTGTCCTGTTGCTTTTATAAATAGATTTGACATGTTACAGATTATACAGCAAAATCCACTTATGTTGGCTTTCAGCATTTTCCATTCCAATTAAAGGATCCCAGGCTGTTTCTGTATTTGCTCAGACAATATTCGTCATGCATAGCAATTTCCCATTTAACAGGCTCTCTCCTTGGTATGAGTTTGTTTCACTGCATTCCTTGTGGTCTATGAGTAAAACTTTCACCCCCCTGCATCATACTTATAAGAAGTATGAATTGTGTTTTTATTCCACATCTGATTTCGTAGGCTTTTCTAGATATTAGATCTCCATTTGGACTTTACAATCTGCCAAGCAAGGCATGCAATAAATGCTTGATGATGATTTAGAATGTCTGCAGTATTTGGTTAACTTCAAAGGGTTCTTTAAGCCATAAGAGAGGTACCGAGTCAGGGCTGCCCTTAACGGGTGGAGCCTCATAATTCTAACTCGGGGACATAATTCTGTTTTTGGGACATCAGCTTAATAATGGTGGCTCCTTGGTGTCTCTCGGATAGATAATGAACTAGATAAGATGTAAGGTAAAATCATCACCTGTAAACTAATTTAATTCTTCTATCTTTATAGGGTTATCTCATTGAAGTTGACTTGGAAAAAAGAGGGACAGGGAGCTTGGGGTTTGCCCTAACAGGTGGCAGAAATGGCCACTCATTTCAAATCAAAGCAATTTCCCCCGGTAGTATTGCTGACCTTGATGGAAGACTTCAAGCTGGTGACATTTTATTGAAGGTACTAGGTTTATCTTACATGTTTTTAAGAATTATTCTTTGTTGAAGCTAGGCTTTGCCAACAAAGTAATAGGATCATGTAATATCTGTGCATGTGGCAACTGTTCAATATGCATGTGATTTGTGTCATACTAATATAAGAACATATGGGCAGCTGGATGGAGCAGTGGCTAGAGTTCCAGTCCTGGAGTCAGGAAGACTCATATTCCTGAATTCAAATCTGGCCCCAGACATTTACTAGCCTTGTGACCTTGGGCAAGTTATTTAACTCTATTAGCCTCATCTTCAACTGTAAAATGAGATGGAGAAGGCAATGGTAGACTCCAGTATCTTTGCCAAGAAAACCCCAAATAGGGTCACAAAGAGTTGGATACAATTTGAAACGACTGAATGACAAAAATTTAAGAACATAAGCTTTTAGAGAGCCAAGTGTAAGGCATATGTGTTCTGTCTGAATTCTAGTATGGCAAGTGGTCCTAAGCCTTGGTGAGTGGGGAAATCCCAGGGTATTTCCTGTGATTAATTTGAAATCAATTTAAACAATCATCCAAATTAAATTAATGTTAATTATCTTTAATTAAAAATACATATCTTCTGTGCAACATTTTGTGGGAGAAAGAGGGTGTTATGTAAGAATTCAGTGCTAGTTTGAACTCCCAAGAGTTTATGGATTTGGTGTAATACAGCCTGAACCCTAATTAATATGGGCCTGTACACTCCATTAGGACCCCATGTAATGCCTTGGTGTTAAGTTGGACACTTAGTATGCTGATTTCCTAGTGACCTGAAAGACTAAGTGTGCTTTCTGAAATGCCTGGGAGGGTGACCTGGCTGGTGAATGGCTTCAAGAGCATTCCATATGAAAATCAGTTGAAAGAACTGGGAGTATTTAGCTGGGAAAAGAGCTGACTCAGGGGATAGGTTATGATAACTGTCCTTAAGAATTTGAGGGGCTGATAAATGAAAGATTAGCATTGTTCTGCTTAGCCCTTGAAAGCACAACTAGGAATAAGGAATGGACGGAAGTTTCAGGAATAGATTTAGGTTTGATACATGGGGAAAAATACCTAAGAGAGCCATCAACTGGAATTAATTGCTTCAGGAGGTTCTTAGACCTCACTAAAGGTTTTCAAGTGAAGGTTGAGTAAACCGTTTGCCACTTATGTTGCATAACAGAGGTGTCAGCCACCCTTGGTGCATACCTGTGAAGTGTGGCAAGAAATCAGATTAAAATGTGATTGGGAAATATTTAACAAAGTAAATAAAATACAACAGAAAATATTAATATGTGCTTTTCTAAATCAATATGCAGCTGTGGGGATCTTTCTCTGTAATTCAGCGGCTCTCTTTTCTATTTGAGCTCAACACCATTGCTACAGATGACATTCTTGTTTAAGTATGGGTTGGACCAAAAGGCTAGTAAGGCCCCTTCCAATTCTGAGTTTCTTTCACAATCACTGGAGTTTTAAGTCTATTAAATAAGGAGGAAAAGGAGGGAAAAAAAAGCATGTTTACCTATAGTTTAGTATCTGAAAAACAGTTTTTTTGTTTTTTTGTTTTTTTATTTTTTTATTTTTAGTTTTGTTTTTTTGAAGAGAGAGCTTTTAGATTTCGATTGATAGCTTTGTTTTGATCACAGTATAATAGGAAAGTAGCCAGGCTGAAAAAAACCTATGAAATTGTAATTCTGAGGCAAGAATACTGAATGACAGCTAAAGCAAAGCTTTAGCTATGTTATTTAGCCAAGATGGAAACAAGATGGGGTCATTTTCTCTTCAATAACAAGATGGATAGAAAAAATTGTATATTCTATCTAAAGGCATTTATAGATGGAGTTAATATTGCAATATGTGAAATTGAAGGGGAAGGGGATAAGAGAAGAGGGGAGAGATAGAAGGGAAGGCAGATTAGGGGTATTTGGAATGCATGCCATTTTGGAGTGGGGGGAAGAACAAGATGGGGAGAAAATATGGAACTCAAAATCTTGTGGAAGTGAATGTTGAAAACTAAAAATAAATAAATTAATTTTAAAAAGAGCACACTGTAATCTACTATAAACTAATTTGCTGCTTTCTGCTTTCCTCTGGGTTGTATAGGTAACCCATCAAAGTCAGCAAGGAAGTTAGAGTAATGGATTTCAGAGTCAAGAATCTAATGCAAATCCAAGTATTTGCTTATACACTCTCTGAAGTCTCCACGGATTAAGTCTGAAGTATTTTCATAGATCATATCTACATAATCTAATAGAGATGATTTCAGGAGTACAGTAGCTGTTTCCAGAGATGTCATTGGGCAAACATTGTTTTCCAATAACATGAATAAAGCTTGTGTTTTTGTTTAAAAAATATTGCAATATATGTTCTAAAATTATTTAAGGTAATGCTATCCTTTTTCTGTATGTATTTAATCAGGTGAATGGCAAATCAATATTGGGTCAACCACACAGGGCAGTTATTGACCTTATCCGTCAGACTCAGGGCACTGTCAGACTCACGGTCCGTCGAAGCACTGACGTGGTTTCATCTCATTCAGGCCATGGATACAACACAATGTTTTCACGAAGGAAAGATGCAGCACTGCCCGGTAGGTCATAATGCAATCCTGTGTTCCCTTTGGTTCTTTTCTCCTCTGGGACCTCACTCCATCAATCACTTGCTACTTCTGTCATGCGACTTTAATCTCTCCCTCTCTACAGGTTTCTTTCCTTTAGCTTATGATCATGTCATTTCTCCTGTTTTCTAAAAACAAACAAACAAAAACCCAACTTCAACCTTCCCCTGACCCTGTCATTTCCTCAAGCCATCAATCTCTTCTTTGAGGAGGACTTTGAAAGAGACACTGCTCAGATGCTCCATCAATTCTAATTGAAAGAGCTATTTTAATAATTCCATAACCACGTCTTCCACCGTGTTTTGCTGAGTGTGATCACCCAAAATCTTTTGTGAACCAATATTCTTAGGGTCTTCTAGGCCAGGGATTCTTAACCATAAACTTGTTTTATTTTTAATATTTTGAAAAATATTTCAGAATATTGTTTTACTTTGTAAAAGTACATATGTTTTTTTATGCATTTAAGAATATGATCCTGAGAAGGGGTTCACAGGCTTTACCAGACCATGGCCAAAGGGCCAATGGCACAGAAAAGGTTCAGAACCCTTTCTCTAGGCAACAGATAATGAGGATGAGAATAATGATATTAGATAGCATTTATATACCACTTTAAGTTTTGCAAAATGCTTTACATAAATTGCCTTATTTGATTCTCATTACATCCTTGTGAATATGCGCTATTATTATTCCTGGTTTATAGATGAGTAAACTAAGACCAAGAAAGATTAATTGTGACTCTTGCCAGGGTCACACACCTAGCAAGTGTATGAGGCAGAATTTAAACTCAGGTTTTTCTGGTTCCAAATCCAACACTCTATCCATGATTAAAGAGAAAGAAGAGAAGGGGGAGGGAGTGAATTTAGAGAGAGGTGTTTCATGGGAATTATCAAACTCAGGGATTGTAGAGACAATTCTTAGCTCAATGCCATCCACAAACTATTATTACTTGAGATCTATCAAGTATATGAATTATCAGGGGGAATTCCTAGCTCAGTATAAACAGATAAATCATTTTTTTAAAAATCTTCCTTATAATGAAAATATAATTATTTTAAATAATCCTAAAACCATAAGACATGCAATCGTTCCTGAAAAGAGGCTGGCAATGAATAACGAATCAATAACTGTCTTAGGCATGGCCAGGTCTACCACGTGATTGCCCTTCTTGGCTGATCAGGAAAAGAGGAAAAAAAACCCCAAACAAACAGGACACAGAGAAGCAATTCTGTTCCCCTGGCCTGCCAGAAGAGAATAAGGGCATGACAGAAGAACAGAGTCAAAAACAGCTTCTGCTCTTAGGGCTATAGATAGAGGAGGGGAAGAGAACATGTGAGCAGAGGCAGAGCCGAACCTTTGCTCTTCTTGGCAGTCAGAGGGGAAAGACAGGAAGAATAAACAAGAGAGAAGCATGGGTGCAACCCTTCATTTTCATTCTTCTTCTTAACTGGAAGGAAAGGGCAAGGCAAGGGAGAGAGAAAGAGCAAAGCCTTAGAGCCAAATTCCTGATCTCTTAGTCACAGAGAGAAAGCAAAGGTGAGAAGGTAGGAAATGTATACCAGAAGACCTGGATCTCAAAAACTCATTTACTACTACTGGTTAAATCAGGTTAAACACTCCTAATGATGCGCCTTCTCACTAGGATCCAGGTCTATTACTCTGATTTTCTGAGGGAGAGAAGTTATCTCTTATCTTCTACATTCAAAGCTCTGTCAGCTTGGAAGGTCTAAGCAAGTCCAAGAGCCAGGGGTGTGGTGTATGTGTTGTGTTGCCCATATAAGTTATGTATATCCAGTGAGGCATGAAGAGATATCTTTGGCATCTCCTCTGCCTCCTCTTCACCAAGGTAGGCTTTGATTCCTGCCAAGAGAGGAAGTAGAACTTTGGTACCAGAGGGTGGTCCTACTGCTTTCCTCAGAGAGAAGGGAGTACTGGGCTAGAATTATATCTGCTCTCCCCGCAAATATCATTAGTCTAGGGGAAATTTTTTTAGATTAAGCTAATTTCCTGATAGCTATCCCTTAATGGGGAAAGAATGCCCCAGCCTATATATCCCCAGCAATATATCTCCCCACCAAATGCTATGCCGACAATAAACGCGTGTAGCAAATAGAAAACAAACATACAAATAAAAAAATTATCCAAGGTAATAGTAAAGCAATAAGAGCAGGTAGAAGATTGTGAATACAATACAGACAATACATGGAGTGAATGAGCTCTCCCATTGGGAGTGAGATATTTCAGCTCAACATAGGGAGATTGACAAGGAATTATTACTTGAGGGAAATTCCTCAGTCTCTAGTATAGAAGTTGGGGATAATGACACGATCGAGTCACTTGCTTCTCTGCACATTGACTTCTTCCCACAGTCTTTCTTTCCCTTCAGGGACCTGAAGAAAGTCTGGAACTGCATGCCTTCTCTCTGGAAGCTGGAAGTTAGAAGACCAAGATCTCTCTTCACTCAAGCTCACACCAACTCTGCCTCTCATGAAGGCATGGAGCATTGAGTAATCAATCACCAAAGAGTTGATTTGTCTATCAATGGGCTTTTAGCCGAAGGATACATAACAAAGGAGTAGGAATCAGTTTTGATTCATGGAGTTTTGCCTCATTAATAAAAAGAAAGCTGTCTTCTTATTTCAGGTCATGTGACTTACTGGGGCTCACAGTTTTGAATTAAGGGAGTCTTGTCCTATTAATAAACATAAAATAATCCCCTTCCCTGCCATGATTACTCATGGCCTAGTGAAAACCAGTCTTTCCTTAGACCTATTATCCTGGCTGGAGCTGAGTGAGAGGGGCAATGGTACCCCCTCCTTTCATTCCAAACAGCTGGAAGGTAACTTGGTGTGATATGTAAATCACACCATTGCTGAGGATGGCTGAGCAGGCACTTTGGTGGCATCGAAGCCGAATTTCATGAAAGAGTAGTTTAGACTTGCTGTATTCATTTCCAAACCACTTTTCAACTCCTGCAACTTGGTCTTTATTCCCACTACTCTACTGTACCTTTCTCCCCAAATCATTAATGGTCCCTTTTTCATTAACTACAGTGATCCCCTTTCCTCTCATTCCTGCCCATGAACTCTCTGTAGCATTGGACACTATAGACTACCCTCTCCTTGCTTTCCTCTTCTTCCTTAGCTTCCATGAAATTTCACTTTCATGATTCTCCTGCTACCTAGACTTTTTAGGTCATTGATCACAGGTTTAAGAGATTTTGGAGATTTCTCTATTTCAGGAGTTCTTATTTGCGCACACGCACACGTGTATGTGTGTGTGTGTGTGTGTGTGTGTGTGTGTGTGTGTGTGTGTGTGTGTGTATGTGTGAGTGAGATACACCCTTTCAATAGTCTAATGAAACCTAGAACCTTTCCTAGATTAATTTTAAATGAATTAAATTAAACATATATGATTACAAAATTGGTTGAGTTTAGTGAAAATAAAATAAAATATTTTATTTTATTAGAAAATAAAAATTTAAAAAAATCCCCCCCATTCTAATCTCATTGACCTCCTGAAACCTATCCATGGACCCTCGTGGGCCCCAGATTAAGAACCTCTGATCTTCTTCAGCCCATTATATGTATGAGGAAACTGAGGCCCAGAGATGTAGAGGGATTTGCCCAAAGTCATAGAGGTGAGATTTGAGTTTGTATCCTTTGGCTCCAAACCCACTTCTGTTTCTGCTCTTTCCTCTTTCTCCATTTCTCCAACTTACTTGTATTCTTAATCGTGCCCCTTAAATAAGGTTGTCCTCTACAGTTCTTTACTGGGCCTTCTTTTTCCACTTTACACATCTGTTCTGTTAGTGATTTCCTCTACTTGCTTTCACCTCCTTCCGGTGGCTTTAATTATCTCCTCTATGAAACTAATTCTCAAATGTCAGCTTCTTAGAGTTCTTTGGTCCATATCTCCAACTGTCTCTTGGTTATATCTACCTGGATATCTCACTGATGCCTCAAACTCTGAGTATCTCAAACTGTGCTCCCCATTGTCCCCCACCAGAGGATTCATTCCCATTCATGTCTCTATTTATTTACATAAAATATAGAGCAGGCGAAACAGTGCTGGGCTGAGAGTTGAAAACTAGGTTCAAATCCTGCCTAGAGCACTTCCTATTTGTATGATCATTGGCAAGTTACTTCTCTGGGCTTCATTTCCCTCATCCATAAAATAGGTGTTATAACTATGGTACCTACTTCACAGGATTGTTGAAAGGATCAGATTATACATAAAATACTTTGTAAAGCTACAGACATACATATATCCATACATGTATTATATATAGGTGGATTCTATATGTATGATATATATGTGTGTGTTTTGTATGTATATATTATATATGTATATATATGTGCATATATGCATATATACAGATCTACATCTATGTGTATATATACATGCATATATATATATATATATATATATAATATATAGGAGAGGTATTGAGATAGTGTTTCCTTTAATAATACCATCTTCCAGTTATTCCAGCCTTGAACTTCAGAGCTGCTGTGACTTTCTCTTCCTCTTCCTTCATATACAATCAGTTACCAGGTCATCTTTTTACTTCCATAGGATTTCTAGCACCATCCTCTCCCTTTATTCCAACTGCAGCCCATCTAATGTCTTTGTCAAGACTGGATGGACAGATAGATGGATGGATGAATAGAGCATTTATTAAGTACTTACTATACGCCAGGCACTCTGATAAGTTCTGGGGTTCTAAAGATAAGCAAGCAAGGCCGTCTTAAAACTCACAGAGCTTTTATTATTATGGGGGAATACCGCACATAGAGGGTACCTGGAAAGGTAGAGAGGAGGAGAATTATTTGGAAAGTCAAGTCATGAGTAAAGTTGAACATGGTTAGGTCCCTCCTGAAATAGTGACCCTTTTTAAATACTCTTCCTGCCTCAGTTTATCATTCCCAAAGCCACAGGTTTTTGCTGCTCCCCAAGCAATCTTTGTAAAGCACCCCTGTTACCGTGTCACCTCCTCAAAAACCTTCCATGATTTTCCACTGCCTAACAAATCAGGCATGAACATCTGACCAGTCAAGGCCACCCAACCTTCTCATATTCTGCTCTTTCATTTACTCTACATTCTAGCAAAGCTTCACTAATCTCTGTCCCCTGTTCAACTGCTGCCTTGTCCTGTCTTTGCTAATAATGCCCTCCCCACCATGTCTGGAATAAACTCCTCCCAATCTTATTTGGTGAAGCCCTTTCAAGGCCTAATTTAGATGCCACTTGCCCCATGCTGTTAGCATTTAACAAATGTTTATTATATTTAACTGAATTTAAGGATGTGCCAAGTACCTACCAGCTTATCCAATTTGTCATCTTTTTAACCCAAATAAAATCAACCTGACTCATTTTTACCAGTGCAATCCTTATGTTTCTTTTTAGGCTTTCCATGTCTACCTGATGCTCCCTGTTACCCCTCCATTGCATCAGGACTATTTCTGGTGCCTTTCTCTACCCTAGATACGTCCTGGCATCCGATCCAAAGTCATGGCTCCCATCTGCCTGCCTACCCACTTGCTGCTACTTGCTCTGGCTTCAGTTGAAGGGAGCAGGAGCCAATCCATAGCTGTGGGCAGCTCTGACCACAAACACTGCCAGTTGCCAGTCTGCTATTCCAGCATGGCTATGGCTCCTAGCAGGTTGTATCTCTGT
This sequence comes from Phascolarctos cinereus, assembly GCF_003287225.1. Lineage (NCBI taxonomy): Eukaryota > Metazoa > Chordata > Mammalia > Diprotodontia > Phascolarctidae > Phascolarctos > Phascolarctos cinereus. The sequence goes on along the minus strand of NW_027555736.1, from coordinate 68,518,741 downwards.
GGCTTCCCTCCAGGAAGCAGGAAGTGCACAGGGAAGGAGGGGACAGGGACCTCTGAGGGTCACCATCACTTGGCTGCCCTAGGGATACAGAAAAAATGGTGCTGGATATGTAGGGACTCTTCAGATCAGAAATTATAATCTAGACCCTTCCTTAGCTGCCGAAACTAGATGCATACCTTCCCTATGATATCTGCTTCAAATCAGGAAATGTAGGGACAGTTTCAAAGAAAACAACCTTCTGGTTCCCTCCCCTTCTTGACTGCAAGATAGAAACCATGGCTTGGGTTCTCTCTTCACAGCCCTTACTGTATCCCTGCCATTGCTATGATATTGACTTTAGCTTGGGTATTGTCTGGTCTGATGTTCATGCCTCTCACTCACTGTAATCATCAGTGTCAAGTCAGGATAGACAGAGACTGACTATGGATCCCTCTCTCTTGATGAGGTCAAGGGGGGCAGTCTTATGGGCTGCTGGACCCACTGGAGAAGATCTGGGGTCTAGGGTAGAGGGCTCTACCAGCAGCTCTAGTACCCTACCTTTCTTCCCTCAATGGCTCCTCCATTCCTTGCTTCCAAGGAGATGTTATCTGTACTGACCCTCACCAATGTCTTCCCCAACCCCCCCCATTGATTTTGGTGGGGAACCCAGAATGCATGAAGAAGTCATGGCATTTGACTTTTAATGACAAGTAAGAGAAGCTTCTTTCCCTTTCCTCTCTTGGTTGCTTTTATGACAATGTCACTGGGATTTCAGGGACATTTCAGGTGAGGCTGCTAGGAGGCTAAAGTAAAGATGGATGACAAAAGGTGAGTTTTCTTAATCTGGTGATGGCAATTCACTACCTCCTTCACCCTATGAGAAGGCTACATCATATTCTTAATGCGGGTCATGTGTAGCATGGGATCCATCTGTGAAAGGCCAAGTGCTGGGCCTCAGCCTGTTGCCGCTGGAGTAGAAGCTTTCCCCCGATGACGATCAGGTGGAGAAAAGGACATCCTATGGAAGCGTGGGTACCAATGGGCCTCTTGTAGTGAATGATCCTTAGGACTAGACCAATAAAATAGTCTTCTACTCTAAGGGAAAAAAAATAAAAGAAAAAGTTCAAAGAAAATATATCCAGGCAATGTTCTTCCTCCTTATGGAAGAAGAAATCCACTCACTAAAATAGCCCGGGAAATGGCCCAACAATTCAGAACAGAAAGGGACCTGAAAAAGCAAAATTGTATCTACAATTGAGCTCCATTTCCATTTACTTGCGTGTGATGACCAAAACTGTATTCCAATGCAACTAACTCAGCTAACTCAGTCTAGTTTATGGGGAACAAAGTAGGCCTGTTCAGGTTGCTCGGTGTGGTTTGCCCCATTTCTGGGAGGGGCATGGCAAGGAGAAGGCGGTGAGCAGAGAATTGTGATAACACTGCTATTGGCTAAGGCAAATTTTAGAAAATGGGAATTTAATGTGGCACACATACAATCTGTCCCTAATTTATATTGGGTAATGATAACAATGTCTTACATATGGAATCACCATGCAAGAAGAGACCCAAAGTATAAAACCTCATCAGCAGGAGTGGCTTTGGCCAGTGCTGGCTTCCTGATCATCTATGTACCTGGGATATGTAGCTATATCCATATCTATCATTATCATCTATATCCAGATAAAGGCATATGTAATGTGTATGTATAAAATGAAATGTATATGTGTTAATACATATATTTGAGGCAGTTAGGTGGCATAGTGGATATGGTACCAGTCCTGGAGTCAGGAAGACCCGAGTTAAGATGCAGCCTCAGATACTAACTGTGAAACCCTGGGCAAGTCATTTAATCTTGGTTGCCTCAGTTTCCTCATTTATAAAAGCAACTGGAGAAGGTAATGGCAAACCACTCCAGTATCTTTGCCAAGAAAACCCTAAATGGGGTCACAGAGAGTTGGACACTATTAAAACAACTGAACAACAATAAATACATTTGCATTAGTAACACACACACACACACACAGCTATTAATATACATCTAACTACACAGTAGTTAACATTAATATAGAAATATAAAATGTATAATATATAAATATAATATATAAAATATAGAGTAACTACACAGTATTAACCATTAAAATATAATGTATAAACATAAAATATATAAATGTAATATACAAAATGGACAGTAATAATTAGACAGTAGTCAGCATTAAAATATAATGTATATATACAAAATATATAAATATAATATATAAAATAGTAATTACTCTGGTTAGTTTTAATAAAAATAAGAAAAATTACATCTGTATATATACATATGCACATATGTACACACACACATATATATGTATTTGGGGTTTTTTCCTTTTAGAGTTAACTACTGAGAAGCAGTCAGACCTGTCTGGCTGAATATTATCTTCAGTTCACCTCAGTCTTGATATTCAGGAATCACATAGTATTGTTGTCTCAGCATCTTTGGAAACTGAGGTGCCACCCCCAAATCTGTTGAGCATTCTTTGAGACAATCATGCTCCCACCCCCTGCATCAGATACGCTCTTATTTGGTACCAGTACCTTTAATTATGAATCAAAGGGACAAAAAAAAAGCCCCCAAAGAAGAGGCTGGTCATCTGATTTCAAACATCCCCCACATCAGTATTCACTTGCCCAAAGTGGGCCTTCCCTCCCTCTCACCCTTTAGAGGAAACTGCAGTGGAAGTACCAGTTTCTGTGACATTTAAAATATTTGGTATGATTCAATGGGTTCTAAATATATTTTGCTCTATTTAAAATGTACCGCATCGGCTCATAGTGTGGGACTTGGAGCTGGGCGATTGACTGCCATCTGGTGATCAGTCGGAGATTGCAAATTGTCCTCAGGCTCTAGGCAGAAGGACCGACCAGCTGCCGGGTGACCCTCCCAATACAGAGGCGTTACTCTTTTCCTCTTAGTAAGTGCAGCACTTTGCTTGCTGGGGTTCCCTTAAAGGCTACAACTTCTACCATTTCCTCTCCCCAAACCCCCATTTTATTTAGACACCTTAATATTTAAGTCTACTGCAGGGGAAACCCACCCCCCCCAACACACACACTATCTCTCTCTCTCTCCTTTCTATGCCTGGGCTTCCCCAAAGTAACACACTATCCCTAGTTCTTCTCTTTTTCTTTTCTTTTCTTTATTTTTGCATTTTAAATAATGTATTTTTCCAATGACATGGAAAAACAATTTTTAACATTCATTTAAAAATGTTTTGAGTTCCAAATTCTCCCCCTCTCTTTCTTCTCCCCTCATTGAAAAGGCAAGCAATTTGATAAAGGCTATACACATGCAGTCACACAAATCATATTTCCATATTAGTCATGTTATGAAAGAAAACACAGGCAAAAAAAATCTGAATTTTTTTAAAAGTATGCTTTAATCTGCATTCAGGCTGCATCAGGTTTTTTTTTTTCCCTCTGGAGGTGGATGGCATTTTCATCACAATTCCTTTGGAATTGTCTTGGATCTTTGTATTGCTGAGAATAGTTTAGTCATTCACAGTTGATTATTGTACAATATTGCTATTACTACCCCTGGTTATTTTCAAAGGTACTCCAAAGCCCACCAGAGATGTATTCAGGAAAGGAATATAACAACGAATAAGAGAGAATAGAACTGTGGTACCAGCAGGCTCTTTGTCCAATCCAAGTCCTATTCCATGCACAATACAGCAAACTGGAACTGCCTTTTCTTATCTGCTTCCCCCCACCCCACCTGATTTCCTCTTATTATCTCCCTTGCTCTCCTAAGGAAGAGTCTTGTCCTGGAGATATCTACTGGATATCAAAGATCAGTGTTTTGAGCTGAATTTGATTAGGAAGAGAGGTTAAGTATGTCAACCCTAGTAACCCTCCCTTTCCCCTTCCCAAGCCTTCCCTCTGGATCTGGTTCTATTCTAATCTGGATGAAGTCCTTCATTCATTTATTTAGGAATCATTTATTAAGTGTCCATTATGTATACAGCCTGTGTTAAGCACCAGGGAAGATGCAAAGATCATTGAGATTTGGTCACAGACCTCAGGAAGCTTACAATCTTCTAGTGAGATATGGCCTGCACATATATAGAATACTGCATGATGACTAGAGTATGTAAAAGAATAGGAGCATAACAGATACATAGTGCTTTTTGAAATTGGAGGAAGGAAATAAAATTACTCATAGCACAGATCAGGAAAGACTTCCTGGAGGTGGTAGCTGTTAAGTTGGCTCTGAAAGAATGGGTAGGATTTAAAAAGATGGAGATCGATGGAAATGGCACTCTAGGCAGAATGAATGGGACATCCAGCAAAGAAAGAGCTGGATATTTACAAGGAACCATGGAAGGCCCAGTTTGGCTAAACTTAGTGTAGATGGTTTAGGTTGAGATCAGGGGGTAGAGTGTGAGATAAGGCTGGAAAAGGAGAGAGGTTCCAGGCTGTGGATGGACAGCCAAAGAAGTGGAGGCTGCATTTGGTAGGTGATAGGGAGATGGTGAAGGTAGCTTTGTGATGAGTGACCTCCGTCTTAGTGACTAGGAAGTATTGTCATCTGCTGTGAGTTGTAAGCTTGAGTAGACAGGAAGACTTTTAGAACAACTGTGGGGAATAGAAAAGAGAATCAATGAAAATTGGGTAAGATTGGATCAAACAGCAATGAGAGCCCATTTGAAGCAAAGCAGCTAGGGGTAGTGGTGGTGAAGGAGGGAACATATATTCATTAAGCTCCTATGTGTCAGGTGCTGTGCTAAGAGCTTTACAAAAATGCCGTTTGACCCTGAGATGTAGAAGCTATTATTATCTTCATTTTACAGTTGAGGAAACTGAGCCAGATAGAGATTTAAGTGATTCACCCAGGGTCACTTGTTCATAAGTGCCTGAGGTGGGATTTGAACTTAGGTGGTCCTAACTCCAGACCCAGCACTCTATTCACTGCACCATCTAGCTGTCTACACTTCACATCACCTTGAATTTGAGACAATTTCCAGCCCTAACAACTAGGAGCAGAATTAAAGAAATTAGATGGCAAGAATATGATGACCTCAGATTGTGTATTACCAGGAGCTGAGATATGTCAAGGGATCATTGAATCAAGGGATCACCGGATCAAAAGATTCCTCTTCCCACCCCTGGCCCCTGAACTGCTTCCATTCCCAGCCTGCTGCCCGGGAGAGTTCTCTTCTTCATTCATCTGACCGTGGATTTCAGGGGCCTACTCTGGGCCTAATTTTTTAGGATATATTCCATTCTTTGCTTGCCCCAGTTGTCATGCCCCTGCTCACCCTTTTCCTGGTAATCTTAGGAATAAGATTATTATTATTATTATTAAAATTGAAATTAATAAAATTAAAAAGATTATTAACATTCACCCTTCTCCCTTACGGTTGTAGACTGATTTCTGCTGCCTTCTTCCCTGGGCTGTTCTTATGCTGTATCTTTTTCCCTTTCAACTATCAGCAAGTGGCCTCCACCATAAATGATTCGTTTTTCTTCCCTAAACTCTCACAGCTGAGACTGGTTCCCTACTTCTGATTTCCTTGGGTCTCCTTGGTAGGACTGGGTTAGAAGAGCTTCTAGGGCCTATCAGCTGTGGTCAATAAGTACTCTTTTTCTTTAGCTTCAGGCTGCACCACATCCCTACTGGGGAAGTGGCATTCTTCCTAGTTCAGGGTTTTGCAAAACTTAAAAGCACATAACATTTACATAGTCTCCTCCCTCCCCACTCTCGTCCTCAGGTGGAGCCATATTTTGTTAAAATCAGATCTGCTTGCTTCTGTATCTTTCAGCAAGGAGAATATTCTAGCCTTTACATTCTGAAGCCATAGTTTGAAAAGAGGAAACTGGAGCCCGAGATGGGTGTGGAAAGAGATGGATAGCAGCCAGCTGCTTTAAATAAATTCACATCTCAAAGCCCCAATTAAATCCTAGGGAGCTGAAAGAACTTGCAGATGTTATCTAAAGAGAACTCGGAAGAATGGGTGAGGCATTTGGAGAGTGGAAATAGGCAAGTGTTCCAATTTTTTTTAAAAGGGAAAATGGTGGATTTTAGAAAGTACAACCTAGTACAATTTGATGTCAATCCCGGGCAAACCTTCTAAAATGGATTATTAAACAGATGTTTTTTGAGCTCATTGAAAAGAATGTCCCAATCACTAGAAGGCTGACAGGGTTCACCGAGAACAAGTCGTGCCAAACTGCCTTCATTTCCTTTTCTGATAGGGTTACCAGAGCAGTAGACTGGGGAATACCACAGCCATAGTATATTGTTATCAACAAAACATTTTGACAAAGTCTCTAGTGGTAAAAATATGAGTAAGTGGATTAGTGAAGCTAGTTGATCAAGTGTGCCCAAAGATAGCTAATTACCGGAGAGTCACTAATTTGGGGGAGGTTTCTAGCAGGCCCTTTGTCTTGTTCGACATTTTTGTTTGCTCTTACAATAACAAAATTAATAATGTTTGTCAAATTGGTGGATGTGAAAGTGGGAGGAATGGTTGAAATATTAGGTCAGAATTAAGATTAAAAATTATCTCAGCATGTTGGAACACTGGGCTAAAATCATGAAGATGAAATTTAACCAAGATAAAGGGAAACTACTGCATTAAGTTAGAAAGAGTTAAAATGCTTAAGTACAGACTTAGAAAGAAGAGACCTGACTTGGTGACAATCCAAGGGGAAAAGACCTGGGATTTTTGAGTTCACCACAAGTTCAGTACAAACCAACAATTTGATATGACTTCTAAACAAACTAACCCAAACTTACGCTGCATTAATAAAAGTATGGGGTCCAAATCATAAGTTTTTCTGTGCTGCTTGCACCTGGCGGGTTTAACAATAAGGAATTCATTACAGTTTAATTGAAAGATCAAATTATATTCAGAGACTACCAAGATAAAGGGAGGGGAGGGAGAAAATATAAGGGACAGTTGAAAAAACTGGGGGTTTCTGGTTTAGTATGAAGTGGGGAAAGTCTTATAGAGACTAACAGGGTAACCGTCTTGATTTATTGGAAGGGTTGTCAAATGAAAAAAGAGTGGGGCAGTTCCAAGTTACTCCAGTAAGCAGGATTAGGGACAATGGATGCTCTATAGACATCTTGAACTTAACATGTCCAAAACGAATCATTATCTTTTTCCCCAGATCCTCTCCTCTTCCTAACTTCCTGATTACTGTTGAGGGTACTGCCACCCTTCCAGTCACCCTACTTACAACCAGGTTTAATCTTTGAATCACCATTCTCTCTCTCAACCTCCCTCCCCACCCCCAACTCCCGCCACATGCAATCCAATGTTGCCAGATCTTGTCAAATCTATTTTTGAAACATCTTTTGTATACACCACCTTCTCTTCTCTGATACTGAAACTGCCCTGGAGTAGGCCCTCATCACCTCACATCAGGACTACTGCAATAACTTTCTGCCTCAAGTCTCTCCCCACTCCAATCCATTCTTCACTCAGCTGTCAAGTTAATCTTCCTAAAGCCGCCTCTTCTCCCCAGCCCCCATTTAATAAAACTCCAGTGGCTTCCTATTACCTCAAGGACGAAACACAAAATCATCTGTTCATAGAATGGCTTCTTCCTCCCTTTTTCTCCAGGTACTCTGTAATCCAGTGACACTGGCCTGCTTGCTATGTTCGGGTGCAAGATGCTCCATCTCTTGATTGTGTGTATTTCCTCTGGCTATAACTCATGCCTCAAATTCTCTCCCTCATCCTCTCCCTGGCTTCTTTCAGGTTCCAACTAAAACCCCATCATTTCTAAATAGCTTTTCTTGATTTCCTTTTAGAATTTTTCTTGGCGGGGGTAGCTAGGTGGCACCATGGTAGAGCACCAATCCTGGAGTCAGGAGGACTTAGCCTCAGACACTTACTAGTAGTGTAACCCTGAGCAAGTCACTTACCCCCAGTTGCCTCCAAAAAAAAAAAGAATTCCTCTTAGGGCCTTTCCTCTAAAATTATCTTCAATTTATCTTGTCTGTGTCTTGTTTGTATTTGGTTGTTTGCTTGTCGTCTCTCCCATTAGACTGTGAGCTCCTTGAGGGCAGGGACTATTTTTTGCCCTTCTTTTAATCCCTAGTGCTTAGCATAGTTACTAGCATGTCACAAATGCTTGATAAATGCTAATTGATTGATTTGGCAAAGGAGAGAAAGAAGTTAAAGGCTGGGGAGAGTTTTAACTCAGCATGAGGAAACTTCTCTGACAATTATTGCTTTCCAATAATGCAGTGGGCATTCTTATGAAGTAGTGATTGCCCCATTCCTAGAAATGTTCAAAGCTGAGTGAACAGAAAATCCAATCCAATAATAATTTAATAAAAGTCTATTCTGTGCAAGGTACTATGGATATAATGATAAAAAGACAAATGTTCCCTGTAGTCAAAGAGCTCATGGGGATACAATATGTGCATACATCTCTCTTGATATATAATGTATATATGTATACACATGTACATGTGCCCATATATATACATACATATATCAGATAATTTGAGGAGGGAGGACTGAGTTCTAATAAACAGCTAAGGGAATTAGGCAAGGTTTCATGGAGAGATGGTACGTGAATTGAGCTTTGAAGGAAGGAAGATAGAGATTCTAAGTATGGAAAGGAGGAAGGAAGGCATTCCAGGCACAGGGGGACATCCTGTTCAAAGAAAGTGCTAGAGAAGATAAAATGGCCAATTCAAGGACTGGAAAGTAGGCCAGTTTTGCTGAAATGTGGAGTACATGAAAGAGAATTAATATTTAATGAGTCTGGAAGATATAGGCTGGAGCCAGATTAAATGAATGAATGGCTGGCTGGACAAAAAAGCACTCATGTTACCAGGCATTGAGTAATATGGCTGGAATACAAATATAAGCAAGCAAGACAGTTCCTTGCCCTTAAGAAGCTTACCTTATAGTGGGGAAGACAACCTCCATAAGGGAATAGTGGCCAGAGAGAAGCATTTTGGACAGGGAAGTCAGAAGGAGTGATGAGAGTCACAGGGCAAATGACTGACATGTCTTTTTCAGGAATGATAGTATTGATTTGATAACTATGTTCAGAACTAGAATTACAGAATGGTAGAGAGTGGGGGAGAAGGAGGAGTTGGAAGCTGGAGAGTAGCTGACATTGGCATGGTGGAACAATGATGGTCCAGAAGTGGTGTGGTGTGCAGGAGACTGGTAGATATTTGGTAAGTGTTCACAATTCATAGTCACAGAGGAGGAAGCTTTAGTCTGGTTGGAGATAGAGGCTAGAAAGTAAACAGAGATGTTTGTGTCTTATGCAAGGGCAGGGGTTCTTAACTTGTGGTCAGTGAACTAACATATATGTATATATACATATATAGAGATAGATAGATACATAGATATAGATATCTACAAAGATATAGATAATTGTATTCTGATATTGTTGAATTATAGTCCTGTGCATTTTTTTGCTCCTTCTGAGAAGGAGCCCATAGACTTCATCAGATTGCCAACAGAGGGCATGACAAAAAAGGCCAAAAGAAGCCATGGAAGTTTTTAAGATGGGTAGTGCAATGGTCAGAGTTGTTCTTAAGGAAGCTTAGTCTGGAAGCAGAGAGATCGGAAGTGGGGGAGGGTCTTATTAGGAAGATGTTGAGATAGTCCAGGTGAGAATTAACAAAGGTCCAAAAGAGAGAAATGGCTGCCTAAGTTGAGAGAAGGGGAAGGATGTGGGAAATGTGGAATGAACAAAACTAGGTGCCTGTCTGGTGGGGGAGGGGTGAGAGAGAGAGGAAAGGTCAAGAATGACTCTAAGGTTACAAATCTGGGTGATGGAAAGGCTGGTGATGCCCTCAAGAGAAAGAGTGATGTTAGGAGGAAGGTTGGGTTTACAAGGTGGAGGTGGGGGTGGGGGAGGATGATGAACTCCAGGATGTTGTAGAAGGGATTTTTGTAGGGAAGAGAGGTCAAACTAGATACCTTCACAGCCATGCAAGAATCTGTGATAAACTCCTCCCTCACCTTACAACCTTCTATAGATTGTCACTGTAAGTGTCACTTTGTAAGTGAAAAGTCCATCGAGCCAATAAAGCATATTTTGATATGGAGAAGGAAAGAGATGGGAATAAGCACTTATGTAATGCCTACTGTGTACTAATGGATTTCCTCTGAAGAGTTCAAGGCATTGTCAATAAGTTTTTTTTACAATATCATCTCATTTGATCCTCACTACAACCTTATGATGTAGGTGCTATTATTATCTCCATTTTACAGCTGAGGAAACTTAGGCAAATGGGACTAAGTGACTTGCTCAGGGTCACACAGCAAGTGTCTGAGACCAGATCTAAACTCAGGCCTTCCTGACTCCAGGCCCAGCTCTCTATCCACAGTGCTACTAGATATCTCTAATACACGGTAGTAAACTAGTTATAATTATCAACAACTAGGAGAAAGCAGATGATATATACTAGAGGTCAGGTGAGCCAGCAAGTTTTTCTCTACAGATGGACTTTGACCAAACCCTATGGATATTTCATCATTAAATCATTTCATTATTAAATCCTAGATTTAAATCAGGAAAGATCAAAACCAGGTAAGCTTCAGTATTTTGCAGCTGCATGGTTTGGCAACACCCTAAATGACTTCTAACCAAGAATTTTTCTTTAATAATAGAGAATCACCCCATCACCTTGCAGTTCACATCCTTCACCTGCATTCCACTCAGGAAGAACTCAATGATATTTCCATCTCTGAGATCCCTTTCTCAGACTTTTTTTGTTTTGTTTTGAAGAATAGGTTTCATTTATAGATAGGGAAACGAGCTGAAACACTTTAAGCATTTCAGCTAGAGTTTCAGGAAATGTGATTTGTGTTTGTGAACTAGGAGAGTGCATGTTCTCTCATGGCAAGGTTAAATTACTGTTTTGAGGGGAATATAGTATTTCAGTTTTGCTGGAGAATACTACTATTCTGACTGAGAATGAAAACATTCTTTTTATTAATAATTTTCTTGGGTTTTTCCACTGAATATCCTTGGAAGAGTTCAAGGTACTTAACACATATTGTTTCATTTTCCATCACACTATCTTTGTGATATAAATCCAGATTTATAACAGGCATAATGGGGGTTATGAAAGACTATCTTTTCTAGTCGGGGGGATGCTATACTCCTGAACTAACACACAGAAGAAAGGGACTCAGTGTATCTGTTTCCACTAGAACCCAGGGAAAGATGGTTGAAGAGTGTTGACCTTGGAATGTCAGGACTTGTGTTCAAATCCTGATCCTCCTACTACCTGGGTGACCTTGGGCAAGTCCCTTAACCATTCACAGCTCTAGTTTCTGCATCCAAAAAGAAGGAATTCAACCAGATGACCTCTAAGGTAACTTCCAGCTCTATATCTATGATCCTATGGAAGGAAATATCCAGTGGAGTACCCCAGGATCTGTTCCTGGCTCCATTCTTTTTCAATATGTTTATCACTGTCTTGGATAGAGGCATAAATGGATTGAGCTTATCAAATTTGCAAATGACATTAAGTTGGAAGTCACCATGAACAGGCTGGATGACAGAGTCAAGATTTAAAAAGATTTTGGCAGTCTACATTGACTGAATCTAATATGATGAAGGGGCAGCTAGGTGGCGCAGTGGATCGAGCACTGACCGTGAAGTCAGGAGGACCTGAGTTCAAATTCGGCCTCAGACCAAACACTTGACACTTACTAGCTGTGTGACCCTGGGCAAGTCACTTAACCCCAATTGCCTAAAAGCAAAAAAAAAAAAATCTAATACGGTGAAGAATTTATAGAGATAAATGTAATGTCTCCCATTTGGGGTTTAAAAAATTGACTTTGGAAATAAAGATGGGGGAGGCATGGTAAGACAAGAATTGATCTGTTAAAAAAAGATTTGGGGAACTTAGTTAATTGTAATATGGGTCTATATCATGATATATATGGCCATCATAAAAAGCTAGTGTGATCTTAAATTTCATTAAGAGATATGTAATATCCAGAACAAGAGAGTTCATAGTCTCTAGTTAGATATACTGGAGAATTTGTGGGTTCATTTGTGGGTGTTACAGCTTAGAAAGGACAATGATAAACTAGAAAATGTCCAAAGGAGGGCACCCAGAATTGTGCCATGTCATATGAAGATTAGTTGAAGGAAGTGGCAATGTTTAACCTGCAGAAGAGCAGACTTGAGTGGGGGGACAGAAATGATAGCTGTCTTCATGTCTTAGAAGGGATATATTGTAGAAGAGGACCTAGTCTTCCTCTGCTTCTCTTCAAATGGAAAATCCAGAAACAATAGCTGAATGTAATGAAAAACTTCCTAACAGGGCTATACAAAAGAGGAATAGGCTGACTCAGTAGGTCTTGGCTCAGTAGTAGACCTCATTAGCGGTCTTGAAGCTATGGTTGACTTATTGGGAATGTCATTGAGGGCATTCTTGTTCAGAACGTTCTGTGAGGTTCCCATTAACTCTGAGATTCTGAGGACTGAATAATAAAATGGAAGGATGGATGGATGGGTGGGTGGGTGGACAGAATAGTAGTGATAGCTACTTTAAAAAACCCTTATAAAACTAAGGGATAATAATCATCTTCAGAGTCAAATTAAACCGTTAAATCCCATGGACTTTTCTCAGTCCTCATCTTTCTTCACTTTTGTGCAGTTTTTAATGTTGCCAGTTATCCTTTTCTCCTAGATTCTCTCTCCTCCCTGGTTCTCCTGCCTACTTACTCATTATTCAATAGTCTTCTTTGCTGGATTATCCTGTGTCTCTTGCCACCTATACATTAGTATTTCCCAAGGTTTTGTCATGGACGTTCTTCTCTTCTTTCTGCTCTTTCATCAGTTGCCATAGGTTCCATTACCTCTAAACAGATGAATCCACATCTATGGTTTGACCCCTAATTTTTCTTCTGAACTCCAATCCCACATTACCAATATCTTACTTGATATCACCATAAGATATCCACCATAAGATCCTGTAAGGGTCTCATACCACCATGCCTAGAACAGAGCTCATTATCTTCCTTCCTAATCTTTCTCCTTCCCCAACATTCCCATGCCTATTGAGGTCATCACCATGCTTCTATTCATCCCAGTTCTGAACCTCAGAGACAGCTTTGACTCTTTCCTCTCCCCCATCACCTATATGGATTCTCCTTCCACAACATTTCTCAAATTTGTCCTTTTTCTCTCCCACTTTCCTACTACTCCATTACAAGCCTTCACCAATTCTTGCCTCTGCTATTGTAATAGCTTTCTATTTGTGTTCCAATCTCTACCCAATACACAGTTTTTCTACACAGCTGCTAAAATAATATTCCTCTGGCACAGTTCTGACAATGTTACTCCCCTGCTTAAAACTCTTCAATCATTTCCTGCTTCTTCTGGGATAAAATATAAGTTCATCATATTAGCCTTTAAAACCCTATACAACATGATTCCAACATAGCTTTCCAGACTTATTTCATGTTCCTCTCCTTGTACCCTACATTCTAGCCAAATTAATCTCATCATTAATTTAATCTCATCATCATGTTGCTGACTCAAGCCTTGACTGACACCACCTCCCTCAGCCTCCTCTTCCCTCTGATTGAAGGATTGGAGGGTCCTTTCTTTCTTCCCAAATTACCTGGTGTACTGTTAGAATGTAAACCCCTGGAGGGGAGTGTGTATGTATATGTGTGTGTGTGTGTGTGTGTATGTGTGTGTGTGTGTGTGTCCAGCACTTAGCCTAACCCCTCATGTGTGGTTGGTGCTTAACAGATGTTTGCTGAAGTGAGATGTTTTATGGTACCTTAAGTTTTTCGTAGATAAGAAGGCATCATCATGGTGGGAAAGTGTAGATGGAGCACTAGTTTTGGAGTCAGAAGACCTGAGTCCTCTCTCTTGCTGTGTGACTTCAGGCAAATCACTTAACCTCTCCAGGCTTCAGTTTCCTCACTTTACAAGCGGGGAAAGTAATATCCATAGCTCCATATTTCACAGGATTATTGAGAGGCTCTAATGAGATTATATATATATATATATATATATATATATATATATATATATATATATATTGGGCCTTGTGAACTTTTAAGTGCTATTTAAATGAAAGTTATATTATTGGATCCTTCCCATAACCCTGTAAAGGACATACAAAGTCTGCGTATATGTATATATACACATATGTATATATACACATAAATGTGCACATATATGTCTGTCTATCTATCTATCTATCTATCTATCTATCTATCTATCTATCTAATCTATCATCTCTCTTTCATTTATCTGTAATTGACTGGACTTGTTCCTCTACCAAGTCAGGTGAACACCATCTTTGCAATTTATAGTCTCAGAGAGTTGTCTAGAACTCTGAGCCATTAAGCGACTCTCCAAGGGTCACTTAGCTTATATAACAAGCAGGGCTTGAGCCCAGGTCTTCCTTGGCTTAGGGGCCAACTCTCAGGCCCCATTGTCTCTCCAGTATTGTTATTACTATTTTACAGGTGAGAGACCTGAGGCTGAGCGAGGTTAAGTAACTTGTCCATGGTCACATGACTCAGTTGCCAGGCAGCATTTGAAACTATTTGTGTGTTGTGTGTGTGTGTGTGTATGTGTGTGTACGCATGTGTATATATTTATATGACCATCTTTCAGCATGTCCTAACCCTGGGTCACCTCTCCTGTCCACTTTCCCAGATCCTACATCTGGGTGGTTGAGCACTTCTGGAGAAAGTCACAGGATTATGAGTGCAGACTTGGCTCACTATGAATATATACCTTGTAACTTTAACTGGGCCCCAGCAACTGTTTGAAGTTCCTTTTATTTATCTGGGCCCTCTGGAAGGGACCTTAGAGGCATCAGTTCCAACCCCCTCATTTTACAGATAAGGAAACGGAGACTGAGAGAGATTATTTAATTTGCCATGATCACATAGCTAGTAAATGTCTGAGGCAACATTTGAACTCAACTCTACCCTAACCTTGAACTTATTGCTCTGTCTACTGCACTTTCTAGCTGTCTGCTTTCTAATGCTACCTCCCTTTCCGCCTATTATCCATTTTCCCCCCTTCCTGTCTTCTCTAGGACCTTGCTCCACCAATTATTTCCTATCTCTTCCATTTTCAGTATCTCTCCTTCTCCCTTTCTCCTGTCTCCTTCTCTGCATTATATACAGACTTCTCTTAATTAGAAAAAAATCACTTGCCTCATGCTGCTGTGACTGCTGTTTTCCTCTCTTTTTTCCCTGACAAATTTCTCCAATGAGTGGTCAGCATCTGCTGAATTCCTTTCACTCTAACAATTGATTGGAGGAGGTAGAAATATCAGATAAGACATAGTCCCTTGCCCTTAGGAAGCTTACAATCTACTAGTTCCTTGGGCCTTGGAGTTCCTTAGTCCTAATGTACTATGCTCAGCTTTCTTCTGGGTAAATCTGGCCTCTTATTTCACTGACATCATTTAAGGGGCAGGGGCAGTGAGGAGAAATAGCTTGTCTCCCTCCCCCATGATGAGTTGGCACCTTCTGGACTTTTACTTTCATTATCTCACTGGCTTTACTAATGGTATCTCTATATCCTATACTGAAATCTATATATACTGACATTCTTAGTATCTAACTAAACTTTATTTTATAACAAAATTTCAGTAAATTAAGTCTAGGTCATGCAGGGATATCATCTGTAAAATTTTACAGTATTAAGGTCATGAGATTTAGGCAGCTGTAAGGGACCTTAGGAGTAGTCTAGTCCAAATGCCTCATTTCGCATAGGAGGGAATAGAAGCAAGTGATTTACCCAGGGTCATACTAGTCATAAGTAGAAATTTGAATCCAGAGCTAAATTCAGATCCAAATTGAACCCAGAATCTAAATTCAGGCAATGTTTTGTTCAAGTTAACCAACACAAACCATTGGCTACAGTTTAGCTTATGTAGCTTATAGTTTAGCTTTTTAACTGATTAAGAGACTTTCTTGCATATTACCTGCCCTTATTATTAATTTTTTAAATCTACCCTCCTTCTGCCCTCCAGTCCTGGTTGGGACCTACCTTCTCAGCCCTTTTTCTGTTCTCTAACGAAAATTCTTTCCTATTTAGATTCTTAAATCAAGAGTTCTTATCCTGTGGTTGATAGCCAGCCCCTACCCCACTCCCACAAGTGGGCCTCTGGTTGGATTTCAGGGCATCCATAAACTCAGATGGGGAAAAAAATGACATATTTTTTCACTAGCCTCCAACTGAGATTTGCCTTCTTTTTCAATTATTTTAAAACAGTTTTCTGAGAAGGGTTTCAAAGACTTCACCATATTGCCAAAGGGGTCCATGACATAAAAATAGTTAAAAACCCTTTTTTTCTAGATAGACCTTTCTACATTCTAGCTAAAACAGAGCTGATATTGTGGACAGTGCCCTTCACTCCTCTAGTAGGCACATAAGCTGTAACAGTAAGGTAGGTACATGATTTAAGGCAGCACCTGAGGCCAATAGCATTAATAAGGGCATCAATCTCTTACTCCACTGTGAACTACCTGTAGTTAGTAGACTAAAGGGAGAAGACAACTCAGGCCTTCTGGGATGGTGCCGCTAAACTGGCTCTTTTACTATGGCTAAAAGGTCGATTAACTTTCATCCTTTAATAGGAAGCAGATCCAGAGAAGCAGGTGAAAAATCATTACTTATAGATGAGGCTATGTTGTTTCAAGAAGTCTTTCCCTGTGTGTCTGTGTTGGTGCTCCTCTGTGTTCTCCACATCCCTGGAGTAGTCCTATATGTCAGTCTGTGTGCCAAGCTGCCTCTCCTTAGCTAGAACATCAGGGATGGGGTGACCGCCTCCAAAGGTCAGGACAGCTGCATCCTTTGAGCTAATCCTTCCTCTCCTGGGTGTTCTTATGTCAGAGGTCTCAGGATCCTGATGCTGGTAGCTAGTAGACCTGGACTCTAATCCTAGGAAAGACAGTCTTCTTACCATTTCCTTTCATCTGTGAAATAGACCCTTCTCTGTCTCTTCAAGTCTCCTTGGTATGTCATTTCTTTCATCTTTGCCTACCCTGCACTTGGAATTCACCCCTTTGGATGTTTCATGATATTTTGATGCTCAGTTTCTTCTTTGGGCACTTATGTGACTATTCGCCTTCTATCTCCAACTTTATTCCAGGGACATTCCTAGGATCCTATCTATTTGGGAAGCAAAAGCCTGGGTAGCCTCAGTCTTGTGGTCTTCCCAATTTCAAGGATGAAAACTAGAATAGGATCTATATGAATATGTATCTAGTCCCTGAAAAGATGAGTATTGAAAAATTGGCAGAGGAAGCAAAAGTAACATGTGAAGAGAGGAGTGTGAGTATGGTGGGAATGCATTCGACCAAGAAGAACTTGTGTGTTATCCCCGTTATTGCCTACACTTAATAAATAAGGATTGGGGGATGGAGGAGAGCTGTCTAGCATGAGTGAGAAAGTCAGCTGCAGAGGCCAGGAATAGAATCTACTGAGAGTTTTGGCTCCCTCTATCTGGCAGAGGTAGAACTAGTCTCAACACATGACACCTCAAGATTTCAGCCTTCAGATGGGTTGACCCACTGTCTTTTGGAAAGAACATGGTATAGGGGAAAAATTATGTTGCTTATAATCAAAAAACTGGGGTTTAAGCCCTGACTCTGCCACTTATGCCTAATGTGGCCATTAACTTGAACAAATCTTTGACTTTCAGTTTCCTCATCTATGAAATGGGAGTGGTGGTGGTGGTGGTGGTGGTGGTGGTGGTGGTGGTGATGGTGATAGATGGATGGACAAGATGACCTCTCAATTCCCCTCTGGCTCTAAATCTATGATTCCTATTTTTTCCCCTTTGGTGGTGGGAAAGGGTGTGTGTGTGTGTGTCTTGGTAGTTGTGGTTCTGTAAGGACTGAGGATTACTGAATCTTCTACAAGGAAGAAATCATGTTATAATCATTGGTAGGGGAGGGACTGGTACGCAGAAGATCTATTGTGAGCCCAGAACATAACAGGGTGGGATAGGGAAGAGAGTTTTCACAAGTCAAGATGGGCAGGTCCATCTTCAGGAAAGAGACATTCAGGTATGAGAAGCCATCCTTCCCATTAAGGGCAGAAGGGGACACTTCAGGATAATCGTTTTCCATATGGAATCTGGCTGTGCTATCCAAACTTATAATCTCAGAGAAGGCTAAATGAGGGCTGGCAGGATAATGCTGACAGGAAAGCATTATCTGGAGAATTAAAATTTGTGAGGGAATGAGCTTTCTATGTTTATTCAGGTTTGCCTCAATTCATCTCTGGGATAAAATTGGATTAAGGTGATACCTGAGCTTCTGGCTTTATTAGGAATAAAACTGTATCAAGTTGACTTCCTGAGGATGTATAATATACAAACATCTGTCTAAATCTATGTGAAAATTAGCACAAAGTGTTGATGTCTTTTAGTATAAAACCTGTATTTTCTTAGGGGGATGGGGAAATGAGTTATATGCCAGTTTATATCTTGATCCCCCCTAAGGTCAGTTATACATTTCAGCATATTTTGAGGATTTCTGAATGCCCCAGATCTTCCTCTATCAACCCTAAGCACTTCTAATGGATCAGGTAAAGTGGGACATCTTACATAGCTGGACTAGTCTTGGTCCAAGGACTAGGCTTTACAACTTGGAAGCATCTTCTGTAGGCCCTTGACCTGAACCTTTTCTAAAGAGCCAGGATTTTCCTGAGGGAGGGGTTCCAGAGGAGTTTGGCAGTTGGGTACACGTGCAATGATTAGAATCTAGTGAGTGTGGAAGGGGAGAGGAGGGAGGGCTCCCCTCAAACATGGCTACGTGGCCCAATTCTCACTCTGGCCATGGGGAATTTGGGACAGTAGTTGTTTATTTCACGGTCATTGGTAGAAAGTTTTGAGTACTTTCCTGTATCAGAGCCCCAGAGGAAACCTGGTAAAGACCTTACCTGAGAAGTAGGATGGTTTTGGCCACAATGATCTTAACAGGAGGATGAGATGTTTCTTTGAGCAGACACTAACTTGGAAGATGAGGAATGGAAGACCCTAACGTAGACAAAGAGTCTATGGCTCTCATCACTGCAGCCCAGTTCTCACGTATGAATGGGCCTTTCTGTTTTATCATTTCTTTTCTTTTCTTTGTTCAGGAAAGGCCCTTGCAGTAGGTGCCACTGTTACCAGAGGCCTGAAAGCCAGGGAGGCTCTGCCTTCTCCAAGTCAAGACAAGACAGCTAGCCCAATGGGCAATCAGGTAAAGCTCTGTGATATGTCAATACAGTGGGGTGTGTTTTGAGTCAGCCTTGGTTATTAATACTTAAACCTCTGACAGAAGCCACTGGCTCCCAAGAAAACCCTGTGTTCATAGGTTTGTATTTTGCTCTCCTAAATGTAATTGATGCTCAATTCCCCTGTTATATCTGAAATGAAAAGGGAGCTAAGTAAGCCTTTGGAAAAATAGAACATCTTTAAATTCTTTCTTTTTAAAGCCAAAGAAAAGCTATCTTTACTTTCACTCTAATCACTTAGATGATCTTTTTTTTATGTTTTAAATGAGTTTTAGATCTGCCTTCTATTTCATTTTGTACTGCTAGTAGAGATGATGAAGTGACACAGGAAGTTGTCATAAGGAGGGGGAGGGTCTCAGAGCCTGGAATTTCTTAATTCATATTAAAGCTAACTAAAAAAAATGTAAGGATTGAAGAGATAAGTCCAGAAGGAACTAAACACTTCCCTTAGTCCTTCCCTTATCTTCACCATGGGGACACTGTTGGGGTCATAGCGGAATTTTGTTATGTGGTTGTACTGTCCAAAAGAGTTTTTAGTTTTGGTACCTCCAGGATGAAACTGACTTCACTTCTCATTGAAGGGTGGAACAGACAGGGGGCTCTACATTCAGTTTTTCCCACAGACCAGTATCACTGACAGCTTTTCTCTCCAATTACAAATACAGACCATCACTTAACCTTACAGTGTCCTGAGTAGCTTTTTAAGCCTTTGTATAGGTTCTAACCTGGTTTAAAAACATAAAATAAAACATAAAGCATTACAAAGAAACCAATGGTAGTCAAAATAAAAATGTGATTTCCCCCCCCTCCCATCCATATTCATGGGCATCATGAAATCTAGTCATTGACCCTTTTGGGGTCCACGGACCTCAGGTTAACAATCCTTGCTCTAAGGCTAGAAGTTCTGAAGAGAAGCTGATCTTTCTGAGTGAAATAAGTTTCCACACATAGAGTGCCACACATTGATGAAATCATAGGTCTTTACCCGAAAGAGTCCCTCAAACTCTCGGAAACAGAAGAATGAAGAATATGATACTTTGGTCCAATGCTGATCCTTTTCTTTTCTCTGACAGATTATTTGCTTGGAGAGCAGAAGATTTTAAGGTGAAAGGCTTTAAATGTGAACAAAAAGTCCACTTTTGATTTGTGTTTGACATTATATCGAAGAGGAATTCTGCTGAATTGGTAGTTGTTTAGTTAGTAATCTTCAGGCTTTCTATAAAGAAAAATAGAAAAATGACTTCTATAGATGACATGTTTGAAGATTCCTGCTTCTTATGGAGAAAATGATGGTGCTTTGGATTGTTAATTTTGGCTTACAGTTAAGCTGCCTTCTCCAGGCTGTAGACCAGCAGTCTTAAATTTCATGAAGTTAAATAGGACTATTGCCATGAGGTCCCTCTTAGGTGACTATTTAGGAATTCCATAAAGATTCCTTACTGGTCTCCCTGACTCAAGGCAACATGGCCTTCATAGTGAATCCTTCCACAGATGTGTTGTGGAAAGATCCCTTTCTCTTCCACTAGACCCCAGAAAATCCATCAAACTTTTTTTTTGCTTGACACTCATTTGTTAGTGCACACAATCTACAGAAAAGCTATGTCTTGAAGGATTTATTCCATTTCTCCTTGTTATGCTTCAGAATTTTTACACAAATCATAAGGCACTGACATATTTCATTCGGCCTGAGACATTTTGGTCACCCAAGCTAAACTCCAATTTGAAGAGCAACCACCTGGAACAGTCTGAATCTATTGCCAAATGTAATCGAATTACCTTTTGAAGCATGATTCTAAATATGTGCTCCAGTGTGAATTTTTATGGGATCTTTGCATTTAAAGATGACATTTTATTATTTATGTATATTTTCATATACATGTATATATTTTATATAAAGAATATATTTCATTTAAAGAACATATAGGTATGTACGTACATATGTGTATATGCTGTACATACACACACACACATATACATACATACCTCTGTGTGTGTTTGTATGTATGTGTCTGTGTGTATGTATGAAAGAGTTACCCTTCATTTCTTTTTGTTTCTTGGAAACACAATATCATAACACACCACTGTATCTCTTCTCTATCTTGGCCCACCTTATCTATTTCTTCTGCCATTCTCATTCCAAGAAATCCTGAAACTG
This sequence comes from Phascolarctos cinereus, assembly GCF_003287225.1. NCBI lineage: Eukaryota > Metazoa > Chordata > Mammalia > Diprotodontia > Phascolarctidae > Phascolarctos > Phascolarctos cinereus. The sequence goes on along the minus strand of NW_027555736.1, from coordinate 68,497,350 downwards.
TTATTTAGAAAATAATCATTGCTAATCAGTGCTGCAAGACAGGTTTGCAGGTTACAGATGGTCCTACTTTGCTATCCCAGTTCCTTATTTGCTGTGAGCCACATTGGTTTATTGGAAGCCATATTGTTATTTGCTCTTGTTAGTTTAGTCTTGTCAGGTGTCAATGGTTTTGTGAACACTTTGAGCACCGTAAGGCTTTTCAATGATTACATGGGATGGGTCATTTCAGACCACTCACCCTGGAAATGAGAACGCAATCTATCTATAGTCATGCATCTTTAAATGGGATCTGCTCAGTCTCTTAGTACTAAAAGTATGTTCTTACTGGGGGCAGGATGGTAAGGGTGGCGTATTTACTTTGTATTTAAAAATAAGGTAGCAGGGTAATGACTCTTTTAACAAACAAGACTTCTGCTCTACAAGAACAAATTTATTATGCTTACAACTGTAACATCCCTGCCCATTCTTTATGTACAGAGAATAACCCAATATATCCTTTTTGCTCTGGGAAATAAATGAAGTATAGGTAAGTAGCTTCCCTACTATGTATGTATCAACTGCTCCCCGGTTGGGAAGGAGTACCTCCCAAATGCTCTTACAGATGGTCTTTGCTTTAATCAAAAGGCAGGATCCAATTTTCTCTCACATGTTGTGTAATCAGCCACTGTTGTTCATTCACAGAGTTTTTTCCCCCTCTTCTATCTCCATCTGGAGGGCAGTCAAATGTCTGTCTTCTTGGCTCCTTTTGCAACGAGGGGTTACTCTCTGGCAGTTGTATCTGGCATCCTTTTGCCTTGGAAAAAGCCCCACTTGTGTTTGTTAGCAGTTGGGGCTCATCTAATGACTTTTTTCAGATGCCATTTTATAGATGAGAGGTATCTCTCACACTGGGTATCATAAATCCTTTAAGTGATCATCCTCTCATAATTGATGAGTCTTCATAATAGATGTGGGCTCATTCTGGGCTCAGTGAAGCATAGAAGACAGTGTGCTCTTTGGATTGCCTGGTAACGCATTGTTCTGAATTTCACAAGCACAGTGTGGCTGCTTTACTATGCTCATTTCATTCTGATTGGGCCTTCTGCTTGTAGTTCCAATCTCTGTGGCCAAGTTTCAGGGAGAATATTGGCTTTATCTATGGGGGTGGGAAATGCTTATGACCATATGAATGTCATGGTCAGAATAAAACATTTGCAAATCACTTTTAATCGTGCTATCTGTTCAATGAGTGGTAGCATGGATTGGTGGGTAGAGAACCAGTTTTGGAGTCAGGAAGGCCTGGGTTCAAGCCCTACATCTGAGACACCTAGCAACTCTGTGGAAAAGTCAACATATTACAGTGGGGTGGGGAGGGAAGTACTGGCTTGGGTTCCAAGGATCCAATTTCAAATCCTGTCCCTGTCGCTTACTACCTGTGTAACTTTGAGCAAGTCTGTTGACTTACCAGAGCTTCCATTCCTCCATCTACAAAATGAGGGCTTGAATTAGAGGGCCTCAGAGGAGCCTTCTAACACTAAATCTATGATTCAACAATCTGGTGTCCCTAACTGACTCTAAGTTGTTGTCCTAGTATGGAAACTAGGAGCTCTCTACCTGGGGGAAGTCCATAGCCTTCACCCCTCCCCCAAACAAGCTTAGTGTTACCATTTTCGAGTACTCACATCATAGGCTCAGTGATTCTGAGCTGAAAAAGCCCTTAGCAATGGGTGTAATCAATTAAGAGATGCACACTCTGAGGCAACCAGAGGTTTAAGTGACTTTGCCTGAGGTTCCATGGGAAGTGATTGGCAGATCTGAGGTCCATGTCTTCCTAAAAACTTTGCAGTTAGAACTAACCTAATATCAGGTGTGCTTTTTTTGGGGGGAGTGGAGTTTCCAATTCCACAAAAAAGGCTTGAAGGATATAGATTGGAATGATGGCTCATTTAAAATCTTTAATACAATATTGAAATCAGGACCATGAGCATTAATGAGTTCTGTCAAATTGGTTAATCAAGTTCTATTTTTAGGTTTTTTTTTTTAAACTTTACTGCTATGCTTTCTAATAGCCGGTTGTTCAATAAACCAGCTTGGGTCATACCGCTAATAATAATTGACATTTATATAGTGTTTTAAGGTTTGCAAAGTACTTAGCATACCTTATGTTCTAAATGAATTGAATGCAATAAATACTAGCCTTAAGGACCTTCATGTAAACCTGGCAAGGAGAATTCTGTTGTGATTGGTTAATGAGTTGTCTGCTGTTTTTATTAATTGGATTTGCCATTAAACTATACAGAGGATTTTAGTGTCACTTAATAACAACTTATATTTGTAAAGTATTTTTACACTTTACTCTGGCATCCACTATCTCATGTAAGAGGCAGGGACATAGGCATCTTCCCTTGGAGGCCTTTGTTTTACTCTCATTGCCTACAATATTTCCCTTGACTGTTAGGAGGGCAATTGTGAGCCGTGCTTGCATGTACAGACTTGTGTGACACTGTGTTTTAAAAATGCCATTGTTCATTATGAACACACTGCTATTATAAGAGGCGAGAAATCACTGTGTTTTCTAAAGTTGTATTTGCTGAAAACGTTGCCATGATTCCTGATTCCTGCCTTTTGTCCACAGGTCTTTGAAACTAAAGTTAACTCACGGAAGGTGGAATTATGTCTACAGAGTTTCTCCCTTAGGAATGATTATGCAGATCTCCTTGAAGAGAGTACAGCTAGGTATCATTTGCATGTTTTGTGACATCTTGATCCTCTCCCCCAGAGCAATGATTCTTAGCTTTTTTTTTTTCATGTCATGGACCCCTTTGACAGTCTAGGGAAGCCTATGGACTGCTCAGAATAATGTGTGTGTGTGTGTGTGTGTGTGTGTGTTTAAATCATGATTGAAAGAAATGCTAAATTTCGGTTAGCGATTAGAAAAGGTAAAGATACATTTTTCCCACCCCAGTTCATGACCCACTAAGATCTATCTTATCCATGGACCCTTTGGGGGCTAATGGACTCCAGGTTAAGAAACACTTGCCCTAAAGCTTATTTATGGTTATCTCTCCATCTGGGCCCAATTGGATGTTAAATAGTGTTGCCTCAATGATCTGAATTTGGGGGGGAGGTCATGCTTAGAATATTACAGCAGTTAATAAGAGTATGCCAGATGGAAATTGCTTTTAAAAATGTGGTCCCAGAAGCACAATGTTTTAAACTGACTTTCTTCTCCCACATTGTATCTGAGAAGTCATTGATGTGCATTCATCAGTGCAGATTGCAATCCATCCATGCCCTGTAAACCTGTGTGACCCTTTTCTGTGCCCTCCCATAAATTCTCCACAAGGGGTCTGTCCAACTTGCTGACGGTCTTCCTTTTAGATCTCCTGATGTTGCCTGGACACCAGTGGAGTACATGGGCTATTTTAAACAGATCATAAGGATTATTTTATGAGATTCTCTCTTCTAGACCTTCAAGCAGGAGCCATCCTGTGTTACTGCTTACTTGCTGTGATCATTTTTCACAGTACTGTTATATAATTTTCACTAACCCCATTAAATGGTGGAAGGAAATATTATAATAAGCCTGGTTTGAGTGATTTGAAGGTTTCACTTACCCTTTTGGGTTACTGAAAGACCATTAATTAAATGACTATTTTGGTGACCTAAATGTTATCTTGGTGGACTGAATGTTAGCTCACATTCTAGAAATGTTCTGCTTGCTCTCATGAAACAATGGATATATTAAAAGAGGGGTTCTTCACTTTTTGTGTGTCATGGCAGACTTGGGGACCCTTTCTCAGAATGTCATAATTAAAGGACATAGGAAACTTGAGTTGAAGGTTTGTGAAAAATTAAGATGTATTTTTACCATTCAAATTCATGGATCCCCCTGAAGTCTACCCATTGATCCCAGGGACCTGTGGATCCCAAGTTAAGAACCTGGGAGAACTTGGATTTATTTCACTTATTTCTATATTGAGTAATTTCTGTCTCCCTTACATCCTTGCCTTGTTAGCTGACCTTCAGTGGTTCCCCATTCTCTACGCCTAAAGGCCTAAATTCTTTATCCTATTTATTAGCTGTTTTTCCAGGCTAACTTCAGTCTACCTCTCCATCCTTACTCTTTTATTTCTCTTCTGCTCCAACCTAACCCATCCACTCACTATTCCCTAAACACTAGCTGAATTTTCCCAACTCTAAGTCTTTGTTCATGCTGTTCTCCCTGCCCCAAATGCTCTCCCTTGCACACCTGTGCCCCCCTACTTAGCTTTCAAGGCCTAGCTCTAGTCTGAACTTGGTGAACCTCTTACCTGAACAAGAGAGGAGCTCAATAATTATTTTGCTTAAGTGCTGATAGCACTTACAACTCAATGACTCACACTAATATTTTGCTTTAAGACTTACAAAGCTTTGTCCTCTATTGACCTGGTGTATTAGCTAGTAAAGCATGATTATTCTCATTTTACAGATGAGGAAGGTAAGATTCAGGAATATTCAGTAACTTGCTGAGGGTCATAAAGCAAATAAGTCTCTGATCCTGGTTTGGAGTGGAGGTCTCTCCTAATACTAAGCCCAATACTCTTCTTACTCTACCACTGTGCAATGACAAATGACTCCAGTATCTTTGTCAAGAAAACCCCAAATGGGGTCACAAAGAATCAGATACGACTGTAATGAATGAACAACAATCTTATTTATCAATTAACTCATAGTACCTTGTCAGTCAGTTCAAAAGCATTTATTAAGTATCTACTATGCTCCAGACAATGTCTAATGGGCTTGAGATACAAAGAAAGGGAGAAAACCAATCCTTTCTCTCAATAAATTTGCAGTCTGACAAGGGAGAAAGCATGCAAACAGCTATGTATAAGCAAGATATATGTGGGATAAATGAAATAATTAGCAGAGGGAAGCCTCTAATTGTAAGGCTTGTTGTAGAAGTTTGGAAAAGTCAATGCAGTAAATGGGATAGTGAATTAGAGAGGTGTAAAAGGATTGCTTTGCTGCAGTGAGGGCCCAATTGAGATCATATAACATATATTTGTAATGGACCCAATTAGCATTGTTTTATAATTTTCTTCAACTTTATCAGAACATAAGTAGGACTGAAAGCGTTAGATGATGGAAGTAATCCAAAGGTGAGGCTCAATGGGACAAGAACTATGATAAGATAAAAAGATGAAGACTGGAGAAAAGAGGCCAATATTGAGTTGAAATGGTTCACCAAAGGATCAAGATGGGGAAGAGAAGAGTATAGCCTATGCATGGGGTGATATCCTGGGAAAGAACGGTGGGTACAAAGATTAAAGATCATAGTGCAGATGCAGAAGAGGGTTGGGGGTTGAAAGGCACAGGGAAAGGTGGAATAACAACAGATTGTAATCATATAAGGGAATTTCAGAATTCATGAACCTTGTGGTGTTATCATTTGCATCTATATTTCTGGTCTTTCTCACTAGTTTGTGAATTCCTTGGGGAGGAATGGCAATTTTATATTTATGAGATCGTAGATTTAGATATGAAAGGACCTCAGAGGATATTTGGTCCAACAGATGAAGAAACTGAGGCCCCTGTAAGTTAAGGATCTTGTTCAAGGTCACACAGTAATATATGACAAGAGATGGGATTTGAACTCAGACCCCTTACTCTAGACCCAATGCTCTGTTCACTATACTCTCCTTTTTTTACCCTGTTTCTTTGTATCTCTAACATAGTAGTTGCTACATGTTGGCTGATCTATTCGAAAATAGTGTATCCATTGAAAGTTCTCTTTCTTTTCAAACTTCAATTTTGAGTTTTAATCAAGAGTGTGAGATAACCATCCCCACAAAGAAAATATAAGCAAATCACCCTTAAAATTTTGATCTGCATTATTAGCATTTTCATAAGTCTAGAGATCAAGAAAACAAAAAGTCCAGCCCTGATTTGTATCATGTGTGTGAATTAATAGTGGGCTCTACTGGCTTGAGCTAGCTCCATCATACCTCTGTGTTTAAACATCTCCGGTGCCAGGCAAAGGACCTTTCTTTGTATCCTCAGGACTCAGCATGATGCCTGACACATGGTAGGCACTTAGTAAATGCTTGTTGGCTGACTTAACTTTCTAACTTTATGATTCTGTGATTCAATGATGATAAAGGACAGACATTTAGGCAGGAATAGAAGAATTAGACCTGGTAAGGTCCCCTTTCCTCTTACTTGAACCAGTAGAAAGTAGTTGCAGTCTCTTCTAATTTCGTTCTTTCCCAGCCCTAGCAAGTGAAAAAAACCACATCCCAGGCAGTCAGTCAAGAAACATGGCTTACTATGTGCCAGACATTGTACTAACATTGTGCTATGCATACAAAGAAGGCAAAAGAACTCCATTAACTTGTAATTAATGAGTGCCACTTGGAGTCATACTATCATAAACCTCTAGCTGCCTCAGAGGTAATTTTATCCAACACATCATTTTAAAGATGATACGTAAAATAAGTAGTCCAAAATCAATGGTAATGACCCAGCTGGTATTTAAACAGAGGTCCTTTGGGGTACAAAGAAAGCTAAAACTATGTGCTTCTTATCCTCACTTGGAGAAGCTTGCATTCTGATTGGGGCAGGGAGGGGAGAGAGTGCAACATGTTAATAAATACATATATACAAGATATGTACATTGTAAATATATACAAGATACGTACATTGTAAATGGAGGTAATCTCAGAGGTTAAGCACTAGTAGCTGCTTTGGGAGAGTGAACGAAAGAGGGGCAACAGAGAAAGATCTCTTGAAGAAGGTGAGATTTGAACTAAGTCTTTAAGGAAAACAGGGAAACCAGTAGGCAGAAGCAAGGAGTGAGAACATTCCAGACAAAGGGACAGCCAAGTACAATACACAGAGACAATTAATGTGACTTAGAGAGTCTGTGGCTTCCAGTGTTCAAAATTTTAAAGGTGACCTGCTTACATTTTCTTTGGAGGGATGGTTATCTCACACCCCTGATCAAACCCCAAAACTGAAGTTTGAAAAGGAAGACAACCCTCAATGGATACACTACTTTTTGTTATGAAGATGAGCATGGTGAGGAAGGGGAGGTTATTAATCAACAGCTCACACTTTGAAAGGGCAGCTAAGTGGCGTAGTGGGAATAGAGTGCCTGGCTTGGAGTCTTCCTGAGTTCAAATATGATCTTCGGCACTTATTAACCTTGCGATCCCAGGCAAGTCACTTCACCCTGTCTGCCTCAGTTTCCTCATCTATAAAATGAGCTGGAGAAGGAAATGGCAAGCAACTCCAGTATCTTTGCCAGGAAAACCCCAAATGGAGTCATGAAGAGTTGGGACATAACTGAAAAATGACTGAACAACAATCACACTTTGAAGCCCTTTAAGAACTGTCAAGCACCTTACATGCATTATAACAATGTGCTTGCTCTTTCAAATAAGGATAAAAGCTGTAGGAAGACAAACACTGATAAAATTAGGGTCAGAGAGAATCCTTTTGCTCAAAGAAGTATCCTTCATTCACTTTCTTGGCAGCTATTAGCTTCTATATTAACATTCTAACAGGTCCCAATTTGTGCACTGCTCTCTCTTCCTCATTTCCTTTCCACATTTCTTCATTGCTACCTCCTTTCTTTTTTTCTTTCCTCTCCTTCCCTCCTGTCTTTTCTTTCTTTCCTGACTTGGATTCAGGCTTGCAACGCATGGTCACTACTTAAGGTGTTTTTTTTTTCCATAGCCCTCCAGGGAAAAGAGGCTGCTTTCTTTTTTGTGTTTTGAAGAATTCCTTTTCCCAGGATGATTTGTTGCTTGCTCCAGAGAGGCAGCATGGGAGTAATGGAGAGAGAACCAACCTCAGAGCCAGAAGACCTGGCTTCAACTTCTGTCTCTTACACATCCTGGCGCCATGTTACACTGGGGAACTTTTCAGAGCTCTAGATAACTCTCTAAGACTTTAGGTCACAAAAAAGATGCTAACCAAGTAAAAATAAAGGGAGTTCCTTTACCCAGGGGTTTCCTTTACCAATGAAATCACAGTTTCAGTCCCTATCCCTTCAAAGGGCTTGAGTATAAGAAATGTTGCTGTCCCTTATAATTTATTTATTTGTTAATTTGTCCAGGCTGTGTGTGGAAATTTTCCCATTTGCAAATCGCTTGGTTGGTTTTTATGAATGTAAGGAACCACTTAGGTGTGCAAAATCACCTTAAATAACACCACATTTTGAAAGAGTACAATTAGAAATAATAACAGAATTATTACAAGTTGGAGAAAGAAAACAAAGCATTCTGAACTGTAGAAAGCAAGAGACAAACGTTGCTTATATTACTATTGCTTTAATGGCAAGAAAGGCAGTGAGACTATTTTCCACTTGAATAAATTTTATTTATTCAGTTTATCCCAAGGCAAAGGCAGTAGAAATCTGAATGGCCTGACATGACCCTAGAGGATTCTCTTTGGTCAGAGATGTCAGTTATATGCCTGTCCACAATGGGCAAGTCTTTGCTTTTGTTTTTAGTGTGAGTCAAAACTCGTTCATCAGAATAAAATTCCAGTTGAAATAAATGGAATTTTATCACTATGCGAAAAGATAAAAGTTAGAACATAGGACAGGGTAAACAGAAAGATTATTTCAGATTCTGCCATCTGCTTCTCTGACTGTCAGTATCTAATAACTGAATAAAATTGGCAAATTGTTGCTTATTATATAACTAATCTGGTAAAAAGTGGTAAGGAGGCCATTGGAATCTTGTTTAGTTCTCTCCCATGAATTTCCTTTAAGTGCTGATATCACAACAATTAATCTCACTGGTAGTTATTGAGGTAATTATTGCAGAATAGATATTTACTCTTTCTTATTTCCTTTTATCCCATTCTTACCCATCCCCAACTAGGAGGTCTTTTAAAGCAAGAGGGTTAGTTACCTCACCCAACCCAGGGAAGGTATGAATCAGAAATACAGGAAGATTAGTGAGAGAGAGAGAGAGAGAGGCAGTTCAGCTTGGACATATAAGTAAGTAGGGAACAGGGAATGATTCTGTAATGGGGCAGGATGGGAAAACTTCAAGACTTTCTGGCCCTTATGAATCAAATTTTCAGAAGATTAATCAATTTAAAAAAATATACTCTAGGACATCTTATCACTTCTATTTAAATATAGATTCAGAAATGCACTTAAGGGCTACATCAAGAGGGTGAAGGGCTGCCTATGTCTTCTTCCTTTCATTAGAATAGGTAATAGCAGTTGCTTTTTAAAGGTATACGTCATTTGGATGCCTGCATAAATAGGAAGTTTTCTTTTCTCAGGACTGAGTCCAGCGTTTGGAAGGGCACAGCAAACTGTAACTCTGAAAACTGGAACAATGAAGATGGGCAGCATCCAGGAACATCCCGTGATTCAACAGTTGGGGTCCCAGGTATTTCTGAGAAGCAGCTGTGTTTTTATTGGAAGATGCCTTGTTGCCATTGGAGTTACAGATACCCATTCAAAGGCAAAGACTGAGCATTTTATGGTGACATCAAGATATAAAGGCTTGGGGGAAAAGGGGAAAACATGGTAGGGACAGAAGAGGGGAAAATGGCATGATCTCTTTCCCTTCTTACCAATGTTTTTATTTTTTGTGAAAGAAGGTGGCGGATTTTCACTTAAATATTTTTGTGCACTAATTATAACTCTAGACAAAATATCTTATACATAATTGTTATAGTCATTCAGTAAGCAATTATTAAGTGTATGCTATTTATCAAGTACTGCGCTAGACTTTGGGGGTACAAAGACAGATACTAACCGCTTCCTGCCTTCAAAGAGCTTGTATTCTAGTTCAAGGAGAGAAACATAGAACTAACTAGTCATATACAAAGCATAGAGTAGTTGGAAGATAATATCAGAGAGGAAGTGATTTTAGACCTGTAAAGTGTTGCTTAAGGATAAGCAATGCACCTATGTCCATTCCTCTTCTCTCATCCTGTAACGCCAACATTTCTTTTATACTCCAAGTATATATTCATTAATTGTCTTTCTCTATCAGTGTCTTTCTTTCTGGTTCTTGATTAACTTGTTTATTTTGTGCAAATATTTCTTTACCTGGAATGCAATTACTTTGTCTCCAATTTAATTAAATTCAACTCAACAAATATTTCTTTCATCAATGAGGACTTTGTGCAAGGTATGGAGAATTGCAATAACAAATAAATTCATATGAATATTCCCAGGTTTATATGAATCTATTCTTTGTTGTTATTTCTTATGGCATAATACTGTTCCACTGCATTGTTATTGTTGTTCAGTCGCTTTCGGTCAGGTCAGACTATTCTTCACTTCATTTGGGATTTTCTTAGCAAATATACCAGAGTAGTTTGCCATTTCTGTCTCCATCTTATTTTATAGGTGAGGGAATTAAGGCAGACAGAATTAAGTGACTTGCCCAGGGTTATATAGCTAGTAAGTGCCTCAGATCATATTTGAACTCAGAAAGATGAGTCTTCCTGATTCCAGGCCAGAAACTCTATCCACTATGCCACATATGCCTTAATTTATCCAGTCATTCTCCAATTAATGAACGTCACCTACAAGGTTATCTTGGGTTCCAGTTTCCTGTATTCTATATCCATAGGTTTTATTACCGAATCTTTTCTTGGGCATTTTCTTTTATGAACTACTGAGCCTCCTTTCTGTTCTCGTTCTTAAAATGTATAGGCTCTTCTCTATAGTATCTGATTTGGGCATTTTCTTCCTTCCCCTCCATATTGGTCTCGATGCCCCCTTGTCTGGGTCAAATTCATTTAAACAAATATTTATTTAGTGCCTACCATGTAAAATACATAAAATAGACATTTTTGGGTGGCGGCCAATGGCTTGTTTGCATGCACAATAACTAGTGAGACAATTAAGTGGTACAGTGAATGGAGCTCCAGATGAAGAGGAAGACCTGAGTTGAATTCCAGCCTCAGACACTATTAACTATACAAGGATGGGACTTGGGCAGCCCATAGGGTCCAAGATTTCATTTATCAAGCGTAGTTCTTTTAGAATAGAACATGGATCCTAAGGAACTATATTTGACAAATGAAATCTTAGACTCTGACTTGTGTTTCAATTTTTAAAAAATATTTAGGTAAATTTTTTTTTAATAGAAAATAGAACGTAATTTCATTGGATTGGATATGGCTGTCATTTCCTCTTTTTAGGTTTGAAAATTATTTCTGAGGAAGAACTAACTGAAGTATCTGAGATTAGGCCAATTCTACACAGTTTTCATTTGATGGAGACTCTCAGAAGTCTGACTGAAGCCATTGAAAAGCAGATAGCAAGAAATGAAACCTTCATGGAATTTTTGGTAATTGTGCAAATGATACTTAAAGGTGATACACGTATGTGTTCTTTAGATCTGAAAAGGAAGCTAATTTTAAGAATTCTTTCTTGAATTCTTGGCCTCTCAACTGCTATTTCTTCCTAGGGTGAGGGATATACGGTGTAAAAAATATGCCTACCTTATTTTTTTTTTCTGTTTATTACATGCATGCTTTATGGATAAGGAAAGAATATTTTCAGAGAGTTTAATACAACTATTTTTGGCTAGCTTATCAAAATAAAGACTTGTTGGGTCATTGGGATATGCACATCTTGACTGAAACCTGTAATTTTTCAGTCCTTTTATGGGAAGAGTGAGTACTAATGATAGTTAAAGACAGGATTTTTCTTATTCATTGCAAATGTTTTGGCTAAAGGAATTGTGACAGGTAGAGAATATTCAGGGACATGTTGGCAAATGTTTAATAACTGATTATCCAAAAACAATGTAGGAAAGGCACACTTTTTAAGTTTTAATCTGTATTATTAATAATTTCTTCATCACTTCAACCTACACAATTAAGAAAACAATAAATCAAGCCCTGATTTGTAGCATTTTGTGGTTTCCAAGGCATAAATGCTCACACCGAAAATTTCACAGTCAGTTCTCCTGAGCCAGTATAAGCTGGCTCCGTCACACACCAACAAACCTATGGTTCTCATTTTTCATAAGCAAGGGTTTCAGGGATTAGTAATCTTATATTAAAAGTTGATCTTTTGTTGTAGGAAAGAAATCATCAGGCTTGTTTTCTTTATTTTAGTCTTTAGACAACATAAAGCCACTTGATGACTGCATCTTGGGAAATGCTCCACAAAACAAAGAGAAAAACAGATACCGAGATATTGTTCCATGTAAGCAAATACAATTTTTATAATTTTTTTAAAAATTTATTTTTGGAAGTGCCAAAAGAGATGGAATTTATAGTCCTGGAGATGAGAAGTAGAACCTGGAAGTCATGCTCAGCTATTGGTGATACACTTATATATAGAAGAACTGACTGATTATAAGGGTAGTGTTGCATCCTTCAAGGCCAGATGACTGATTTTGTGAAATCGTAGAACTAGAGTTGGTGCAGACTTCAGAGGTCATGTAGTCCGCCTTTTGCAGATAAAAAAAAAAATTGAGCAGATTGGTTAACATGACCTGTCCAAGGTCACACATTTTTAGAGATGGTATTTGAACCCAGGGCTTCTGACTCAATTGCCATTTGTCTTTTCCAGTATACTATTCCTCATATTTCCTCCGACAGCATTAAGTTTTAGTGGGTACTATGTAATGAGCTAGCAGCCCCATTAATGTTCTTCATGGGAAGCATCCCATTTATAGAATTTTTCTGTGTACAAATTGGCCCAGGGGTGATTGCTTCCAACAAAAAGGCTGAGATCATTTGGGTCATGGTAACTGAACCTTCAGCATGTCCAATGTTTTGGTTTAGGTACAATGTATACAAATATATTGAGGGACAAACATGAACTCCTTTAGTCCAGGCTGACTTATTTTTTCATACAAACAGCACTTCCTTCTTCAAGAGGTATCAGTAAGTGCAAGATAAGAAAATTATCCCTGGAGAAGCCATGAAAGCTAAAGAGTAATCAGAAATATTGAAAAGCAGATTGAAATTCTGGTACCTTAAAGAGAGGCAATAGAGGTTTATAGATGATATAATGTCTTTCAAGTCAGGAATTCCCATTTGGGTTCAAGTATTGCTTGTGATGTATATGTAATATGTGACACCTAAATCAGATTATTTAACTTCTCAGTGTCTCAGGTGGTTGCCTATCTATATCAATAGAGTGAGTTCCCATATCAGGAGTTTTCACTTACAAAATCACAGACTTGGACAAAACAAATAACCTTAAAACTGTACATATTGCACCATGTTTCTTTTGGTTTTTAATTAAATTTCATTTTCATTTCCCTCTTTACACACTCAACCCTATCCCTAATTGAGAAAAGGGGAAAAAACTCACTGTTATAATCATGTACATAGTAAAGCATAACAAATTCTAGTTATTGGTCATGTCCCAAAAACCAAAACAAAATAAGTCTTGGTATGTATTGTGATTCCATCACCTTTCTATCAGGTGGCAGGCAACCTATTTTATCTTGAGTTGTCTGAAATCATGGTTGGTCATTTTATCAGTTAGAATTCCAAAGTCTCTGTAAATTGTTTCTCTGTACAATATTGCTATTACTGCACATATTATTCCCTGGTTTTCCTTGATTTATATTCCACATTAGTTCATTTAAATTTTGCCATGATTCTCTGAAACTATCCCCTTCATTATTTCTTGCTGTACAATAAATAGCATTCATAGTATACATATGCCACATCTTGTCTGGCCACTCCCAAATGATGAGCACTCAGTTTCTAACTCTTTACCACCACAAAAAAGAGCTGCTAGAAATATTTTTGTACATGTGGATCCTTTTTCCCTTTATTTGATCTTTTTGGGATATAGGTCTAGTAGCAGTATCACTGGGTCTAAAGGTATGCATAGTTTAATAGTTTGTGGGGCAGAGTACCAAATTTCTTTCCAGAGTAACTAGACTAGTTCATAGCTCCACCAGTTATGCACTAATGTACCCAGTTTCCAATAGTTTTTCCAGAACTGTCCTTTCCTTTTTTGTCAACTTTGTCAATCTGATGGGTATGAGGTGGCATCTCAGAGTTGTTTTAATGTACATTTCTCTATTTATTAGTAATTTAGAGCATTTTTTACATGTTAACTTGGATTTCTTCCTCTAAAGAAAATTTTCATCTGCTTTAACCTTTTTTCAGTTGGAGAATAGATAACTAAAAGTTTCTACTGCATAATTGGGTTAGAAATAACTTTGAGAGCAAAGTGCTGGGCACAGAGAAAATATTTGATAAGTTCTGATTTATTGATCTGGTCCAACTCCCAACTGTAGTCAGAATAATGTTTAAGTTGATAAGGGAACTAATTGCCTGTGCTTTTTAAATTAAAATTTGTTAATTTTTTATCTTTTTATTCATTGACTTGAGAATTTGTTCACTGAATTAATTAGACCAGAATATAGGATAGCTTCATACATGTCTATGAAAAAAATCCTTATGTTTCTGTCATATTAATATACTTAAAATGAATTAGTACTTTTATGTACAACTTTTCATAGGAACATGAAAATTATGTTTGAAAGACAAATATTGATTAGAAATTTGGATTTTGTGTTTTTCTGTGTGGTATAGATGATGGAACACGGGTTCCACTTGGAGAAAAGCAGGATTACATCAATGCAAGTTATATCCGTATATTGAATTCAGGGGAAGAATACTTATACATTGCAACTCAAGGACCCCTGCCAGGAACCATGGAAGACTTTTGGCAAATGGTTTGGGAAAATAAATCCAATGTCATTGCCATGATGACCAAAGAAATGGAGAATGGATTAATCAAATGCCACCGTTACTGGCCCATTTCTCTGAACAAGCCTTTGGAGCTTCAAAACTATATTATTGCATTGGAGAATTACCAGATACTAGAAGCTTTTACAATTCGAGAGATTAAAATGGTTAAAAAGGTGAGTTGTTAAAAAAAAAAAGCCCAACAACACCACCAAAATCACCATAATGCTAGGCATTATATCCTTGTGTGTATTAGTATACATGTCCGCATTTGAAGTTGGGGGTTTGGGAGAGTAACAGAGAATTAAATGTAAATAAGTAACAGAGAATTAAATGAAAATAAATGTGAAAAATAAGAACTTCTATTTCCTAACTGATAATAAAACCCTCCCAAACTCCAAGCCATGGCATCATGGAAACCTAGAGTTTAGAAGTACCTAAGTTATCATCAACTAACAATTATTAAGTATCTAGTTTTTGCAAGATTCTGAGCTAGGTGTTGGAGACAAAAAGATAAGAAATAATAGTCTTTGCTCTCAATGAGCACATCTTCTATTGGAGTAGACAGTCTGTGCATTTATGTTTATACAGAATAAATGTATTTTTATATTTATAAAGTGTAAATATTTAATTTTTAGCTAAGTGGCACAGCAAATAAAATACCAGGCCTGGAGTCAGGAAGACTCTTCTCCCTGAATTCAAATCTGATCTCTGACACTTAGCTGTGTGACTCTGAGCAAGTCATTTAACCCTGATATCCTCAGTTTCCTTATATGTAAAATGAGCTGGAGAAGGACATGGCAAACCCCTCTAGTGTCTTTGCCAAGAAAACTCTAAATGGGGTCATAAGAGTCAGACATGACTAAAACAACTGAACAACAACAAAATGGAATAAATGCAAAAATAATACAAGATAGAGAGGGAGGGCAGCAATGTTTGGTAGCAGGACAGTGCTCGAATTTAGTCTAGAAGGAAGTGGGGAATGTTATAAAGCAGAGTTGCTGAGGTAGTTCATTACAGTCATGGGGAACTGCCAATATGTGCAGGGGATGGATTACCTTGTGTAAGGAAAAGAGAGGTCTATTTGTCTGAACTATAGAGTCCAAAAAGGAAAGTAATGTAAAACTAGACTGCAAAAACAAATTGGGGCCATGTTATGAAGGACTTTAAAAATTAAATGGCAGAGTTTTTCTTGGGGGGGGAAGGGTATATTGAGTAGGACAGTGATGTGTTCAGATATGTGCTTATGGAAAATTACTTTTGATAACTGTGTGGAGGATAGACCAGAGTGGAGAGCGATGAGATAGGGAGACCAATTGGGAAATGGCTTGGAATAGCCCAGGTGAGGGGTGATCCTCATGAATTATGGTCTTAGGTACATGGACAGAGAGAATGGGATGGATGTGAGAGGTATAGCACAGGAGAATGAGTCCCCTCCATGACTACATCCCCAGTAAGCAGACATTCAGCTTCTATCCAGATACTGCCAATGACAGGGAGTTAACTTATCTTTTCAGTCTATTTCTATAACACTTTAAGAGTCAGAAAATTTTTTCCTTAGGTTGAATTGAATGCCAAAAGGAATACACCCAGTGTTTCTCTTCCATATGATAAATTCCTCAGATATTTGATGACTATAACTCTATCCCTCTGTCAGTCTTCTCTAGATGAAGCCTCCTGAATTCCTCTGTTTCTCACTTGACATGGTTTTGAGTTCCTTCACTTTCCTTGCTTCCTTCTTCTTGACCCTTTGCAATTTGTCTGTAACCATCCAAAAATATGGCACCCCAAGCTGCACACAATACTGCTGGTGTAGCATTTGGACTTGACACTTTTGTCAATTCATCCTAAGACCACATTTGTTATTTTGGGCTACCTTGTCAAACTGTCAACCAATATTGATGGAACTTATAGTTCATTCATATTTCTCAGGTCTTTTTTACATGAACTATGTTGTGGTTATATCTACCCCCTTTTGTCTGATTTTATATAAATTTAGGCCTTTACATTTATCCTTATTAAATTTAATGTTATTAGATAGAGCCCACTGAGATCTTTGGGGATCCAAATTCTGCCAATCAGCATATGAACTATCCCTACTATGTTGGCATTACTCACAGAATTGATAGATATGTGCTTTCACCTGAACCATTAATTAAAACATTGAAGAATGCCAGAGACATTATTAGGGACTTAGATTGACATTAACGTAGATGTGGGTCCTCAAAGGTGGCGTATCATAAACATACCATTATATTTCTCATAATACGATTTAATGTATTTATCCATTTGAGATGCAATATGGCAGAAGAGATAGAATGTGAAATTTGTAGTCAAGGCCTGGATTGAAATCATACTTCAGAAACATCCTGTGTTCCCTGGGCAAACAACAACTTCTCTAATATTTTCTTTTTATATCTCATCTGTAGAATGGGGAAGAGGATGAGGATGATGATAACTAGTATACATGTAAGATTTTCAGTTTTTCAAAGTACTGAGTGTGTGTTGTGGTGTGTGACATAGTCAGATTTGCATTTAAGGTAAATCACTTAAATGGATGAATGGAGGATGGTTGAAGTGGGCAGAGACTTGAAGCTAGCAAATCCCCCAGCAGGCTGTTACAATGGTCCAGATGTGAGGTGATGAAAGCTGGTACCAGAGTTTTGGCAGTATCCAAGGAGAGAAGGGGGAGTATTTGAGAAATGTTGCAAAGGTGAAATCAACAGACTTTGGCAAAAGATTGGATATGAAGGATGAGAGACAATGAGGAGTCCAAGTTGATTCCTAAATTGGGAGCCTAATAGAGTGGGAGGATGGTGTTGCCCTTTACAGTACTAGGGAAGGTAGAAGGCAGGGGAGGGCTTAGGGGAGAGATGATGTGTTCTGATTTCGACATAATTGAGTTTAAGATGTCTACTGAACATTCAATTCAAGATGTTTGAAAGGCAGTTGGAGATGTTAGATTGGGGGTCAGCAGTGAGATTGGGGTAGGATAAGTAGAGTTGAGAATCATCAGCATCAGAATTGTAATTAAATACATGGGAACTGATGAATCATCAAGTGAAGTAATACAGAAGGAGAAGGGGAGAAGGCCCAGGAGGAAATCCTGAGGGATGCCGAGGGTGAGAGGGTGTGATCTGGAAGATCTAACAAAGGAAATGTAGGAGGAGCAGTCAGATACATAGGAGGAGAGAGTGTTGTCTCAAAAACCTGGAGAAAAGAGAGTGTCAAGGAAACAGTGTCAAAGCCTGTAGAGAGGTCAAGGAGAATGAAGACTGAGAAAAGGAAGGAAGGAAGGGATGAAGGCAGGAAGGAAGGAAACAAAAACTTAGTAAGTGCCTGCTGCTACTAAGAGTGAAAATGCACTCCTTTAGGAAAGGTCTTTGCTGAGAATATTTTTAGTGTTTCATTTTCTATTTCAATTAAATACTTTTGCTCAGTCTATATTGTGGTTTTTAAATTTTATTATTATTTTTTAGTATAATTGACATTTTAGACCCAAATTAACTTTAGAAGTTTCCAGTGTCACAGAGGATTAGGAGCTCAAGGCAAAATGAAAGTATATTTATTTCCCAGATACTCCACATTGAATGTGGTAAATGGTGAAAAACTTTGAGTTCATGACTCATGAGGATTAGTTGAATAAACTGGGCACGTTTATCCCAGAGAAAAGCACATTCACTGGGGACAAAGTAGCTGTGTTCAAGTATCTGAAGGACTATCATATATTTTTTGCACTTTTTATTTTATTTTATTTTTTTGTCCCTCCCTTCCTCCCCTCCTCCCCCAAACCCTAGGATTATCATATTGAGGAGGGATTAGGCATACCTTCTTTGGCCTCAAAGGGAAAAACCAAAAACGTTCAGCGGAAGCTATAAAGAGGCAAATTGAGATCTGATATCAGGAAACATTTCTGAACAACTAGACGTGTCCAGGAGTAGAACTGGAAGCCTTGAGAGGCCATGGTTTCCCTGTCTTAAAAATATTCAAGGGGCAGCTAGGTGGTGCAGTGGATAGAGCACCAGCCCTGGATTCAGGAGGACCTGAGTTCAAATCCAGCCTCAGACACACAACACTTACTGACTGTGGGCAAGTCACTTAACCCCATTGCCTAGCCAAAAAAAAAATATTCAAGCAGAGGGCTGGGTGACCACTTGTTGGTTATATTGTAGTGGGGATGCCTTCATCAATGGTTTGGATGATGTGGTCACTGAGGTCTATGCCAACTCTCAAATTCTGTTATTCTTTAGGAGTTCCAAAGTAGACTTTCCCTTCTGTTGATTATCTCCAATTTAACTTTTTACATCTTCTTTGTACATAGTTTGCATGTTGCCTCTTCCATGACTGAACTTGAGAACAGGGACTGTCTTCTGCCTTTCTGTCCCCAGCACAGTGCCTAGCATGTTGGGTGTTTAATGAATGTTTATTAACTGACTAACAGTACCTGTCCCACCTTCTTCACCAAGTGGTGCTCACGATAAACTAATCTATGCAAAGGTATAAAATGCTATAAATATCAGATAACATCCCCACGTGGTAATGACTTGAGGTCTCTAACCTAAGATATGGTGATGGTGCTTCTCTCGCAGACAGGCTCAGTTCACTTTGTGCATCAGATACAATTCATTAATTGGCCGGACCATGGCATTCCCACATCATTTGATGGTTTTGTGAAGTATGTCCGCTACATGAAGAAGATCCATGAGACGGGACCCATCATTGCACACTGCAGCGCAGGCATTGGGAGGACTGGGGTCATCTTGTGTGTGGATGTTGTGCTTCGTGCCCTAGAAAAAGACTTTGAGGTAAGTTGCCTGTCACCCTCACCCCAAAGAATCATATGATGAAGCCAGCACAGTGAAAGAGGGCTTGCATGTTTGGGAATCAAAGGTCCTTGATCAGAATCCAAGCTCTGACACTTATTATCTGTGTGACCACATTGCAAGCGGCTTAACTTCTCTGAAGCCTCCTCACATAATCGAGGAGATTTAACTAGATAATCTTAGAGGCACTCCCAACTCTAAACCTATGATGCCATCTTGGAAGAGTAGTATTTGCCATTTGGAGCTTTTCAGGATGCTACCTAAAATACTGTCGGTGATATGTATTTTACATCCTGGGCAGTCTACTTAAATTATAGCAAAGTATAAATCAACGTATCTTTAACTAGGGTGTTCATCTGGGGTTTTGTTCCAGGATGCCAAATTTGGAGGGTACTAACAGTAATTGCAGTCCTTCCGCAGCGTAGGAATATCAGAGCTTAATACATAGCAAGAAGAGCTAGTTAAACAGGGAGTTAGCAGACAGATGGAATCACTGCCTTCATTCTGCTCTTTCCTCCTTCTCACTCTTTGCTTAATGGCCTCCTCAGAGTACTCATATGCTGATGTCCCCTTCCCCTCCTCAGAGGACATGTCTTGTGCTACTTGCTCTGGGTGCAAAGATTTGTAGTTATTTGTAGCCACCCTAGAGAATGCCAAACTCCAGACTGTCCCCAGCTATCCTAACTCCTTTCCTGTCTTCATTGCTCTTTATCTTCTGTCATGGTTTGGTTCACCTATCCTTAGAGATATTGTCTGTCGGTGCTAGGCCTCAGGAATCTTTGATTTCTGAACCCAAGGCCTTTGGGCAGAACTGGGAAGTGGCCCAGGAATCCTGTACCCTGGCTGTATAAGTCTTACAGACCATAGGGAGAAAAGGCAAGAGAGAGGGATGGACCTCAGGTTTCAGTGTACTTTTCAGTGCTTTGGGATTCTGAACAATGTTCAAAGCTTGCAAAGGGTTTCAGTTAAGGGTAGCTAGGTGGTGCACTGGTAATAGCATTGGGTTTGGAGTCAGGAAGACTTGAGTTCAAATCTTGCCTCAGATATTTACTAATTGTGGGACCCTGGGCAAGTCTCTTAACCTTTGTTTGCCTTAGTTTCTGCGTCTGTAAAATGGGCATAATAGAACACTAATATCCTTGAGTTGCTAAAAAGATCAAATGAGATACTATTTATAAAGTACTTAGCACAGTGCCTGGCAAAAAAATAGGTGATATAAAATGCAATAACGTTAATAATGATGCTGCTGCTGCTGATGGTGATGATGATTACCCGAGTTCATTCATTTAGCAAGCATTTATTAAATGCACACTGTATCAGGAGATGGTTATTTAAAGACAAAAAGGAAATATTCCCTGACCTCAAAGAGAGAAGATTTTTTTGAGGAAACTTGTAACTGGAAAATTAAACATAAAATATGTGAAGTAATTTCCAGGAGGAAGGCACTAGTAGTTGGGGGGAGGCAGTGGGAAAATAGTCATGTAAAGGATGCTTGACCTGCATCTTTAAGGAAGAGGAAGATTTGCTGAGGCGGAGTTGAGGAAGAGATACATTCCAGGAATAGGAAATATCATATGTAAAGGCTTGAAGATGAGAAATGGAATGTCGTGTGTGTGTGTGTGTGTGTGTGTGTGTATGATTAGATGGTCTAGTTGGATTGGAACATAAAATGCATAAAAAAGCTTAGAAAGGTATGCTGGAGCCAGCCTGAGAATGGCTTTAGAAGCCAAACAGAGAAATTTATATTTGATCCTAGAGAAAGTGAGAGCAAATGGAGCTTCTAGAACAGGGTAGTGACAGACCTATGCTTTAGGAACATCACTACAGCAGCCATGCAAAGGATGGATTGAAGAGAGGCGACTTGGGTTACCAATCAGAAGGCTGAAGGCTATCCCATGAGAGGTGATGAGGATCTGAACAAGAGCAGTGACTGGGTGAAGAGAAGGATGGATGGACTGACAAATGAATGGGTGGATGGATGGATGGATGGATGGATGGATTGGAGATATACTGTGAGGTAGGACTTGACCATTGAATGTGAATAGAGAGGAAGAAAGAAGAGTTGAAGATGGCTTCAAGGTGGCAAATATGAGTGACTTGGAATGGTATGATGTCTTGGACGGTACTGAGAAAGTTAAGAAGAAGGGACAGTGTGGTGGGAAAACTGGAGTCAGAGGTAGAAGGGGGTGAAATTACACCCAGGATTATACTGGTAAATGTTTAACAACCAGCTTTCTGAAAAAGACACCTAACAATTTCAAAGTTAAATCTTCATTTTCTCAATCACTTTAGGTCTAGACAATTAATAAAACAATAACTCAAGTCCTGATTTATAATATTTTTCAATTTCCAAGGCACAAATGGTCATGCTGAAAATTGAACAATCAGCTTTTGAAAGCTGGTATGAGGTGACTCTAACATGCACATGACTGTACCCCACATGTTGGGCTTGATAAGTTTACCCTAATCCTAGTATGTAACCCAGGGGTATTATTAAAATAGAAGCTATAGCTTCCCAATGTAAGGACTTCGGATCTCAGAGATCAGAGACCAAGGATTGACTGCTGGATTAAATTAAAAACAAACAAACAAACAGAAATCGCAATAAAGCAAGTGCCTGGGCAGCCCATACCAAACACAATACTTAGTGCTTCATTGGGTTTAATCAAGCTTTGTCTGATAGAGGTAATATAACCCTGTATAGACCTTGTATATTCCAGATTTTACGCTTGCCATTTATGGGTGACTTTAAAAAAACAAACAACAACTCATCCAGATTCCCTATTTCTGGCTTTGCAGGAGGAAATAGTGTGCCCTTGGGATTGGCAGTGGGAAAAAAATCCTTCATCTCCCACTTCTGCACGAAGCACTTAAAACTACAAATTTACTTACCATCTAAACCCAAGTAGGCAAGATAGAGCTGTTTGTCTCCCATCTTGATGAGGCAGTGAGAAATAGAACGACTGCTTCAGAGAAATGTTTCTGTTTGCTTCTTTTGAGTTCTTCACTCCTTTTCGATTTTGTGGGAAAGAACAAGTTGGTTATGCTAGTATAATGTGTTAATGAATACTTTGATGTGCTGTGAAAGAAAGCATTCATCCACACAGACCACCTGCTGCCTCAGTTGCTATGACACAGTCTTTCTATTTGTGTCTGCAAATCATAGGATCCCAGAGTTGGAAAGGGTCTTAGTCCTCTAGTCTGTTCCCAACCTAATGCAGGAATGGCCTCCTGATGCCCTGAGAAAGGTGGCCAACTGGTCTGCGCTAGTCTACCCTTGGCGATCGAGGGCTTCCTAGCGCCATGAAGCAGCCCATTCCATTTT
Source organism: Phascolarctos cinereus (assembly GCF_003287225.1). Classification (NCBI taxonomy): domain Eukaryota; kingdom Metazoa; phylum Chordata; class Mammalia; order Diprotodontia; family Phascolarctidae; genus Phascolarctos; species Phascolarctos cinereus. The sequence continues at coordinate 68,474,526 of NW_027555736.1, read as the reverse complement.
CAAACATTTGTAATGATTAGGAAATTCTTCCTCAATCCGAAACAAAATTAGACTTCCTGTACCATCTTAACACTGATCTTAGGTCTCCCCACTGCAGCTACAGAAAATAAGTAACATATTTACCATAGGATGCCCACTCACATAGCATTGTAATTACAGAACCAAAATGCCTTAATTTATAAATGAGAAAACTGAAAACCAAGAAAGGTTAAGTGACTTGCCCTAGGTCACATAGACAGGAAACACCAGAATTAGGATTCAAATGTTCTATGTTCCTCCTACTGTATCATATTGCCTTTGTCTTTGAAGGCAGATATCATGCCCTCGCTTCCTCCCCGCCCCCACACCTTGGTGTTAAACATCATCTGTTTTGAATGATGTAATTTTAAGACCCAAGGGCATTTCCAGCCTATATGTCCATATTCACCTTCCAAAAGTTCCCTTCATGTATTCTATGCTTCATGCAGCTGAACTGGACTTTTCAGTAATCTCTCAACAAACTTAGCACTTTCCCACCTCCACACCTTTGTTCACACTGTTCCCTGTGTTTGCTATGTCCTCCACCAGTCTCTGAGACCTTCTGATCTTCTGTCCATCCTTTGAGATCCAAATTGAATGCTACCTCTTCAAAGCGTCCCTCCTCTCTCCAGCTGGAAGTGATTTCACCATCATTGGATTTATTTTATTTGTATACATTTATCCTACTCTAATTGGTGTTCTACTAATCTCTCTTAATTTCTTCCTACAAGATTGTGAGCTCACTGAGGGCAGGGTCCTTGATTTAATTGTTTTTGTATCTCTCCTAGTTTCTATCACACTGTGTTGCCCATAGTAAGAAACTGATAGATGTTTGATGAATGCATAAATTGTTAATGCTTTGAAATTTCATAACCTCTTCATTCCTTCCTGCCTAGTGGTATGATATTTTGTGTTGATATCTTCCAATAGATTCTCCACAGACTATTCAATATCCTGGAGGCATATTCCTCTAGTTCTTTTAATATTTCATAGATAACAGGGTGATAATGAGGCCCATCCCAGTTAGTTTTCTAATCTTATGGCCTCAGTTTATTTGTTCATGAGATACAACTTGTTCTGCTTAAGTAAGGAGTATTGGGAGGTTCAAATGAAAATGTACATTAAAAAGCAAACTGTTCCACCAATAAAAGATTGCATTATTAACCTTGTTATTAATCTTTGTTCTTATTACTGAGATCTTCAAATCTTATGCTCTGCTTGCCTTCCAAACAGTAGAGATCAACCATCACCAATCCAACCTTACTTCCCACTCTTCTTGAACACATTTTTGCAGCCGTTCTATTAATTATTCTACCCCCATCCCTTTTCTGTATCACATCTTTGCTTATGCTCTTCATCCTTTCTGGAATATGATTAATTTTCCTATTTATCTATTCCTAGTTAGTTGTGTTCTGATAAATGTTTAAAATTGGCTTTCTGAAAAAAAATGTTCCAAACATATTTTTGACTTCAATCTGCATTAGTGATGTTCTCCATCAGTTCCTTAAGTTTAGACAATTAAGAAATCAAACCCTGATTTGTAGCATTTGCTGATTTCTGAGGTATAAATGCTCACACTGAAAATTTATCAATGTGAGCTGGTCAGAGATGTCTCCATCATTGCCCTGAACTTCTGGCCCTCCTTTAAGTCCAGCGCCCATCCTTCCACATCTGTGAATTCTCATTGTTGTTGTTCATCCTTCCTGAAGAGGACCAATGACATCACGACGGTGATTTCTTGACTTGCATGTGAACTGGATTTAAGTGAGGCAGGCTCTGGTGAACACTAATCTCTTCTTTTTCTGATTGTATAACACAGCATGATGGAAAGAACATAGGGTTTAGCATCAGACCTGGGTGCAAATCCCTATTTTTCAACTTACTACATATTTGACCTTAAGAAAGTTACTTGGGCAGTTAGGTGGTACAGTGGATAGAGCTCTGGCTTTGGAGTCAGGAGGATCTGAGTTCAAATCCTGCCTCAGACACTGGACACTTAGTAGCTGTGTGACCCTGGGCAAGTCACTTAACCCCATTGCCTCACTGGAAAAAAAAGTTCCTCAATCTCATTGGTCCTCAATTTCCTCATCTATAAAATAAGGGTGGGTGGGAGAAATAAGAGTGTTAGATGGTCTTTTAGGGTTCTACCACCTTTAAATCTATGATTCTGTGGGGCAGCCTGGTGTAGTTAGAAGACCTGAATTTTAATTCTGAGTCTTGCACTTACTACCTGTGTGACCTTAGACAAGGCAATTAACCTCTCTGGTCCTCACTTTCCTCCTACTTAAATGAAGGAGTTGGAGTAGATAATATCTGATGTTCTAGTTCTAAATCTGTGATTTGATGATGGATTAACCTAACAGGCTATACATGTAAATAATCTGGACAACATTCATTTTTATCCACTTGGGATTTTTCAGGTAGATTACTTGGCCTGTTTCTTTTGAGTGACTATGGATCTCACTGGGAAGATCCAACAGTCTTCTAGGACTGATTCAAAGAGCACAATGTCATCCAAAACACATGAGCTTCTACAAAACTTACCTCCATGGAATTCCTTTTTCATTTCAACTTCGCACAGGCCGGTCTCCACGGCACTGGAGAGTACCTTTGATGAGCATGTACTTGCTTTATGACCCATTTATGACAGCTGCTAAGAGGGTCATTAGACAAAATTATCTCCATGCTTGCATCTATCAGGTAACCCTGTAGGATGTTAAGACAGGCATGGGGGAAACTCTGTTGGAGGAAAGTAGTTATGACTACTATTTTATCTACAGAGGCAAATGCCTTTTGTTTTTGAGAGATGGGAGGGGATAATAAACAGTAAACACAATCATGTCTTATATTCTTTATACTTCTCAATCAATTCGGTGACTGTGAAGATGTGTTCTGCTGTAGAGAGTCACCCATGAAAGCCTGACTGTTTCCTTCTCACATTTTTATCAAGTATGTTCTATTCTCATGGAGGTTTTTATAGAGATGATAAAGTAAACATAAAAGTCCATTACTGTCAAAATCTCTGTCCCTCTACCCTCTCTTGTAATAACATCATCTGTGATTTTTTTCCCCTTATATTTTGCAGTCTTCTCTTTTGGATCTTGAAAATGGATTCTCCTAATGCTTTTAACATTGTCTTGCCTCTTAAAATATTTTTATTTGTGTATTTGGTTCAATCTAGGTACTCATCCTGTTTCATGTTCTCAAGTGTCACTTTCACTTTCTCATAGAGTATGTTGTGTGCAGTCCAAACTTGGTGGATTCATTATCATCAAGGATGAAAACATATCACTAAAAAATGCAGGCTAATCTATACATTTCACACCTATTTGTTGTCCTTTCTATTCTCTTGATACATTGGGATGAATAATAATAGTAGTTATGTTGGACTTATAAGCAAACACTCTTTCCATTTGCACCGAGTGAGTTGATTCATATGCCTGAGTTTTCTGTAGATTTTTTTTCTTCATCGTTTTTCTCTATTTTGTGAAATGATACTGCTCATAATTTTCAATTCTTTTAAAGTGTTTGGATTCTTATCTAAATAAATGACAAATAAGACAGCCAGGTGGTGAAGTGGATAGAGCTCTGAGGCTGGAGTCAGGAAGAACTGAATTCAAATCCAGCCTCACATACTTACTAGTGGGCAGGTCATTTAAACTCTGCTTGCCTCAGTTTCCTCAACTATAAAGTGGGGCTAGTAATAGCGCCTATCTCACCAGTTGTTGTGAAGACCAAATGAAATAATATTGATAAAGTATTTAAAACAGTGTCTGTTACATAGTAGGTGCCGTATAAATGCTGATTCCCTCTCCTGCTGCCCTATTCCCTTGGCTGCCATGTAAGAAAAGTAGCTCATTAGCTGGCATCTTGTTTCCGAACTCTTTCATCATGCTTGTTGTAGTGGATGTTTTTATATTGGCTTAACCTCACTGAAGAATGGCGCTAATCAGCACTTCCACTTTTATCCGTTTTCCAGAAGTGACAATGTGCTTAAATAAATTGGTTTGAACCCATTATAATCGTGTCCAGTGTTATTTTCTCATCTGAATCCTTTCTTCTAATTTGGTATTCCTTTTGTCCCTTATTTTAACCTGTTTATCTTACTGTACACAGAGAGGTGATTCTGAAATGACTCCTATTGGTAACCAGTCATTTCTTTTCTCAATAAGCATTTCATTTGATAAATTCTTTAAATGCTTTGAGAGTACAAAGACGAAAATAACTGCCCCAGCCTTTAAGAAGCTCACCTTGTGCAAGACTTGGAGAGATGAATGCCTCCCAGTCTTCCATAATAAGAACTCAGGGCTCAGGCAGACTTGGGACTGCAATCAGTTTTGTTGCTTGCTTTTGTTTTTGTCCAGACCTGTGAGTTCGTTGATGTAGGGAACTCTCAGGTGAGGAAACTTCCTATTGAAGCAGATGAGACTCTGCTCTGCTGCTGAGAATTGCCTGGGGGGGGGTATTGAGAGGTTAAGTGACCTGCCCACTCTCACATGGACACTATGTGTCAAAGGTGAGACTCTAGGCAAAGTTCCCTTAACTCGAATAACAGATCTCTATCCACTATATCATGCTGCCTTTCAACTACGTTATTGGAGTTAGAGGATTTTGTGGGCTAATCCCCTAATTTAACTCTTGTTTGAGAGGTCACTTCCATGGAAGTATCTGCATTGAGTTTCAAACTGGAGAGTATATATACATGTGTATATATATACACACACACACACACACACACACACACATATATATATATATATATATGTACACACATACACACACATATGTGTATGTGTATTTTGCTTTTTTTATCTACCCAATGCAAGATTGATAGGTGCTACTTGATTAACTGACTCCACATTTGGAGGTTAAGATATGAATGTTCTATCTTCAATCAGTTTTGTTTTAATTTTTTTTTGAAGAGAGTTATTCATGTTTTGGGCTCTCCCAAAATTATCTGTTATGATTCTTGCCTTTAAAAGAATAGAAAATTGTTTAGCAAAAATTCTGATTTTCTTGAGTGCACATTCTTTGAGTTACCGAAATCTACACTCTTTCTTTGGAAATGTATTTGTTAGTCCTGGGAGTGGTATATTTTGTTACCTCTGAAAATGAGAACTATTTTTTTTTATTAGGCTATGTGGTCTTGGTCCAGAAGGGGTAACCTTAGTATATTTCTCTTTACCCAGAGCTAGGATAATAATAAGTCCAGAGTTGTTCTTTCATCTTTGTTAATGCTCAATTTCCTTCTAACAGTTCAATATCAAGAATATCGTGACCCAAATGAGAGAGCAACGTTATGGTATGATTCAGACCAAGGTAAGCTCTCACTACGGAGATGAGAACTGAAGCCATTTTGGTGAATGTCAGGGAAGTAATCTCTAGGGTTGGCAGAATATTTTGCAATGATTAAAATATCGATGCCACTGACAAGTTACAAAGAGAATGTTAGCCCGGCTTTAGTCAGAGCAGGGCAGTACTTACTTATGGCACATGAAGACAGAAAGCATGGGTGATTAGAAACCAAGGTAGTCTTTATTTTAGCTCATTTTCCTGCAAATTTCCTATGTAGACTTTCTTAGTTTTTCAGGTGTTGCCTCAAGTCACTAAAAATTTTTCTTCAATATATCAAAATTCAGTTCAACAAACATTTATGAAGCACTTAGTATGTGCACTAAGTACTATGAAGTACTTACTGTGTACAAAGACAAAAATGAAATAGTCCCTGCCCTCAAGGAGCTTATATTCTACTGAGGGGGCACAACATGTACACCAGCACATAAATATAAAGTTCTGCAAATGATGTATATCTGTCCCCTTGTGCAGATCCCATCTACACTGGTAGAATAGACAGTTTAATGAATGGCTGTGGCCAAAATACTCTCAAAAGTAGCCAACCTTCCAATAACGTTCCTTCTTGAAGCTAATTGTCTAAATTAGTCCTTGGATTACAGGCTATTGCTGGCTTCTTCAGCTTTCAGTAGCCTTCTTGCTTTGTGCTTTCAAAGCATTGCCTTTGTAGAGCTCTATAACACTAAGAGACACTGAAGTACAACTTGAGTGGAGAAAAATCATATATGTATAAAGAAAAGGAGGAGAAGCAATTATCTAGTTCACTCCTTCTTCCTCAAACCACTTTTATTTGAAACAACTAAATAATTTAAGAAAAGAGAGGCTGGTTTTCCTTAGAAAAGGGAGAGGACTGCTTTCATATTTAATGTCAGCTCACTATTTCAGGTTCCCAATGGAGATATATTCTTAGAAGTATAAGCTTGGGAAAAGCTGTGAGCAATCACATAGTCCCTCTCTCTTGTAGTCTATGCTGAAATTAATTCATCAATCAACAACCATTTATTAAGCTTCTTTTATATGCCAAGGAAATCTTTTGGGTCTAAAATTAACTTGTGATCTGAAGATCAAATTACCCTCAATCGATGATTTAAATGTACTTCACACTCACTTATTAATTAATCATCACAATGTTTTTCTCTGAGATAAACAATTTATAGAGAATTCCTTGGATGAATATGTCTATCTACCAACTTTATGGTATCATTGATGGAACTAAAAAACTTTCAAATGTTCCCTGCCAACTGGTTGATATACGTATTTACTATAGATGCGAATTGATTGTTTTTCTCTCTTATTTTCATGTATATATAGGTGCAGTATCACTTTTGTTATGAAATCGTGCTTTATGTTCTACGGAAAATTCTAACCTCTACACTCAGTTCCACCAAATAAGAACAGTTCTTACATTGCGTCTGCAAGTGACCGAGTGGCTTGGTGTCTGTCTCTTCCTCTGTGGACATTTATTAGCTTATGGACACAATAACATATTTTTTTCTTAGTGTATTCAAGTACCTTAATGTCTGAAGAGTCTCTGAAGGTAGTAAAATACAGGTTGGGGATGAAATAATGCTTAAAAAGAAACATATTGCCTCATAGTGGTTGTTTTCAATACTATCACAATGCTACCCCTATTTCAATGGGACAATCATTACAGAAAGTAACTGTGTATTTGCTATGTAGCTGAGAAGATGACAGGGAAGAATAACAGATCTTGAAAATTTTGGTAGGATTTTATTCAGGAAGAGCATCTGAAAGTTAACCCTAAAGGGTTCTAGAACGCTATTAAATACTTTTTTGTGGGAGAATTTAAGGCCAAAAAACTTCAGGATAACAGCAATTATCCTTTGCAGGTTCTTCAAACAGAATCTTACTTCTGTTCTTTGGCTAAAGAGTTGGTATTTCCAGCTGGTTCTTTAAATAACCCAGACTACAAAAGACCCAATTAGGGTGCAGTTATTGTGTCTAAGCAATGAGGACTCCTTTTGTAGCTTTCTTCTGTACCCCTCTGGGAGTTTGCTGAGATTTCATGGGGAAGATGGTATCTTTGAGCAGTTGCATGTATGTGCAGAACAAGAGGACATAAGGAAAATGCAGAAGGTGGTCAGGATTCTGCTCTCCCACATGAGCACACGGAAGTGAACAGTCCAAAATGGAAATGGATGTTTCTGCATTAGAGCCAAGACATAACTATGGCCCAGCTTGAGTTCTTTCTAGTTCCACCCTAACACTTGGAGTATGACTCAGCCTGTTGTGTTGGTATCAAACAGAACATTTTGGGCTTGTTATTCTTTTAGCTGACCAATAACTTTTGATCAAAAACTATCATTCCATAATTCTGAATTATCCACAAGATCCCTTAAGCTATAGATTTTCTTTTTCTGTCTGGGATCTGTGATCATTCATTTCTTTATCTGTTTTTCCTCTCCCCTAAAAAACACTTAGAAGGTTCAATTGGTTTTCTGATTTTGGGGGGAAAATCTGATTTGGTTTTCGGAAAAGAAAGACTCGTGTATTTGCTTTTGAAGGAGGTAAGTACTATTCCATTCAGCTTAGATAGGAACTTGTGAATCGATGAACAATAACAGTGATATGATGTGAGGGAGTTTCAGTTCTGCACTGTACATTATCACCAGTTAAAAGGAATTGATAAAATTCTGTACATTCAAGTGGTATTGATTAGTGATCAGGGTGACTTACGCAACACACAGAGGGAAATGCCTGAAAGTCACAGTTGTAGCTTGTGGATTCCTAAAAGGCTTAATTGCTTTCCTTAACTAAATGTGCACTTGAGTTTGCTGAGAGAAATTGACGGGTTTTAGATAATTATTTTTCCCCCCTGCTGGGTAATATACCATGTACGTACGTACGTGCTTTACAATTTTATTTTAAATCAAATTGATAATTTTATTTATCTTGTCCTGTTAAGCAGTAGTCAGTAAAAGTGTTTGACTTAGATATTTATTCACTATATTTGATAGCCCTCTCTATTTTTTTTGTAAAATAATTGTGCTATATATACTGTACTACACACTTTTGTATAGGATTGTTCAAATGGAAATGTTTACTATGTATTGCATAAAAGTGTTTTTATTTAGCCTGGCCCAAGATTTTTCTTGTGAAGCCAACTTCTATGATCGATGCTGGTATTCTTTTTGGCATATTCATTCCTTAGCTTCTGCATACTATTTTTACAGCTGGACCAATTTTCAATTTTCCAGGGAAATTAAAGTAGCAAATTTGGAAATATTGACCGCATTCATTTTCATTTTGGTCTTAGGGAGGGAATTCTAAATGCAAAAAGGCTTTACTAATTGAAATAGTCTTTCAACAAATTGTGACTCAAATTCTGCCGTAAGTTAAGAATACGGACCTACCATTGACACTTGTGGGAGTATCTCGTGGCTACTTTGGATACACTGGTTTTTTTTAAGACCTTAACATGTGTATACATTAGTTAATGTTCAACTTTAATTAAACATTTTTAAACAATCGTTGTGCACAATATTTATATGCTAGATAAAAAAATTACCTTCTCTAGAAGTGACCTCTGCAGATTTTTATCCAGATAGATTTTAGAAACATGGTTTTCTATGAGCTCTCTCTCTTTTTTTTTTTCTTGAATCTGCCCATGACATAATGGAGTTATTAATTCAGTTCACATTTTCTGTCCATGGATCATTTAGCTGAATTGTTTTTTTATGGAAAACCTCAAAGGAAAACACCTTGAAATCAGTGATGTAATAGCAAATTGAAAACTCCCTGAAGTAATGAGGTCTCAGTGTACATTCCTTCTTAATTGTTTTTCATCTCTAGGTGGAATATGTTTTCCGGTTTGTGAATCTCGTTAGGGTGTTGGCCCAGAGGTCTCAAAGGGTACTCATGAAGTCAGAAAGACTGCAGGGGTGCCAGGCGGACGAGAGAAATTTATTCAGGGGGTCAAAACAGTCTATTGATGCTGCACTAAAGGGCAGGGGTTGCAATACTTGCTAAGGTAAATTTAGCCTTCATCTTTTGGATGCTTAACTGAGTGGTTGAAATGAGCTCAGATTGCAATATACCATTATTATATGACTCTGGAGTTTAACAGAAATACCACCCTTGATGAAAAACTCATTTTTTTTGCACTAAAAAATGAAATCAGTGGAACAGATTAGTTACACAACATCCAGAAGAAAATGAGCCTAGGAGCCCAGCATTCAATATCCCAGCTACCAGTATAAGGACTCACTATTTGACAAAAACTGCTGGGAAAATTGGACAACAGTCTGGAAGAAGTTTAGACCAACATCTTACACCTTATGTCAAGAAAAGCTCCAAATGAGCATAAAAGGTGAAATCATAAGCAAATTAGAGAAGCAAGGAAAAAATATCTAGCAGAAATATTGATAGAGGAAAGATTAATGATCAAACAAAGGATAGAGAGGATCACAGAAAATAAAATGGATAATTTTGAATACATGCAATTAAAAATGTTTTGCACAAAAAATCCAATAAAGCTAACTTTAAAGGTAAGTTACAGAAAAAATTCTTTGCAGCAAGCTTCTTTGATAAAGGGCTCATTTCCAAGATGTATATAGAACAGATTCAGATTTAAATGAATGATAGCCATTCCCCAATTGCAAAATGGTCTGAGGATATAAACAAATAGGTTTGAATGGACAAAATCCAGGCTACTAATAGCCATATGAAAAAATGCTTAAAATAAAAAAAAAACAAAAACAGAGAAATGCAAATTAAAGCAATGCTGAGATTTCACCTCAGATCCATCAGTTTGGCAATGACAACAACAAAAAAGGAAACTTTGGAGAGTCTGTGGGAAAACAGGAATATTAACTCACTGTTGTTGGAACTGTGAATTGGGCAAACCATTCTGGAAAGCAATTTGGAATTATACACAAAAATAACTAAACTCAGTTATAACACTACTAGACCTATACCCCAAAGAGATCAGAGGAAGAGGAAAAAGTCTTACATGTACAAAAATATTTAAAGCACCTCTTTTTGTGTGGTAAAAAGCTGGAGACTAGAAGGATGATGATCAATTGGAATGCATGAACGAATTATGGCATTTAAGGTAATGAAATACTAGTGTTCTATAAAAATGTGGGAGAAAGATGATTTTAAAAAGTTATGGAAAGACTTAAATGAACTGATGCAGAGTGAAGTGAGTAGGATGATAAAAATTTGTGCTATAATCTCTATTATAAAAATGAATATTTTTAGGACTTGCATAAACTGAAAAACAGTGAAATAAGCAAAACCAAAAGAACACATACACTAATAGTACAGCAGCTGATGAGATGAAAAAGTTTGGGGCTATTGAGCCTCTCTAATCATCTGAAAAATTCAGTTGCCAACTTGGGACACCTTCCCCAAGCTGGCCCAGGGGAAGATCCACACAGAAAATCCTGGGTTTGGTCCTAACCCTTGGCGATTACTCATTGTGTGAACCTGGACAAGTTAACATTTTCTTCAGCATTTTGAAACCATTTTAGGGATAGAAATGTTAAAATGAGTAAAATAAGATTAGGGAACCAGGTGGCCTAGTGGATTGACTTTTGTACTTGGGAGTCAGGAAGATCTGAGTTTGAATCTTGCTTCAAGTTAGGAACTCAATCTTACTCAGCTGCAGTTTCCTCATTGGAAAAAAAACGAGGATGGTAACAGTACTGACTTCATGGTCTTGTCATGAGGATTGAATGAAAAAACATATTAAGCACTTTGCAAGCTTTAACTTACTCTATAACTATCATCTGTTTCTCCTAATCAAAGCTCAATCTTGAAACACATAATCTGATGCCTCTGTGGTTCCTCTTGTACTTACTGAGGTCATCCGAGTGGTACATCCACGAGAAAAACCACATAAACTCTCCCTATATGGTCATTTACTTCTCTAATATCTTTGTTTCACTCTACCACGAAGGTTTTTATTCCATCCAGTCACTCACTTAATTTTCCTGGACCTCAGTCTGCTCATCTGTAAAACAGAGGGGTTGGAGATACCTTCAAGTGCTAATCCAGTAATTTTTTTTCTTTTAAGCTAGCTCGGTGAACTTGGGCAAGCCAATTAAATTTTCAGTGCTCCTGACAACTGTCTGAGTAAGACTCTATTGCAGATGAGTTACTGATCTGCCCTGGAGAAGAGAATTTCTACCCCCCTGAGCATCCTACCACCACCACCACCACCACCACCACTACCCCACAAATTTGACAATGTAAATTTCCAGGCAATTTATATATTTAGTAATTGGAATCCTGACAAACTGGTATTTTAAAATAATTTTTAAAGACATTCTTTTTCATGACCACAAACTTTAAAGGGCTTTTTGTAAAAATTCATTTTCTACATTTCATTACAGTGATCTAGGACAAACTAAAAGTGGCTAGAAATGTGACATCATGGGATTTATTAAAATAAACATGTTATCTCTTGAAATATGACCAGCAGATAGGTTTTCTTGTTTTTACACATAGATTTTTATAAAATCAGGAACATAGGTTACTTGTAGAACTCTCTATTTGACTAGAACTTCTGAAAAATCTGGAAAATGCTTGGTAGACATCAGATTTAGGCCAACTTTTGTCATATACCACAATCTGGTCAAACTTAATATGACATCCGAATATTAAAGGTTTAGAAGAGAAGATTGGGCAGCTTTCAGAGCTATGGTTATAAAAGAGTTCAATAACAAAAACACAGGCATAATTTCCGTATAAGTCTGAATGGACAGCAAGCCCTCAAACAGTGGAATGACCAAGAGGTATAGTCAACATGAACTTTATATGTCACACCAAAGCCAAACGTTATCAGTGGGCTGTGGCTCAGAGTAGTTTAGATGTCAGGTAAGCTAACATTTACAAAGAGCCTACTAAGTGCCAGGCACTGTGCAAAATAATGGAATACAAAGAAAGGCAAAAACAAAACAAAATGAACCACAAATCGTCTCTGATCTCAAGGAGCTCACAGTTGAATAGGGGAAGCAACATATGAACAAATATGTACAAACAAGATTTACATAGGATAGAGAGGAGCCAATCTTAGGAGGCCCCAGTATTAAGACAGATTGGTAAAGGCTTCCTATAGAAGGTGGGATTTTAGCCAGGACCTGTCAGAAACCAGAGGAGCTAGGCAGTGGAGATGAGAAGGGAGAGAATTTCAGTTATGGCAACAGCCAGAGAAAATGCACAATGCGTACACAATCACACAATGGAAGGTGGCATGATGGGAGTAGAGCTCTGGGCCTGGAGTCAGGAAGACTCATCTTCATGAGTACAAATCTGGCCTCAGACGCTTGGTAGCTGTGTGGCTTGGGCAAGTCACTCAACCCTGTTTTCCTCAGTTTTCTCATCTGTAAGGAAATGCCAAACCACTTCAGCATCTTTGCCTTGGAAACCCCAAATGGGCTCATGAAGTGTTGGATAAGAGTTGACCAAACAGCAGCAGCAGAACACGGAGTGTGGTGTGTGAGGAACATAAAGGAAGCCTGTGTTGCTGGACCACATAGTACACAGAGGGGATTAAGGTCTAACAAGACTGCAGAGGCAGGAAGGGGACAGGTTCTGAAGGGCTTTGAACACGAAAGAGGGGATTTTATATTTGATCCTATGAGGAAGGTGGGGGTGGAAAACAGACGGAGAGAGGTTGATGGAATCGTCGAGGAATGAGTTCAGGCAGGTAATCAATGTTTGCTTCACCGCGTTGGACATCAAAACTTAACTGGAAAGGTGAGATTCATGAGCGGGAGAGACACTCAAGGGGCAGGCAGCTTAAAGAAAGGCGATTAGTGGAGGAAGCCTGTTGAAATGGTGTTTTCCTTCTAAGCGTAGCAGTGTATGATGGATTCTGTAGCACCACATTTCATAATCATTTGTAGATGATAATTATTTGGTGTATATAAGAAAGAAGTAGTGATACACAAGGGAAAGAGCTCTGAGTTTAGAGCCAAGAGACTTGGTTTGAATGTTAACTGCTACCCATGACCCATGTGACCTTTATATTTCTGGGCCTCAATTCCTTGTCTATAGTTTCACTTCTCTCCCTATTTTGCCCCTTTCCTTATTGTTTGGGGTTTGGGTCTAGGGAAAGTGACAGGAAGCAAAGAGAAATGTGATCCTAAGGCAATAAGGGCACCTAGGGGAAACCGATGCAAAGACAAGGGCAGTGCCTCTCTTCTGCATTGGCTTCCATTTCCATAAGACCTGCTCTTTTGGGGTCAGAGGTTCTTGACAGTGATCAGACAATCAACTCCATTCTACTTTGTGTAGAATCCCGCAATTGAGTCTCTGTGCTGTGAATGAACCCAAACCCAGACTCCAAAGTTCCTGCATCTGTGACTGATGAGCAGACCTTTAGGAAGTGTGGCTCAAACCTCCTGGAATAACTGGGTTGTTATGCTATTTGGCCTGCTCCAGGGGGGACTCAGGCTGTATTTGTCCTAGAGCCCTTAAGTCTAGCCAGTGTCGGGGGACTTCCAGGGTACAGGAGAGTGGCAGGCTTGAGATGGATTGGTAGATGTTTATGATCTATTATTATATATTATGTTATCCTATTGTTATGTTATCCTATTATTATGTACTAGTTATCAATTGATTCTATTCGAAGAACAAACACATAGTGCAGAATTCCAATATCATTGTTTGCTTTGGGGAGGAAATGGGGCCCATAGCTAATGCCATATATCAAGTCTTTGAAACTAAGTGTGTTCAAAAGGTGGTAGGGTTCGCTACTAGGGGGATAATTTCCCATTGATAGAAGGTTGGTTTGATCTTCATGACAACTCTGTGAGATAGGTAGCTCAAAGACTAAGATTCTCATTTGACAGATGAGGAAACTGAGGTGTAAATGTGAAATGATTTCTACAAGATCACACGGCTAGTAAGTGAAGAGCCAATGAATTGAACTTGAGCCTTTCAATCTCTATTCATTCCATTCATCTGCCTTTTTTTCAAGGACTTCAGAGCTCTATCATCAAGTCCAATCCCCCATTTTATAGAAACTACTACAGTATGTTCTGTAGCAACTAGGTGGCCCAAAGGAAAGAAAGGTAGGACTTGAAGTCCGGAGGGAACTGAGTTAAAATTCTGCCTCTCACACTCCTTAGCTATGTCTCTGGGCAAATCACTTAAACTCTCAGGGCCTCAGTTTCCTCATTTTTGAATATGGTAATTATAATAGCACCTACCTCATCAGGTTGTTGTGAGGATCAAATAAGTTAAAATGTAAAGTATTTTGCAAACTTTAGAGCATTATACACATTCTAGCTATGATGATGTGATGGTAATGATGATGATGGTAATAATGATGGTGATGATGGTGATGAAGATGGTGATGATGGTGATAGTAATAATGATGGTGATGAAGATGGTGATGGTGATGATGATGATGATGATGGTGGTGGTGGTGGTGGTGGTGGTGATGATGTTGTGACTGGAATACTGGAATTAGAGTTAAGACATTCATTATAATCCTCTTTGAATCAGGTCCTAATAAGAGGCCTCGTAGTTAGTAAACTATGTGACTCTGGACAAGTCAGTCAATTTTCTCTGGGCCTCAGATTTTTCATCTACAAAATGAAGGCTTTGGACTCAATAAGCTCTAAGGTCCCTTCCAGCTCTAATTCTATAAGCCTGTGGTACATTCATAAATAACATGTTTTCCAGAAAAAAAAATCCTGGGAGGTAGGTTGCATAATTATTGTCATCTCATGGGAAGTTGAATTATTTACTTAGGTCACACAGTCAGTAAATGTCTGAGTGAGAATATGAACCCAAGCATCCCTGCATCTTAGGGAGGTAAGGTGATGTGCCTAAGGTCACCAGCCATTAGTGGCAGAACTGAGACTTGTCCCAAGTCTCCTGAATTTCATTTTGGAGTGTTACCAAAAAAGGTTTTAAAACTCTCCTGCCAGGTGTGTACTGTTTACGGCTGTTCATCACGGTGTCTGCAATTTATAAACACCTAGGTCCCTACTCAAAATATCAAACACAGTTTGGTGGGCCAAACTGCAGGCCCAGTAGAGGTATACCATGTGTAAGTCCTGGAAGCCCTCGAGACTGCTCCAGAAGTCTGTGAGTGACCGAGGATCAGGGGTGAGCTGGGACTCATTCTTTGTCCACCCCAGGACTGTGGACAGTCACATGGGTTAGACAAACAGAGGTGGAAAGGTGAGGGGAATGAAGATTGTGCTGCTTGAGGATTATTCAAAAAGCCTGATGATGCTTAGCCTGGGGAAGGGAAGGGTGTGTGTGTGTGTGTGTGTGTGTGTGTGTGTGTGTGTGTGTGTGTTTGTGTTGGACCCTTTTGGCAGCTTGGTGAAACCTACAGACACCTTTTCAGAATGATGTTTTCTTTTCTTTTTTTTTTTAATTTTTAGGCAATTGGGATTAAGTGACTTACCCAGGGTCACACAGCTAGTAAGTGTCAAGTATTTGGTCTGAGGCCAGATTTGAACTCAGGTCCTCCTGACTTCAGAGCTGGTGCTCTATCCACTGTGCAACCTAGCTGTCCCAAGAATGATGTTTTCAAATGGTCGACGGAAATGCTAAGTTTGAGTTGAAGGTTAACGAGAATAATGATTCAATTTTGTTTACCATCCAAGTTCACAGACCCCCCTAAAACCTATCCATGGATGCTTAAGAGAGGAGGGTTCCTAGGTTAAGAACTTTAATTCTAGTACAATTATGATTCTAGCATGGGTTGGACTGGATGACCCCCATGACCCCTTACAACTCTAAAATTATGAAAAAAAAGGTTTACTGTCTTTTGCGGAAGCATTAACTATGAGATCACCTGACCTAGCATTTGAAATAAAGCCTGACGTGTATGCAGCTATCATTGTAGGGTCACCTAATATCAAGTCAGAGGATGCATGAATTCGATTCTCTGGTGCAGTATTCATTCTGTGTGGGACCTCAGGCAAGGCACAGAACCATGGAGTCGGAAGATTATCTGAGAGGCCTTGATCATAGTAATACTAATCATAATTAGAAATAAATAAATAACATTTACATAGCACTTGCTATGTATGAGGCACTATGCTAAGTGGTTTACAATATTATCTCATGTGATCCTCACAATAGTCCTGTGAAGTAGGTGCTATTATTATCTCCATTTTAGAGGTGATGAAAATAGGCAAATAAAGGTTAAAATGACTTGTCCAGGGTCTTCTAGCTAAGTCAATGTCTGAGGCTGGATGTGAACCCAGGTTTTCCTGAGTCAAGCCCCAGTGCTCTCTCTACTGAGCGACCTAGATGTCCCATCTAATCCTATCCGTGTCTGAATGAGAATCCCTTCTAGAACATGATGAGAATCCCATCTGCAATATGCCTGAGAAACAGCCATCTAGCCTTTGTTCTAAGACCTCCTATGAAGACAGGGTCCACTACCTCCCAAAATAACCCATTCCACCTTTGGAGAAGCATTCATTACTTCAAACCCTAACCTTGAATTTGCCTCTTTGTAATTGTCAGCCTTGGGCCACTAGGTGGTATAGTAGATAGAGTACCAGACCTGAAGTCAGGAAGACCTGAGTTCAAATGCAGCCTCAAACGATTACTAGCTATGTGACTTAATCTTGTTTGCCTCAGTTTCCTCATCTGTAAAATGAGCTGGAGAAGGAAATGGCAAACCACTCCTGTATCTCCACCAAGAAAACCCAAAATAGAGTCATGGAGAGTGAGGTGACTGAACAACAACAATGACAACAATAAAATTTCACCCTGATCTGCTACACCCCACCCTGCTTTGCATCTAAATCTGCCCTCTGATTCCAAGGAGAATAAATTGGACCCCTCTTTCATGTGACAGTCAACTACATGTTCTCTCTGAGTCATCATTAATCTTTGAGTTTCATTTTTTATCTATATAATGGTAATGACAGAACTTATACCACCTTATCATGGTGAGGATGACAAGATAAGACATAAGAAATCACATTTTGAAGTGAGTCGGATCAAGTAAATATCATGTATTTACTATTCCAATACTGCAAATGTCAGTATTAATATCATGCTACGAAGCACAGTATGTTCCACTGGGAAGACTTCTGGTTCTAGAATCAAAAGAAGTGGGTTGAAATTTCACCTCTTACCTCCAAAATACCCTTTTTGTCCTTTGGTTAGTTATTGAAGCTCCCTGGGCCTCAGTTTCCTCCTCTGTAAAATAAGGGAGATTGAATAGATGAAGATTCCTTTTTGAAACCCAACAGAGATTTAAGGGCCAGTTCTGCTTATAGTCATGTAAGAGCTATGTATAATACACTTACAGTAGGTTGGTGAATTGTTATAGCTCTCTTATCTTATTAGTAGGGCTCAGGACTGAAATTCTTCTTTCCAGTTGCATCCATGAGTATCGTTGCAGCAGGTACTCTCCCATCTGTATTAAAAGAAAGCTTGATTTCCTTCATGATGATTACAGACTAGAATAATAACCATTCAGACCAACAATGAGATTTCTTGGCATTTCATGATGAGTACTGTTCATTGATCTCACTCAGCACACTACCTTCCATAGAGCAAAATGAATCAAAGATCATTGGACCTGGAAGGAAAACACTAACTAGCTAACACTCCTGGAGCCATTGAGGGTTTATAAAAGACTTTCCTTTTAACAACCTTGCTTTGAGGAAATAGAACAGGAGAGATGGGGAACATACACATAAAGTGACAGACAAAATACTTTATTTGTCCCTACCATGCCCTCAGGCTTATATTTCTCCTTTTTCTTTCCCTACTGGCAAACCTGCCTAACTTATCAAATGATTTATACCCACTATTACTCAACATGAGGCAGTTGGATAATGTAGTGGAGCCTGGAGTCGGGAAGACATGAATTCTAACCCTCAGACATTTACTAGCTATGCAACTCTGGGAAGTTATTCAATGTGTCTAAGCTTCAGTTTCCCCATCTGTAAAATGAGGATAATAATACCACTTCCTACCTAACAGGATTGTTGTAGGGCTCAAATAAGATAACATATGTAAAGTGCTTTGTGAACCTCAAAAGGCCAAAACTTCACCAATTGTATAACTTTTTCTTAGTCTTTATCCACAACATCTGTAGACAGAACATCATTGCTTGCCTCATCCTTGAAACCCTCTAGTCCTTTTGGCTTGCATATCTCTGTCCTATCCTGTTTTTCCTACTTTTCTGATCATTTGCTCTCTATCTTGTTAGATCCTGATTTTCCTTTTTTTTTCCTCCTTAGTGTGTATGGACATATGTGTCAACTTCTGCTGCGTATTATTATTTTTGTTGTTATTTTCTCAAAGCTTTCATCTACTCCCACAATTTCAGTTATCTATTGCCTATGGATGACTCACAGATCTTGAAACCTGACCTCTGACTTTAGCTCTCTAGAACTCACCTCATCACAAGGGACTGTAGTGTGGGTTAGCTGGAAGTACACTGGATTTGGAATTGGGAGAGCTAAGTTCAAATCCCAGCTCTGTCTCTTAATGCCAATGGGCCAAGTCACTTCCCTTGCCTGGAGCTTATTTTTTTCCTCCATATAATGAAGGTAGTAGGACTGAATGATTTTTTAGGTCCCTTTCACTTCAAGATTTATAACACAAATTCGACTATGGTCTGTTTCTTTCAATGGCACCACCATTTTCCCAATTGCGTAGATAAGAGTCATCTTTGACACCTCCTCCATCACACTCCAATCTTAATCTTGTCAATTACAAAATACAGGGAATGTTCCTTTAAAATGTCTATTGTAGTCATCTCCTCTGCTCCATTTTTGTTGTCAAGGAACTTAACAAAGTTAAACTACATCTAACAGTCAGGTGATAGAGTGGAGTGCTGGATTTAGCCTCAGGAAGATATTAGTTTAAATCCTGTCTCAGACATTTACTGACTATATGATCCTCAGCAAGTCACTTAATCTTGTTTAGCCTCAGTTTCCTCATTTGTAAAATAGGGGCAATAGTAGCATCTATCTCAAAGGGTTATAGTGAGGATCAAATAATGTCACATGTGTAAAATACTTCGCAAACCTCAGAGGTCTATTTGGTTGGTTGGTTGTTGTCTTTCATTATCCATGAGGACCAAAATGACATCACTATGTTAGTCAAGTTACACTGTTTCTGACTGTGGCTGATCAAATGAATATGAGCTCAGAATGCTCTACCGCAGGTTGGGCACAAATAATCCACGTGAGCATTTGGGGTGGATTCTCTGAATTTGCACATCTCACATTTCTTTTGAGCTATTTCAGTCCTGTTTTGCTCATAGAGAACAGTACCTTCTTTAATGTGGGTATGCCATGCTGGGTGGTCTAGTGCCAGTGTCTCCCATGTCACACAATCAATTCCAAAGTTCTTCAGAGAGACCTTGAGAGTGATCTTGTATCACTTCTTCTGACCACCATGTGAGCACTTTCCTTCCGTGAATTTTCTGTAAAATGGTCTTTGAAGCAAGCATACATTTGGTATTTGAATAACATGGCCACCCCATTGGAGTTTTTGCTCTCTGCAGTAGAGTTTGAATGCTTAGCAGTTTAATTCAAGAAAGGACCTCAGTATCCAGTAGCTTATCCTGCCAGGT
Organism: Phascolarctos cinereus; assembly: GCF_003287225.1. NCBI lineage: Eukaryota > Metazoa > Chordata > Mammalia > Diprotodontia > Phascolarctidae > Phascolarctos > Phascolarctos cinereus. Next base: position 68,454,608 of record NW_027555736.1, on the reverse strand, counting down.
GAGCTTCAGTCTTCCGAAGACAATTCAAATGGAAGCAATTCAGTTTCTTGGCATGGTAGTTCAGTGAAACTATGAACTCTACTGTGCATGGTTACCCAAGATGGACAGGTCACAGCAGAGAATTCTGACAAAAAAGTGATCCACTGGAGAAGGAAATGGGAAACCACTCCATTATCTTAGTCAAGAAAACCCCATGGACAGTATTAAAATGATACAAGATGTGATACCAGAAGATGAGCCCCTCAGGTCTCACTCCTGGGGAAAAGTGGATGACAACCACAAGTAGTTCCAGAACTAATGAAGTAGCTGGGTCAAAGCTGAAAAGAAACTCATCTGTGGATGTGTCTGAGAAAAGGAAAGTATGAAGCTGTAAAGATCTATATTGCACAGAAACCTAGAAAAAGATCTATGAACCAAAGTAAGCTGGATGGGCTCAAACAGAAGATGGAAAGATTAAACATTGACATCTTTGGTGTCAATGAACTTCAATAGACAGGAATGGATGAGGTTAATTCAGGTGATCACTGTATGTACTACTGTGGGCAAGATTCCCTTAGAAGAAATGAAGTAGCCTTCATAGTCAATAAAGGGGTGAGAAAAGCAGTACTGGAGTATAATCTCAAAAATGATAGGATGGTATGTGTTTGAATCCAAGGCAAACTATTCAATATGACAACAACACAAGTCTATGCTCCAACCAATGATACCAAAGAGACCAAAGTTGACCTACAACATTTTCTAGAAATTATCCCTACCCCCTGAAAAATTTCACTTGGAATGCTAAGTAAAAAAAAATAAAAACAAAAACAAAAGATAATTGGAATAGCAGGGGTTGGTCTTGGAATACAATGTGAAGAAGAGAAGAGACTGATAGAGTTTTGTGAAGATAACTTACTGGTCATAGCAAACACTCTTTTTCAACAACCCAAAAGACAACTCTATACATAGACATCATCAGATGGTCAATATCAAAATCAGATTAATTATATACTTTGCAGTCAAGGTTAAAGAAGCTGTATACAGTCTGTTAGAACAAGACCTGGAGCTGACTATCAATCAGATCATGAGCTTCTTATCAGAAATTTAGACTTAAGTTGAAGAAAGTAGGGGGAAACATCAAACTGTATGGGTATGGCCTAAATGACATCACTTATGATTATGAAGTGGGAGTGATGAATAGATTTAAAGGATTATATCTGGTAGCAGAGTACCCCAAAGACTGTGGATAGAGATTTGAAATATTACTCAGGAGGCAGCAACAACAACAATAAAAACATTCCAAAGAAAAAGAACAAGAAGGAGAAATGGCTGTCTGATGAGGCTTTACAAATAGCTAAGGGAAAAAGGAAAGGGAAAGGAGAACGGGAAAGCTATGTCCAACTGAATGCAGAATTCCAGAGAACAGCAAGGAGAAATCAGAAGGTTTTCTTAAGTGAACGATGCAAAGAAATAGAAGAAAACAATAGAATGGTAAAGACAGATCTCTTCAAGAAAATTAGAAATCTCAAGGGATCATTTCATGCAAAAATGGGTGTGATAAAAGACAAAAGTAGTAGGGAATTAACAGAAATAGAAGAGATTAAGGAGAGGTGGCAAGAATACACAGAACTATATAAAAAAGGGTTTAACATCATCAGTAACCACAATGGTGTGGTTACTGATCTAGAGCCAGGCATCCTGGAGAATGAAGTCAGAAGCAAATAAGGCTAGTGGAGGTGATGGAATTCAGTTGAGCCATTTAAAACCCTAAAAGATGATGCTATTAAAATGCTGCACTCAATATTCCAGCAAATTTGTAAAATTGAACAGTGGCCCCTGGATTGGAAAAGATCACTTTACATCCCGGTCCTAAAGAACCAAATAACCAAACAGTTGTGCTCATTTCATACACCATCAAGGTTATGCTTAAGATTCTACAAGCTAGGCCTTAGTGGTATGTGAACTGAGAATTACCAGAAGAACAGACTGATTTTCTTTTTTTTTAAATTTTCTTTTTATTTTGATTTATTAACAATCACTTCCATATGCTTTTGAGTTGAAAATTTTTCTCCCTTCCCCCCACCCTCCCCAAGAGGCACACAATCTGATATTACATTTACATACCCATTAAACATATTTTCACATAAGTGAAGTTGTAAGTAAAAATTAAAACCAATAGAAGGAACCAGCAGAAAGATGAAACAAAACTCAACAGAAGGTAAAAATAAGTGATAGCGATTCGACTTCCATAGTTCTTTCTTTGGATGTGGACAGCATTTTCCATCCGAGGCCTCTGGAGATGTCTTAGATCCTGTAATGCTGAGAAGGGTTCAGTTTAACAATCTTAGTCATTGCATAACATGGCTGTTATTGTGTACAAAGTCCTCTTGGTTCTGCTCACTTCACTCCGCATCAGACCATATAAGTCTTTCCAGGCTTTTCTGAAGTCAGCCTGTTCGTCATTTCTTATAGCACAGTAGTATTCCATTACATTCATATACCACAACTTGCTCAGCCATTCCCCAATTGATGGGCATCCTCTCAATTTCCAATTCTTTGCCACCACAAAAAGAGCTGCTATGAATATTTTTGTACATGTGGGTCCTTTTCCCATTTGTTTGATCTCTTTGGGATATAGCCCTAGAAGTGCTATTGCTGGATCAAAGGGTATGCACATTTTTGTAGCCCTTTGGGCATAGTTCCAAATTGTTCTCCAAAATGGTTGGATCATTTCACAACTCCACCAACAATGTATTAGTGTTCCAATTTTCCCACATCTCTCCAACATTTATCATTTTCCTGTTTTGTCATGTTGGCCAATCTGATAGGTGTGATGTGGTACCTCAGAGTTGTTTTGATTTGCATTTCTCTAATCAATAACGATTTAGAGCATTTTTTCATATGACTATAGATGGCTTTAATTTCTTCATCTGAGAACTGTCTGTTCATATCCTTTGACCATTTATCAATTGGGGAATGGCTTGTGTTCTTATAAATTTGTCTTAATTCTCTATATATTTTAGAAATGAGGCCTTTATCAGAGACTGGTTGTAAAAATTCTTTCCCAATTTTCTACCTTCCTTCTAATCTTAGTTGCATTGGCTTTCTTTGTGCAAAACCTTTTCAATTTAATGTAATCAAAATTATCCATTTTGCTTTTCATAATGTTCTCTATCTCCTGTTTGGTCATGAATTCTTCTGTTCTCCATAAATCTGATAGGTAAACTATTCCTTGTTCTCCCAGTTTACTTATGGTATCAGCCTTTATATCTAAGTTGAACCCATTTTGACTTTATTTTGGTATATGGTGTGAGATTTGGGTCTATGCCTAGTTTCTGCCATATTCTTTTCCAGTTTTCCCAGCAGTTTTTTTCAAAGAGTGGGTTCTTATCCCAGAAGCTGGGGTCTTTGGGTTTATCAAATAATAGATTACTATAGTCATTGACTACTGTGTCTTGCATATTTAACCTATTCCACTGATCCACCTCCCTATTTCTTAGCCAGTACCAAGCAGTTTTGATGACTGCTGCTTTATAGTACAATTGAAGATCTGGAATTGCTAGGCCACCTTCCCCTGCATTTCTTTTCATTAGTTCCTTTGATATTCTGGACCTTTTGTTTTTCCAAATGAATCTTGTTATTATTTTTTCTAACTCTATAAAATATTTTCTTGGTAGTTTGATTGGTATGGCACTGAATTAGCTTAGGTAGGATTGTCATTTTTATTATATTAGCTCAGCCTACCCATGAGCAACTGATGTTTTTCCAATTATTTAGATCTGATTTTATTTGTGTGAAAAATGTTTTGTAATTGTGTTCATAGAGTTCCTGGGTTTGTTTCGGAGGTAGACTCCTAAATATTTTATAATGTCTACAGTAAGTTTAAATGGGATTTCTCTTTCTATCTCTTGCTGTTGGGCTTTGTTGGTAATATATAGAAATGCTGATGATTTATGTGGGTTTATTTTATAGCCTGCAACTTTGCTAAAGTTGTTTATTATTTCAAGTAGTTTTTTACTTGATTCTCTAGGATTCTCTAAGTATATCATCATGTCATCTGCAAAGAGTGATAGCTTTGTTTCTTCTTTGCCTATTCTAATGCCTTCAATTTCTTTTTCTTCTCTTATTGCTAAAGCTAAGGTTTCCAGTACAATATTGAATAACAGTGGTGATAATGGACATCCTTGTTTCACCCCGATCTTATTGGAAATGCTTCTAGCCTGTCCCCATTACATATAATGCTTGCTGAAGGTTTTAGATAATGCTATTTATTATTTTAAGGAAGACTCCATTTATACCTATGCTTTCTAGTGTTTTTAATAGGAATGGGTGTTGTATTTTATCAAAAGCTTTTTCTGCATCTATGGAGATGATCATGTGGTTTCTGTTGATTTTGTTATTGATATGCTCAATTATGCTGATAGTTTTACTAATATTAAACCAACCCTGCATTCCTGGTATAAATCCTACCTGGTCATAGTGTATTATTCTTGTGATAAGTTGCTGCAATCTACTTGCTATATTTTGTTTAAAATTTTTGCATCTATATTCATTAGAGAAATTGGTCTATAATTTTCTTTCTCTATTTTGACTCTTCCTGGTTTAGGTATCAACACCATATTTGTATCATAAAAAGAATTTGGTAAGACTCCTTCTTCACCTATTTTCCCAAATAGTCTATATAGTATTGGAATTAATTGTTCTTTAAATGTTTGATAGAATTCGCATGTAAATCCATCTGGCCCTGGAGATTTTTTCCTAGGGAGTTCATCAATGGCTTGTTCAATTTCTTTTTCTGAGATGGGGTTATTTAAGTATTTTACTTCCTCTTCGGTTAATCTGGGCAATTTATATTTTTGTAAATATGTATCCATTTCACTAAGATTGTCAAATTTGTTGGCATATAGTTGGGCAAAATAATTCCTAATTATTGTTTTAATTTCCTCTTCCTTGGTGGTAGCTTGCCCTTTTCATTCTTGATACTAGTAATTTGGTTTTCTTCTTTCTTTTTTTTAATTAAATTAACCAAAGGCTTATCTATTTTATTGGTTTTTTCATAAAACCAGCTCTTAGTTTTATTTATTAGTTCAATAGTTTTCTTAATTTCAATTTTATTAATTTTTCCTTTGGTTTTCAATATTTCTAATTTAGTGTTAAGTTGAGGATTTTTAATTTGTTCTTTTTCTAGTTTTTTTAGTTGTATGCCCAATTCATTAATCTCCTCTTTTTCTATTTTATTTATGTAAGCATTTAGAGATATAAAACTTCCCCTAAGAACTGCTTTCGCTGCATCCCATAGGTTTTGGTATGTTGTCTCATTATTGTCATTCTCTTGAATGAAATTATTGATTGTTTCTATGATTTGTTGTTTGACCCAATCATTTTTTAGGATTAGATTATTTAGTTTCCAATTATTTTTTAGTCTATCTTTCCATGGCCCTTTATTACATATAATTTTTTTGTCATGATCTGAAAAGGATGCATTTAATATTTCTGCCTTTCTGCATTGGATTGTGAGGTTTTTATGCCCTAGTACATGGTCAATTTTTGTGTATGTGCCATGTACTGCGAGAAAAAAGTATATTCCTTTCTATCCCCATTCAGTTTTCTCCAGAGGTCTATCATACCTAACTTTTCTAATGTTCTATTCACCTCCTTAACTTCTTTCTTGTTTATTTTGTGGTTAGACTTATCTAGTGCAGAGGGGGAGGTTCAGGTCCCCCACTAGTATAGTTTTGCTGTCTATTTCTTCCTGTAACTCCCTGAACTTCTCCTGTAAGAATTTGGATGCTATACCATTTGGTGCATATATGTTTAGTAATGATATTACTTCATTGTCTATGGTGCCTTTTAGCAGGATGTAGTTTCCTTCCTTATCTCTTTTGATTAGATCTATTTTTGCTTTTGCTTTGTCTGAGATCAGGATTGCTACCCCTGCTTTTTTACTTCAGCTGACATAATATATTCTGCTCCAGCCTTTTACCTTTACCCTGTATGTGTCACTCTTTTTCAAATGTGTTTCCTGTAAACAACATATTGTAGGATTATGGTTTTTAATCCATTCTGCAATCCGTTTCGTTTTATGGGAGAGTTCATCCCATTCACATTCACAGTTATGATTACTATCTGTGTCTTTTCTCCATCCTTTTTCCCCCCCATTTTGCTTTTCTTCTCCTTTTTCCTTTCCCCCCTTCACTAGTGTTTTGCTTTTGACCACACCTCCTTCAGTCCCTTCCCCCTTTTATTATCCCTTTCCCTTTTCTTCCCCTTTACTCTTACTGCTTCTTCCTCCCTTCCCCCCCCCTTTTCTCCCCCTCCCTTTTTCTTCCCTTTTCCTCCTACTGCCTATAGGGCAAGTTAACTATACGATTATCCCTTCTTGAGCCAAATCTGATGAGAGTAAGGTTCAAACAATGCTCCCCCTCCCTTCTTTCCCTCTGTAAGGATTTTGTGTCTTTTCCTGTAATGTAATTTACCCTTGTCTGCCTCCTCCTTTCTCAGTACATTTTCTAAGATCGATTGATCCACTTATTTGGATCCATTTAACCACTTGATTAGATTTTTTTTATCATTACATCAAAGTCAACTAAATCCACCCTCTTTATGTATACTCCTTTAACAAGGTGTAATAACAATACAGTTCTCAAGGGTTGCAAGTCTCATATTCCCTTGTAGGGGTTTAAACAGCCCCCCCATTAACAACATATTGTATCCTTCTGTCCCATTTACCTTTTTAAGTCCTTCTTGAGTCCTGTACTTGAAGATCAAATTTTTTGTTGAGCTCTGGTCTTTTATCAGGAAAGTTTGGAAGTCTCCTATTTCGTTGAATATCCACCTCCTCCCTTGAAAAATGATGCTCATTTTTGCTGGTAATTGATCCTTGGCTGCATTCCAAGCTCCTTTGCCTTATGGAATATCATGTTCCATGCCCTGCGGTCTTTTAATGTAGAAGCTGCAAGGTCCTGTGTAATCCTGACTGTGGTTCCATGATATTTAAATTGTTTCTTTGGCTGCTTGCAGCACCTTCTCTTTCATCTGGTAATTTTGGAATTTTGCTATTATATTCTTGGTGTTGTCAATTTGGGATCTCTTTCAGGTGGTGATCGGTGGATTCTTTCTATGGTTATTTTCCCTTCTGGTTCTAGGACTTCTGGGCAGTTTTCCTTTATGATTTCCTGAAAGATACTGTCCAGGCTCTTTTTTCATCATGATTTTCAGGTAGTCCAATAATTTTTAAATTGTCTCTCCTGAGTCGATTTTCCAGGTCGGTTGTTTTACTGATGAGGTATTTTTTTATCTATTTTTTCATTTTTTTCTGTTTGACTGATTCTTGCTCTCTCATAGAGACATTAGTTTCCATTTGTCCAATTCTAGTTTTTAACAGATTGTTTTCTTCTGTTAGTTTTTGTACTTCCTTCTTCAACTGGCCAATTGTGTTTTTTAGGGACTTGTTTCCTTCAGTACTCTCTGTTAGTTTTACTTCCTTCTTCAATGGCCAATTGTGTTTTTTAGGGACTTGTTTTTCAGTGTACTCTTCTGTTAGTTTTTGTCCTTCCTTCTTCAATTGGCCAATTGTGTTTTTTAGGGACTTGTTTTCTTCAGTGTATTTTTTTCCAATTGGCCAATTGTATTTTGAAGGACTCTTTTACCTCTCTCATTTGACTATTAAAATCCTTCTTGAGCTCTTCTAAGAAGGCTTTTTGGGCTTCACACCAGTTCATATTCCCTTTGTTGTTGCAGATGTGGGTTTGTTGACAATGTTGTCCTCTTCAGAATTTCTGTCTTGATCTTCACTCTTCTCATAATATGAATCTATGGTACATTTCTTTTTACTAATGGTGTTTCTTTATTCCCTGGCCTTTAAAGAGATTGAGCTCTCCTGCTGGCGAACAGAGGGTACTGACCCAAGCTTCTTGTTTTAGGAGCCTAGGTCTTTGTCACTGGCTTTCCATGCTGGGGCCTCTTATGCTGGCAATTGGAGGCTGTAGGTTTCTGTCAGTTTACTTTTGTTGGCCTGGAATCAGCAAGGCTGGAACTTTCAGGCAATTTTAGATTGCCTGCTTTTCCTTTCCTTTAGCTTTCTTCAGCTCCTTTTAGATGGATGCTGCAGGGTGTTTACCTGCCTGGGGCCCCCTGCAGTATTGTCTCCCTTGCTTCTGCTAATGCACTGGGAGATTCCTTTGTGGTAGAGTGCCAAGGCACCTGGTGGTTTTCTGAGCTGGTTTCCACCATTTCACCTGCCTTCACTGAGGCACTCGGAGGTCCAGGTGTTGGTGTTTGCCTGTTCTACCACCTGGGCTTCAGGATTTCTTCACAATTGGAGGCTGCAGGGCTCTGACAGCTCACCTGTTGTTGGGTTGGAATCAGCAAGGCCCGGGCTGAAGCCTTTAGCTTGTTTTCTTCACCTCCTTTCAGATGAACGCCACAGGGTACTTATCTGCCTGGGGCCCCTTGTAGTTCTGCCTCCCTTATTTTTGCTGAGGCACTGGGAGATCCATTTGCTGGGCTGTTGTACTGCTGTTCCCCATCTTTCTTCTAGTTCAGGTGTTCCAGGGTTTTTTTTTTCTGGGGTGATATTTTCTGGGTTTTCAGAGGTTGATAGGAGAGAGTGAGAGTGACTACCTTTTCACTCTGCCATCTTGGCTCCCAGAAGCAGAAGTCAACAGACTGATTTTCAAAGAAGCAGAGGAACTAGAAATCAAATTGTCAATATTTGCTGGATTATGGAGAAAGCAAGAGAATTAAAAAAAAACCCACTTATTTATGCTTCATTGAGTGCACTAAAGTCTTTAACTACGTAGATCTTAACAAAATGTGACAAGTTCCTCAGAGATGGAAGTACCAGATATCTTTCTTGTCTCTTGAGTAACCTGTATGCAGTTTAAGAAGCAATAGTTAGAACCAAACATGGAACAACTGACTGGTTCAAAATTGGGAAAAGGGGATGACAAGGCAGCATATTGCCACCTTATTTATCTTATATGCACAGTATATTGTGAGAAATGCCAGGGGACTAATCAAAAGCCACAATGAAGGTTGCTGGAAGAAATATCAACAATCTTGAGATATGTAGATGATACCACTCTGATGGCAGAAAGTGAAGAAGAATTAAGAAGTGTCTTGATGAGAATGAGCAAGGACAGTGTAAAACCTGACTTGAAGCTTAATATCAAAAAACCCTAAGATTATGGCAACTGGTCCCATCGCTTCCTGGCAAATAGAGAAGAAATGGAAGCAGTGTCAGATTTTATTTTCTTGGACTCAAAGACCACTGGAGACAGTGACTGAGGCCATGAAATCAAAAGACACTTGTTCATTTTAAGGAAAGCTATGGAGAATCTGGACAGCAAACTAAAAAGCGAGATAGCACCTTGTTGACAAAAGTCCATATTATTCAAAGCAATGGTTTTTCCAGTAGCAATGTATGGCTGTGAGAGCTGGACTATAAGGAAAGCTGAGTGATGCAGAACTGAAGCTTTTGAATTGTGATGCTTGGAAAAGACTTTGGAGCGTCTCTTGGACAGCAAGGAGATCAACTCAGTTACTACTTAAAGAAATTAATTCAGACTATTCATTGGAAGGTAAAACACTGAAGCTGAAGCTTAAATACTTTATCCACGTTGTGAGAAGATGGGGCTTGTTGGAAAAGACCCTGAGATTGGGAAAGACTGAATGAAAAAGGAAAAGGGGAGAGCAGAGGATGAGATGGATAGAGAGTGTCGTGGAAACAATGAACATAAATTGGACAGTCTTCAGGAGATGGTAGGGGATTGAAGGGACTGGCATGTCCATGGGGTCATGAAGAGTTGGGCAGAAGCAAACAACAAACATTTCATTCACACTGTTTTGCTTATTATATATATTGTTTTATTGGCTCTGCTTACTTCACTCTGTATCACTTCATGTAGCCATTTCCATATTTCTCCGTATTTGTCACACATCATTTTTTACAACACAGTAGTATTCCCTATATTAGTGTAGCACAATTTATGCAGCCATTTACCAATAGATGGTCATCTAGTTTATTTCCTCTGAAACATAGTACTTTTTCTCTTCTATAACTTAATCAACTTTAAAGTAACCACATTCTACTGGCTTGCTTCCCCTTTTCCTTAAGCCGCTTTCTTTTGTTACCCCTTTGAAAGTTTTGAAAGTTTACTTAATTAGTTCCTTTTTTTCTTCTTTTTACCTAGTTATTTAATTTCCCTTCTCTTTTTTTTCCCTTTCAAGTTAAGTGGTTAAGTAAAATCTCCCTTCTTGTCATCCTCTAACTTGTTTTGTTAATTTTTACTTTTTTTTGGCCTTTTTTAAAAAAAGGGTTTCTCTCTCATTCTTTTCATTATTTCACTCTATTTTAGACTTTTATTCTTTGATTCATGCCCCTTAAATTTCCTTAGTCTTGCTTTAGTCTCTGTATTCTTCATGTAATTCAATTTTCTAAAATACCTGTTTGGGGTTCTGTCTTATAAACATTTTCTGCGTAGATCTATTTCTATTTTCTACTTTGGATCTTGCCAGTTTGGCCACATTTTGCTGTGACTCATTCTTAGAAATACCAGTTCCTATAGGTAATACAATGTTGCCCCAGCCCTTAATTGCTACTCGTTATTAACTTTTGCTCCCTGCATGGATGTGTCTTCCCCCATTTGCTATGAAATCTCCTCACTGTCTACGTGCCCTACCACTCTTCTGGCTGTTGGTTAGCCTGAAGAGCTCTCTGAGTACCAAAGCCTTGCAGATCATTCCTAGTGTAAAGTCTTCATTTCTTCTTTTATAATACCTTTTTCTTTCTTCATGGGAGCATTCATCAGTGGTACTCTTTCCCACCACTGAAGCCAGATTTCCCTCACCCCCGCCCTGCTTCAATCACCCTTTTTCCCTCCACCCATTCTTTCATGGGCTCTTTTCAGGGATTATATTATCTTCATTGTTAATCTTTTACTTACATAGGGTTACTTAAATACTCCTCTCTATTTTCTTCTCTCCCTCTCTCCTCTTGTACATTCTCCCATTCTATAATTTAATACTACGAAAACAATGATTCACCTGTAGGCAGGATGTCATAAGGTATAGTCCATGATGTTTCAGGCATGTTCCTCTGCCATCATTTCTATTTTCCTTCTGTTTTCCCCTACATATCCTTGTGTATTTTCAGAAAGAAATCTTTTCATAGTTGCTCTGTTGTTATTTTGAGGTTGTCATTCTTTGTTGCATATTTGTTTTGCATTCTTATATTTCTGTTGTCTGAGGTGTTTGAAAAGAAAATAATGTGTCCAGGTCTGAAGTTCTTTTTAGAGATACTTTGGACAACCTTTTTTTAACTTAATGCTCATCTTTTAAAAATTAATAGGATGTAGTTTGCAGTGTATGTCACCTTGGGATGCATCTTGAGTTCCTTTGTCCTTTGGAACCCATGTTCCATTCTTTCCTGAAGATTATGGTGGGTGCAGAATAGCTTGGTTCCTTTAGATCCTTTCCTTTATATTTGAGGATGTTTCCCCTAAATTATAGTTTAGTTCTTTTTATATTTGAATGTATTTTTTCCTGGTCATTTGCTGAATTTGTTTGCCATTGAAATTATTAATTTGGAGTTTACAGCTTAGTATCTTTCCCCCAGTGGAGTCACTCTGCAGATTCTTTTGATTGGTTCTTTGTTTTCTGATTTTCAGAAGTTCTTGATGGGTTTTTATATTATTTCTTGCATTGTGATGCTCAGGTTCTTTGAGGTGTCATCTTCCAGGAGAGCTAAAATCACCAATGTGCTTATTAATGTTTAATAACTGGTTATCAAGAAAAATGTACTAGTGAAACACTTTTAAATTTAATCTTCATTACTAACATTTTCTCCATCACTTTCTTAAGCATAATCAACAAAACTGTAAACCAGGCACTCATTTGCAGATTTCTGAAGTGTGAATACACTGAAAATTTCAGACTTGACTCTCTACCTTTTATCACCTAGCTCTATCATACCCTGGGTGTTATTCTTAAGTTGTCTCTACATATCCTGTCATTGAGAGTAACATGTTTTGCTTGTATGGCGATCGTGTTGTCTTTTATTGTATTTCCTTTTGTTTCTCTTTTTCCAGACTTTCACTTTTTTATTTTTGTATTCTCTCTTATGCTTCTTTGATGAGACTGGCCACTGTGGATTCAGGTTTTATCTATTCTGCCAATCATCTCTGCTGTGTAGGGCAAAAATTCATCTTTCACAATTCTTATTTCCCTTTTTGAATGAAATCATTCAAAATGAAATCATTAAGGAATATGCTGATGTCATTGTATGCTTCCTTGGGAATTTACTGGGTCCTCTGCTTCATCAAGTATTCATTTTTCTTTGTCTTGGAATATTTATTTATAGATGTATGGAGGAGCTGTGCTGATCTAGAGACCATATTTCCTTCTGTTATTAATATCTGCTCTGTTGCTTTGTCTGATAATACTCAAGGTCTTTGATTTAGTTTTTTTTTCTTCCTGGGATCTTTGGTAATTTCATTCTTTTTATTTATTTTTTCCTACTGTTCACTTTCTGACTCATTCCTTTTTGATGGCAGTTTCTGTAGAAGGTTATATATCAAAGCTATTACAGCCTCCTCCCAAGCTGGACAATTCACAGTTCATGAGACTCTGTCTCTGCCTCCAAGTAACTTCTTGAAGGCCAGAATTGGTCCCAACTGGTTACTGGGCTCTTTCTTTCAGGTTTAGTAGAGTGCCAGGCAGCCCTACAAATTTGTCCTGACCCAGTTTCCTCTTCCTCAGTTTTCTTTCTGACATAAATGGCAGCATTGCCGTCTCAGTCAGGGCAAGCTTCTGCCTTTTGGTGAGACTGAGAGAAAGGAGGTAGAGTTGAGTTCTATTGCAAACCTATGAGTTGGCTGGTGTAACCCGGCCAGATCTGGTGGGCAGTGTGGTTGGGGATTAGACTTTGCTACTGTTGGTTCATCAGAGTATTACCTTTTTAAGGTTCTTGGTGTCCTAGACTATGGAGAGAGATAAATTACTTTATCTCTTACACATATTTCCTATTTTGGAGAGTTCTGAGAGGTTCTGAGGATTGGAGAAAATGTCTAGTCTTCCATCTTCTTGCTCACATGACCCAGAAGTCCCTTTCAAATGTTTCTAATGACACAGCCCTCTCTAACATACTGCTAAGACTATCCGCATGCTTAGCTATACATTCTGCCAGCCTGGTGATAAAAATTCTGAAGATGCAAAGTGGGTAGTCTTTCAGTCATCCATTTGTAAATCATCCACTAAGCAGATGATTTGTAATCACTTAAACATTCCATATCAGCTTTCTTCTTGTCACCCAGGGTACCCTGGCTAGCCTACTATCCCTACCGACAATGCCTTTCACAGCAAAGCTGCTTATATACAAAGCACTCACTAAATACATGTTGAGTATTTATGTCTAAGAAAGGATTTGGAAGGCAAATATGGTGAAAAATATGCCCTGTCTTCTGAAATCAGAGACATTATTTTTGGATTATCTGCAGCTTTAGTTTATCCAGGCTGAGGTACATCTCTAATTTGCATGAGTAATCAAGAGTTGGGTTAAAAGTAAAAAGACGTTGCTTATGTTCATATTGCCTAGCAACTCAAAATGTAGTCTCTTCCACATATGCCATAAATAGTACCAACATATAAATATAACGCCTTGGTTCTAATGATAAACAGGTATAAAAGGAAGAGAAATGAACATCTCCATTAAACAAACAAACTAATAAACAATCAAGACTCACAGTCTTTTGGAGGGACGAGTTTGTGCAGATCCCAGTGGTCTAGATCTCCTCTGTCCCTCCCTACCCAGATTACCTTCCCACACATAGATCAAATCAAAGGGAAGGGAATCATAGGATATAGAATTAGAAGGGACCTTAGAGATGCTCTAATTTAATTCCTTCATTTTATAGAGGAGGAAATTGAAGCCTATGGAAGTAAAGTCTTTCCCAATCCTGCTTAATCTTAGTGACTGTCTTCTGAGACTCCCCCCAATTTATCCTGCCTGGATCTTGTCTGCACATACTTATTTGCAGGTTGTGTCCCCATTAGACTGTGAGCTCCTTGAGAGCAGAGACCATCTTTTGCCTTTCTATGTATCTCTAGAATTTGGCACAGTACCTGGTACATAGTAGGCACTTAACAAATGTTAACTGGTTGAAGAAAATGGGAGAAGGCACCGAGAACTTATTAAGCACCTACTATGTGTCAGGCACTGTGCTAAGTGCTTTACAAATATTATCTCATTTGATCCTCACAATTAACCTGGGAGGTAGGTGCTATTATGATCCCCATTTACAAATGAAGAAACTGAGGCAGCCAGCAATTAAGTGACTTGCCTAGGGTCAAAAAACTAATAAGTCTCTGAGGCTGGGTTTGAACTCAGATTTTCCTGACCCTAGGCCCAGTGCTCTATGTACTGTGCCATCTGGATTGACCTACTTATCCATAGTCACATAGATAGTAAGTGGCAGATTCATTGTGAGAAGAACTCACAAAGAGTAGTCGGATAGAGTCTGTGTCTTTCTGTGTATGTGCATATGTGTGTACATGTGTGGTGGTGAGGAGTGGTTTTGGTGAGATCTCATCAAAATTTTGTGTTGATTGTATATATAACAGCTTCAGTTCTTTCCTCAGCCTGGTTGGCACACAGTTACCAGGGTTAGTCATTGCCCAGTTAAGAGTTTATAACTCACTGATAAATAGCCAACTTGCTTTCTCTCTCTCTCTCTCTCTCTCTTTTTTTGGTGAAGCAATTGGTGTTAAGTGACTTGCCCAGGGTCACACAGCTGGTGAGTACCATGTGTCTGAGGCCAGATTTGAACTCAGGTCCTCCTGACTCTAGGGCTGGTGCTTTACCCACTGTGCACCTAGCTACCCCTTGCTTTCTCTTTTAAAATGCTCTAGGCCAGTCCAAAGTGAGTTCCTTGAGGCCATTTCATTTTTTGTCTTTATGCTCTTAGTCTCTAGTACGGTTTATTGAACTTAGTACAGTGTATTTAATACTCCTTGGGCTGGACTGGTAGTTGTTGAATAGTGAGACCTATTGCAAGCCTTCCAGCTCTTGGATTCCTCTTGAGTTTGCTTGGTAATCACTTAATACTGAGCCTTATTGGAAGTGGCCCCTGTGTGAAGGATTTCTGGGATAAAGTGCTCAAGGATGTCATAAGCCTTGACAGGCTGTGTTTGGTGTCTTTGTAGAAGCATCCACATCAGTGAGACAGCAAATCCATCCATATACTGATGTTCTGAAGCAGTGTTGGAAAGCATATCATGTTCTCAGTTCAATTTCCCAGGCCTTCATCTCATTTTCCAGCTTCTTTGGATCTCCCACCAACTGGACCTCAATTTCTTGGCTACTGCCTCATGTCTACATGGCTATCAAAGGCAACTTCTTAGAGTTCGACTGTGTTTACCATATGCCATTCTAATACATATTGTGTTTTGGAAATTGATTTCTCCAAAGACGTTTTCAAAGGCAGACATGGTTTTCCACATAATACACTCTACGAGACTTTTGCTGCAAGTGTTAGAACACTGGATGGAAGGCAGGAAAGACAAACTTTTCCAAGTTAACTCAATAAAACAATTCAATAAACATTTATTAAATACCTATGCAGGATATAGTCCATAGTCAGTAAATATTAAAATTTATTAAGTACCTACTATATATCAGGCTTTGTGCTAAACTCTGGAGATACAAATGTGTAAAAAAAGGAATTCCTTTCCTCAAGCAGATTACAATATAATGGGGGAAGGCAATAGTAAAGAAAGTTGAAAAGTGGGGGTGGGGAAGGTGGAGGGGGAAAATACCCCTGTCAGGGGATGGTGAAGTCAAAGAAGTCCTTGAGTAGTGCAGTCAGATGGGAAAGAAGGCGATATCTGTCCTGAACCCCATTCTTCTTCAACAGAGGTTTAGAGTTCATGGTTCCATCCTTCAACCAGAGGGGCAGAGAGTTGTGATGAAGTGTGAGTACCAAGGCTGATTCAGTCTTACAAGATGATGAATTTCCCAATTAATGAGGTTCCCAGGTCATGTCAGAGAAGTCCCAGGTACTACAGCCAGATGGGAAATGTGGTTATAGTGAATAAAATGTGGGAGAAACCAAGTTGAAGGGAGAAAGGAGCAATACCAAGAACAGAGGGATGCAGGAGTGGTGAGGGCCATCAGGGTGGATCAGGCCTGAGATCAGCACAAGTGGAAGAGAGCTGGAGAAACTGAGTTCAAGGCCCAACTCAGAAACTGACTGGCTATGTAATGCTGGACAAGTCATTTGCCTTCTCTAGACCTCAGTCACCTCATCTATAAAACAGGGGTGTGAATTGCCCCTACCTTAAGGGGTTACTATGAAGATTAACGTGAGACTATGCATGTGAAATGCTTTGTAAGCTTTAAAACACTATGTAAGTGTGAGCTGTTATTATTATTACCATGTGTAAGTGCCTGGGTCAGATTTTAAGGGTACAAAAATATGAGATCCAAGAAGATTACAGCCTCTGAAGTGGTAGGGTATAGGAGAAAGAGGTCTAGATCTGCAGCCAGGACATTTGGACTCAAATACCAGGTGCCCCACTTATTAGCTGTTACGATTTGGGGCAAGGCAATTCACCTTTTGATCCCATTTCCTTTGCTTTTATATGTGCATGACAATAGCTGCAATACTAATCTTAGGTGCTGGCTGCAGAGAAAACAAAATGCTATGAAAATGTGGCTTATTATTAATAACATCCAAAATCATAATAGAACTTCATCCTTTGCTAGGCACATGGGACGTGGACAGTTCCTATGTTCTTTAGGTTTTGACCCCACTTACTTTGCAATATTTCACAGCCAGGGGATGGAAAAAAAAGACCCTACATAGATTGTTGGCTTAGGTAACTGTTTTTGAACTATTCTTCCAGCAAAATAAAAAAAAATGGCTGAGGAAAGCAGGGGCCAGTGTGGGGTCCACCCACGTGAGTGTAGACTACCCTCCTAGTAGAAATGACTGAGCCCCAGGCAAGTCAGCTGAGCCAGAGTCTAGATGAATGTTTTTATCTGCTCTTTTCTGTATACAGTTTGTTGTGTGGGAATACTGCTGTGTTTACCAAAAGAATGAATTGGGCTTTAAGTAATCACTGAGCTGGTGCTGAGAAAATCTGCAGCACACTGCATTTCCCAAAGCTCCTAATCTGATTTCATTTATTGGTTTCTATAAGCATCAAGTGCCTTCAAATGAACAGAAGATCAAGTCATCCTGAGAATGCCAATGGATTCATCTGGCTGGTGCTGAAATGATTGAATATCCAAGTTCTCTCTGATTTTTTTGGAGGGAGAATCAACCTGGACAAAGAGACTGATACAACCTCAAGCAGCTCATTTTTCAGATGCTTTTCAGCACAGAATGATAAACATATTTAATTTGATTCCAGTTTCATCTTTTGCATATTAATTCAAAAGCAAAACAGCCACAATACCCCACCACTAACAAAATGTCCTAATAAGAAACCCTATTCCAAATTTATATTGGTTAGTGAGCAAAGTGACATGAATTCAGATGAACAGGAGTATTCTCAGATCCTGAAACATAGCTGGAAAGTCTGGTTACAAAAAGAAGAAAAGGCAGTACAGGGGAGTGGAAATGGCATTGGATTTTGAGTCTGATGACTTAAATTTGAATTTCTGGCTCTCCTACCTACTACCTATATGACCTTGGAAAATCTCTCTGAGTCCTCAGTTAGCCTCTTTGTCATATAAGAAAGTTAGACTATATGCCTTCTAGGGCCCCTTCAAGTTCCAAATGCTTAACTTAGCATTCAACATTGGATGATTTCAAGGGAGTAAATAAGATGCCAGGTAATTTCATAGCCCTTTTCCAAAGGTGTAACACTTTTCCATAGGATAAAGGAAGAGTATCCAAATACAGGGACTCCAGGCACTATGAATGACACCTTGGAACAGAGCTAAGGAAAACTGCTACCCATAGACAAGAAATTAAGCTACAGATCTTGCAACTATGCAAAGCTCCATTTGAAATATTTTCTTTCTTTTCCTCTGCAATGCTCTCCAGAATGGTTCATCTATCATAGGATATAGAGCAGGAAATTGACTTTTGAGATTATCTTGTTTAACTGCCTTCATTTTTAAGATGAGGTCATCGAGGCCCAGAGAGGGTAAGGAACTTGCCTGAAGGCAAACAAATCTTGTGAGTATCTACAGTAGATTAGGGACATGTCATGAGTAAGCACAGTTCTAGATGTGAGGACACTCTGCCCCACCCCTCAACATCAGTATATCAACTTAGCTTCCCAGAACCTAAATCTGATCATGTTTTTCAGCAGCCTCCTTATTCACTTTGCAAGAGACACTGTTTTCTTTGACTGGCCAGAAGGGACCTACCTTGGTTCAAAGTCCCTTCCAGAGCATTTCTGTTGAAATGGCCAGAGCTGAATAGAAAATTTGACATTCATACCCAAGACTCAAGAGAATCATAAAAAGGTAAACATGGAAGGTAAATCATAAGTGAGTCATTAAGGTTAAACTGTTTACATTATTTATGGAAAGATGACACGTGTAACTCCCAAGATTTTCATCATTATAGGGCAGTTAGAAAGAGTCTACATAGACAGAGGCCATGGGTGTAAGTAGATTATGTTGGGGAAAAAATGAAGGGGTGATAAAGAGGGATGCACTGGGAAAATGGGGAAGGGAGAGGTAGAATGGGAGATTTTTCTCACATAAAAGAGGTGCTCAATGAAAGCTTTTACAGTGGAGGAGAAAATGGAAGGCAGTGCTTGAATTTCACTCTCATCAGAATTGGTTCAAAGATGGAAAATACTTACACATTCAGTTAGGTATAGAAATCTATTTTATCCAACAGGGAAATAGGAGGAGAAAGGAAATATCAGAAAGCAGGGTGAAGGAAGAAAGATGATAAAAGTAAGTAAGATTAGGGGAGGCAATGATAGAAGTAAAAATGTCTTTTGGAGAGGGATAGGATAAAAAGAGAGAGATAATAAAGAGAAGAAAATAAGATGGAGGGAAATACACAGTTAGTAATCATAACTGTAAATGTGAATGGGATGAACTCACCCATGAAAAAGAAGCAGATAGCAAAATGGATTAGAAACCAGAATCCAACAATGTCTTATTTAAAAGAGATAAATTTGAAACAGAAAAAAAAAAACACATGCATAGAGTTAAAATAAGGGGCTAAAGCAGAATCTAATTTTCATGTGTTGTATGCTTTACTTTTTAAAGTAAAAATAGTATGCTTTGTGTGTGTATCTTGAGAATTGGGCCATAAGCTTCAAACTGGCAGGCTGGGCAGCTTCTATGGAACAATTTTAAATCTCAAACTCTTTTACATTTTTCAACTGGATGTTTCTTGTTGCTTTGTCTGTTCCTAAAATTGGAGAAATCTAAAATTAGGAAGACTGAGGAAAAGTTCTACTTATCCCAGAAATTATTAATTTAGAGAACTTAGTAGACAATGAAGTGGTATATAACAAGTGGCTAAGTAAACAACTTCAAGAAGGGTTTACCACATCCAGTCTGTTCTATTCAGTTCTGGCTGACACATTTTTAAAAAGATAATGACAAACTGATGCTTATCCCCAAGAGAGTGACCAGGAGGATGAAAGGTTTGGAGACCATTCCTTATTACAAACTCTTCAAAGAACTGGAAATATTTAACCTGGAGAAGAAAAGAAAGCAGAAATATGATAGGGACAGTGTTTCTTCAAACATTCATTTGAATGATTTTGATGTGGAAGAGAGATGAGATTTACTGTGCTATTCTGGAAGGCAAAACTACAATGGAAAGAAATTAATTATAAAAAGGATGATTTTTGGCAACGCAGGAAGAACTTTATAATAATGAAAAATACCATTAATCAAATGGGTCACTTTTCAAAGTATTAAAATGTCCATCAATGGAAGTATTCAAACAAAGATAGGTGAACATCTGTAAAAAATATTATGGAGAGAATTCTGCTTTGAATGAGAGATTAGATTTAGATACCTTCTAAGGTCCTTTCTGACTCTTAAGATTTATTACTTAATACCCAGAGGTAAGGTATTGCATTGGATGGGCCAGATCTGAACTAGTTAAGAAAATAAAACAACTATTATATCAACATTATTATGTTTTTAGTCTCAATTCCATTCTATTATAAGAAAATTCCTAATTGGAAAACAGCACAATAATCTTGGACACAATTGTTTTATGTAGACATGCTTTCACTTAAGGTACTAAAACCATCATCTCATGGAGTTTAGTAGAATTGAGCATAAAAACAAATAATTCATCTTTTGTCTATTAATAAACCTATGATTTTCATATGTAATTTAACATAAAAAACCTAGATTATAATAATTTGTCTTTAAAAAACAGTGCTTTCACTGTTGCTCATTTTTAACAGCACAATGTAACAATCAAGGGGAAAAACGAAAAAAAACAAAAAATAGGAAACCACATAAAACATAAATGGGGTTTTGTGGCAAGTTTTCAGTTGTTTGCTTCTTTCTCAAATTAATAAAAGTACATTTGCTAGGAAAAAACCAAAAAAAAGCATGCTTTGATTTGCATTCAGACTGCATCAATTCTTTCTCTGAAGGTGGATAGCATTTTCTTCATAAGTCCTTCAGAATTGTCTTAGATCATTGTATTGCTGAGAACAGCTGTCATTCACAGTTGAACATCATACACTGTTGCTGTTACTGTGTAAAATGTTCTTCTGGTTCTGCTTACTTCACTTTGCACCAGTTTGTGTAAATCTTTCTAGGTTTTTATCAAATCAGCCTGCTCATAATTTCTTATTACCACAATAGTATTTCATCAAAATCATATACCACGACTTGCTCAGTCGATTCCCCACTGACATCCCCTCAATTTGGCACCACAAAAAGATCCGTTATAAATAGTTTTGTACATATAGGTCCTTTTGCTTTTTTAAATCTTGTTGGGGTAGAGACCTAATAGCGGTATTGTTTGATCAAATGGGGATGCATAGTTTATGGTCCTTTGCTTTAAATTCCAAATCACTGTTCAGAATAGTTAAATCAGTTCACAACTCTGCCAATAATGTATTATTGTTCCAATTTTCCAACACCCCCTCCAACATTTGCCATTTTGATTTTATGTCATGTTAGCCAGTCTGATAAGTATGAAGTCATACCTCAGAGTTGTTTTAGTTTACATTTCTGTAATCAATAATGATTTAGAGCGTTTTCATATGAATATAGATAGCTTTGATTTTTTTTATCTGAAAACTGCCTGTTCATATTTTTTGACAATTTATTAATTGGAGAATGACTTGTATTCTTTAAATTTGACCCAGTTCACTATTTTTTGAGAAACAAGGCCTTTATCAAAGAAACTTGCTGTAAAATGTTTTCCCAAGTTTTCTACTTTACTTTTAATGTTGGCTTCATGTGTTTTGTTTGTGCAAAACCTTTTTAATTTAATGTTATCAAAATCATCCATTTTATATCCTGTAATATTCTTTATCTCTTATTTGGTCATAAATTGATAAATGCAAAGATCCCAGCTTTTGGGACAAGAACTCAGTATTTGACAAAAACTGCTAGGAAAACTGGAATCAAGCACTACTATAGTAATTTAATACTATATGTTATGTACCCACTTTATTCCACTGATCCACTTTTCTAGCTCTTAGCCAGTACCAGATTGTTTTTGATGATTACCACTTTTAAATACAGTTTGAGATCTGGTATGAGTAGGTCACCTTCCTTCATATTTATTTTCATTGATTCTTGACTTTTTGTTCTTCCAGATGAATTTTGTTATGATTTTTTCTAAATCTATAAAATAATTCTCTGGTAGTTTGATTGGTATGACACTGAGAAAATAAATTAACTTAGGTAGAATTGTCATTTTTATTATATTGGCTTAGCCTATCCATGAGCAATTAATATTTTTCCAGTTGTTCAAACTTGACTTTATTTGTATGAAAAGTTTTTTTTTTTTAAAATTGTGCTCATATAGTCCCTGGGTTTGTTTCAGCAGATAGACTCCCAAGTATTTAATATTGCCTACAGTTATTTTAAATGGAATTTCTCCTTCTATCTCTTGCTGCTGGACTTTGTTGGTAACATATGGAAATGAGGATTTATGTGTGTTTATTTTATATTCTGTGACTTTGCTAAAGTTGTTAATTATTTCAACTAAGTTTTAGTTGATTCTCTAAAAATATCTAATTACAATCTTGTCATCTGCAAAGGACAGTTTTGTTTCTGAAGCATATTAGAGAGCAGAATCTATTATATTCAAGATTTCTAGATGTCTATAGAGATCTCTATAATGGAGAGCAGAATCTATTATGCTTCAGGCAGAGGTAGCAATCATAATAGCAGACAAAGCAAAAGCGAAAATAGATTTAATTTAAAAATGCTAAGCACAGAAACTATATCTTGCTAACAGGTACCATAGACAATGAAGTAATATAAAAACTTCATACTAAGTTTCTCTGATAAAGGCTTCATTTCTCAAATATATAGGGAAATGAATCAAATTGACTAAAATAAAAACCATTGTCCAATTGATAAATAGTAAAGGATGTGAACAGGTTGTTTTCAGAAGAAGAAATCAAATCCATAGTCATATGAAAAGATGCCCTAAGTCACTACTAACTAGAGAAATACAAATTAATAGAACTCTGAGTTACCACCTCACACCTATGAGAAATGATAAATGCTGGAGGGGATAGGGAAAATAGGTACACTGATAGACTGTTGGTGGAGTTGGGAACTGGTGCAACCCTTCTGGAAAACAATTTGAAACTATACTGAAAGGGCTATAAAACTGTGCATACCTTTTGGCCCTGCAATATGACTACCAGGTCTGTACCTTAAAGAGATCAAAGAAAGAAAGCAAAATGACCTATATATACAAAATATTTACAGTAGCTTTTTGTGGTGGCAAAGAGTTGAAAGCTGATGAGATGCTTATTAGTTAGGGAATGGCTGACCAAGATATGACATATGATTGTAATGGAGGACTACTGTGCTATTAGAAATGGCAAGGGGGATGGTTTCAGAAAAACCTGGGAAGACCTATAAAAATTGATATGATTTGAAGTGAGCAGAACAAGGAGATCATTGTACACAGTAACAGCAATATTGTAATAATGGTCAACTGAAAGATTTAGCTGCTTTGATAAATACAATAGCCTAAGACAGTTCCAAAGGACTCATGATGAAAAAATACAGTCCACTTCCAGAGAAAGAACTGATGAGCTCTGAACACAAATTGAAGTATAATTTTTCACTTTATTTTTCTTGGGCTCTTTTTGCAATATAGCTAACATGGAAATGTTTTGCATGATTTCACATGTATAATTGATGTGTTGCTCACCTTTTCAGTGGGTGGAGGAGGGGCAAAAGGGAAGAAGAATATTTGGAACTCAAAAACCTTTTTAAAGTTAAAAATAATACATTAAAAAAAACCCAATATATTAGAAAAATTTTAAAGTTTTTTTTTAAAGTCCTTTCCAGATCTCAGAACTGAGTCAGTCATTCAGGAACTAGGGTCTGAAGGGAGACTGCTGAAAGACTGGCATGATGGCAAGCAACCTGCCAGATGATTCACTTCCAGTGGTATTTTATTGGAATAAATTCTGTTTGGGGGTGGAGAAGAGTGAGAAGGGGAAAATGAGGGATCCGTCTTGTAAGGTGGATGCCTAATTATTAAGATTTGAAGGTTGAATTGCTGATGCCTGAATTTTGTCATTAGAGATTCATTCCTTTGTCTTATCTGTGTCCAGATCATAAAGCGCACCTAGTCTCAAACTGAGAAGCTCTCAGATTGCTAAATATCCCAGTCAGATGAGAATCCTATCTGCCTTTATACAGAAGGTAATCAATCCTCAATTAGATTTGGAAAAAAACATCATGAGAAGTTCAGAAATCAAAATCTCTGTAGGTCTAGATGAACATTTAATCCTCTCATCAGACCACAACATCTTACTTTTTTGGTAATTTTTTTTCCCTTGGAGAGTTAACTCATAAAAATCAAAGACTTAGATAAGAAATTGTGGGAGGAGGATAAATTCTGGAGGCATCACTCACTAATCTAGCCTGGGGTCTGTTGCTCTGTGGCCTCTCAGTTTTGCCAACAATCAGCCTTCTGCTTCAAAAAGTATCCAATCAGAACCTCTCTTCACTGGGTGGATTAAAGGATAACTGACAAGCAAGGAGAGTTAGACCTGACATTGTAAAGATGGAAGAAGGGCCTTGAGGCAGTTTGGAGCACAGTGGTTAGAGCACTAAGCCTTGAGTCAGGAAGAATTGCATTCAAGTCAGATACTTAATAGTTATGTGACCCTGGGCAAGTTACTTCCTGCTGTCTGTTTCAGTTTCCCCAGCTGTGAGACAGGGATAACAATAGTACCTCCCTCACCGGATTGTCGTGAGGACCAAATGATATAACATTCATAAAACACTTAGTATGGTATATAGTCTGGTACATAGTAGGTGCTTAATAAATGCTTCCTTCCTTGTATAATATACACGGCTGTCAAAAAACAGAGTCTAGGGTCTTTGCACAATTGTTGATCTGATAACTATTGTAACAGCACCTTTGGACACCGTTATGGCCGAAGCTATTGTTTTATCTCTCTCTTAATTTATTTATTTTTAGTTTTCAACATTCACATCCACAAGATTTTGAGTTCCAAATTTTCTCCCCATCTCATTACTCCCACAACCCCCAGACAGCCTACATTCTGAATACGTTTTCCCCTAACCTGCCCTCCCTTCCATCTCCCCATACTTCTCTTATCCCATTCCCCTTCTATTTTCTTGTAAGGCAGGATACATTTCTATACCCCATTGCCTGTATATCTTATTTCCCAGTTGCCTGTCAAAATAATTTTTTTTAACATTTGTTTTTAAAACTCTGGGTTCCAAATTTTCTCCCTTCCTTCCTCCCCACCCACCCTCATTGAGAAGGCAAGCAACTCGATACAGGTTATGCTTGTGTAGTCATGCGAAACACTTCCATAGTAGTCATGCTGTGGAAAACTAACTATATTTCCCTTCATCCTATACCGCCCCCCCACCTGTTTATTCTATTCTCTCTTTTGACTCTGTCACTCCTCAGAAGTGTTTGCTTCTGATTACCCCCTCTCCCAATCTGCCACCCGTCTCTATCATCCCCACACTCTCTTATCCCCTTGCCCCCTATTTTCCTGTAGGGTAAGATAGATTTCCATACCCAACTGAGTGTGTATGTTATTCCCTCCCTAGGGCAAATCTGATGAGAATAAGATTCACTCATTTTCTCTCACCTTCCTCCACTTCACCTCCACTGTAAAAGCCTTTTCTTGTCTGTTTTATGTGAGATAATTTACCCCATTCTACCTCTCACTTTCTCCTTCTCCCGGTATAATCCTCTCTCACCCCTCAATTTTATTCTCCACATATCACCCCTTCATCTTCAACTCACCCTGTGTGCCCTCTATCTATCAACTTATCTATACATAGAAATTTCTTTTTCCCCTCCAACTACCCTAATACTGACAAAGGTCTTATGAGTTACAAATATCATCTTTCCATGTAGGCATGTAAACAGTTCAACCTTAATAGGTCCCTTATGATTTCTTTTTCGTGTTTCATGCTTCTCTTGAGTCTTGTGTTTGAAAGTCAAATTTTCTATTCAGCTCTGGTGTTTTCATCAAGAATGCTTGAAAGTCCTCTATTTCACTGAATATTCATTTTTTCCTCTGAACGATTATACTCAGTTTTGCTGGTTAGGTGATTCTAGAGCTGTAATCCTATCTCCTTTGCCCTCCAGAATATCATATACCAGGCCCTCCAGTCCTTAATGTAGAAGCTGTTAAATCCTGTGTTAACCTGATTGTGTTTCCACAATACTTGAATTGTTTCTTTCTGGCTGCTTGAAATATTTTCTCCTTGACCTGGGAACTCTGGAATTTGGCTATAATATTCCTAGGAGTTTTCCTTTGGGGATCTCTTTCAGGAGGTGATAGGTGGATTCTTTCAATTTCTATTTTACCTTCTGGTTCTAGAATATCAGGGCAGTTTTCCTTGATAATTTCTTGAAAGATGATGTCTAGGCTCTTTTTTTGATCATGGCTTTCAGATAGTCCAATAATTTTTAAATTCTCTCTCCTGGACCTATTTTCCAGATCAGTTGTTTTTCCAATGAGATATTTCACATTATCTTCTATTTTTTCATTCTTTTGGCTGTGTTTTATAATGTCTTCATTTCTCATAAAGTCACTAGCTTCCAATTGCTCCATTCTAATTTTTAAGGAAGTATTTTCTTCAGTGAGCTTTTGAACTTTTCCATTTGGCCAATTCTGCTTTGGAAGGCATTCTTCTCCTCATTGGCTTTTTGGACCTCTTTTGCAATTTGGGTTAGGCTATTTTTAAGGTGCTATTTTCTTCAGTAATTTTTTGGGTCTCCTTTAGCATGCTGTTGAGTAATTTTTCATGATTTTCTTGCATCACGCTCATTTCTCTTGATGGTTTTTCCTCTACTTCTCTTACTTGCTTCTCAAAATCCCTTTTGAGCTCTTCCTTGGCCTGAGACTGATTTGTATTTTTCTTGGAGGCTTTGGCTGTAGGAGTGTTGACTCTGTAGTCTTCTTCTGGTTGTATATTTTGGTCTTCTTTGTTACCAAAGAAAGATTCTATGGTCTGACTTTTTTGTGAAGTTTGCTCATCATCCCAGCCAATTTCTTGAGTTTTAAACTCTTCGTTAAGGTAAGAGTCTGCTTCCAGTGTGGAGAATGTACTGTCCCAAGCTTCAGGGGTTTGTGCAGCTGTTTTCAGAGATACTTGTAGGGATTTGTAAATTTTCAGTTCTTCCAAGGTGCTATGATCAAGGGTGAGGTGTTTACTCCTTTCTTGGTCTGTGCTGTGGTCTATGAGTGACCATAAGCACTCTTTTCTGCCTTGGAACAGTGAGGAGGATTCTCTCTTCACCACCACTACAAACTCCACCACACCAGCACTCCTCCTTTGCCCAGGATTGCTACCCAGAACTGTGACCTAGATCCAAGTACAGGCAAAGCAAGAGAATCCTGCGCCAGCAGGATTCCTGCAATCCCCCTCTGATCAGCCACTCAATTCCCCCTCAGTCTGTGGGCCAGAAGCTCTAGAAGCTGCCACAGTCCTGTGCCAGGACTGGGGCTGGGACTTTGCTTCTCTCTCACTGCAGTCACAGACTTTTCCTACTGACCTTCTAAGTTGTCTTCGGCGTTTGTGGGTTGAGAAGTCTGGAAACTGCCACAGTTGCCTGTGATTCAGTCCTCTGAGGCCTGCTGCAGGTTCACGGAGGCCTGGTCTTTGCCTATGCATGCACCCACACTGAACTGCATTTCTCTCCCACCCTGGCACGATAAGCCTTTCTAATCAACCATCCAGGTTGTCTTAGGCTGGAAATTTGTTTCAACTCTGTCTTTTTGTGGGTTCTGCTGCTTTAGAATTTGTTTAGAGCCATTTTTTACAGGTATTTGGAGGGGTTTGGGGAAAAGCTCAAGCAAGTCACTGCTTTTACTCTGCCATTTTGGATCTGTCCCCCTATTTCATCCCTCAAATCAGCACTTCCCTGACAACTTTTTTTTTTTTTTTGGTGAGGCAATTGGGGTTAAGTGACTTGCCAGAGTCATACAGCTAGTAAGTGTTATATGTCTGAAGCTAAATTTGAATTCAGGTCCTCCTGATTCTAGGGTTGATGCTATCCCATGACAACTTTTTAAAGACAAATTCTGTAAAGGAGTAGGGGGAGACATAAATCAGAGAGACCAGGTTTTTTGATCGATATTGTTCTTGGTCCAGGACAAAAATATGAGAGGAGATCAGGAATTTGTCTCAAGGCACTAAAATTTAGAGGGTTTTGAGAACACTTACACTCCTTCAGTATCAGAAAAAATGGAATTTAGTAAGTAGTTACTGAGATCAATTAGTTAATTAATTAGTATTAATTAATTGATTAGTAATGTCACAGAAAGTGTAAATATTAATG
The DNA here is from genome assembly GCF_003287225.1 of Phascolarctos cinereus. Taxonomy (NCBI): domain Eukaryota; kingdom Metazoa; phylum Chordata; class Mammalia; order Diprotodontia; family Phascolarctidae; genus Phascolarctos; species Phascolarctos cinereus. Next base: position 68,426,634 of record NW_027555736.1, on the reverse strand, counting down.
CCCCATCCCTACTCCTGTTGCTGAAGCAGCCTGTGCCCTAGAATCTCTACCTGGTCTCTTTGATGTATGTCTCCCCCTACTCCTCCAACAAAATCTGTCTTTAAGAAGTTCATTTGAGAGTGTTTTCCTTCTGCTCGTCCCAGGCACATTTTGTGAAGTTTTCTCTGGCGTTAATAAAGAATTCTAGCTATAGTTCTACATAAGACAAAATTGGGAGGTTGGCAAAGTTTGTATTTAGAACCTCTCATCTTTCCTTTCTGTCCCTTCTTCTTTCATTGTGCCACTCACACGTGCTTTCTCCATTTTCTGGCTATTAAATTTTACTCTTAGAAAAAGTTACGGTTTGTTTTTTCACCGTAAAGTATAAATAACTGATAAGACCTCATATTTCATAGGTAAGAAATTTAGATTTGGGAAGCATCTTAGAAATCAATTAGTCCAACTCCCTTATTTTATAAAAGAGGAAGCATAGACCAGCAAATTTAAGAATGTTTACAAGAAGTATTTGTATTCTAAAAGGAGATAAGGACTTTGCTACCAACAGTACTCCATCCTAAAGCCCGATGAAATGGAAAATGTGTTTGCAAACTGATGTATTTTATTGTCATCATTTTATGAGATCTGCCTGCTTTATGATGTTTTATTTGTTTCCATTTATGCCTTCTCTCTCTGTTCCATTCTTGCTCACTTGTACGAGTCCTCTCTAACTAAGAGATTGTTCACTACTAGTCCCTTTTGGTTTGTGCTACTTACAAAGAATCCTCCTGGCCTCAGTAGAAACAAACAGGAGGAACAAGAAAAACAGATGTCCTCTTAGGGTTGAAAGGTGCCCTCAAGGAAATGTTTCTACAACAGATGGGAGCTGAAGTTGACTCACCCAATGGCTGTAAGGAAACAACCACCCTCCAACTATCTCTGGGTCTCCAAGTGGCTGTTCCTCTCCTTGCATATTTAAGGGTTGTTTCTGATGATATTAACCAGTCCCATACACTGTACTGCAAGCTCCATGAGGCTGCTTTCCTGTCTAAGCAGGTCTAAGGTTTATATCCTCAGCACCTAGCACAGTGCTCTGCTTGGTTGGCATTTAATACATGTGTATGTTGAACAGAATCAAATCATATGGAAGGGAATGGAGTAGCGGAGAGTAGAATCTAATTTTTACAACAACAGCAAAAATTCTGGAAAATTTTTCTCTTGCTGGCAAAATTAATTTCTCTAAAATATTTTATTCCTTTCAAAAGTATCGAAGTGTTTTCCTTTCTACAAATTGCCTAGAGTTTCCCCGGGGGAGATTCTATGTTATATGTATGGTGATCATTCAGAACGACATTCAGCTCTCTTTTTATCCAGAAGGCACATAAACTCTGAGCCACTGGGTTGGCTGCAACCCAGGGATGGTTTATAGGTATTTGCAGTCTCACACAGTCTTAGGAGCTGAGGCCACTGAGTGTTGTTAGCTAACTGAACACCACTGCTTCTTTCTCTTTTAACTGGATTATACTATTCTGCATCTCCAATAAGACAAATCCAGATAGGATTGTGTTATTGTCCCAGTGCAAATGGTTCTGTCACCCCACCCCAATCTTGAAACATCTGACTGTTCATTTATGTGTATGTATTTATTTGTGAACATTTTGTGTCCTCCTAATAGAATGTAGGCTCCTTTACAGACGAGAAAATTGAGTACCAAGAAGTGGGGTACCTTGTTCCAGGACACAAAAGTGATAAGTAGCAGAGCTCAGGTTTGGTCTTACATCTTTTGACTCCAAAACTACCACATTTTCTACTACACATCATAGAATTTTAGAGCTATAAGGGAGGTGAGGGGTCATCTGGTGCAACTCACTTATTTTATGGGGAAGGAAATCTGTTCAGAAATGTGGAAAGAACTGCCTCAAGGGCATGCAATTAGAAAGCTGCTGAACCAGGATTAGAATACAAGTCTTTTGAGTTCAAATTAAATTAATTCAAATTGCTTATATCTTTATAACACAGCTAACTACCAAACAACCCAGCAGTAAAAAAGGTCCTTAGAAGTCATTCATGGGGCAGTTAGGTGGCGCAGTGGATAGAGCACCGGCCCTGGATTCAGGAGGACCTGATTTCAAATCCGGCCTCAGACACATAACACTTACTAGCTGTGTGACCCTGGGCAAGTCACTTAACCCCATTGCCTAGCCAAAACCAACCAAACAAACAAACAAGAAGTCATTCATACAAACCTTCCACCCAATGGAGAAATCCCACCTAGCAAATGGTTATTCAGCCTTGTAATTTTACTCCCTTAATGTGATTTGGCACTCATCAAGGAAGAAAGAAGACTGCTCTAACATATACTGCATCTTAATTTGAATTCGCTTTCTGTATTCTGACTCACTTGACCACTACACAGAGAAATTCAAACCTCCCACCCGCACAACTTTGCTATTCCGCTTCTGGATTGGGCCACTGGAAGGTGACTTGCTACTGGGGCCTGGCAACTCATCTAAAATGAATTCTTCTAATGATTCCTGAGTCTAAAACCAGTTCATCTGAAGCCAATTCCTCTAATGCACTATACCTTATCCCAGTATTGTGTATCAATAAATCAAATTGTAAATACTTAGTAGTTCCTACTATGTGCCAGATACTGTGCCGAGCACTGGAAAATTGCATTGGAAAAAGTACTGGTTTTGGAGTCAAAGGACTTGGGGTTCAAATTCTGACTTTGTAATTTATAACCTGTGGCAAATCAACAAGCATTTATAAAGTACCTACTATGTCCCAAGCACTGGGTTAAACTATGGGGATACAAAGACAGGCAAAAAAAAAAAAGTTCCTGCTTGAAGGAGTTCCCAGTCTAATGAAGGAGACAATATGAAAAAAAAAAAGTATGTACATATGAGATGTAGATTAGATAATCTGGAGATAATAGTACATGGAAAGAAGTAGCATTGAGAAGGATTGGGAAAGCCTTCTTGGAAAAGTTGGGATTTTAGCTGGGACCTGAACAAAGTCAGGGAAGCAGAAGATGGATATGAGGGTGAGAATTCCAGGCATGGAGACAGCCAGTAAAAATACATGGAATAGGGAGATAGAAGGTCATGTTAGAGGGACAGCAGAGAGGCCAGGGGATCAAATGTGAGATCTTGGGGGTGTCACTTAATAGAGCCTTATTATGTCATCCTATACATCATTTATCCCTCTGATTCACCCATTAATTTAATAAACATTTATTGATTTAACTTCCTCCGTGGGCCTTATCATTTTCAGCCAGATACAGTCTGACCAGGGCAGAGTACTGAAGGACTATTATTTCCCTTGATGTGGCTACTATAATTCTAATTAATGCAGCCATTAGCTTTGTTGATTTCACATTACACCATTAATACATAGTTGGGCCTGTGGTCCTTTAGATTTCCTAGGTCTTATTTCAACATACTGTACTTAAATAATTGTTTTCATCATGTTAACTTTAGTTCACTCTTCCAACTCATTGAGTATTACTTTTAGATCTGCTGTTCTTAATTTGGAGTCCACGACCTTGCTTATTTTATTTTAAAAATATTTTGATAACTGTATTTCATTATAATTGGTTTCCTTCAGAATCCTGTGTATTTTATTTTAGGCACTCAGAAACATTATTCTGAGAAAGAGTCCCAAGGCTCCACCAGGCAATGCCAAATGGGGACCATGGCACGAAAAAGGTTAACAACCCCTGGACTAGATGGTCTTTAAGGTTTTTTTCTAGATCTGAATCCTTTGAAGAAATATTCTGTGGAAGCAAGATATTTAATCCTCTGCCATTCTCATTAAGTAGCTCTTGTAACAAACTCCAATGGAAGAATTTTGTAGCAACTGTCTATGAAATTCTCCAGCTCTCACCTTGTTAGTATTATGTCTCCTCATTAGCAGCTTCACTTTCCTGGCCTCACCAACATCTAATTTGACTCAGTTCCTGATTCCCCGGACTATTTTCACCTCTGCCCCGTGGCCTTCTCCTCTAACTGGTGAATTCCTGTGTATATATTAATATATTTATTAGTCATATATAATATATGGAGAGAAGTGAGAGGGAAGAAGAATGAAATGTGAGCTCTTGGATGACTTAGCATTTATTCATCAGGGTTATAATTTTGATCTCTAATACAACCCATGATTATTTGAAGTTGCTCTGCTATGTGTCCTTTATTACTACTCCACAGAGATTTGCCTGGAATGAGAAACTAAAATGCAAAATTCTTCTTCGTGGTTGTTTTTACAATGCAAATAGATTAGTAGCATGAAAAAATCATTGGTGTGATGAAGGATGCTCTAATTTTCAATGCAAACTAGGAGTTGCACGAGAAGAAGATGTGGTTGTGAGCTGACAGTGAGAACACAATCATGTAAGTGATGCCAATCATATCCCATGAGAGAATGTAATCACATTCTCTATTCAGGAATCTTCAATAAGTGATAGTAATACACCTGAACATGCCATTCTTCCTTTGTCCCGGTACTGGGGCTGGTAAGGCTATGGCTGTGGCCCACAAAATGTACCTAGTAGGAAGTAGGGAATGTGAAGATTCCAAGTAAATGATTGCTGGACCCACTTTTCTAGGTTGTTACTGTGGCCTCTTGCTTCCTAAAGAGTGAGGAAATGTGGAAGATGACTGTGACCTGAAATTAGCCACGTGGTCACAGACCTTCCTGTAAATTCAGGGCTTCTGAACAGTCCTGGCAGGTAGAAGGTACCTTTAGGCATGTGCCAATGATGTTAGAGAAGCTGTATTCCAGTGATGGACTCAAAGCTATGCTCCATATGCATTTCAAGATAAAAGGACAGTAAAAAAGAAAAGATAAAGGGACAGTAATATTTGTTCATTTAAAAAACAGCATGTCTTTAGTGGATTATCATCATTTTTGCAATGGAGATAATGGTTGCATTTTCAGCCACAACCCATAGAGGAGGCTTTTTTCACTTCTGCCTGGGCATTTGGAGAAGTCTGTAAGTGAGCAGCCAAAGATAGTGACCTACAGACCAATAGCTTCACTTGGAACCTTCTCCTGCTTCCCACCTTGGCATTTGACCCAGCTACAGCAGAGGTGCTTGTATCACTCTCTCTGACAGCCACAACTTACTACAAGAAACACAATCTACCCTGGACTACTTCAAGGAGAGATCAGAGGACACTGATGTGGTCTCCTAGTCCATATCTTCTGATATTCCAGCAGACCACAACATGTAAAACTACTATAGCAAGGCACTTCATCGTCTGGCAAAAATAAAAAAAAAATTGGAATTGGTGTGATCCACTGTTGCTGCTATCCACCAGCCATCCAAGCCATTACCAGGGTGGAGTAACCAGAGTTTTCTCCAAAATGCCAGTACCAAGGAGACAAACTTAACACCATATTGGTCATACGTTCTAGCTTCGCTGCGACTCAAGGTCAAAAAACGGCTCATAACTATGAGAGTCCCTAACCTCTCTGAGGCTCCATCTTCTACCATGAAGGTCCAATATTTGCCTCTTCCCTGTTGTATACTCCAACCTGTTCCCTCTTCCTCTTCTTCCTCCTCCATCTATACTTAAACATATATCTTCTCTATAATACCTTGCAAGTGGTGATCTACCCTTTACTCAAAGACATTTAGGGAGAGGTCATCCACTACCTCCCAAGGTAGCCCATTGTACTTTGGACTGCTCACTGATACTCATGACAACCCTACGAAGCAGATAGTACAAATAGTAAAAATCCCACTTTATAGATAAAGAAACTGAGACTCAGAGGGATTAATTGACTGTTCCATGGCCATATAGAGAGTAGGCATTAGAAATGGGACTCAAAGTCAGAATTATTCATTCACACTGCAGTGTTCTCTCTCCATTTTTTCTTTCTCAGATTCTAAGCAGAGACCTAAATGATGACAAAAAAGTAATATATCAGAGTCAACTCATATGTATAGGTTTGGGCAGCAGTGTTTTTATACTGAAACTCAATCTTTATCTGAATATTTTAGGCTAACATAATGGAAACAGTTACCTTTGCTAACGCTGTATTTATATAAAGAGAATGTTTCTCATAAAACATTCGAGTCTTTTCCCATACTCTGTGTACATGGAGCTGGAAAAGGTACTGAATATAGAGGAAAGTGGGAAGAGGACTCACTGACTGCCATCAGTCTTTGGACCTGAATAGAAGTCAATGAATCAATCAATGAATAAGCATTTATTAAATGTTCAATAGATGCTCAATATGGTAACATGATGGTAATAATGATACTGAGTGCTGAAACACAGCCACTCCTTTCTATTAGTATTCATTGAAGGCCATATCTCTGCTTCACTTTGCAGCCCGGTGTTGAAAATGTAGTCCAGGATGGCACAAATTCAATAAGCTGCTTTCCAAACTAATGGGTAAGAACCAAAATAAGGGAGTTCCATTAACTGAGCATTGATTCTTTAGGGAACATTCATTAAACAGGCCTCTGTGCCATGCACAATTCTAGGCCCTAGGGTAGATATAAAATAAGTTTCAAGCACTCCATAGAAAGCTTACAATCTATATAGGATTCAAAGGTCTATTCATAAAGGCCAATAGAATAATTCTACCCAAGATTACACATAAATACATGAACAAGGTTCAAAGTAGGGGAAAGATTCTATCAGGAAAGGCTTCATGGAGGAGACAAATCTTGAATTGCTCTGTAAAGCGGAAGTAGAATTTAGGTTGATAGAGAAATCAGGGGAGGGTCTTCCAAGTCAAGACAGTGTGATTTCACCTAGTCTATGCCAATAGCCAATTCATGAATTTCCTTACTTCCCACCCCTGCCACCTCCAATCTATCCTCCATCTCCTGTCTCTGTGACTTTGCCATGGCTGCTCCCCATTCTGGAATGCTATGTCCCCTCTCTTCTGCCTCTTCATGTGCCTGACTTCCTTCCTTAAGACTTCCTTTAGATATTACCTTCTGTAGAAGGCTTCTTCTGGTCCCCACCAGTTGCCAGTCCTTTCTCCTTTGAGATTATCCTCCATCTACTCTAGATCTTGCATATAACTAGTAATTTAAATATTTTCTCTCCCACTAGAATGTGAGCTCCTTGAAGGCTGGATATGTTTTTGGCTTTCTTTGCATACCTAATATTTAGCACAGTGCACATAGTAAGTGCTTAGTAAATGATTCATGATTGACTAATTGACTGTCCTACACTGTTGTCAGATTTAATTCAATCTGACAAATATTTATTAAGCATAGACTATGTGCAAGATTCATCTCCCTAAAACTAGCCCTGGCCATGGCATTCTACTGCTTAAGAAGTTTCAATGCCCACTCCTTACATACCAAACTAAGTCTAAACTTCTGAACCTGGCATTCAGTATTCTCAAAGCTCCAATCTACCTTTCCAGAAACGTGGTTCCACTACTGCCCCACCCACTCCTAAGCCCTGCCACCATCTTTCATATTCCCTTCACTCTAACCATCTTCCACTAAAAGCTGTATCTCAGTATTCCCCGTCTTCCTATCTTTGCTCCTCCTGTCCCAGAATGCTCTTCCACAAACATCTTCACATAGCATAATTCTCCTCATTCTTCAAGGTCCCTCTCTTTAATGCTGCCTCCTCCATGGAGTCTTTCCTAATTCTCCCACTAGCAATAGACCTCTTTTTTCATAATATTTTCCTTAATTTTCTCTTGGGGTACTATTTTATACAGATCTATAGTAATAATTAATAATAATAATACTAAGCAGCTAGCATTTATATAATGCCTACTAGTGCCAGGCACTGTGTTAAGAACTTTACAAATATTTCATTTGATTCCCACAACAATTCTGGTGATAGGTGCTATTATTATCCTCATTTAGAGATGAGGAAACTGAGGCAAACAGGTTAAGTGAAATTTCCAGGCTCATATAGATGGTAAACACCTGAGCCCAGATTTGAACTCAGGTCTTCCTGCCTCCAGACTCAGCATTCTATCTACTACCTAGCTGTCCTATCTGTATATGTTTCATCTCCTCAATAAACTCTGATATCCTAAAGAAGAACATCCACTCCTTTTCTTCATTATCTCCCTTAAAAAACTAGCAAAATATTTTGCATTCAATATATATTTATCAACTGCTTACAAATGAATGTGTTTATGGTGCTATCTCCTCCTGTGAGTGTTGTGGGTACCTAGCTTCACCAATCAGTTTCACCTTGATCTGTATAGCAAGATTGCCAATAGTACCAGTATCAACCTAAGGACAAGATTCTCTGCATCACAGTAGGAGAATAAGATAATTTCCCATAAGAAGTTCCCTCTCCCCACTAATCTCAGCTCAGCAGTGCAGAAACCATCCTGTAACAGGAGGAAGCCAAAATAGCTGTCTGGTAAGACTCCAACACAATGCCCTGTTCAATAAATGCTTGTCAAGTTGATTTCACCTGAATGGATGAAGTCCTCTGCAGATGAGGTAGGTGGGAAGGCCAATGATAAAGAACTGACATTACCACCCATCTGCCCCTGCCATCTGAGCCTAAGAAGGAATATTTGCATCTGGTACAAGCACCACAAAGCATGCCTGTGACAAATAACCAAATAGTATGAAAAGCACCCTTGGGGATTTGGGGGCAGATACCACCCTATTAGAGAAGACAAAACCCCAGACAATTGTGCCATAGAACCAGAGAGTAGAACATTGCAGGGCCTCTGCTGAGGAGGCTCCCCATCTCAGGAAGAACATATTTCCTATTCCTTACACTTTCCTGTTTTAACTAATTGTTCTTGATAACTAGGTGCTAAGATCAATTGTTCCTTCAACTTTGGAATCTAAGAAGACTGGTTGTGAGAGGGGCAGGTGAAAGAGCAACCTTCATAACAAACAGATGAATGCTTTGGGGAAAGAGATTGAAAGGTGGCTTGAAAAGACCCCACCCACTCCCCAAACCCACCATCATGACCACAATAACCTCAAAATATCATATCAGAGCTGGAAGGGACCCTAAGGTTTACCTACTTCATTTTTTGGGGGGGGTTAGGCAATGGGGTTAAGTGACTTGCCCAGGGTCACACAGCTAGAAAGTGTTATGTGTCTGAGGCTGGCTTTGAACTCAGGTTCTCCTGACTCCAGGGCCGGTGCTCTACCCACTGCACCATCTAGCTGTCCCCCCAAGGTTTACCTAATTCAATTCCTTAGTTTTGCGGAAGAGAAAACTGGAGCCTGAGAAAGAAGACTTACCCAAGGTCACTGAGGAAGGCTTTTCCAAACTACTGAAATTGAGATTCAGTCATCAAACAGAGCCCAAATCTCAGATTCACAGAAGGAAATTAGGTCTCCCTTGGGGTTCTAGCCCTTCCACTCTCATGACTCATGGAAAGGATGGGGGGTGCTCCTCAGTCCTTCAAGAATCACTACAGCCCCAAATTTACTTTGCCTCAGCCCATCTCTTCTCCTCAAAACAGAGCTAAAACAAAACAAAACAAAACTTGTCCTTCCATCACCAAGAAAGTTTGAGAAGCCTAGAAGTTAAAACTTTGAGGAAATGAAAAAGTTTTAGCACTTAGGATGGTATAGTGAAAAGAATAAAGGATTTGGATACCAGAGGACTAGGGCTCAAATCCCAGCTTTGGCATTTACTGCTGGAATACGACCTTGAGCAAGGCATTTAATTTTTCCTTAGGCTTCAGTTTCTTTATCTGTAAAATGAGGGAGTTAGCTTCAATGACCATTAAGGTCCTTTGAGCTCTAAATCTTTAAACCTATGAGCATCCTAGGAAACCTTCCCCTCCCACTTCTCAGCCCCAGAAGGTCCTACATAGCTTGTTCTTTCTTCAGCCTTGCCCCCCATAAAAGGTATCCATTTCCCCACCATCTTCTCTACCTTGTCCCTAGACAGAATATGCTGAGATGTGGCCCCAAACTGCTAGGCTTGGGAAAGCATTTCCTTTCAGCCCCTTTTCTTGTCCCCATAGGACCTAGATCCCTGAAAAGAACACTCTTGGCTCACAGGGTGGCTCATAACTACCTCAACCTCGTATCTCTGCCTACTTCCCAGACACCAGTCTGTTGGATAATGTGAGAAACTTTAGAGGATGGGCCTTTAAGAAAAAGAAATGGTTTGGGGAGACTGTGTAGGCAGGACCATTGTCTCCCCTCTCTGACCTTGCCCTTCTTCTAAAGCCCCTCTCTCCATAGACCACACTACTTCTAGGTCTTGGGCTGCCTGTTGTTACATCTTCAAAGGCAGATCATGCTATGAAGTGGCTCCTGAATGATTGTCACTGAGCAGAACAGTTTGCTGAGCCATGGACAGGATCAAAGCTGGGCACCTCTCCAGCCTTAGACTGGGCCACCTACATCTTATCCAGTTCCTTTTCTCTCCTCTTTTCTGAAGAAGACTTCTTGGCCTCCTGTTCCACGTGCCCCCATACCACAGCTCCACCCTGCTACCAGGTTTCACCCCCACCTTCTTCCTCAGAAAACTATAAATCCTATCATCAATCCTGTACATTTTCTGCGCCAGGGCAAAATCTGCTATCCCTGAGACTAAGCCCCAATTGCCTTGCCTGGTTAAGCTTCTGCTTTCTATTTCCCAGACTGGTCTAAAGCTAAGCCTTGGTTGAACCAATTTAGGCAACTCAGACTAAAAAAAAAATTTTTAAAATTTTCGGTAAAGAGCTGGTTCTCACAGGGTCAGGTACTGGGAAGTCATAGCTACTGACAGATGGGAAGACTTGTCAGAGTTTAAAACCCTGCTGGCTCCCAGGCTCTTTGCAGGAGGCCTCAAAGAGCGGCCAGCCTTCCTGGTCCCAGAGCTACCCCTCACACCCCAGCCCATCTCTGACACAGAGTCAGCCTTTACGTGAAATCCATGCGGTGGGAGCAGCCCCACATCTCTCTCAGTACAGGAAATTACTCCTTTGGCAGTGAGGTTCTTAGACACAAAGGTCCATGTTCTATGGTTTCTTAATAGCATGCTTGAATCTTAGCAAATCCTCAGCTTGCCTTCCCTAAGGTTTAAGCACAGACTAGTCCAAGTGTGAAAACAAAACACTCAGAGATAGCCAACGCACCAATGACCGGGGGGATGTGTTTCTGGAAATTGTGTTGGAGACATTTCAGTCTAATGGAGATATATTAACTGTGGGTGTTGGACCCTGAGGCCTTTGGGCAGGAACCACACCTCTACACATTATGGTGCAGAGCAAAGCCCACAGTTGGCACTCAGCAAATAATAAATTACAATCTCCTGTAATTCTTTTGCCTTGGACAACTCAACAGCTGGAGGGATTTTTCCCCCCTTGAAACTTAACACATCATAAAAAAAAGTCTACCTAAGGGATGAGAATAACTACGGGGTGTTTTCAGCTTCCAAGGCAGCATTCTGAGAAAACTTGGATGGGATGGAAAATGATTCCTTATAACTCAAAGCTCATACATCATACACTAGGTAGGGGTATCAAAGCCCTACACAGGCAGGGTCTCACTCCTTCTTTAAGTTCTTCCAGGTAGGTAGGATGCAGGAATCATAGCCCCACCCCCCCTTAAGTCCCTGTCCTCACTCTCTAGACTGAAGCTCAGTAGGTTAAGCTGCTCTCCTGATGAGTAGGGGCAGAGCGCCCAAGAGAACTTCCAATGGTTGAATCAGAGCCTGGGAGTCATTAAATGATAATTGCTCTTGTTTATGGCTAAGAGAAAATGGAATAGGGACCATACAGTCTAGTTTTTAAGAGTGACTCAGTCACTGCCAAATTCATGGAAGATGTTCTTCTTGTTTGGGACCTTCTGTACCACTCTGCTGCCAATAATATTAGGGTTTACCAGCCTTGAAGAATCTGGGATGGCTGTAGCGGGAAAAACCCTGGAGTGGGAATTGGGACTGGTTTGGTTTCTAATGCTGGTTGTTCCAGTAATTCACTATGTGTCCTTGTCCAAGTCTTTCCCCTATGCTCCCTTTTCCTAATCAAGAGGCAGTATGTTGTAGCATTAGTAATGGAATTGGATTTGAAGTCAAAGGCCTTGGATTTGAATCTTGGTTCTCTGTGGGACCTTGGACATATCACTCAACTTTGCTTGACCTTGGTGTTTTTATCCCTTAAACCTGAAGATTGGGTTAGTTGACCTCAATGGTCCCTTGCAGATCTAAATGAATGTTATTAATGTGATATAAACAGGGGAGGAAGAGTGGAACCAAATGATCATTAAGGGTCTTTCCAGTTCTATGGGGTCTTTAACCAGACAGAAGGTCAGATCTCAGTTCACATAAATCACAACTGTCAACAGAAGCCTCTTGATCTTTGCCAGTCAAAGGTAGACTTGGAGCTTGTGGTAGGGCTGGAGTCTCTCTGTTTCTCCCTCTCTTCCTCCCTCTTGCTCTCTCAGTTTCTCTGTATCTTTCTACTTCTCTGTCTCTGGCCCTTCCAATCACCACCACCCCCAGCACACACACACACACGCACACACACACACACATATACACACACACGCAGACACACACATACACACACACACACACACGCCCCTTTTCCCTCTCTGCTGTTACTCTCCTTGTAGATTCCCACTTTATAGCAAGAGTCAGTTAACCATTTTCTCAGGCAAGATGAATACGAATCTCTGTAAGTGAGACTCTAAAATCTCCCAGATCTACATCTTCTCTCTGACTGGCACCTTTTTTCCTTTCACTTTCTTTCATCCTCCTTCCCCTCCTATCTCCAGCAGTGAAAGGAATTATCCTCAGCAGTTGATGGGTTTGTCTTTCTCAAATGAGAAGAGAGGAGAGAGTGGGAGATGAGGCTGAGTTTTGAGAGAGAGAGAGTAGGGAAGCTGCAGGAGCTCCCATCAGATGGTGGAGGGAGGCTAAAACATCTGCTATAAGTGTAGTGGAAGGGGGTGCAGTTGAGGACTTGAGGGGAGAGGAAAAGGCTTGGAACAGTCATAGTGGGGAATGAAATGGTGCTTTGAGTATTTTTTTCCTTTTAAAGGTTAGTCACCATTTATTTAAAATGAGTTACGAAGCCTCCAGATGGTAATCCAGTTTAGCAGATATAACCAGGGCTGGACATAATTAGGAACCACCACCAATGCTAACATTTTCTAGACTTGACAACCTGGTGAGACAGGGGTTGGAAACTTGGCTTTGACTGATGAGACAACCTTGGAAATGAACCATTGGCTTAGGCTGTGCCCATAAAGATGAAGAAAAATATGAAAAAAATAATACAGTTTTATTTTGGCTGAACAGAAATCACTTTAATTGCTACTAAAACTGCATGTTTTCAAATCAGTCCTCTGCCCACCTACTGTGATTTGAGGGACACTGAATCCCTGACTGACCCCATATACCCATTGTTCTCCAATGATCAACCAGAGGTCCCTGGAATTCCCAGTCAAGGGAGTAATTCACGTGTGGTTCTACGAGGAGGCCCCTTTTAAAATACAAATATCTTACCTTGGAGAATTGACACATTAGTGCATGTGTACCCATAAAACTCATGCATAAATTACTAGCTAACTACTGAGTAAAGAGCAGGGCCATGAGAAAAATCATATGTTCATTAGAGGTACATTTTAATGAAAGGTACATTTTAATTAAAGAACTGTTAGAAAATGGGGTTCTATTTTGAAATGTAGGCCTACGGGATTACCTGGATTCAGTATGAAAGCTTCGCCCTTAGGAATTGGTAGGGAGTAATGGTTGGGGAAACAAATAAGAAATAAACTTTGTACACATCGTTATTTTTCCTAGAATGACAGAACGTTATGGCTGGACAGTAGAAAGTAAGTGAGGATGAGGTAGGAAGGGCCCAGGTTGTGAAGAGTTTTAAATGCCAAAGAGGACTTACTATTTGATGCAGAAACTAAGAAGGAGCCTCTGCTTGGGGGGCAGAGGGTTGCACTGATATGAGCAGACCTACACAATAGGAAAATAACTTTGGCAGCAGAGCAAGGGATGGATTGGAGTAGAGATAGATGTTTAGTTGGGTCAGGGAGACCAATTTAGAAGACCATTGCAGACTTCCAGTTGACATGACCAGCACGAGGGAGGTTTAGACATTTTCAATTGATCCTTACAACCTCTCAAACCACAATGAAATATGCACAAGAGATAAAGCAGTTTCAATTGTTTCTATGGTCTAGGATACCAAAAACACTAATGAGCTAAAAAACTGATGAACTAATGGCAAAGAAGTCTAAGCCCTAACCCCTAAAGTTCTGACTAAGCACCTCTTCCTCCCATTGCCCACTACACTCTGGCAGGGTTGCAAAAGCCAATCCACAGGTTCAAAACAGAACTCGACTCTATCCCATCTTTCTTCCAGCACCCAGGGAAACTAAAGGGCAGAAGGCTACTTTGGCTGGGATAGCAGTGAATCCAAGATACATACCTCAGAAGGTTTAATTACATAAGGAGTACAGAGACTAAAGAACTAAAAATCTAGAAGTGAAGGAAAGGGAAAATAAATAATGAAATTAAGTAAAGAAAACTTTTTAGAAAAAGGTGCAGAAAATTAAATTTAAAAAAATTAATGAAGAAACAAATTGAAGGGAAAGGGAGGAGAGGAAGGGGGGAATGAGAAGAACTAAGTTACTAGATTAGAAAAAGGAAGGAAGGAAGAAAAAGAAAAAAGAATGAAAGAAAAAGAGAGGGAGAAAGGAAGGAAGGAAAGAAGTAAAGAAGAAAGGAAGGAAGAAAGAAAAAGATAAAGGAATTAATGTTAAGTAAAACTTTAAATTAGAGAAACGAATAACAAATGGGAGCTAGGGTGGGCTAGGGAGGATTAAGGGAAGAGAATCAGTGAGAATGTAGTTCCCTTAATAGATTAAAAAAGTGACCAAAGAGACAAAGTACTGTATTCGTAGAAGAAGGAAAAAATGTTTATTTGGGGGGGGGGGAAACAAACAAACTCAAAAGTAGAGACAAGTGGAAGACTATATAAACCTAACTCTTCTAATTTTAAATGTTAATGGATTAATTAATCCAATATAGTGAACAGGTGATAGATTGGAAAAGAAAACAAACCCCCATGATAAGCTGCTTACAAAAACATGCCTAAAAAACAAAGACATAAATAGAATGAAAAAATAAGGAGCTAGACCAAAATTTACTATTCATGAGGTGAATAAAAACAAACAGGAATTGCAATCATGCAATTAGTCAAAAAATTCACAATATGAGAAAGATAAACATAGAAATTACATTAGACAATAATACCAAAACCACAGACAATAATATCAAATAGATTGGAATCTAAATTCATAAAGAAAAGAATAACTGAACCACAAGAATGCATAAATAGTAATACAATAGTGACAAGATATTTCAATATCTTTTTCTCAATTTTGGAAAAGTCTAACAGAAAGATAAACAAAAGGTAAAATGTAGAATTGAACAAATTACTGGAGAAGCTAGAGCTAAAAGACTTATGATGTCTTCTAAACGGAACTGCTAAAGCATGTTCATACTTCTCAGCATCATATGAAACTTTAAAAAAACTGATCATGTATTAGGCTTCAGAATATTGCAAATAAGTGGAAAGAGGCAAAAATAGTAAAGAAAGGAAAATAGTAATCAGCTCAGGGAGCACAAACAAAAACCACAGATCCAAGTGGAGAAAGAATAATAAAACCTTAAATAATGAATGGACTAAAGGGAAATATTGGAAATAATAACTATGTGAGAGAAAATCATAATGATAAGGTATAGTTATCATCTGGAGTACAGCTAGAGTAGTCCTTGGGGGATGTAAGAAAGATAGAAATGACATGATTTTACAATGCTATGGATATGTGGGTTGAGTGAGAGTTGAGAATAATATCAAGGTTTTAAGCTTGATTGACTGAAAGTATATTGATGCCCTCCACAGTAATAAGAAGTTGGGGAGAAGGGAGGAGTTGGAGTGGAGAGGGAAACAAATTTGATTTGAACGTAGTGAGTTTCAGATGACAGTGAGTTTGGGATGTCCAAAAGGCTGTTGATAATGCAAGACAGCTGGTCAGAAGACAAATGAGGGCTAGAAATGCAGATTTGGAAATTCTCTTCATAGAGATAATCATTAAACCCTTAGGAGCTGATGGAATTCCTAAGCGAAAGAATATAGACAGAAAAGAGGGCCCAAGACAGAGTTTGGGGAGAGGGCACTACCGAAGTTAATGATGAATTTGTATTTTGTCCTAGATGCAGTATGGAACCATTGGAGAACAAGAAAGTATACTCAAATTGTGGCAGAAAGATATAACAGCTCCATGCCTATAGTGATTTTTTTTTTAGCATTTTCTAGTCAAGAAATTACTTACAAAGTTCCCCTTCAAACGAATAAAACCAAACAGGCACTAATGTGGTATCATTGAGTGAATTTACAAGGATAATAACCCACAATTTATAATCCCTTTCAGAAATATTTGCTGCTTTTAGTGACTACCAGGAGGCACAAATTATTACAATCCCGTTTAGCCTGACTTTGGCTGCTTAAAGTAGGAACTTTAGGATGGAACAAGGCTGCCAGAGGGAGAAAATTTCCTGCTTTTGGCATTTTCCCGAGAAAAACAATCCAAGACAAATTTAAAAAGACTTTGTTCATGTACAACAGCAATATTGTCACATTTAGTGCCTGTTTCTGGTAGGGCAGATTACTTTCTGCTCCCTCTCACTCAGCTGGTGTGCATTCTTGTTTAATTGTGCACGTGCTGGTTGGGAGGCAGAAAGTTTCTTTTCAAATCTCCACTTTACAATTCTCCTTTTTCAAATTGCGGTGATCAGATGGCTCTTTGCAGGAATCCTCAGTCAGTATATTGCTTCAGGTTGATAAATCCAGAGACCTGATGGGTGTACTACTGCTCAAGTCATGGCCGTTTTCCTTTGAGGAAAAAAACATGGAGATTTTTATATCAGCTATAAAGGGGTATATCAGAAATAGCACTCATGCAGATAAAGCCTATCTCTTAGGGTTGTTGTAAGGATCCAATGAGGTAATATATCTCCTTTGAAAACTTTAAAGTACTATATAAATGTTACCTATGCTTATTATTAAGATACCAATCTATAGGAGGGTAAATTCCATGAATTTCAAGTCTTAGTATAAATGGACCTCCATGAAGTTCTACTCCGAGTTCTCATCATGAATGGGAAATGATTCTAGGTTCCCAAAGGCTATGCCAGCAGCACATTAGTTCTGACAGATTTTACCACGTTGAAAAAGACTGAGTACGGACCCAGGAGCAGAATTAATCAGCTGTTCAAAGGCCGATCTAACGAGTTATAGAATGATTATTGATGATGATTGATCATTAGGTGACGAATTCTTCATTAGAGACAATCTGTGAATCAAAGAAAAGATGAAAATGGCCCTCCATGCTGTTGGCATGATCCATTTATCCTTGCTAGCTAGCTTCCCATACCTCTCCTTCCTTTTGTGGCTGTACAATTTGTTCCATTACTTCCTTTCCTCTTGCTTTCTTCTTAACTCTCTAGAGTCTGGCTTCATCATTCACCTGAACCTGCTCTCTCTAAAGTTACCAATGATCTCTTAATCACCAGATCTAATGACTTTTTCCTCAGTCTTCATCCTACTTGACCTCTGTAGTCTTTGACACTGTTCATCACCTTCTTAGCCTTCATGCTGTCTTCTCTCTAGGTTTCTAATGATGCTGCTTTCTCCTGGTTCTCCTCCTATCTGTTTAGCCTTTCCTTTTGTTCTTTCTGGCTGGATCTTCATCTAGGTCATGCCCACTAACCATATCCTCCAAGATTCTAACCTGGGCATTCTTTTCTTCTCCCTCTATACTATTTCACTTAGCAATCTCATTACTTTCCATGGATTCAAGTATCATCTCTGTGCTGGTAATTCCTAGATCTATAGTTCTAACCTCTTTCCTAATCTCTAGTCTTAGATTTTCACCTACTTATTGGACAACCCAAATCAGGTGTCACATAAACATTTTAAAGTCAAACCCCCAAAACATAACGCATTCTCTTTCTCCTCAAGTCTTCTCATCTTCCTACCATTCCTTCATCACCATCCTTCCAGTCACCCAGGCTTAAAATCTAAGTGTCATCCTTGACTCTTTTCTCTCATCTTCCCATATCCATCTCTCATTTATGTCCCTTTCTCTACTCTGAAACTGCCATCACCTGTGTGCAGGCCCTCATCACTTCATGTCTGGACTATTGCAATAGCTTTCTGACTGGACTCCCTGTCTCCTGCCTCTTCCCCAACTCAGTCCATCCTCCACTCAGCTGTTAAATTATTATTCCTACAGCACATGTCTGACCATGCTGTATTCCTATTCAAAAAACTCCAGGGACCCCTATCACCTCTAAGATCACAGGGGGTCTTTGAACTTAGATGCAGAAAAAACATTCTCTTTTCACTAACTTCTAATTGAAATTTGGCACTTTCTTCAATTACAATTTTTTAAAATGTATTCTTAGAAGAAGTATGATCACTTTACTAGAATACCGAAGGAGTCCATGACACCAAAAAAGGTTAAGAAATTCCACTTTATGGAAGGTACTATTAAGTTTTTTGTTGCTGTTGCTGTTTAGTTGTTTCAGTCATGTCCTGCTCTTTGTGACCCCATTTGGAGTTCCCTTGACAAGATACTAGAGTGGTTTGCCATTTCCTTCTCCAGTTCATTTTACAGATGAGGAAACTGAGGCAAGCAGGGTGAAGTGACTTGCCCAGGGTCACACAACTAGTAAGTGTTCTGAGGCCAGATTTGAACTCAGGAAGATGTCTTCCTGACTTCAGGCCTGGCACTTTATCCACTGCACCACCTACCTGCCCAACTATCATGCTGGAATAGGATAAAGTACAGATTAATATGATATGTGATCTGAGGCTTCACCTTCATAAGTTTAGAGACACTGGATGTTAACTTGCCTGCAGCACAATATAGTGTTTTTGTTTCTTTCATTTGTTTTTATCCTCCCTGCCCCCACAGTTCTCAAAGACTATTGACTATTTTGTTGCTATAATTTGTATTGGTGTATCAAATAACCACTCTGATGAAGTTGTGAATCCATGCAGTTTGGAGGTGGGAGAGAAATTGAGAAGAATTATTTCTGCTGAAGGATTTTGAATGCCTTTCCATCCCAATTCCCTAGGATAGATTCATTTAGTACTCTCTGCTTGTCACTCCCATATGGATCCTGTCAATCTGTGTTCCTTCCTTCTGCTCTGGGAAACTGAGGTCCACATGTTAAAACAGACCAGCAAAGAGGCAAAGCCTCTTGTGTTCAGAGAAGGGCTTTGATATCTCAATCCTGCTCGAATCCATCTGGGAATATATCTTTCTGTTCTCAATATGAGTAGAAGTAAAAGGAAGATCTTAGGAGTATGTATTCTCCTGAGTATTTAGAACCACCCAAAGCAAGCAGTTTAAAAATGCATTTATTTCAAAAGCAATACCAACTGAAGGGCGCTCTCTCTCTCTCTCTCTCTCTCTCTCTCTCTCTCTCTCTCTCTCTCTCTCTCTCTCTCTCTTTCTGTGTGTGTGTGTGTGTATTTCTATCATTGACAATGGGTATTAAACATTCGTTGGCAATATTTACATAGAACTATATTATCATTGATAAGTGTATTCTGTACAATGATGCAGATTACACCTCTTGTCTGTGCCTTCCCTTAAATTTGCCACAGTCCTGGGGAGACTTTCCCTCTTTTTTTTTTTCATGTTTTGCATGGCTCTCCAAAGTTCTAAGACTATTCCACAGCACTATACATGAGAATATATCTGGCTATCTTCAACAAAAAATTTTCAAATGCCCTATTACATGATCCTTCAGTTGTTAAGCTAATAATAAAATAATTTCCAGCTATCTTTAGGGATGAGGGTAGAAGAAGCCTTTATAGTATAGGGTGTTTGGAGACTTATTCTCCTAAAATCCAGCCTGTTATCTTGTGGGAATAACAACAATAACAACATATTTTGTAGTACTTTGAGGTTTGTGAAATACTTTCTTCCTACCAATTTCTCAGATAGGTAGCACTAATATTATTATTTCCAGGTTACAGATAAGTAAACTGAAACTCAGAGAAGTTAAGTAACTGACTTATGGTCACACAGTATCTGAGGAAGTATTTGAACCCAAAACTCCTTACTCCAAGTCCAGTGCTCTGTCTAATATATCACAATGTGTCTATAGGATTCTTTTACAGAGTATAGGATAGGTCACTTTAACACTTGAGTATTATTATAATTTATATATATATATATATATATATATTTAATTATAGTAATTATTATAATATTGAGTAACAATTGAGCTATTAATGACCCTACTGGTAGACTATAGTTATTTCTGACTCTCAGATATTGGAATAGCATTAAATAGAATAGAAAATCAAAATATTTTATTTCTTCTTTTGTCCTACCATGCCATTTATTCATGTATATGTATATGTATATATATATATCTATTATATATGTGTATATATGTATATACATACATATATACATGCATGTGTGTGTATATATGCACATATGTGTGTATATGTATATGTGTGTGGTTTATGCTGTAAGTAAAATGACCTAAGTAGAAGCCAGCAGGCTGACGCTCTGATATTCAGATATGCCTCTAACTTTAAACTGCATATTGGCCTTGAAAGAGCAATGGTGTCTACAAGATCTGGAAGACAATGTGGAGTAATAGAGTTTTAAACTTGGAGTTTGGGAGACCTGGGTTCAAATCCTGTCTCAGACTAGCTGTGTGACTCTGGGAAGATCACTTAAGCTCCTTGAGCCCCATTTTGCTCTTCTATAAACAGAAGAGCTATAAAAACATTAGCTATTAGAGTGACAGCAGATCTCGCAAATCTCATCCAAATCCCTGTTAAAAGATGTTGACATGAATGTTAGAGAGGGGCCATGACTCCGTTTGTGATCCATTGGAGGCCTCTTTTAAATGGATCTCCCAGTTTATGTGAAATGACTCTAATAAAAATATTCAAAATCTTCTACTCCTATGATTGAATGACTCAAGATGTCTTTGTTTTGGGGCCATGGAATGTCAAGTCCAATAAAGTAAATGCTAATGTCAGACAATCCAGACCCAGTACAGTAGGGCAAAGAACGTTGAATTTGGAGTCAAAAGACCCCAAAGGTCTGGGATCGATTTCTGGCTCTGCCCCTTCTTACCTGTGAAACCTTGAACCCATCACTTTATCTCTCTGAGCCTTGGTTTCCTCATCTGAAAATTAGAAGGCTAGATTAGATGGTTCCTAAAGTCTCTTGCTGGTCTAAAAGTTCATGATTTCTATGATCAAAAATTGAATGAGGACAGTTTCACTTGATATTTTTGGTGGACTAGGGTGAAGATGCCTATCTATTTAGGTCCCAATCCTTTACACCTTTTCATCCTGTGTGATTCTTATTCCCATTTTCCCCCCCACTATCACACAAATAAAGCCATTGACTAGGACAGCTCCTTGATGACTGAAGTTAGGAAGTCAGGCAAAGAAAAGGGTTGAGTCAATGTCTGACTGCAGCCAGTGAGAGAAGGACAAAACGGTCCTTCCTCCTCCACATCAGACCTGGTTCTGACCCAAAGTGATGGGAAGCTTGAAGGGAGTTTGACAGTAGCTCTGAAATTCAAGCAATCCTACCTTTCCTCCTTCTTCTGGTTGACTCCTGCTATGTTGACAGGTCCAGCGATATTAGGTGACTGATCTAATGTTTTTCTCATTTATCTAAACCATCCATTAGGAATTCATGGCATTAAGGCATAGCTTTGGAGCTTTTGCCACTTCTTGTATGTGTACCAACTCCGAGGAAATCTAGGAATATTTTTTGTTCTTCAGTCATTTTTCAGTCATACCCACTCTTTATGACCCCATTTAGAGTTTTCTCGGCAAAGATACTGAAGCGGTTTGCCATTTCCTTCTCTAGCTCATTTTACAGATTGAAGAAGTTGAGGCACATAGGGTTAAATGGTTTGCCCAAGGTCACAGTAACTAAGTGTCTGAGGTCAGATTTGAACTCAGGTCTCCCTAACTCCAAGCCCAGCACTCCATCCACAGCACCAACTAGCTGTCCCTAGGAATATTATTTTTATATTAAAGACCTAACCAGGGCAAGGTGATTAGAGCTCTATTTCAGAGCATCAATAGAGAGATGAGATGCCTTCCCATCAGTGTGTACTTCCTTCCTAGGGACCTAACTCTTCTATAGGTGGTATGGGGACCAAAGGGGGTTTTATTAAAAGGAGGAAGACAATAGAAATCTTTGAGTATCAAGCCCCAGTGTAAATCTCCATAAGTCCTAAGCAGGAGGGCTCTACCAGAATTTTTTCTTCCTTGAACTCTGTTTCCTGGACACTGATACCTGATAGCTACTCTCAGCAGGCAGCTCCAAGTGCTGGTTTTTAATGCTCTCTGTTGCCCCCTGCTGGTTACTCTTTGATGTGTCGTTCAGTGAAAATAAAACTGACCCTAGAGTCATGAGACCTGAGTTCAAATGTGTCCATCGCCAACCGTTTGACCTTGGGCATCACTAATATATCTGGGCCTTGGTTAACTTACCTATAAGATGAAGGTAGATGACTAGATGTTTGCTAAGGTCTCTTCCAGCTCTAGATCTGGAAGTGGTGCCTATTCTCAGGCATGACAGCAAGAAAGGAAAATTTCAGAACTTTCTGTCCACGGGGTGAAGGAATGGAAGAAGACATCGATTAGAGGGTTATTGTTCCATGACTATGTCATACGTAGACCTCCACAGCTCTCCTCGTCTTGTGGAAGTGACAGGTACACCCACAGTCAGTCCATCACAAGTGATGGAGGGCCCTCTGGGCCAGAGAATCAGCTCCTCTGGCTGAGCTTGCTTCCTGTAGACAGCTCTCCTGGCAGCCTCGGATTACACAAAGGCTCATCTACAGAGAAGGACTGGCTTCTCTTGTTTCAGATTCATGATCACAAACTCAGGCCTGGAGTCCAAGAGTCCACTTGTCCTCTGCCCTCTGACATCAGGATGGCCGTCCTCCCTCTGTGCGAATATAGCTTGTTGGATAAGGAGACATTCTCACCCTAATTGTTCGTCTCCTATTAAGAGGTAGAATGGCGTCCAGAGGGGGGAAACCAGTGGCCCTGAGGCTGTGGGTTCCCCTCCCCCCAAACTGTCATAGAAGGCTGGCCCAGAAACAAGAAGACCTCTGCCATGTACTGGCTCTGTAACTCTGGGCAAGTCCCATTATCTGTCAATTCTCTAGGTAACTCTCAATTGCAGAGAGTCTCAGATTGGTATTGGTAGGAGGAGTTTCCTCACCTGGGAGTTCCCAATACCAGTAAAATCCCAGGTCCAGGACTTATTCCTATCTTTACTTGGGTATTTGGGTAGAATTATTCAAATCACCCATTCTCTGCCAAGAACTAGCTCTACTTAGATTGGGGCTGTTCTTTTAGCCCATGAATTTATGCTGCCTATAGCATTTCTTAAGACATCAATGTCCTCAGGCCTTAACCATTCTACTAAATCAACTCAGTAAAAGAGGGAAGAGGAGAGGAAGATCCCAACAGTAGCTATATAAATTCAGCTGGCCTAGAGGAGTTTGCAATGAAGTGGAACACATAAGCAGTGTGATTCATAAAGAGGAGACCATTTTTAGTCAGTTTCACTGTTTGGGAGCTCAGAGGGAAAAGGTATTTTTCACCCTATCCATTCATTATCCATAGACAAAAAGGGAGAGAGATATCTAATGTTATTGGAGAAAGGGGGATAATTTGGGGGTCTGGTTTATCTCTCCTCTGCTCCCCCAAAAGCAGAGACACAACTAGGAGTGGAAGCAACCAGGACCCTTCCCTGAGATGCCAAATTTGGAGAGTATTTAAAGAGAAAGTTACCAGATGGCAGGCTCTGCCTCCAGCTACTTGGCCTGTCATATCTTTCTTCACTTGCCTGGTGACCGTCTCAGCCTATCTGCAATCAGGGATTTCCTCCCTTAGGGGCTGATATGCTGGGAACTTTGTCTCTCTACTGTAGGGTGACAGGATAGGATCCTGGGATCTTTCCTCTAACAGGGTCATTTATCCTGGAGTCTGAGATATTTCTTCTACTCCCTCCATCTGAATTTGTTCTGGAAACTTGAACTTGTTTGTTCTCCCAAAGCGTATTTTGTGGTACTTGCCCCATATACCAGAATTGCTCATTATAGCTATGCCTTTGGCAGGGGCAACATGATGCACAGGATGCTGGACTTGGGGTCAGGAAGACATGAATTCACAGTTCACCTTACTAGCTGTGTGATCCTAGGTAAGTCATTTAACTTCTTTGGTGATAATAATAGTACCTACCTCTCGGGGTTGTTGGGAGGGATCAAATGAGGTAATACTTATAAATATGCTTTGCACCATACCTGGCACATAGTAAGTGCTTTATAAAGCCTTGTTCACTTCCCTTCCCTCTTCCAGCTCCAAATCTATGAGCCTAATTATTAGCAGAGCTGTTGGAAATATGATCCTGTGTTTAAGAAGTCGTTAATCTAGCAAGAAAGACTAAGATAAGAAATGAGTGAAGAATAATACAGTGCGATATACAATCACTTGCACACATGCACACACATGCACACAAGAGCCATAGGAAGTCCAATCCAAGTCCTACCTGATACGTAAATTCCCACAAGATTCCAGAGCAGCTTCTCCTAGATCATTATCTCCAGTGATAGGAAACTTAATAACTCAAAGGCAACTTACTTCATTTCAGGACGGCTCAAATTTTTGCAGAGCCCTTCCTTATACTAAACTCAAATACACCTGCCTATAATGTCTACACATTTCCTCCCACTATATCTGCTCTCTGAAATCACACAGAATAAATCTGGTATTTCTTTCTTCAAATAGTTGAAGGATGCTGCCGTTTTCCCAGGAAGCTGTCTCTTTTCCAGGCTAAACGTTCCATGTTCTTTCAGCTTGGAATCTTTAGATGTGACATAGATTCCCCTCTCCATTCTGGTCAGCCTCCTTTAGCTTTGGTCCGTCACATCAATGCCTGTCCCAAAATGGTGCACTCATAACAGAACATAGTGCTCCAACTGGTAGAGTGATCTCTTACCTCCCTTCTTTGGGACACTGTGCTTCTATCATATATACATACACATATAATACATACACATATATATATATATATATATATGTATACACACACACATGCACAAACATTTACATACACACAATGCATATATGCTAATATATGTACATAATATGCATATCATACAATAAACATATACACTCACACACGTACAGGTATACATATAACATACATACATATACATGCACGCATGCATGCATACATACATCTCCTGGTTAATTTGCAATTAACAAAAATCCCTAAATCTTTTTCATAGGAATTATCTAAGCCATTTCTTCCCCTATACTTGTTCAACTGATTTTTTAAAACCCAAATATAGATATTTACATTTGATCTTATTAAATTTCATCTTGTTAGGTTTCACCTCTCATCTAGTCTATCTACAGAGATAATTTTGGGTCCAAACTTAGTTATCCAGTGAATTAGCTCTCACTCACAGCTTTGTGTCACCTTCAGATTTCATAAACATGACATCTTAGCCTGCTTTCATCCACATAATTGATGGCAAACATTGAATGGGATAGGGCTTGAGCACATAATACCCTCCAGCTTATCACTGATTCATTCATCAACATTCTTTGGGGCAGTTTACGCCAAGAATTATTCTTCTGTTGTCATATTCATTTCTCTCCATCATGTGCAGTGTGTGTGTGTGTGTGTGCGCGCGCGCACATGCGCGCGTATGCACGTAGATGTACATGCACATATTGTCCAAGTCTGTCCTTTCATGAACATGCACAGTTCTTGATATAGAGTAGAAACGTCCTTCATTGATGCAGATTAGTGACTCATCTGTACCTTCCAGTGTTATAGAGTTGCCCTGAGGCATCGAGAAATTGTGACTTGACTGTGGTCTGGCAGCTAGTATACCAGAAACAAGAGGGCAACCCGCTACTCCTCCCTGCCTCCAAGGCCACCCTCCCTCTAGTACTCCATGTTGCCTTTTACATACAAAGATGTCTATTCTTTAGCACTTGTCAAAGGCCTTATTGAAATCAAAATAAAGTATGTCTTCAACATTTCCTTTTCCTACCTGTCTAGTGACCATTAAAAGAGGAAATGAACGGAATCTGGCATGTCTTGTTTCTTAGTGGACTCAAGCTGGCTCCCACTGATGGCTGCTTCCCTTTCCAAATGCTTGCAAACCACCCATTTCATGATTCATTGTGGAATGTTCCAGTGATTAATGTCAAGTTTGCTGGTTTATAGTTTCCTGAATTCCCCCTCCCCCCTTTCCCTCAGGTAGCATTTGCCTGTCTTCAGCCTTTTGGCACCCTCCTGTGCTGCGTGATTTCCCGATCACTGACAGAGGTACAACAATCACATCTGCAAGTCCTTTCAGTGTCCTAGGGTGTAATTATTCTGGGCCAAGAGACAAACTCTTCGAGAGAAGCTCGGAGCTTTCTTTTTATAATAATAGCAATTATGACAAAAACAGCAACACATTTACATAGCACTTTAGGGTTTAAAAAGCTTGTTTTAATCCTTCCAAACAATTTCTGTGCTACCTTTTCTGGGCTGAATATAGCTCTCCCTAATTGAAAAGATGGAAGCAAACTTGGGAACTGAGTCATTTTGTTTTCTAGCATCTGTAAATATTACACCATTCTCCCCTAACAGTGAGTCCATCCTTTCCTTGGACTGCTTCTTGGGATCGGCCTGGTTAAAAGCTCTTTTTATCATTCCTAATATCCATGACAAACCTTAGCTTGTTTGGACCTTAGCATTTCAAACAGGATCTCTTTTGATCCATGATAGGCCTTTATTTCTTTCTTGGATCCATGAATCTGCTTCCATCCTTTCCATGCATCTTTTAAAAATCTGACTTATCAGTGAGCTTCCAGTGAAGCCACATTGGCCCTTTTGGATGCCAACTCATTTTCTCTTTCTTTGGAATCAGTCATTATTGTGCTGTTATAATTTCATTTCTGAGAGCTGCCCAACCATAGAAAGCCACTTTGCTTTTTATAGTCTGGGCTGGGGTTGGACCATATCACATCCCTGTTGAAAGATTTCTAATGGTTCCCCATATGCCTCTAGAATAAAATGTTGAACTCGTCTCTTGGGAATTTAAAGCCCTGCCCAATCTGATTCCAGCCAACCTTTCCAGGCTTGATTTGGATTGGCCCTGCTCATGTGCTCGACACATGCATCAAACCTGCTGTTTTGCACCAATGACATTTCATCTCCTGTCTCAGTATCTTTGCACAAGCTGTCTGTCTTGCCTGAGATTCATTCAGTCTCCACTCGTGCCCCTTACAATTCTTCAGCTGCCTTTGAGATTCCATTGTTCAGCTGAATCCCTCATGAGACCTTTCTTAATCTTCTCTCCTCCCCTCCCTGCAGGCTGTAAGTCTTCTCCTCCTCTGGAAATTATATTTATTTGTTTTTACTTGTATGTGTGCATGTTGTAGCCTCCCAGTAGAATGTAAACTTCCTGAGGACAGGGGCTCTTTATTTTTTTCTTCTTGGTGTGCCTAGGATCGTAGCAGTTTGTGTTTATAATACTTCATTTTTAACATCTGTCACAAGCATTTGAGAAATTCTTGTTGATTCATATTGAATTATATCATGCCCTTCATTTCTTCTCTTGACTTTTTGAAACCTGTCTTCTGTAGAGTCAAGTGTGTGAATCTGACCCTACTCAGCATGGCTGTCTTTGATATCTCTAACTCTAAAATGGCATGGCTGCTTTCTCCTAAGGTTCCTGTTACTTCCACTGACACTGGTAGGCTGTGTCTGACTCTTTGCAGCCCCCGTGGTCCTTGTCCCCACAGACCACAGCACACCAGGCTTTTCTATATTCTACCATCTCCCAAAGTCTGTCCAAGCTCATGTTTGTCTGTCCAAGCACAGCAGTTCCACTGATTTCTGTTTCTCTCTCCTGAGAGATGATAAGGATAAAAACTAGGGTGCTATTGAAATTCAAAGATGGGAGAGTACATGTACTAATCAAACAGTAAGAATTTATGTACTTAAGGCAGACAGGTGGGGCAGTGGATAGAGTATGGCCTATAGTGAGGAAGAACTGAACTCAAATCCAGCCTCAGACATTTAATAGCTGTGTGACCCTGGGCAAGTCACTTAACCTCTGTTGCCTCAGTTTCCTCAGCTGTAAAATGGGGACAATAACAGCACCACCTGCCTCCCAAGGTTGTTGGGAGGATCAAAGGAGATAATATTTCTGAAGCACTTTAAGCCCTATGTAAAATTGTTATTCCATGTTGGGGCTTTGACTTACAAATACAAAGATGGAAACAAACTGTCTTCTCTGAAAGAGCTTGCATCCTTAAGAACAAGATCTTGAATCATCTCAAAGATAATCTAATGACAAGTCCAGACTCCCTTTTTGCATTTACATCATGAGAAAACAGGCCCAGGGAAGTTAAATGAGGTACCCAAGAAGCTACAGATAATACTAAGGAATGGAGCTGAGATTTTAATCCAGGTACTATGACCCCCAAATCCAATCCTTTTCCCACCACACCTCCTTTCTTGGTGTAGGCTGGGATTAGTTAGGGATGGCTAAATGAGAGCAGATGAAATAAACTCCGTAAAGTGTTTGGAATTCTTCAGGAGGGAAACGTATTGTGAACACAGAGTGCTATTATTATACTATAAATTGGGGAAAATGATAACTTCCAGACCATCTGATTTCAGCTAATTGAGGTTTCACTGTAGTTGGCTGGGTTTATCCATCCCAACAGGATGTCTGTTAGCTTATTAGTTGGAAAGCAAATGCCATGATGTTAACCGTTTTCTGGCATATGACTGGCTCGGATGGCTCCCTGACAGCAGCGTTCAGATGGATGAACTTAGAGAGATCCTCCTTTTCATTCTATCTGACAGTTATAACCTTCCCACCCAGAGATGGGCCAGAAGCCGTTGTTCCCATGGACTAAGCCCCCAAGGCCTTGTGTCAATGACCCTGGTTTTCTAGGCTTTAGACCGATGCCTCTGCACTCTGGTATTGATCTGTAACTTTAACATATCTATATAAGGGAAAGGCTTCCCTTGCCAGGCCCTGGTGGTAGCATTAGGGGCAGAGACATGCTTGTTTCTTGGGAGCATAGGTGATGGGGGTGGAGATGTTGTGTTGCTAATAAGAAGACTCCTCCAGCTGCAGAAGGGGCTGTGGAGATGAACTTAGTGAAGTTAGTTAATCAAGTCATAGCATCATCACATTAAAAAAATAAATTTATATAATTTTTCCATCAAGGCTCAGCTCAGGTACTACTTCCTCCTCCTCCTCCTCCTCCTCCTCCTCCTCCTCCTCCTCCTCCTCCTCCTCCTCTTCCTCTCCTCCTCTTCCTCCATCTCCATAAAACCACCTCAGTTAGCATTCTCTCTCCCTCTATTTACTTTGAATTGGAATCATTTGGGTACCTCTTCCTGCTGCCTTGCTTTCTACAGAAACCACACCTTGAGGATTTAACGCTTTCTTCTCTATAACTCTTATGTTAAGGCTCACCATTTCATGATCTATCCACTCACCAGCTGTCCCTTCTAAAACCTGCTCCTACTTTCTAGTTCTGGAACCATAATCAAATCCATTTTCTTATTGCAATCGGAAAGAACACCAATCTACTCTCCTGGGAATCCTTAACCATCCCTGTGACTTTCCATACCAAAACACTCCTCCCAGGCCACTAGTCCCTTATTCTTGTGGCAAGATAGACACAGTGTTTGGCCCTTTGTAAGCACTTAAATGCTTTTTCATTCATAAACCTTGAATAGAAAGCAAGAGTCTTAATATTTTTTTCCGATATTCCCATTGACTAAAATACTGTTTCGGTACAGTAAATAGAGTACTGGAGTTGCAGCCAGGCAGAACTTAGTTGAAATTCTGCCTTAGATACTTGCTAGCTGTGTGACCCTGGGTAAGTCACTTAATTGCTGTTTGCCTCAGTTTCCTCTTCTGTAAAATGGGGATAATATTTCCCTTCTGGAATTGTTGAGAGAATA
Organism: Phascolarctos cinereus; assembly: GCF_003287225.1. Lineage (NCBI taxonomy): Eukaryota > Metazoa > Chordata > Mammalia > Diprotodontia > Phascolarctidae > Phascolarctos > Phascolarctos cinereus. The sequence continues at coordinate 68,396,645 of NW_027555736.1, read as the reverse complement.
AAATGAGATGATATATGTAAAGCACTTTGTAAAACTTAAAGTGTTACATGAATATGAGCTCTTATTATTAGAGAAGTTCATGATTATGAAACAGGTAGACTCAGAAGAGTCTTCGCATGAGATCACAACAGAGTTTGGGAACTTTAATTTCGGAATGTGGCAGCATTATAATAAATACCATCTTTTCAGGGTCCAGTGCTGTGATTTCATTACTACAGAGAATTCTTACAAACATCAGTTGTGCCATCACCAGGTTAGGTGATTTAGGCAGGATTACATGAGGAAAGTGAGGCAAGCAGAGGTTGAATGACTTGCCCAAGGTCACACAGTAGGTGTCTGAGTTCAGATTTGATTTCAAATGTTCCAACTCCAAGCCACCAAGATGCCTGTCAAACCAGCAATGCACGCAGGAAGGCAGTATCAGCATCCTACAGGATCATTGTATGAAGTAGCAAGTGAATCCCAGGGTAAAAGACAGGCTGTCTAGGTGCAAGTTAACGAACAGCCCTAGTTCAATGTCTCAATGTCTTAGGTACTACAAATGACTAAATGAACAAATGACCATTTATTGAACACTCCGTAAAGTGCAGATAATAAAAGCACCTGCCTCCCAGGGTAGCTGAGGATCAGCTGAGATAATTGTAAAGCATTTGGCATGGTGCCTGTCACATAATAAAAATAATATAATTGCATCATCATCATCATCGTTGTTGTTGTTATTTCAGAAAGGATCCTAGGCACCCTTCATTCACAGCTCAACTGCAATTTCACCCACTACCCACTTGCGTTCCCCTCTATGTGTTGTCTTCACTCATTAGAATGTGAATTCCTTGAGGGCAGTGACTATTTTGCTTATATTTGTAGTGACAATTCTTAGCATAATACCTAACACATTAAAAACATTTTCCTTCTTTCCCTCCCTCCTTCTTTCCTTCCTTCCTTCTCTTCTTTCTTTCTCTCTTTCCCTCCATACATTTCTTCCTCTCTCTTTCTTCCTTCCTTCCCCCCTCCTCCCTCCATCCTGTCTCTCCCTCTATCTCTCTTTCTTTCTCTCTTTCCCTTCCTTTCTTCCATCCTTCCTTCCATTCTTCCTTCCTTTCTCACTCTCTCTTTCCTGGCTTCCCCTCTCTTTTTCTTTCTTTCTTTCTCTTTCTCCCACTCTCCTTTCCTCCATTCCTTCCTTCCTTCCTTTCTCTCTCTTCCTTTCTTTTTTCTTCTCCCTCCCTCTCTCTATCCTTCTTTTTGCTTCTTTCTCTTTCCCTTCTTCTCTCCCTCCCTTCCATCCTCTCATTTTTTCTTCCTCCATCCTTATTTTCTTCCTTCTTTTTCTTTCTTCTTTCTTTCTTTCTTTCTTTCTTTCTTTCTTTCTTTCTTTCTTTCTTTCTTCTTCTCTCTTCTTTCCCCTCCTCTCTCACCTCTCTCTCTTCCTTCCTTCCTTCCTTCCTTCCTTCCTTCCTTCCTTCCTTCCTTCCTTCCTTCCTTCCTTCCTCCCTTCCTTTCATATTCATCTAGAACTGGAAGAAATCTTACAGGTCATCCAGGTCAACCCACTCATTCAAAGGTAAGGAAACTGAGGCCCACAGAGGCAAAGTGACTTTCCCAAGGTCACACAAGTTAAAAAGCAGAAAAGGCCAGATTCAAACTCAGGTCCAGTGATAACAAGTCCTTCTCTCCAAAAAGTTCAGCACTCTTTCCTCTGTCCTACATTGCTTCTCATCAAGGTTAAAGCTTGGTCACATTGTCATCAGGCTGGACATTAAAAAAAAAGATGAATGATGAAGGCAAGCAGTGACAACTTTTCATCACATGAAATTTCTAGCAATATCAGTGGGATTCAGTTTAAAAGATGGAATGACTGGTCCTTGGGGATAAACTCATCCTTCATGGCCACTATTTTTCCCAGGTCCACTAGGTGGCATTAGTCTTCTGTGTATCTGTGCCATCTGCTTTAAAAACAATCAAAAGTAGAAACCACTAGAAGTTCTTTTTCCTCACAGCTGTTTTACCTGTTTTCCCTAAAGGGGAGAGAATGACTAAGGGAAGTTCTCTGCTCTGGGTCGTAAGTTCACCTCTAATAGATGACTTGCACCTGGAAGTGGTTGCCATCTGATTTAGGGGTATATAACCATAATATTGCTGGGGATGAAGAATGTACCACCTTCTGCAAAGTGCTTTGTGCTCATTATCTTCAGAATCTCCAAATTACAAGGAACCTCCAAGGTCCTCTCGTTCTCTTGATCTTCTCATAAGATGGTAAGATGTAGAGTTTAAATGGACTTTGGAGATCATCACGTCCAGCCTACTTATTTTACTGACAGCCTTTACAACAGAGAGAAGAGATGGAATGTTGTGCATGACAAGTAACTGATGACCAGAGAGGTTAAATGACTTTCCCAGAGTTGCATAGGGAATCAGTAGCAGAATTAGGAAATGAACGTGGGGCCCTGGCTCCAGATTCTTACATTATATCAGGCAGCTTCTCTTCCTCATCATAGCAATCACACTTTGTGCTCAGAAGAGGTCTTAGAGTTTCCAAAGTGCTTTCAAATATTCATTTGTTTCTCACAACAGCCCTATGAAGCAGATAAAGGAGAGATTACTATTCTCATTAGATAAAAGAAAGATTTAAATGTCCAAGTGATTTGCCAAATGGCTTGGTGAGTCATGGTGAAGAAGGGGTAATTTCATAGGGGAAATTTTAGGGCTGATGAATAATCATAGAGGAGAAGACTGACCCACCCTTTCTAGTAGGAATGTCATTGATTTAATTATGGTTCTAGAACTGAAGGAGAGGTAGATAGAGAATATTTATGGTAACAGGGCAACTGAAAAGAGGAATCCAGAAGTAAAGTACATCATGGCTGGGGCTGCATGGGTATAGTTGGCTATGTGAGATACTCCCCACTCAAGTCAGCAGGAATATTCCAAATGGAGTTCTGAAGATGAAAGGGTTAAGTTCTCCAGAGCATGGTTGCTGGTCTGAGGCTCCAGTGGCAGGGAAGTTGTGAGTGAAGTTGATAGGAGGTTCTCTAGTGTGATATGATTATAAGGAACAATGCCTTCATTGACAAGGGTTACAACAGAATAGTTTGGTGACTGTGAGACAAGTGAGGGAGAGGCTACATTCATCTAATCTAGGAATGAAGAAGTCCTGGAAAATTAATTTGGCTGAGAAAGAAGATGCTAGCCTTTATCTGACAGGTTCAGGACACATAGTAGGGCCTTGATAAATGTTTATTGAATGGATTCTGAAAGAATAAGAAACAGACTTTGCCAATGCCTCCTATATGCAGAATGAATAGAAATGAAGGGGATGGAAATGACTGCAAACTTTCTAATTTATAGGATGTCAGAGAGTAGTGTCTCCCATGGTGACAAAGAAGTTGTGCAGAGGGGATGGTTTGGAAGGAAAGATGCCTAGTTGTTGTCTCTTGTGTGTGTGTGTGTGTGTGTGTGTGTGTGTGTGTGTGTGTGTGTGTGTTTTTAAAGGTGGTGATAGGTTAGCCAGCATAGGACACCCTGAAGTCAATTACATGATGTTCAATCAACTGACCAATAGGCATTTACTAATTACTGACTGTGTGCCAAGTACAGTGACCTGTAGATGCAAAGAAAGAGCAACATGGTCTTATATTGTGAAAGTGATACTGGGCTTGAAAGAGAGAGCTGCATAAAAGTGACAGGAAAGGCCCGTGAGTGGATATGCCAGGCATTGTGCAAGGTTTGCCTGTTTCACTACTAAAGTTTGGAACATTCCCAGAAATCACTGTAACAGAAAGGATCTCTTAAGGATGAGTATGAAGAAAGCCAGCCCAGGGCAAAGGTAACCTGGTTATGTCTATGATGTTTTGCAAACTGAAGTAGGAGCGTCATCATCTACTGAGTTTGAGATTGTCAGTTAATCTGAAAAATTCAGACAAACTGATCTTATTGGTTCAAGTCATTCAGATTTCTAGGTTAATTATTCTCAACATAGAAGAGAATACTACAACTCCCTTCTTCACTATGGCTTCACTCTGAGATTTGGTTTCCCTAGGAAATCTGGCTTGGCCCAACATGGCATCCTGTTGGCCCATTCGCTTTTTCCCTAGGAAGATTCTTTTCTTAAGCCCTGTTAATTGCCTTTAGTCACTGACACCTTTTGGCCCTATGGCCTTTCTAGAGGCGTACTTTTCCCAATATACTTGGAGGTTTCTGGGACTTGTCCAGGCACACATATGAAGTAAGTGGCATAGCCAGAATATAAACTTAAGCTTCCTGACTTCAAGCCTGGGACTCTCTCCATGACACAACGTACCACCTGCTTGCATCTCTTGGGAGTACCTGGTGCTCAGAGCTCTCCACAGATTACAATGGCAGATGAGCGGTCCTTTCTATTACATAAACACCTCCAATTCACCTTTCTTATCTCTTTGGACTCCCTCACTCCTCTTTATCAATCAGGCACATTTGTTGCAGACAGTGCCAACAACCTCCCACTCTTCAGTTTCTCAGACCTTGTGCTTTGCTTCCACATTCCACAGAACTGATCTGGTCTTGGAACTCATTCCAAAATGCTACATCCACAGTTCTGCTTCACAGGTTCAGTGGCCCAGAACAGGCATCCAACTCCATTGTTTGGGGACAAGGGTTTATTTCTATCAGGCCAATGGGTGGCCACTTAACTTACTTCAGAAGAGTTAAAATGCCTTAAAATTCATTTTAAGGTTTTTGAGTCATATTTTTTCCTCCAAACAACTCTGCAAGACTGGTAGTGTGACTAATATTAATCCAATTTTGCAGATGAGGAAATTGGAGGTCAGAGATGGAACAAGACTTATCTATGCTCACCTGCTGCTATGCTTGTGAGAAACAGGGCTGGGATTCCAATCTGTTTCTTGACTTCAGATTGAAGGGAGGAGTCAATACCTATGTCCTTGCAAACATATCAATGATTTTTGTTGTATCTTTGCAAGGGTAAAGGAATAAGCATCGACATAGCATCTACTGTGCACCAGGCACTGTACTTTACAAATATCAAATTTTGCAATTCAACTTAACAAGCATCTATTAGGCACTAAGAGAATTCCTGTCCACACAAATATGCATGCACACACATGCACACAAAGTGCTTAATAAATGCTTATGTACTTGATTTGATGCACAACATATTGTAGAATCATTTAAGTCCGCTATCTCTTCACTTCAGTAACTATGACACGAAACAGTTTAGGCATTCTGTAGTGACTCCAAAGGGAAAGCTGGATGGCTCAATGGATAGAGCATTGGGCCTGGAGTCAGCAAGACCTGAGTTCAAATCCAGTTTCAGACACTTATTAGCTGTGTGACCCTGGGCAAGTCACTTAACCTCAGTTTGAATCCGCTGGAGAAGGAAATGGCAAACCAGTCTAGTATCTTTGCCAAAAAAGCACCATGGACAATATGATCCATAGGGTCACAAAGAGTCAAACACTACTGGATGACTGAACAAGTGACTAGATCCAATGTTGCCAAAGTCTGGCTGCATATGGGTCCATGTCAGTTAGCATTGGTTTACTGAAAGAATACGGCCTTCAAGTTTCCAGCTTAGGTTTTAGGCTCTCAATCCCCCTGAACACACACACACACACACATACACACTCACACCCTTTTCCTTTTCCCCTTTCAATTCCTAGAAGACTCCATCATTAGCTGAGGCTAATTAGATTTTTGGATCGTTCAATTATGCCCAATTCGTGGGAGCATTTGCAGCTAAAATTGGTTTCCAAACTGTAGTGAGGATCCAGAGAAGGTGAAAGGCCTTCTTTGGTTATAGCTACTCTGCCTGACCTAGCCATGGTAAAGACATGTTGGGAGAGAGGACATAAAATACTTCTAAAGGCAGAGAAGATAAGTGCCCTATCAGTCTGAGAACAGATGTGCAGAAGGTATGGAGTCGATATTTGTGTCCCATTTTGTACTTGTTCAGTGAGAAGGAAAGATGTTTTCAAGTCCACTCAAGATAAAAGACTCCCTTATCTTTCAGAGACGGCTGGCTCAATTCATCAAGGGTTTTAAGAAAGGAAGCACAAGATTATGGCCCTCTCCACCAAGGATTGAAGTCCGTAAGCCAACAAGTAAAGTGCCACTTCTAAGCCTCTTTTAGGGGATTTCCTTAGATGATATAGCCAAGATAAGGTTGGCCAGGTTCACTGAACATTAGAACTGCACCTAGCCCTATGGTAGAATTATCAAATATAAAAGTCAGAAAGTTTCCTAATGATCATTCCATTGAAACATATTGTTTTACAGATGAAAAACTGAGGCTGTGATGGGGGAGTGGAACCTACTCATAGTCACCATACAGCCATGGTGAATGGGAATGGTAGAATCACTTGTAGTCAAGAGAAAAATAAAAATTTCTGTCTCAGACCAGACACTTGACACTTACTAGCTGTGTGACCCTGGGCAAGTCACTTAACCCCAATTGCCTTGTAAAAGAAAAAAAAAAACAAAATAAAGACAAGGTCTCCCAGTTTCTAGTTCAAGGTCTTTTTTAGTCTGCTAAATGAAATTGGACATCTTTGAAAATAGTGCTTCCTACTGCTGTAATGTAAAATCACCAGAGATCTGTTCTTCAGCAGTCTTATCATTGAGCACCCCTTGAGTCCACTATATTAATAATGTTAAGACATAAGGAAATCCTGGGTCCTATTTTGAGTATTGCCTTCACTTGATCTTGGGTCCTATTTATGAGACCTTCTATATAAACTATGCCAGTTACATTCAAGAGTCTTCAACTGCAGAAAATAAAATTAGCTTAAGTAATTCATGCCAACTACAGCAGTTGTAGTTAACAGTGAAGGGTTCCACAGATCTGGTTTCTATACACTATTGTCAATGGAAGGCTAGTTCCATATGACCCAAGTACAACCATAGTTAAGCACAGGATGTGGCTAGAAAGAGAAGCTGGTTGTGTTGCAGTTTCTTCTGCCAATGAAGGTTTAATTAACTTCAGCCAATCAGATCCATCATGGTTTTCAGATATGACCAAATTTAGCTGTCTTAAAGAGCCAGCTGCAATTAATTAGGGAAAGAAGTAGAAATCTAGGCATATAGCAGGCAGCTAGGGGGTGCAGTGGATAGAGTACTGGGCCAGGAGTCAGGAAGACTCCTTTGTGTGAGTTCAAATTGAGTCTCAGATACTTATTTGCCGTGTGTGACCCTGGGCAGGTCACTTAATCCCATTTGCCTCAGTTCCTCAAATGTAAAATGAGCTGAAGAAGGAAATGGCAAACCACTCCAGTGTCTCTGCCAAGAAAACCCCAAATGGGGTCATGAAGAGTCAGACACAACTGAAAACAACTAAACAAAAACAACAACAAAGCAGTAGAGATTCTGGGATGGGGCTTCCTTTCAGCTATGATTCAAAACATGCTACCACAATTAGAAGAATCAGGTTCTCAAAGGCTCCCTTGAGGGCACCTATCTGATCTCCCTGAACTTAGACTCTCTCCTCTCTGAGCTAGCCTTCACATAGCAGCTAAAATAATCACTGATTTGTCAGATTATTTCCTAGCTCTGAAACCTGCAGGGACTCCTGTTTGTCCATGGAATAAAATGCATGCACTTTATGCATACCGTTAGCACGAAATCTAAGGCTTTTTATATTCTGATTACAATTTCTATTTCTAGTTTTATTTTATACTTCATACATTCCAGGAAAACTAGGCTCTTAGCCTATATCCCATATTAGCCTAAGATTGTTCTACTGTCCTATCCTCTATTCTCCCACCTCCACACATTCCCATAGGGTGCTCTCCATGTCTCTTTAAAGAGTTTGGGGGATTGTTTTTCTTTTTAAAGGAAATTCCATGACCAAATTGAAGAGTTTACAAAATGCTCATTTTGCCTTTGTCTTCCTATGAAGATATAGACATGGACATTGACTACATTGAGAAGATAGGAGGATATCTACTGAATTATGCCTAGTAACACTCTATTGAAGAGGAAGACATCTCCTTAAGTCTCACCTGTTGGGGATGAATTGATTGATCGACTCTTTGAACTTTTTGTCCATTACTTCTACTTCTGGCTCCTAGGGCCAAGCAAAATGAGAAGTGTCTTCTCCAGGTGCAGCCCTTTAAATCTTTGAAGATACCTATCATGCCCCTCATCTTCCAAAGTCTTATCTCCAGCAGGGAAAACATTCTTAGTTCTTTCAACCAAAACCAATGTAGCATGAACATGAATTCCTTTACCATTCTGGGTCCTCTCCTCTGAAGAGTCTCCAGCTTATCACTATCCTACTAAAAATATAGTGCCCAGAACTGAACACAATTCAGTTCAATGAAGTGATTATTATGGGATGAGCACTGTGATATGAAGATAAAAACAACATAGTCCCAGACCCCAAAGAACTTCCATTTTACTGGAGAGATGCAGCTTAATTACAGATAATTAAATGGAAAGTATATGAAAATGATTTCAAGAGGGAGAGAACATGAATGAATAGGTAAGTCAGGAAAGGTCTAGTATAGGAGGTCGCATCTGAATTCGACTTCAAAAATACTGATTTTAAGAGGCAGAAATTAGGTAGGTAGCCAGTGAGAACAGCTAGTGAAAAGGGAAGGGGTAATTATTTGTGTATGTGTATGTGTGCATATGTGTGTGTGTGTGTGTGTGTGTGTACATGTGTGTGCACACATAATTGTGCAGATTTGCCATTATCTCTGAGCAAGGTAAAAATGGAACTTAGTGGTCAACCTGTTGTTCATTTATTCATTACAACTATATAAGATCCCAGGAGGTAATCAGGGGTGAATTCAGTCAGTACTTAAATGAGAGCATTAGACCTGTCTTTGTGTTGAGGGCAAGGCCTGGATTCAGACGGCTTCCATAAAAGAGGAGTGATGGGTTCATAGGGTTAGCAATACTAAGCAGTGTCCCCAGGGGTCATATAGCTTGTACCTGGCAAAGTGAGGCCTCGAATCTAGTCCATGACTCTTTTCTTCTACTGCTTCCTGATGGATCTTAATCAAAGGCAGCTCATCTTCCTGTGTACTAGTCTTTGGTCTTTCATACAAACAAGTTGACCAGATAGGGGCCTGGGCAAAGGGGTGGAAATGGGAGATAGCATATCACCTACAGGAAATGGCTAGCAAGCCAGTTGGACTAGAATGGTTAGTGTGTGGATACGAAATGAGATAGGACCCAGATTGGGGAGTGTCTTAAATTCCAGGTGCAGGATTTTATATTTTATCTCAAAGGCAATAAAGAGTCATAGACGATTTGTGAGTTGGGGTAGGGGGAAAGAAGGGAGATTCAGAGACATGGTCAAATCTGTGTTTTAAAGATAAGAATTTAGAATCTGTGTAGAGGATGGATCAGAAAAGGTTGAGAGTGGAAGCTGGAAAACCAATTAGGAAGCTCTTGTAATAGTCAAGGTCAGAGGTGATAAGGGCTCAATAGAAGAGAGTGCAATACTCCAGTAAAGCTGTAAAGTAGTGGTTGCTTTATCATGAATTTTATGTCTCCTTTAGAGTAGCCTAACACTGTAGCCTTATTTCCATATCACTCTATTGAGTCAGATTGAATTTTCCGTCTTCCACAATCCTAGATCTTTCCTAATAAAATCCTCTCCAGCAAGTTTTTGCCCATCTTGTGGTTGTGATGCTGTTTTTATTTAATCCAAGCATAAACATGTATCTTTCTTCAATTTCATTATTAGATTCAAGCTCAGATCTTTGATAGTAGATACTGTTTCATTCTTTGTATTTGCACCCCCAGCTCCTGGCACAGTGCCTGCCATGCAGGCGTCACTTAATAAATGTGCTCTGGTTGATTGATTTTGAATCCTGATTGTTGTGCAGTAGGTTGACTATTCCTCCCAGCTTTGTGTTACCTGCTAATTCGATCAGCATGAATTCTATGCCTTTTCCTTGCTATCAACAGAAATGTTAAGCAACACAGGGCTGTGCACAGATCTCAGGGACTTCCACTGGTTGCCTTCTTCCAAATTGACATAACATTACTCTCTGTATCTGTCTATGCAATCATGTATCAATCCATTTAACTGTATGAACTATTATCTTGTCCATTTGCCTCCATCTATTCTGCATGAATGACATGAAATATTTTGTCAACTATTTTGCTAAAAACTAGGTAAAATATAGAGCATTCTCTCCATCTATTTGTCTAGTAGCCTTGACAAAAAAGGAAATGAGGACAGTCCGGTGTGACCTCTAATTGATGAAGCCATGCATGCTCTACTGCCCTCATATAATTTTTTTTCATGGAATTCTCTTTATTTTTTATCTGTATCCTTTGAAATCAACCCTCCCAAAATTTAGGTGCATGGCAAACTATGCCTGACTTTCCTTTTCTCTATAATAAATTCCAAGATGGAATGGTCACTTTCCCACAAAGTTGATAGAGAAGGAAAGTTTGGTGGAGAGCATTTGGATTCAGGTCATTGAAGACAGAAGCATAAATGATTTTATATCCTATAACCCACTGTAAACTAAAAGTAAATAGGTGAGTAATTTGACAAAGAGATGATAGAGGTGTGGTATAGTAGTGAAGGAGCTCTTCAGTTATCTTCAATTATAATTCAATATATCTGCTAGAGCTCTCCCTATAAAAATTGGAATAATTAATAATTTCTCCCTTTACCTGAATGATAATATCATCCACCTGAAAGTGGAGCAACCAACAAGCAGAAATTCTATTCCACATCTGCTTCTAACCAACAAGGACCTGGTCAGAGTAAAATTGAGCATAACTTTGTGGGAAAGTGACCATTCCATCTTGGAATTTATTATGAAGAGAAGGAAAGTCAGGCATAGTTTGCCATGCACCTAAATTTTGGGAGAGTTGATTTGATCTTTCTTGTCACCATAGTAACTTTCTGTGGTCATAGCTTTTTTTTTTCTGTTGTTAGCTCAATTTCCAGTCTATTTCTTGACTTTTAACTCCATGGCAAAGTAAGGCTGTGCTTCCCAAGTGGAGGGGCGCTGTCCCAAGCTTCAGATTTTTTGTGCAGCTATTTTCAGAGATAATTCTGGGGACCCAAAAGTTTTTGGCTCTTCCAAGGTGGTATGATCTAGGGATAGGTGTGCTTATTACTCTTCTGTACTACGCACTGATTTATGAGTGATCACAAGCACTCTTTTCAACCCCAGCATGTGACCAGAGTCCCTTCTCTGCTAAGGCAGCAAGGTCTGCTGTGCTGGTGTTCCTCCTCACACTGGGACTAAGACACCGGACTGCAACCCAGACCCAGGTGTAGGCAATGTAATGGAGTCCTGCCCCTAGTGCCAGCAAAGGGATCCCCATAAATCTCCTTCTGACCCTTGTCTGATCCCCTTGCCATCTGTGGGCTGAGAGGTCTGGAAACCACCACTGATTCAGTGATTTAGTCTCCCTAAGTCCTGCTCCTCGTTTGCTGGGCCCCAGTCTGCATTGGCCTAGCCTGTGATGAACTGTGCTTCTCATTCACCCTGGTGCAATAGACCTTTCCTGGAGATCTTCTAAGCTGTCTTAGGCTGGACAACTGTTTCACTCTGTCTTTGTGTGGATTCTACTGCTCTAGAATTTGTTTAGAATCATCATTTAAAGGTATTTGGAGAGGTTTGGGGGAGAACTCAGGTGAGTCCCTGCCTTTACTCTGTCATCTTCTTGCTTTTTCCACATACTCTGTGCACTTGTGTATGTAACCATTTGAAGCCATGATTTTTTATTACCACTTCCTTTCTTGAATTTTGTCTACTATGGACTTCTGAGCATATCTACTGCTATTCTTCATACATTATAGCTGATCTCTTATATCTAGTTTGGAAGATCTATAAGGCAGTTTCTGCTACCCCTTTCTCTAGAATTTTGTAAAACCCCATGAAAGTCCATTCTTATAAGTCCTTTGGTTCATCCCATTCATGTCTAAGAGCCCATCATTCCTATATTTTAAACCAGGGACTAGCAAATGAGAGCTCAAGGACCAGATCTGGCCTGCTGCCTATTTCTATATGGTTTTCACATTTTTAAATATAATAAAGTTTTATTTAAAAATGTTAAAAACCATTCTTAGCTCAGCCATACAAAACTGTGGCAGGTTACATTTGGCTCATGGGTCTTAGTTGGTCAACCCCAGTGTTAAAACTTCATCCAGAAATCCTAATCCCATTCTCAGACATCATTTTCTTAACTAGTTGTCACTTGTCAGCTGTCTTTTTCTTTTTTATGCCTTGCTTTCAAATGGCAGTAATGATGAAAAACATCACCTGTGCCCCTATGTTTCCAAAGATTGTAGAATCCTTAGCAATATTTTCTAGGCTCCTGAAGGCATTATCAGTTGTCCTCTGCTAAATCAGAGGAAGTAGCCACCTTGTTTATTAAGTCTCAGGAGTTTCTTTGTAATGTCTTGGATACATGCTTTGGGAACAAAACAGACTCTTCTTTTGTTGTTCTCAAGTTGACAAATTGCTTCTTCAGTATCAGTCTTCAGGAACTTACTTACCACCACTATTCCTTTCTCCCTCTTTGGAAACTTACTAGCTTACATCTTGGCTGGACCCTTTGGATCCCCATTATCATTCTTTGAAGGGCAAGCATCTCTTTTTCTCTCTCCTCTTTAGGAAGACCCTTTTATTTCTTTCTTAGTGTTAAGCGGTCCTTCTTTCCTTTCTTTCCTATATTATATTTTTCTTCTCTGTAAACTGACATGGATCAAGGCTCTCTATTTGTCCCTTGAAATGACTTCTTATGCTTTGCTTTTACATTCAGACTGTTCTTTTGCCTTTTTTTTTTATGAAACCATGTTAGTCCAAACAAATTTAAAGAAGATAATCAAAATCATGGTTATCTGATATCAGATAACAATGGAATAAACTCAGTCAGGTGGGGGAGACTGAGTTAGGAGCCAGATGCAAGGATTCAGTGAATTAAGATCAAGACCCTATCTTGAGGAGGGAGTTCCCAGACAAGAGCATGGTGCACAATATGGACTCAACACTCAACTAGAAAGGTGATGGAAATGGAATTCTTTTATCTTGTATGGCCAGGGTCAGCACTGATCCCTGAGAATCATAAATCTGGGCTAAATATGACTTCAGAGGTAATTTAGTCCAACCCTCTCATTTAATAGGCAAAGAAAATAAGACCTAGGGAGGTTTAGCAACTTGGCTAAGATGACACAGGAAGTAAGAATCAAAGATAGGATTTGAACCCAGGTCCTCTGAATCCAGAGCCAGTGTCCAAATACATATCACATTTTTCTTGTAGGCATGAAGTTGGTACTCCTGCCAGAGCTACAGGTCTGTGGAGGCTGTTGGTTTTTATAAACATTCCTAATATGTATAAACACCTCCTTGTTCAGGGTATATGAAAGCTATATATTGGGCTCACTGGTTTAGTTGATCTCCCTCCACACACCACCCCTCCACTCCAGGATCCCATGCAGAGAATTTGGAAATACTCAGTTTGCTGATGCCAGCTCTTATTGAAACCACCAGCTTAGCAAGATTCCAAAAAAGAAGATAAGGGGAGTCTGGCTGCCAGTTAGAACAAGTTCCATAAACATCACAAGAGCCTTCTCAACTGCAGCATTCAAGGAAGCACCTGTTCGTTAGCTGAAGTCATGTTTCCCAGGCGACTGAAGTCATGTTTCCCAGGTGACCTAAAATGTATTATAAGTTATCAACACTGGATGAAGACTTTAACCACTTGTAGGCCCTTCTGGAAACAAGCAAATGGATGGAAAGAGTAAAAGGCACATTCTCTTTTGGCATTTCTCTACTTTCTTGGGGAGAGCCAGGACAGGGAGCAGTGACTTTGTGCAGTCCTCTATACCTCCTACGTATGCATATCACTGGCACGTGCCAAATAGTGACACTTTGCTTGGTCAATCATTAGCTCCCAAAGGTGCCCAAATAGCCTTGGATTGACAATTTAAAGCCTTGAATCTAATAGTCAGGAAATCCGATTCTATAACAGGGGATATTGGCAACATTTTCAGCATGAGGGAAAAGAAAGTACCCTGTAATTGAAATCAGAAAATCTGGGATCAAATCATAACTCTGCTAGGTGACCTTGAGCAAGTTATTTAAACTCTCTGGGCTTTTTTTTTTTTAATTTGTAAAATGAAGGGCTGCCTTCTGAAGTTTCATCAGCTCTCAATGCAGATTGATCCCATGACCTCCGGGCACCTCTGATGTATAGTAGATACTATCACTAACAGCCCCACTGGTGGCAGTAAAGAGTTAAGAATAATTTAGAGGCCAAGGGGATTCATCACTGGAATAAAATCTTGGAGAATATTTTTCACCCCAAAGGATCCCAGAGGACTCCATCAATAATATAGAGTATATAGTTACGCTGTTCTCATAGCACTCCTTGCACCCGCCTCAGAACGGCGAAACAACAGCTGTTTAATAGTACAGAGTCACACTATCCAGCAGGTTAGTACAGGAAGTGAAAGATAATAGCCAGTGAAATGGGCAGGGGAATTAATTTGTTTTTGTATGTTTGTGTGTGTGTGTGCGTGTGTGTGTGTGTGTGTGCACACATGTGCATGCTTGCAAGTGCGCATGTTTGATCACAGAGATTTGCTATTATCTCTTGAAGTAGGTCAAAATGGGGCTGACTGGTCTGCCTATTGTTGCTGTGATTACTAATTGCTTCACTTTATGCACTCATTAAAACTATGTGAGAGCCCAGAAGGTAATCAGAAGTGAATTCCAGCTCCTACTCTCCCCCTTCAGCCTCACATGGCAGTTATAACCTTTCTCATTTTCCAATGGGAAAATTCTCCCATTCCACCCCTCATGCCCCAGTATACCTACCCTTAGCCCCTTGATCCCTTGAGTCTGTGGCAGGTACATTGAGGCTTGAGCTCTGGGCTGAGGGACAGTGACTGGTAAGACCTACCTCCCAGCCCACTTATCATTTTAGATGGGACAAAGGTTGAATGGGGATAGCTGGCTTGAAATCTTCTTGGAAGATCTAATTTCATTAGTTATCCAGATCTACAACCAGATTTATAAGGGCAGCTGTGGATAGAGTGCCAGGCCTGGAGTCAGGAAGATTCATCTTTGTGAGTTCAAATCCTGCATCAGACACTTACTAATTGTGTGACCCTGGGCAAGTCATATTTGCCTTAGTTTCTTCGTCTATAAAATGAACTGGGGAAGAAAATGGAAAACCACTCCAGTATCTCTGCCAAGAAAATCCCAACGTGGTCATGGAGAGTTGGACATGACTGAAAAATGACTTAACAACAACAAAACCTTGGTGTCATCTTCAAATTCTCACTTTCATTCACCTCAAATATCTTCCAGGTTGCCAAATATTGTCACTTCTAAGGTCCTCATTACCTCTCAACCTCTATATCTTATTGCAGAAGCCTCCCTTTTGATCTCCCTGCCTTATTTCTCCCCCCTCCAATCTCCCCCATACATCTTGATCATGTCACCGTCTTACTCAATATACTCTGATGCTCCCTATTGACTCCAGGATCTAAGATTATTTACTCTTTATCATCTTTTTTATTTCTATTTTTGTGTAAGTTTCATAATGCATATTACTATCAGTTCAGTATTATGTGTGTAGAATTTGTAAGTAAATTTGCTTATATGTGATTAAAAATTGTCAATGTTCAGGGTCCACTATAAAAACAGTTTGAAGACCATTGCTATAGGACACTGAAAGGTTATTAATGTCTTGCCCAAGGACATGCAGCTAGCATGTATTAGGGATAAGACTTCAATCCAAGTTTGTTTTTTTTTCCCCCAACTTTTAGGCTGGTCCTCTCTCCATTACAGAAATGGCATCAAAATCCAATGGAAACAGAGGCCACTCAACTGTTATGTAAGGATTAGAAGTTTATTAAAGTTAGTCATCACACAATGTGGCTGTTACTGTGTACAATGTTCTCCTGGTTCTGCTCACTTCAGTCAGCATCAGTTCATTCAAGTCTTTCCAGGTTTTTCTGAAGTCCACGTGCTCATCATTTCTTATAGCACAATAGTATTCCATTACATTCATACCACAACTTGGTCAGCCATTCCCCAGTTGATGGACATCCCCTCAATTTCCAATTCTTTGCCACCACACAAAGGGCTGCTAGAAATATTTTTGTGCATGTGCATCCTTTTCCCTTTGTTATGATCTCTTTGGGATACAAACCTAGCAGTGGTATTTGCTAGGTCAAAGTGGTATGCATATTTTTGTAGCCTTTCGGTCTTAGTTCCTAATTATGAGCACTAATGTTTGGGGGATGCCAGAGGTCTGAGTTCTCTCTCTCTTCTGCCATCAGCTCTCTGTGTGACGGTTTCTCAGGGAATCCATTTCTTCACTTCTCAAACTAAGGTCTGGGGAGGGAATAAGAATTTATATAACCATCCCCACAACAGCATTGCAAGATAGAGGTCTCTGGGAGACATGATCTCTAACTTCTGTTCCAGTTCTAACGTCCTCAGGGAATTTCTTTTCCGTATTGCTTTTCAAAACACAAAGGGCAAATTTAATGTTCAACTTGGGGAGGGGCCTATTGTGGCATTACAGAAAGAGAAAATCTTTCTTTCCTGCCTACTACTCAATTGCATGTGTCGTATTGCCCTAATAAAAATATAAGTTCCTTGAGGTCAGCGGCTGGGTAAATTCGTATTTGCATCCCAGCACCTATTATGGTAGCTGGCATTAGGTGCTGAATGGATACTTGGTGATTGGCTAGAGGCTGGCAGCACTTGCTCAATATATGCTTGCTGATTGATTCTTTGAGCTTTGGAACCAGAGAACCTGGGATCCAAACAGATCTACTGCTGGAAGGAACCTCGGAGACCATCTGATGCTGAGGCCCAGACAAGTTAAATGACTTGTCCAAAGTCACACATTAGAGGTTGGATTCCTTGATTCCAGAGCCAGTCATATCGTTTTGTTACTTACTAACAAGGTAACTGAGCAAATCAATTCTCTGGGATTCTTCAGTTTCCTCATTTATGAAATGGGTGGTCAGATTAAATGATGATGTCCAAGACCCTTTTTTCTAGGTAATTGAGAATAAATGACTTGCTCAGGATCACATAGCTAGTAAGCGTCTGAGGCCATATTTAAACTCAGGTCTACCTGACTGCAGGGCCGGTGCTCTATCTCCTGTGCCACCCAGCTGCCCCAAGACCTTGTCTAGATCCAAAGCTTCTTTTAACCCGCCATGGGGGCACTTTGACACTAGCATAATCATATTCAGCAATAAGAACCAGATAGTTCCACATTCACCCAAATAATTATATACTTTGTAAAACACCAGGGTGTTGTCACCACGGTGCCATTTGGGGGAATCATTAAGTTCTCTATGGTCCTCAGAGAGCTTCTGACTGTCTTCCAGCTCTCTCTGTTTTTGAATACCAATATTTAACCTTGTGAGTCTAGGGCTGCAGTCTCCACAGAGTTTTCCAATTAAATCTTTGACCACGGGGAAAACTCTGTTCTCCTCCTTCCCTGTTGTGTTTCCCTGATCCCTAATACATGTGTTTGGTAAGATACAGCAGATTAAAAAAGAGAAGGGTTTGTGTCAGTGGAAACAAAAGGGATAAAATCAAATTCATTAAGATAACTACTGAATGGGCTCTTTCAATCATGATGCATCCAATTCCTAGGCAACCCTTAACCAGTCTATCTATAGACATGCCCCAAACCCAGGCATTCTTATGCACAGTTTAGGTGCCTAGACTCACCCACTCCCCCAAGCTGCTGCCTCCAGGAAGCCAGCAAAGGTCTGTGATGCTGATGTAAACTCCACTTCTGGTGTTTACAAAGTTCTCTGAAAAGGGAGCTCACAAATGTTTGTAGCCCCTCCTTTCCTACCCACAATCTCCTAACAGGTCAAGATCTAAGCGGGACCTAGAAGTTGATCAAGGTGGCTGATACTTCTGCTTTTCTTCCCACAGCTGTGTTATATCAACCTCCAAGGCAACCTCCTGACTGCTTCCCAGGATGGCTTACTCATTGACTGTGCCAGATGGGAGTATGTTTAATCCTTGCAGCCTGTTCATGGATACCGAGGAAGTGGACAGTAGGGTGCGGTCAAGGGAAGGCCAGGCAGGGGGGAAGGATTTCTCCAGTTTCCTTTCTTGCCTCACCTACTTGAAACACCACCCCTCCAATAGTCGTGCTGACCACAAATGTTTCACATTATTTCTAGCTGAAGGCTGATCTCTTTTTATTTGATTTAGGTTTATAGGCAGGACCAGCCCAAAAGTTGGTGGTTGCAGCTGGTCAAATGGGGCATGGGAATAACCATTGTTCTACTATGGCAATATCAGTTAAATTCAGAAATATTCTGTAGCTTTGGAGCTGTGTGGCCGAATGGGGCTTTGGGTCTACTGAGAGGCTGATCTGACTTCAGGGGAGAGTTATAAAGAGCTTCCTTAGGATTCCTTCTAGAGAATTTAGGTCACCTGTATATAAAAGAAAACTGGATTCTCTTTATATATTAAAGATGGTGCATTTAGCAAGGGGCTACAAACATTGTTGCCAAGGTAGTAGATGATCTCCAAGGGAATAAGTACAATGTGGCACCATGCTTTGGAGCCAGGAAGATCTGGGATCAAATCCTGCCTCTATCATTCTTAATGTGACCTTGGGCAAGTCACCTAACCTTCAAGATGACTCAGTGGATAACGTACTGAGCTTGGAGTCAGGCAGACTTGAGTTCTAATCTGGGCTTACACACGTACCAACAATGTGATCCTGGGAAAATTACTTAATATCTCTCAGCCTCACTTTCCCTATTTGTAAAATGATGGGATTGGCCTCAATGACCTCAGAGTTCCATTGCAGCTCCAGATCTATGATCCCAGGAACCTCTCTTTGCCTCAGTTTCCTCATATGTAAAATTAAGGGTTGAACTAAATGACCTCTTAGGTCTTTTCCAGCTCTAATTATGAGAGAGGAAGCACAGCACCTGACTTTGATCAGCACAGTGGTTCTTTTCCAATTTTTGCTGAATGATATTATGGTCTGATAAATTAACGGAATCCTGAGGTTAAATTAGTTCAGACTCCCTGGCCATCCATAACCTGGTAAAATGATTAAATATTCCCTAGTCAGTCCAAAGCACTTGATTATGTTAGACCCTTCTCAGGTTATGCCCTGTTCCCTGATTCCCTGTAATTGAGAAACGATTAGATATGTATAGTATAGATTACAGAAGCCAGCTCATTTTTACTTTTTGCTGAGTTTTATGGTGACCTGGGACTATTACACGCATGGTAGCGGAAATGAGGGCTGGGGGGGAGAACCCATAAGAACGCAGTTTGGGGACATCGTGGTCTGGCCAATATATAACTGGATACAAATGACTTAACAGGAATACAGCCCAGGTTCCCAGGGTCAGTCATTTCAATTCCCACTACAGCTCCTGCAAAAGCTATTGTTCTCAAACAAAACAGCAACCACCTTTATTACATAGAGCAGTTTAAGTGAAGTCCCAGATCTTTGTTTGAAGATACTCTGGATTTTTCATGCAAAGGCCCTTTAGAAATGTGTACCTCTTTTTCTTCCTATGTGACCTTGGACGTATAACTTAACTTCTCTGGGTCTAAGTTTCCTCGTCTTGTGAAACTAAATTATTTCCAGGTTCCTTCAGATATTCTATGATCCTGAGTGGGTTTGTTTCACGTTTCTGTTGTCTGCTGGGGCTGGACTGGGGAGGTTCATACATAATTCTCACATTTGGGAGTGAGATCTGAATGATGCCAAGTGAATGGCTGAGGTTGTCCCAGATCAATTGACCACAGTGACTCCTAGACTTAACCAATCAAAAAGCATTCATTAACTACCTTCTCTGTGTCAGGTCCTGTACTAGGTGCTGGGGGTACAAAGAAAAAGCAAAACAACGTGCCCCCTCAAGAAGCTTATGTTTTAACAGTTTCCTTTAGGAATTTCAGCCCCAATTTGAAATAGTGTGAGTCAAAGCAACCATGGAGGAGACATGACAGAATGGACAGGGGAGCCCAATACATTGCAAATTGGAGCAAGAGGAAACACCCAGAATGCTGGGAAGAGAAAAAGCTCCATAGGTCCCTATCCAGGTGCATGAAAGGAAAACCCCTCAGCCCAGAGCTTTTGCTTCAGCTTAGCTGCTGAGTCCAAAGAAGCATCTTTCAAATTATAGGACCCTAGACCTAAGTTGGAAAGGACCTTAGAGATAATCCAGATCAACCCTTTCATTTCGCAGATGAGAAAACTAAAGCTTAAGCAGGTTAAGTGACTGGCTAAAGGTCACACAGATAGTAAATACTGGAGTCAGGATTTGAATCCAGCTCCACCAATTTCATAGACGGTGCTCTTACCACTGCACAAGACTGTCTGGGGACCCACCATGGCCTCAGGGCTGTGGAGGAGGTTGGATTATGTTAATGGAGACAATATGTACATGTTTAAATATGTACAGAATAAAATACAAGATAAATGTAAGGTAGTTAGAAATGAGGGCACTGGAATTTGGGGGACTCAGAAAAGGCATCAGAACTACTGGGTTGGTCAGCTCCACACCACAAGGAGGCAGTAGAGTAGGGCTTTAGAGGTAGAATGCGGTTTTATACACTCAACAAATTTATGTTGCTTCAGTAATGAGTCATGGAACAGGGTTTGACTAGGAGTGCTTCAACTCTCTGCCTCTTAGGGTGGGTGTGGACAGAACCCAGTGTGAAATCAGAGGCAACAGCTGGGATTCCTCCAGAAAACCCAGTTGAGTCAATAGCCAAGCTTGCCCTTTTAATAGGGTAGACCAGGGCTTTTGAGGCATCCCAATCTTTGTGTGGGGGGTGAGTGGAGGAAGATATCCATCCAAAGGCTAAATGAGATCTCTTCTGCCTGGGAGAGTCTGGCTCTTCTAGGGTACCAGGTTAATTTTCCTTGACCCAAGCATCTTCTGAGTCTGACATTAGAGGCAATGCCATGTCCTTGGGGTGGACAGGGGACTGGGGTTCGGCTGGATGCCAAACTTTCCAAGTCCTTGAGTTGTCAGTATCAGATGAGTCTTCTAAGGTTGAGTCAGTGGCTTGAGTACTTGATATAATATTCTCCCAGTTGAAGAGGGGGAGAATCAGGCTATTTTCTAGACTAAAGCCATATTTATTAGGCTAACTGCTTTTCAGATAGATCAAACCACCATTACAACCCCCCTCTCCCAACTGAACCTACCAATTGTTTAACTGATTGTTTGGATGTTGCATAGATACAGTCCTGGAGAGAACATTTTCGAGTTTGTCCCTTATTATTTTGTTTAATTTCTCTTGCTACATGTTATTGTTTCTGGCTCTTTGGGGACCTTTTCTTAAACAGGATTGTTGGCTGGGAGGTGATTCTCCTATGACTCCTGAGGGACAGTGGTCCTTGTCAATGAACCATTAGAAATTCACATGGACAGCCTCTGGTTAGAACTGCTGCATATACTCTGAAACTCAAGGATGAAAAGACTCCCTCTCTTTCGAGGGGTTCATCTTTAAGCAGATCCAGATGGCAAAGCAACTCCTCATTTGATGTCCGGATGTGTTTAATCAGGATGGTCCTGGAAATTTGTGGTTTCCTTTTCTGGAGTGCTTGTCTAACTTTGCTTTCAAACAATAGAATATAGACACAGTTGAGTTTCATTCAGTTTTTTAAAAATTGGAATCTTAAGAAATTAAGTCATTTGATTTCTCTACTCTCCAAGTTGCCTCCAAATTCCCAGTGAAACTTTGGGGTGGGGGAATAAGGAGGAGCGGTGTAACATCCTTGTAAACTGTCCTTATTAACTCAACATTTTATTTAAATTGTACTTAGCACCTGCCTCCAATTACCCAGCTCCCAGGCCCAGCTTTGGCAGACACCCGGGCTCTGATTAAATCCAGGCTCTGCACTGGTGCACCATGAAGCCAAGTGAAGGCCCCTGCCGCCCCTTTGAAGGAGAGATCATTTGTCTTCATCAGCCTGGGCTCTCCTTGAGTGGTTTGACAAGAGCATCTCATCGAAAGCTAATCAGGACTGTTATTGTTGAGAGGTAGCCGTCATTTATCGTGGCCTTTCAGGAGAGACAGGGGAGTGATCTGTATTCATTAATGTTCTCACAAATTACTGTTCCTTGATTAACATATGACTGGCATTGGGTGGCCTTGTCCCATTAGCTACTTTCTTGCAGGCCACTGACTCCCTGATGGTTACCAAGTGATAATACAATGTCAGCACCCTGGCTTTGGCCTGCCTGAAGCCCTTCCTGACTCTTCAGACCATCCTGTCTTCAGAATTCTTCTTTACAGTCAACATCTGCTCTGCTTATACATATGATCCCATTGACTTTTTCTACTGAATCACCTATTGAAATAAATGACTTGTTTTCTTTTCTTTCTCTAGAAATATCTCCATTTTTGGGCTAAATTAAATTATTTAGCACTTCATGTTTTTGAAAGAATCTGTAGAGTAATACCACATTTAGCCAGATGTTAATTAATAGACTGTCTTGATCATCTAGGACATAGCTGAAAATCAGGGACAGTACAATGGAAAATGTGGGATTTGGAGCCCAGAAGACCTAGATTCAAACCCTAACTCAAATATTTCTTTCTTGCTATATGACCCTTGTCAATTTAAGCGCCCATCTCTGTTTCACTTTCTTCTGTTGTAAAATGAGGAGAATTGACTATATTTTCTCTGTCATGGACCCCTTTGGCAGTCTGTTATATCCTATGGAGCTCTTCTCAGACTAATGTTTTTAAAAGTATTTTAAAAAATACACAGGATAACAAAGAAAGTCAAGTATATTAAAAAGTTATCAAAATACTTTTTTCAAAAGAAGTTTACAGACCCCAGGTTAAGAACTAGATGATGTTCCAAATCTACTCTTAAATCCTGAGATTTTTTTAATGTAATATGAAAGACATTGTGAAGGCCAGAAGGTTTACGTGACTTCATCATGTCAGTAAAGCCCAGCAAAGTCTGGTATAAAAAGAGTAAATTTGTAGCCTATGGGTTGCATAGAGAGGATTGTTGTGTCTGAAAGAGGGAAATTGTACTGAGGCAGCTAGGTGGTACAGTACATAGATCATGAGACCTGGAATAAAGAAGAGTTAAATTTGAATCCTGGCTCACATATTTATTCATTGTATGACCCTGAGTGAGTTATTTAACTTCTCCAAATCTCAGTTTCCTCATCTTGGAAACAGGGACAATAATGCTACCTACCTTGAAGTGTGGCTGTGAGGACAACATAAGTCAACGTATGCAAGGGATTTTGCAAAATTTAGAGCACTATACAAATGTGGTATTATATGATTATTCTTCTTCTTGCATTACTGTCACCACCATCTTTATGCCTTGAAGGAGTACCTTCATTTCATTAGACTTACTGTCTATACAGGTGGAGGGAGAACCTCCTTGATCTATCTGTTGGCCACGTTCTTATAAAATCATGGGAGGCAAAGGTTTTGCTTAGCTGATTTCCAGAGAGAAGCCACCTCAGAATCAATGGGCACTGGAAATGATTCATTGTTCTTGATTCAATCATGAGGAGAAGGAACTTCAGACTTGCCCAGAGTTGCTTGCAGCTTCCTAGCCAGCCTCAGTTTCTTATTGTAGGAACTGCCTACTCAGGACAGATTGAGTTTTGCAACCTGTCTTCCTTCAAGGCCATCTTTGATCTTCTCAATTTTCCTGAGGCCTCCAATGGCTATAGGGTCTCATTATTTTTGCTGGCCTCAATTCTCCCTTTGAACATACTATTCTAAGGTGAGCCCTCACTGAAAAGTAGGGGTGATGAAAAGGAGGGTCTTAGACATCACTTTATCACTGTTTCAGTCCCTGCTCAGGGGAAATTCAGGCAGGAAAGCTCATGTACTTTGTTAGTATGAAAACTCCTCATGGAAGGGCACCCACTCCTAGGAAACATGTCCATGCCTTAGTGTATAGATCTACTGAGAATCTACTTCAATGGGAGGACTAACACTCCTGGGATCTGACAAGATGGGGCTCATAGGAAATGTGAACCCTCATCAACAGATAAAAGATTTTACCTTTACTAATCAAAGTTATTTAAGTCCTAGACAATTCTACCATTAGGGGTGGGGTTAAATAGGCAGTCTTGAACTGTTGGAGATAAGGAGAAAGAAAGCAAAAAAAGAAAGAAAAAGAAAGAGAGAGAAAGAAAGAAAAGCAAGGAAGGAAAGAAAGAAAGAAAGAAAGAAAGAAAGAAAGAAAGAAAGAAAAAGAAGAAAAAGAGGAAAAGAAGTATAGGTTCAATAAATTTGCTAAAAGCCCACATTAGTTGCTACAACTGCCCTGACTCAAGGCTACCTTGCCCAATCTGAATGACACTGACTTTGGCATGCAGTCTAAGAGTCTCATTCTATATGGTGACTCATCTTAGCTCTGGCCTATGGAACACAGCTTCCCATGTAGCTCTGTTCAACTCTTGTGACCTATGTGGACCTCAACCTTCCAGTTGACCTGCTTAGTACTAAGAACATCAGTTTCTCAATTAAGAATTTATTAACTCCAATTTTAGACACTTCTAATAAATTGGCTTTGGTGCCACGAGATTTGGACCTGGCAATTAGGAAGCTGTCTCCATCTCCCCGCAGCATCCTTTGTCTCATGTTGCAATTTTTCCTTTGCTTGGGCCAGCCCAGTGCCCTATTTACTGGAAACATCTGGTGGACTTTTACTGTTACCACTTCCCCTCATTTTCTTGAGGTCTCTAAAGCCTGGGATTCCCACAGGGCAGAGGTTCATAACCTTGTCTGTGTGTGTGTGTGTGTGTGTGTGTGTGTGTGTGTGTGTGTGTGTGTGTGTGTGTGTGTGTGATGGACTCTTTTGGCAGCTGGGCAAAGTTTATGGACTCCTTCTTTGAATAATGTTTGTTGCCAACATCATAACTGAAATAAATACTAAATTTCAGTTAGAGGCTAGTGAAAATATAGATGCATTTTCCCCTCATCCAAGTTCATGGTCTTATAGAAATCTAGGTTAAGAAATCTTGGTATAGGGGAAAAGTTACAGAGTTTCATCTTCTGAATAAAGTTTTCTCTCCTTTTAAGTTAATTCCCCTAGTGGTCTGCCTCTAGCTCTCCGCTCATTGACCACTTTGAATTGAAAGACCTACCCCAGAACTAATGGGCACTGGATATGTTTCATTGTTCTCTAGCATATCATGGGATCATTATAAGATAATAGTTTTATATTTGGAGTGGGCATTAAAAGTCATCTAGTAAAATTGCATTCAATTCAATTAAACTCATCAGACATTTATTGAGTGTCTACTAAGTGCTCGGAATTATCAAAGCACTGGGAATATAAAGATGAAAATGAAACAATCCTTCCCCTCATGTGATTTATATTCTTATATTCTACTTGTTTGGGGTGGGATGGAAGACAGACGTGTACATGGATAAGTATCGACAAAATATACCCAGAATGAACTAAGTAACATGGGATGCGGGCATGGAAAAAGCTAACAGCCGAAGAGATCTGAAAAGACTTCTTGGGCCTGGAACTTGCTGTTCAGTCATTTTAGTTGTGTCTGACTCTTTGTGACCCCATTTGGGGTTTTCCTGACAAAGCTATTGGAGTGGTTTGCCATTTACATCTCCAGCTCATTTTACAGTTGAGGAAACCAAATCAAACAGGGTCAAGTGACTTGCCCAGGGTCACATAGCTAGTAAGTGTCTGAGGCTAGATTTGAACTCAGGTCTTCCTGATTCTAGGCCCTGTACTCTTTCCACTGTACCAGCTAGCTGCCCTTGGGTCTGGAACTAGAGATATTTTGAAGAAAGTTAGGTATTCTGTAAGACAGAGATTCTAGATCTAGAACTAGAAGGGATGCTAGAGGCTGTCTAGCTCAATACCTTCACTTTAGATTTGGGGAAACTGAGGCCCGGGAAAATTGTGACTTGCCCAAGGATCACATAGACAAGTAACCATCAGAGACAAGATTGGAATCCAGGTACTGTGACTCTAGAGTCAGATTTCTTTTCAACTGTACTGGTTAAGGAGAGAAAACATGCAAGGCAAGAGGGACAGCTTGAAGAGAGATAGAGTGGTGGAAGATAGGAAACACAGAACAGTCCATTTTAAACCTTCTCATTTTACAGATGAATAAACTGAGGCCCAGAGAGGTTAAATGATGCAACCCAAGTCTCACAGGCAGTAGAAAGTGACAAATCCAGCATTTGAATCTAGGTCTTCCAATGCTACTTGTTCTGGTGAGAATTTGTTGCATTTAAAAAAAATTGTGCAAAGAAGCTCAATATATAAATGTTTGTGGATTGAGTTAAATCAATAACTTTACTGGGTGCCTATTATGTGACTGGCTCTCTGGGCCTTCTAATAGCCAAGTAACAACCATGTCCCAGACAGATGCAGAGAAAGAGAGAGAGAGAGAGAGAGAGAGAGACAGACAGACAGAGAGACAGAGGGAGGAATTGCCTGGTGGCTTCTCTTCTTGTGGCCCATGTTTCTTTTTAAGAAGATAGTGTCTCTACATCTGACATGGATCAGAACATCTAGATTAAAAGTGAAAAAAAAATCCTGCCAATTGTGGGAATGTATACTCTTTTAAAGGAGGGATTATGTCATTTTGACTTTATATACCAAGTGTCTTGAACACTGACTTGCATATAGTAGGTGCTTAGTAAGTTTTTTATTGAATTTAATTGAGTTGGATTGGATAAAACTGATTGGATTGAGTAGATGCCAGTGATTAAGCCAGGGCGAGTCTTGGTTCAGAGACAAGCTAATAGATTAGGAAGATGTAACCAAAGTATCCAGTGGTGAAGTAGGCTGTGATCCCCAGGAAAGCATAGGAACAAATAGAGAGAGGCCCAATAGGCAAGAAGGATCCAGAAATCAGGTAGAGAATCCAGATAACAAGGGGGCAGAAGCCCCATCAGGGACATTGGGCAACCAGGAATCAGAATCTAGGCAAGAGAACTGAGCAGCGTATAATAAGAGCTTGGCATATAGTATGAGCTATACATTATATAATGTTAACCGTTATGTGAAATTATATAATGTTAACTATTATTATGATTATCGTATACATCTTAAACTTAAAATGACCCAAATTGAGTTCATCTTTCTCCCTAGCTGTTCCCTCTTATTAACTTCATTCATACTGGCAAGGGTATCACCATCCTTCCAGTCAACCAGTCATCCTTGACTCCTCTCTCTGTGTGTCTCTATCTGTCTGTCTCTGTCTCTCTCTATCTATCTCTCTCACCTCCTCATATCCAATGAGCTGTCCAGTCCTGTCATCTCTACTTTTATAACAACTCTAGTTTTATGTCACCTTCTCCCCTTTCACACTGCCCTCTCCCTGGTCAAGACCCTCAACACCTCATGCCTGGACTATTTTGTAGCCTTCTCTTTGTCTCTCTGCCTCAAAACTCTCAGCTCTCAGAGAGATCTTCCTAAAACTCAAATGTAACTATCACCCCTCCCCCCACCATTCAATAAAATCCTTATTACCTCCAGGACCAAACATAACTTCCTTCCTCCTCACTTCACTTCCTGCCTTCCCTGGTTTCCTTCAAGTCTTAGTTAACATCCAACCTTCTACAAGAAGATTTTTTTCCAGTCCCTAACCTTAGTCATTTCACTCTGTTGTTTACCTTTATTTTATTCTGTTTATGTTTTGTTTGTATGTAGTTGTTTGTATGATATCTTCCCCATTAGACTGCAAGCTCCTTGAGGGTAAGCACTGTTCCTTCCGAGCTTTGTACCTCCAGCACTTAGCATAGTGGTTAGCACATAAGAGGCACTTAATAAATGCTTCTTGACTTGACTTAACTTGACTTGACTTGTTGATTTCTCAAATTTCCCTAGGGCATTTTGTCTGGATCTTTTATTTATTTATTTTTTTACTCCTATAACATACTACTTGGTATTAAATTTCCTGTGTATATGTCATGTCTGTTGCCCTCCATTCTCTGTGTAGTAGAAAATAAGCTCTTTGAAGGCAGAAAATGTTTTATTTTTAATCTTTGTATCTCTAGAGGCTTGTATATAATATATGTTGAATAAATGTTTCCTGATTTCAATTAGTCTGATGGCATTGAAGCCTAAGATATTTCTATCTGGTCTTGGTGATGTAATGCTAATTTCATGAGGACGGAGACCATATTTTGCTTATATCGGCATTTCCTGTAGCACCTAGCTCAGTTCTTGTTGTTGAGGTCAGATTTAGGAGAGCAATTTAAGTGTGAAAGAATTCTCTTAGATGATGCTCTCTTAGCCATTGGCGATGAGTTCGGGGAGGACCCCAAGAATGTTGGGGTGCTACCTTAAATGTTGAGGAATAGATGTGCAGTCTTAGTGTCCTAAAAGAATTCACTCAGACAGTCTCCAAGTTAAAGAAAGGCATTTTTGGGGTGATGCACCCAAGCAGGCCTGCTCCCCATGATGCAGAACCCAAATGGACTCTATTCCACATGGGAGGCCAAGCAAAGGCCACAGGCCCTGCTCCCCTAAGGGAGAAGAGTGACCCCTGCTTCCCTTAGGCTGCAAAGGCAGTTAGTCAGGTTAAAGGTATGGTTTAAACACAATTTTTTGGATTGGGGAAGGGACAAGAGAACAGAAGAGCAACCATGGCTCCAAAATGCCTGGGATATCAGGAGGTGCCTTTATCATACAAATAAGTAAAGAGAACAGGAAAGGGGAGGGGAAGAGTTGTCCAGGAATTGAGGGTGCTTTGCGAAGGCTCACAGGTAAGTCTACGGTAGAGAGGGGTGGAGCACAGTGTGTAGTCTTCTTTGATCACTTTTATGGCTGGTCACATCCTGCATCTTGTCTCATATCTCACATCCTGCTCCCTGCTTGCTCCATCTGCCTTGAGCAGTCCTTTCTACCTCATCATTGGTATATAGTATGCACTTGCTAAATACTTGCTGCATGGAATTTAATTAAGTTCCTCATACCATCAGTCCTGGCACATGGTAAACACTTAATAAGGATTCATTCTACCTACCTATCTATCTATCTATCTATCTATCTATCTATCTATCTATCTATCTATCTCTGTCTATCTATCTTTCTATATCTACCTACCCATTCTTTCAATGCAAAAAAATGTTAGATTATATGGTCATAGATGTAGAGCTGTTTTATTTTGGTTTTGTTTTAAAGATGAAGAAACAGTGGCTCAGAGAGGCAGAAATGAGTTGGTAAAGGTTAGAAGTGGAAATTGCACATGGACCCTCTGATTCCATGAGTCCCGTCACCAGCTCCAGGGAAGATGCAGCACAAATCTTCCTGTCTTTTCTCCCTTTGGAACCTGATTTTATTTTCAGAATGTTTCCTTTTTGTGATTTTGTCTTCAGTACCTAGCATGGTCTTTTGTATATAGGAAATGCATGATAAATGCTTGTTGAATAAATGATTATCCCTGTCTAAAGCTGGGGCTGCGTTTTTAGGGATTCTTGAAGCATACATGGCTTTAGGCTGTCACTATTCTCCCAAATTAGCTCAGTGAGAGAGGATTTGATCAAAATCCTATTACCACTAACATTGGGAATTCTCTTACAATTTTGGGGGGTGGTTCATTTAATTTTGTTTTTGTTTTTGACTTTAAATGAGAGATAATTCTTCAAAGCCATATTTATGGTGGCATCAAACTTCTGAAATTATCTCAAGTCAATAACTTGAAAATACTTGAGTCTAGAATAACTGTGTAACCACTAGAGACCCATTTGTAAACATATCCACTTACAGTGCTTTCTGCTTCTCCTCCATCCAAACACCTTTGTGGTTTATATTGAAAAGATAAAGCATAGAATAAGAGATTTCCCCAGTCTGAAGGGACTGGTAACTGAATGAAAGGTAGGAAGGTGGGGCTCAGTCAGCCATGCTGGTCACTGATGGAGAATGTGAGCTCTGGGTTCTGCACATCTTTCCTACTGTCATCCAATTTGGCAGAGGTGGGATTTGAACCCAGGCTGTCCAATCCCAAATTCAGCATTCTTTCTACTTGATGCTGCCACTCCATGTCTGCCCCAACTTAAACAAACCTTGTCATCTTCCCTTAAGGCTTAGTGATTTGAAAAAGTATTAAAAATTGTTTTAACATGTAATTGGGGAAAAATTTTATGTGTATATATATATATATATATATATATATATATGTGTGTGTGTGTGTGTGTGTGTGTGTGTGTGTGTGTATGCGTGCGTGTGTGTATATGTAAATATGTATATGTGTTTATAGACCTAGTAAGTTCCCATCTCTTATCAAATCCTTTTGAGATCATTGAGAATGTACATATTCCTTAGCATGCAGCCCTTGACGTAACTTTGATCTTCTGACATCCCATTAATAGACAAGACATCTGTGTGTTACAGTGACCCTGGCTTATAGAAGAATTCTGCATCCTCTCCCACTCTTGCTTGACCTTGGAGCTTTTAATTAGTACATGATACCAGCCTCCTGTTATTTCCTTCTCCATGACCTGCTTTGATTTCTGCCCAACAAACATGAATGGAAGTCTTTCTGATAAGGTACAGAATGCAGAAAAACAGATGAGTGGGGTGGTTGTATATCCTGCAAACATTATTAGAATAACATTCCTAATCCCTTAATAAGTGCCTAGTGTCAGGATGGTAAAGGGGAGTGATAAACAAGATTCTCTGGCAAACAGAAGCCCAGAGAATGTCTTACACTAACAAACTTACTCAAGTCATGACATCCACTTGATCTTAGTCAAGATGCTTATGGAAACTCCTAGTAATTATGGAAGGGGAGGTGGCCAGGAAACTCATTTTGAAGGCTCACGGCCCCAAATGATAATATTTCATAGCTGTGATGTTAACATAAACATACTATGATGGGGAAACATATGAGTTCTCTTTTTTCCCCTAGAAATAAGAAACTTGTTATACACTAATGCCTTTTATATGCAAACCCAGCACAATATGGAATGAATGAATGAATGAATAAATGAATGAATGAAGCATTTGTTAAACACTTACTGTATGGAAAGTGTTATGCTAAGCTCTAGCTTATAGAATACTATGTGTGTTATACATATACATGTGTGTAATATATGTATACAAATATGTGTGTATATATACATATATATGTATGTATATGTATATATATGAAATAGTCACAGGTCTCAAAGAGTTCAAATTCTAATGAGGCAACAACATGTATAGAAGCTTTCAGGTGAAAAGCAAAAGTAAAGGTCTTATGGTCCTTAGGGTATAGTGGCAGATGGAAAATTTCTTCTTCGGCATCATCTCCATTGATAAATTCATGCTAGATTCTGATGTTGAACCATTTAATAGTGACAAAGACTTTGGTGGCAAGACCTTTGCATTTTGGGTCTCCAGTGTCTGTGATTGTGGCACCTGCAGGAGCATTTGATGGTTCACATCTCTACAGAAGTGGCCTTCCAGAATGATGGCTGAGGCCACTGGGCTAGAAGCATTGCTATTTACAAGGCTCTTGGGCTCAGGGTGTGGGCTAACCCCATCATGGTCTGAGGAAGACTGCTCAAGGTAGTGGTGGTGATTTGCCCAGCCGTCTCTTGTCTCTCCCTCAAGATACATCACTATTGGGGTGGCTAGGTGGCACAGTGGGTAGAGCACCATCCTTGGATTCAGGAGGACCTGAGTTCAAATCTGGCCTCAGACACATAACACTTACTAGCTGTGTGACCCTGGGAAGTTACTTTACCCCATTGCTTAACCCCCCCCAAAAGAAAAAGAAAGAAAGAAAGAAAGAAAAAATATACATCGCTATTTTGGCTAGGCTGGTTTTTGTGTGTGGAAGTTGGTTGGTATTTAATGGGGATGGCTGGTTCCTTCTCCACTGGAGTTGCTTCCCTGGTACTCTGGGCAGTGCAGAGGAGGAAGAGGATCATAGACTTATTGCTAAAGGGACCTTAGATGTGGATTAATCACAGCCTCACCTTTTACACATGTGGAAACTGAGGCTCAGGGTAGTAAAATGACCTGCCAAAGGTGATACAGGTAATAAATAGCAGAACTGGGATTTAAACCTATGTTTTTGCCTCCAAAACCAAGACCCTTTCCACTGTCCTATGCCAGGATATCAGGCCAATTACCACATGCCATTTTAATGCCACAAACACAAAAATACCATTTCTAAAATGAGAATGATGAATTACAATTCTTGTTCCTGGGAAAAGTACCAAAAACAACACCCAGGGCAAATGCCATAAGTCTGAGTTGAAAAAGGACAAGGCAGAGACCCTTCATCACCAGCATGAGGCTGCTGCTTTGGAAGGCTCCCAAAGGTAGGAAAAAACAGGACAGGGAAGGGCAGGGAAGATCACTTCAACTTACCCTCTCTTAGCATTCAACTATACTTACTTATTCCTACCAACTAGTGTTAAACTGTTATTTCTGTGCTGCTGAATGACAAGTTCTTTCAGCATTGTAGATTTCATACACTGGGGCAAAGTTCCAGTCACCCCAACTTAGTTAAAGCTCTGTCCAAAACAGTTTCATGGCTCTCCTATATAGATAAGCAGGTAAAATGATTCCTGATTAACCACCATTATCGAGGCACAGCATGCCCCATCTAAAGGTATTTAAATTAAAATGTTGAACAGAACTGAGACCAAGCCAGAGAGCTGTGGCATTCTACTAGAGTGTCCTGTAGGTTGATGCTGATCCGTTACATCATCGATCGGTCGCCATTTTGTTGTTGTTCAGTGGTTCAGGAATGTCTGACTTCATGACCCTGTGGACCAATGCTGTCCAATGGGTCTCCTTGGCAAAGAGCCTGGAATGGTTTGCCATTTTCTTCCCCAGTGTATCAAGGCAAACAGAGGTTAAGTGACTTGCCCAGAGTCGCCCAGCTAGTAAGGCCAGATGTAAACTCAGGTCTTCCTGACTGCAGGCCTAGTGCTGTATCCATTGAGCCACTTAGCTGCCTCACTTCATTGTCCTGCTCGCTCATCTACGAGGATATCATAGGAAACTTCCTAATATACTTTGCTTGGCATCTGGGCAAACCGTGTCTGTGGCATTCACTAAGGAAACGAAGGAAGTCTGGCATGCTTTGTTCTTTCTGGGCCCTGCTGGCTCCTTTGACCTTCCTATATTCATCCACGGTGAGCAGGTTGAGTGACCGCCAACTGTCAGTCAATCGATAAACATTTACTAAGCACTTACTTTGTGCTAGATGTTTTTCTGTCACACTCCTCTATACTGCTTGAGTATTGAGCAGAGGAATTCCATAGAACTTACTGCTTGCTGCCTCTTTAGAAAAGTCAATAAACATTTATTAAATGTCTACTATTTGCCAGGCACTGTGCTAAGTGCTGAGAATACAAAAAAACAAAGTCTCTGTTTTCAAGGAGTTCCCAGTCCAATGGTGGAGAGTACATACATACATACATACATACAACTATGAGCAAACCAGCTATATGCATGATAAATTGGATATAATCAACAGAGGGAAAGTATTAGAGTTAAGGGGGTCAGGAAAGACTTCCTGGAAAATGTGGAATTTAAGCTGAGAACTGAAGGAAGCCAGGAGGTAGAAATGAGAGAGAATTCCAAGTATAAATGACAACCAGTGAAAAATGTCCAAGGAGCATGCCCAAGTTGACAAATACTCCAGAAGTGGAGTGGTCATAGAGCCCATTTTAAATAACAAAACACACAAACAGGAAACATTTATATAGCCCTTGCTGTGTGCCCCATTACTGTGCTGAGTACTTTATAACTATGACCACATTTGATCCTCACAACCACCTGAAGAAGTAGATGCTGTTATTATCCCCATCTTACAGATGAGAAACCTGAGGCAAAGATGAAGTGACTTGTTCAGAGTCATACATCTAGTAAGTGTCTGAGGTTTGGATTTGAACTCAGATCTTCCTGATTCCAAGTCAGGCATTCCATCCATTGGGCCACTTAGCTGCAGACTTTCCATAGGGCAAATCTCCATATATAAACTCACAGAGAAGCTTCCATCCTCAGGTTTATGAAGATGAATCTTGCATTTAGATCGTGTATGATTTATACATATACACACACTCCCACATACACATATACATATATATATCTATATCTATATGTATGTATGAATATGTGCACGTATATGTGTGTGTGTGTGTGTGTGTGTGTATGTGTGTGCGCATGTATACACATTATACACATTACTGGAATTTCACAACAACCTTGTGAGGTAGGTCTTATGGAGATTATTGCCTTCATTTTATAAAGGATGAGGAAGAATTGAGTGGCTTGCCTAGGGTCATGTGGCTAATAATATCACCAGAAAGACTGAAATTCAGGTCTCTTCTATGGGCTCCAAGTCCATCACTTTCCATTAAGCCCCAGTGTCCAGACCATAACCTTAGTGCTATAACCATAAAGCTCTGTATGGGCTTTCAGAAGACTGGCTTCTCTCAAAACAGCTGTGATAGAAAGATTCAGAATAATGGCTCAGCTTGAAGAAGCTCAGAATGAGAAATCTAGTGCATATCATGGAAGGATTTGTGGAGGATGAGAGACCTTAGCTGTACCTTGCAGGCTGAGGATTCCATTACCTTACCACTGAGTTGTTTCCAACTGACTTGACATCTCCTAAAACTGAGAGAGACCATTGGGGTTTTCCACCTTTGGCCTTTTTTTTTCCTCCCATCCCACCATTACAATGGTGCAAATCAGGAGTGTCATACTCAGAACCTAAAGGGTATGTAAGGCCTGAAAAACTCTCAAGAGTCACTAGAACCAGATTAAAATGTAATTGGGAAATGTTTAACAAAATACTAAAATATAACACAACAGAGATGATGATAATTTGTGGTTTTCTAAATCATTATACTGCCAGCAGGGATGTTTTTGTTTTAGTTTGACCCTACCAGTACAAATGGCTTAACTTTTTTTCCTCCTAAACTTGCTCTATTGGACTGGTAAGAGTCTTCTAGAAATGTTTCTTGTGTGAAGATTCCTAAATTTGCTTGTTCACCAAGCTACCTTGGCTGTGCTACAGAGAAAGAAAGAAATATCTCAAATAAAATGGTCCAGTGGAAAGAATGAGGCACTTTTTCTGTCAAACTTGGAGGCAAGGAACCTGAATTCACATCCTGACTTGGCCCTTTACTACCTGTGTGACCTTGAATAAGTTGACTAAGCCTCCCTGGGTCTCGGTTTTCTCATCTTACAGATGAGATTGTTGAACTAAATGATTTCTGAGGTTTCTTTCTGTGCTAGATCTATTATCCCATGATCCTCAGCTACATTGTGGTATGAAAAGAATGCTTGAATTGGAATAAAAAAATCTGGATTCTAGTCTCTGCTCAACTACTATCTTTGTAACCTTGTGCACATCACTTCCCTCTACTCTCCAGCTACTCATTTGGAAAAAGGGATAACTAGTTAAATCATGCAAAAACTCTCCCAGCTATCATTCAATGACTCTAAGAACAGAGGAGTTGTGAATGTATTGTGTCAGATTGACATGACTGCAGATTGTTGAAGAGGAGTAGAAACATCATTGATAGAACCTTTAAAACGACCCAGGATCTAATCAAGAAGAAGGATTTTTCTGTAAGGTCTCCTCTTCCCCTTTTTAATGGCCATGAAAGTTCACAAGAACCCAAGCTGAGATGAAAAATCTTGAGGCAGACCCAAGATTCACTGAGCAAGCCATGACCCAGGCCATTCAAACTTTAAGCAATGTGAGTTTTTTGGCATTCACCAGGAGTTCAGCAGGTGGGAAGATGAGGGGAAGGGAAGTAATAGCTATGAGCAAAGTATTATGATTCATGCTTACAATAACATTCCACACCAATTAAAGCTTCCCTCTGGGTGAACAGACCTTGAAGGCTTTTAGATTGAGCTGCAGATAACCCAAGCTGACAAGCTGGCCAGAAAATACAAGAGTAATATTTTCCCTTGAAGTCTACTGAGAAAATCTTCCCAAGAATTAGAGCATGCTCTTCAGCAATATCAGATTTCTACCTAATTTCTCTTTCTGATAATGTGTTGGTTAAAGGACCAGGGGAAAATTCCAGTTGATAACTGCTAGAATTTACTTCCCCTAATTTGTTGTATTTTCATCCCTCCCTGGGTATTTGAGATCATAGAATAGCTACTATGAATGATAATTGGTATGAGGGCAAATCTCGGAATCTCTAATGTTCTTGAGAGTTCAACTCAAACACCACTTCCTTCATGAAACCTTTCCTGACAACTCTCCAATCCTCCTATATTGCCAGCTCTACCCAGGGTAAAACCTTCTAGAGTCAGCTAAGTCAGATCCAGTTCCCCAAGGGTAAACGGTTCTCTTCATCCAGACAAGAGTTTTTTGTATCTCTGAGGGGAAAACCATCTTTAGCAAGGTTGCTTGACAGGAGGGAGGGAGGGGGGAAGGTTTCCTGGTTATCCCTTTTCCCTGGAGGCATGGTTGAATTAGCCTTTATCAAGAGGAGTCCATATTCATCAGAGATGGTTCATTTTCCTTGAAATCTGATATAATCATATGGTTCAAGACTATGAGACAGGCCTATTGAGTTCTATACTAAACTGTTGACTGAACCTCTCCAGGTTTCAGTTAACTTCTGTGTAAAATGAAGATAATAATATTCTATCTGCCTAAGGAATTGTAGCTGGACCAAATGTTTTCTTGCAATCTCCTTTCTAGGTTCTATGACACCATGAAAGTGAAACACCTAGAAAATCAGGTCTACAATGGAAAGGTGCTTCAAGATAAGAAATGAGTAAGTACTTCAAGTCACAGGAATCCCTATGGTCTCCATGTGTATACCAATGCATTAATGGTGTAGAAGAAAATGGTATTACTTTTTGTGCCCAGATATGCACGCGCAGGACCCACCTTCATGTTTCCTCTTCCATTAGATCCTAGATCCATTAGATCCACTCAGATCCTAGAGGGCAGAGGCTATTTTTGCTTTTCTTTGCATGGCTAGTGCTTAGTACAGGGCCTAGTAAGTAATTACTATCTGTGAGGAATTCAGTCAATCACTGTTATCCCTGAGCTTCTGCCAATTAGCCAAAGTAATTGTACAGTAAGTAGTACTCACAAATAGTAATTGCGTGGTGATTGACTGGCCCTCAGTATTTCCTTCCAATTGACATGATTAAGAGTATTCACACATTTATACCTGAGAGGGATCTCAGAGATCAAAGAATCAGAGTTAGACCCAGAATGGACCTTCAAAGTCATTTATTGCAACCGCATCATTTTACAGATGAGGAAAAAGGCCATTTTGTAGATGAAGACACTGTCTTCTGGCTTGGCTTCACAGGGGTTTCCTTGTAGTTTCCAAAAGCTTCCATTTTGGTCCACAAATTTCATAACAGGCTAACATGTTAACATGGCAGATTAAAATGTCAGTGAGAAGTGTTTAACAAAACAAATAAAAATACAGTACAACATAGATAATGTTAATTTGTGGCTTTCTAAATCATTATACAGCCAACTGGCTATTTGAGTCTGATGCCAATATTGTAGAACTAGACTACAAGGAATTCTAAATGACTTCTCATGATCAAATCTTCTAGTACCATTCATGGAATCATACAATCACAGAATCTCAGAGTTGGAAGGCACATTGGTAGCCTTCTGGTCCAACTCGTACCTTAAAGAGAATTCTCTCTACAACTTATCTAACATGTGGTCAGCTAGCTTTTTCTTACAGATTTCTAATGAAAGACAATTCACTACTCCTCAAAACAGTCCATTTCACTTCAGAATAGCTCTGATTCTTATATCTAGTCTACATTTATAATTAGACTTGATTCCATCCTTGGTCTCATTGGTGTCTACACTTCCAGTCTACATCTAGTAGACCCTTACATCTAGTCTAAATTTACTCTTTTCAAGTTCTACTTCCATGGTTTTGTCTTCTGAGGATTGGAACTACACTTACAGAGTGACAATCTATGATTCTATCCTTTGGCTAATCGGCAGAAGCTCAGGGTTAATGGTGATTGCTTGAATTTCTCACAAAAGACCAAACCTCCTAACAAAGAATGGAATTTGATCATCAAGGGAAGGATACTTTTAAGTTTTGCTCAAGTGTTTTGTCTAAGAACCAGAAAAAATTGGTTTATAG
Organism: Phascolarctos cinereus; assembly: GCF_003287225.1. Lineage (NCBI taxonomy): Eukaryota > Metazoa > Chordata > Mammalia > Diprotodontia > Phascolarctidae > Phascolarctos > Phascolarctos cinereus. The sequence continues at coordinate 68,358,609 of NW_027555736.1, read as the reverse complement.
AGAAATTTCAAGGCTGGTGGAAAAGACCACTGATTTTGGAATAGGAATGCCTGGCTTGAATTCCTGGCTCAAGTCACTTACGTGCTGTGTTCCCCAATCTCCCTCCTGAGCTTTAGTATTGTTGATCATTTCAAACTGGGTATCTAAGTGTCATCTAAAATTTGGCATGTACAAAACAGATCTTATTATCTTTCTTTCTCAAGCCTACATCTCTGTTGAACTTTCTTATTTCTGTGGAAAACACCACCATCCTTCCAGTTCATCAGGTTTGCAACCTCTGTGTTTTCCCTGACTTCTCACCCTCCCTTATTCTAGATATGTGATGAACCACCAAAGCTCACTGGTTATGCTTCTTGTATCTGGCCCTTTCTTCTCAGTCACCCCTTTAGTGTAGGCCCTCATTATTTCTCATCCAGACTATTGCAAAAAACCTGCAAATTGGTATCCCTGCTTAAAGTCTCTCCCCACTCCTGTCCTTCCTCCACACAGCTGCCTAAGCAATTTTCCTTATGTGCCAATTTGTCCTTGTCAGTCCCCCCATTGGCTCTTTATATATTGAAGGGAAAATACAACCTCTAGCTTTTAAAGCCCTTCTCAACTTTGTCCCAACTTATCTTTCCAGTCTCATAATCCCTCTTCTCACCTCGTATGGTGCAGACAAATTAGTTTTTCTTTGTTCACACAGCTCTCCATCTCTTGTCTCTATAACTTTCACTGGCTGTCACCCATACCTAGGAAGCATCCTCCGCTCATTTCTATCTTATAGCAGCCCTCTTGTCTATCAAGACATGACTCATGTACCATTCTCTACATAAATCCTTTCTTGATCCCATATTGCTCACGCTCTCCCTAACTACACTATATCGATTTTTATTCATTACATGTATATTTATTATATACAGATATAATATACATATATTTATTGAGAGACTGTAATTCCCCCTGTTCCTTGAAAGAATATAAGTTTCTTGGAAATAGGAGTTGTTTCAGTTTTTGTCTGTGTCCCTAGAACCTAGCACAGTACCTGGAACATAGTAGGCCCATAATAAATGCTTAGTGATTGACAGGTTGATTGTGTGACTGTGGGCAGGACCCTTAATCTCTCAGAAAATCTCTTTTCCTATCTATAATTTGGGAACAATGACAACAGCACTATTTATTTTTTGAGTTTAATGATAATAACTGATGTTTGCATAATGTTGTAGAGTTGGCCAAATATTTGCATGCCATCTCACTTGAACCTCGGTACAACCCTAAGAATTAGATACTACAAGTATCATCATCATCTCCATTTGGCTTATGAGGAAATGGAGGCTGGTCGTAGACCCAGAGGTGGGATCTGATGAAGGTTTTCCTGACTCTGAGAACAGCGATCTGTCTGTTAAGCCATGCTGTCTCTGGTGGAGAATCAATCACTAACCATTCATTAAAAACTTACTATGTTCCAGACACTGAGGATATCAAAACATTTTTGAATTGGTGGGGGGAGGGCCTGGTTTTCAAGAATCTTGCCTTTATGAGGCAGCTAGGTGGTGCAGTGGATAGAGCACTGGCCCTGAAGTCAGGAGGACCTGAGTTCAAATACAGCCTCAGACCAAACACTTGACACTTACTAGCTGTGTGACCCTGGGCAAGTCACTTAACCCCAATGGCCTAAAAAAAAAATCATCAGAAATAATGTATACACATGTAAATACATGTAAAATATGTATAAAATAAAGACAAATGATAATATATGGAAAGGACCAGAGCAAGTAAGCCCTTTGGGCAAATTCTGTATGGAAAACTTAGGGAAGGATGTGGATAAGAATCATACAGTGATGAGGCACAGAGAAATGACTATCTGCCCTGGTGCTGGAAGTGTAGACACCAATGAGACCATGGATGGAATCAAATCTTATTGGTATCACTGTAGGTCAGGGTGAATGGGTCAGAATCTCTATGTTCTGTTATTTCTTTGGTTTACTTGATAAGATGAGAGCACGGCTTTTGAGGAATGATTGCATTCAAAAGACTCCAAGTCATCCAGGTCAACCAGGAAAAAAATTCTGCATGTTGAAGGTCATGGAAGCAAACATATGGATAATTGCCCTAAAACTTGATTTTCTGTCCAGATGCTCCCATCCAATAGTAAGAATTACATGTGCTCTTTCCATATGTATTGGCTGTTTTCGCAAGTCATTTACAACAACAGGGACTTCTGGACCCTGGTTTTCCCTTCATGGCCACAGCAGACAAGAACAATAACTCACCTTTCTGTGGTACTTTAAGGCTTGGAAAGCACTTTCTGCATCACGACTCGCTGTGGTAGATAGTAAATGTATTATCCTCTTCAAACCTTAAAAATTATAGAAATGTGAGCTGTTGATAAAGCTGTTGTCTCACAGACAAGGAAACTAACACCCAGAGAGGGTTAATTACTTGTCCATGGTCATAAGCTATTAATTATTATCACTCAAATTTGAACTCAGGTCCCCTAATTTCAAGTCTCTTATTCTTCCCACCACCCATGCAAATGTGAATTGTATCTTGGGTACATGTAACAACTTAATTGGGAGGTATTCTAATTACATCATATAGTAAAGGCTACCTATTTCATCTTAGAAACTCGGCATTGGAAGGTCAGCTATTCCAGACTCCCACCCAAGTCAAGAATCCTCTCTTCAACAAATCTGATAGTTGATCTCACCCTGTATCTGGTTGAACACTTCCAAACATGGGATACTCATTACCTATCTTCACAATCCATTCCATTTTTCTACCACCTCTAATAAAATGAAATTCTACTTTATTTGGAGCTGAAATTCTTGCTCTTCTCCCACCCAAATCTCCCCGCCATTAGTTTAAATCTCTTCCCCTCCCCAGAGCTCATGTTCCGCTCTGATTAGCATTCCTGGGAGTTGCTCTGGCCCAGTGAATAAAGAAGCAACCTTATTACATGTAGTTTGTAGATTTACTTTCTCTAAATCAGCTCTTCTTTCATTATCATTTCCCACATTCATCTTGGCCTCCCCCTTTGGTGACACTGGAAACGTTATTAATGCCGGCAATATCTGTCAAGTTTTAATGGGTCTGTTCTGCAAAATGCCACCTGATTTATCAAGCCATGTAAATCTCTTTCTCCCTCCCCTCAAATGCTGGAGTTGTTTTTCTTTAATTATGGAGCCTGCAGCAATTTAAGATTTATACCCTATGTCTGCTACATCCTGGGGATTAGCAACAGGTGGCTTCAGGCAGTTTCTTCTGAGTCCATCACCAGGATCTCCTGGAAATGCAGAAAAATAATTTGTTCTCCCTTTCAGAGAATGCAGATAAAGAAAATTGGGGTAGACTTAGGCCAACCCTCTCCATTTGATGTCTCAAAAAAGAAGTGAGAAAAGACATGTTTTCCTTCTCCCTGACTCCTTCAGGCCAGAGTGAATCATGACTGGATTCTAGCAGCTTGGCAACCTTGCCCGTACAGCTCTGGCAGTATGCCCACTAAACACAGTGAATGCGTGAAAGGTTTGGCAGGACCCCTGAACTCCACTCAGGGAAACTACAGAATAGAAGCTGCCACATGCAGGCAATTTTGAACGCTCCCCTCAGAGGGAAATCAAGTGGGTAAGAGATGGGAAGAATTCAATGCTGATGGAGGGGGAGGCTCTTAGAGAGAGATCAAAAACATCTCAGAATGCGGTAATTCAGCTGTCCTGCAGACTGTTTCTATATTGCTCATCAAGGTGAAATGTTTCTCACTTACTGGTACTCAAGGATTCTCTGAAGACAGAATCCTTCAAGTGAGCTTGAGAGGCTGCAAATGATGCTTTGAAAAACCATAGGCACAAGGCAGTCTCCTAATAATCTATGGCCCCAAATAATTTATGAAAGCAGGTGAGAGAGATGCTAATACTGGCATCACCTACCTCCACATTTATGAGGAAGATGAAATGAGAGGATACTTGCAAAATATTTTGCCAGCCTTTAAACTGCTAGAGTGATGTGAGATGCTGTTGTCATGATTCCAGGAAAATGATACTTTTGTTGTACTACAAGGACACTCACTAGGGAAACTGAGTATCTAAATCCCAATTGTGCTTAATAAAATGTATCAGCCAGGACTTACATGATTTAAAAAGTGTGACCCTGGGCAAGTCAGTTAACCCTATTTTCCCCAGTTTCCCCATCTGTAAAATGAGCTGGAGAAGGAAATGGCAAACCACTCTAGTATCTTTGCCAAGAAAATCCCAAATGGGATCCGGAAGAGTTGGAGACGACTGGAAATAACTAAACAACAGAAATATTTACACATACATCTACAGCATGTTCCAAAAGTCTTAGTGAATTATATAGAATCTATTAAAGGATATATACACATATATACACGTATACATATATGTGTACGTATATATACATATATGTGTATATGTGGAGGGGGTAAGAGGGAGAGACTGAGTGGCATGGTTCATAGAGGTTGGTATTCAGAGTCAAGAAGACCTGGGTTCATGTGCCACTTCTAACACATACAGGTTGTATGTACATGTAACCTTTAATAACATACATATATATATATATATATATATATGTATATATATATACAGATAATAAAATACATATCATTTAATAGTCTATATTATACATTATCCAAAATATAAAACATTTAATAACCCATGTTGCAAATAATATAAAATATATAAACTTAATATCCAACATTACATACTATATAAAATATATACCATTTAACAATTGATATATTATATAAAATATATAATCTTTCATAACATATAAGTGTGTGTATGTATACACATGTGTGTGTATATATATCTATATATATCAATATATATATATATAGATATGTATATATCCTTATATTCTGAAGTGGCTTCTAAATTCCTAAAGATTCAATTCTGTGGACTTCTAGTGTTAACAATATTTATTCTATTTCTTTTAAAATTGATCAACTATGTGTAACATTGTTTAGTGGGAAGAACCTTGGATCCAGAGTCATAATTGTGTTTTAATCCTCGCTTTGTTATTTGAACACAAACCCCTTCATATCTCTGAATCTCAGATTTCTCACCTGTAAACTGGGTATGATAATACATACATTATCTACTATCGGAATCTCCGAGCAGATCAAGTGAGATAATGTCTGTAATGCCCCTTGTTAAATGTAAACCACTTTATGCATGACAGCTATCATTGTTCCTATTATATAAGGTGTGAAATTTCTGATGGAGAGTGAAAATTTTGATATATCACAAGTAAGAAGTAAGAAGACTGAGAGCTACCATCCACAGAGTGCTTTTCAAGTACCATCTCCTTCGAATCTGTGAGATAGTTGCTATACGTATTCTTATGCCCATTTTACAGATGAGGAAGTGAAGCTTAGTGAGGTCAAATGACCTATCAGTAGTCTTACAGCTAGTTAGTGCTGGAGGCTAGATTTGAACTCGGGCATCTCCTGACTCTAAGTCTATCCCACTTTCTGCATGCTGCCCCTCCAAGGGTTTTATGAATTGTTTTCCCCAAAACAACCTTGTGAGGTCAATGATGCAGGGATTATTATCATTTTCTTATGGATAAGTGAAGAGGTGGCTAGGTGGCACAGTGGATAGAGTGCTGGGCCTGGAGTCAGAAAGAATCCTCTTTGTGAGTTCAAATCTGGCCACTAGCTGTGTGACCCTGGGCAAATCAGTTAACCCTGTTTGCCTCAGTTTCCTCACCTATCAAAATGAGCAGAAGAAGGAAATGGCAAACCACTCCTGTATCATTGCCAAGAAAACTCCAAAATGGGGTCACAAAGAGTTGGACACGACTGAAAAAATGATTAAAACAGCAATAAACATAGATATGGGAACTGAGGCTTGGAGATGCTAATGTGCCCCAAATCACACAACTGATTATTAGTAGAGCCATGATGTGAGCCTGGGTTTCCTGACTCCAGTTAGGAGTACATGTAAAATATGATGGAGTATACCATTATACCTTAGAATTGAGAGTACATCAAAAGAGCTCTTATCTTGGAGTCAGGTGGTCTGGGCAGTATTTGCCAGCTTTCTGCCTATGGGCAAGTCATTTGACCTCTGAAATTCATGTTTTTAACTTCTATTTACCTCCATTTCCTCATCTATAAAATGGACACAATAATAGCACCGACCTCCCAGGGTTATTGTGAGGATCCATATGAGATCATCACTATAAAGCACTTAGCATAGCGTCTGTCACCTCATAAGCACTATGTAAATGTTAGCTTTTGTTACTATAGAATGGGGATAGTGGTAACTTAAATATTTTCCTCTCAAAGAAACATGAAGGACAACAATGTGGATCACTGTCTCCCAAAAGTCACTCCCTTCTTCCTGACCTCAGTTTCTTTGTAACATTAAGTAATTGGCTCTTCCATAATTCTCTCATGTCCTATTTCCTTTTTTTCTTCTTTCTCACTTCCCTTCTCATTTCTCCCTTCTTCATTCTCTCTGCCCCACCCCATACATATATATTCTCATTCCATCTATCTCCCAACTTCTTTTTTTAATTCAAACCATATTTAATAAGCCCCATAGTGTTCTGTGCCAGACACTGTGAAAGGATTTAGAGATTCTACATGCATGTTTCCTTGATGTCCCTGTTCTTAATATTGCTTCTTCGTCTGTTAATCCTTTGGACTTTTTACTTTGCAGACAGACTTAGAAGTGAAAGAGATTTTGAGTACTCAATGAATCACATCTTAATATCAAACAGTGGAGAGCGGAGGATTGCTATTTTATCCCAGTGATAAGCATTTTAAACTGCTTTATGAAAAGGGAACAAAACCCAGGTTGTTAATGGGTGTAATTTTATGCCAGCTATTGCCTTGGTTCCTGCTGGTCATTTCTTTTGGTTTCTTTGAACTTTGTAGACATGGACCTTTAATACGGATTTCTGGGGAAGGGTATTACACTTTTTGTTTTGATTTTATTTTCCTAAAACAGATTTTATTTTGACTTAACATACAGACTCCAGTAAGCTCACAATTAAATCCTCTATTGGGTTATTCTAAAGGTAAGGGAGACACTGGGTTCTCCATCGCTAGATGTATTCATGCAAAGGCTGGCTGACCGTTTAAATGGGATCCTATTGAGCTGTAAAGGATACAATAGTAATCCAGAAGAGTCTGACTCTGGGCTCAGGCACATACTATTATGTGACACAGGTCAAGTCACTTATTCTCTTTCAGCCTCAATTTCCTCATCTGTAAAATGGAGAATAATTGCATATGCCTTACGGGTTGTTGAGAGTATCAAATGAGATAAAATATGGAGAGTTCTCAGTAAAACTGAAGCCACTATGTAAATGTGGGCTATTATTGGAGGAAACATTTGTTCAGGTAGGAATGGACTGAACTCTGTCTCTGACTGACATCCCTTCCAACCGTGAAATTCCGGGATACCAGCTGAGACGAGACAGTCTCCAACGTATCTTTCACCTCTAGCATTTGGTGGCTAGATTTCTTAGTTTTCAACTTTTTATGTAGATAGCTGGTATCAGGGAGGAAGAGATGCATGCAGTGTGCAGATTCTCTGACATTAAGATTTGCAGCTGGAAAGTGGAACAATGCACACAGCTGTGCACTCCCGCCCACACAAAGGAGAACAGGGCCAGCTGACCTATGAAGGCAGCATGTATGGTTTAATCAGAAGAATTGTGCAAAATATCTTTCTCAGATACATATCTCATCTGCTCTGAGTGGGTTGCCAGAACCTTGACTCTCTGCACCCTGACTAATTCCATCCCCCAGTGGCTCAGCTCCCTTGGAAATAACACAAATATATAAGACCAAGAGTCATTCCCCATTGAATAAGTAGTCAAAAATATGAACAAATAGTTCTCAAGAGGATAATTGCAAACAATTAGCAACAGTATGAAATCTAGCTCCAAATCATGAATAACAAGAGAAACACATATCAAAACAACTCTGAGGTTTCACCTTATAAGCAATTAAATGGCAATGATGACAAAAGATGGGATTTGGGAATACTAACAGGGCCAAGGAAAGACAGGCATACTAATAACCTTGGGAGAAACCATGAATTGATCTAACCATCCTGGAAAGTGATTTGGGATTAGACTAAAACAAAGACAATGGTGTGCATAACCTTTGACTCAAAGATCCCACAGCTAGATACACAACCCCCAAAACTCTAAGACAGAAAGGTCTCACATACATCAAATAGTCATAGTAGCATGGTAGCGGAAACTGTGTAGATGCCATTGATTAGGTCTGCCTAAACAAATTGAGGTATTTGAGGGAATGGGATATTACTTTGCCATAGTAAATGATGAATATGAAGAATTCAGAGAAGTATGGAAAGACTTATATGAACGAATGCAAAGTGAAATAAGCAGAACCAGGAAAATAATATATTCAGTGATGGCACCAACATAAGTGGAATGAATTTTAAAAAGTAGAAACTGAATTCTTTGAAATTGTAATGACCAAACTTTTCCCAGAGATAACAGATGAAGAGATAAGAAAATGCACCTCCCCAAAGAAAGTGAGAAATTGCATATTTTGCAATATTCATTTGAGGTGTTGGCTAGTTTTGCTAAACTGCTTGCTTTCTCTCTCTCTCTCTCTCTCTCTCTCTCTCTCTCTCTCTCTCTCTCTCTCTCTCTTTCTTTCTCTCTCTCTCTCTCCCTTCCTTCCTTCCTTCCTTCCTTCCTTCCTTCTTTCTTTCTTTCTTTCTTTCTTTCTTTCTTTCTTTCTTTCTTTCTTTCTTTCTTTCTTACAAAGAATGACATGCTGGGTAATAGAGAGGGAAAAATATGATTGGAAATGAAGATTATTTTTAAAAGATATCAATGATTTTTAAAAAGTAAGAAAACAGTACCACTGTGTTTGAAAATTCATTCACAATGTGTCATTGTCCACTTGAGATTTCCCTATGATACATTCAACTTTATATAATAAAACAGATAGTGAATATGAAAAACATTTGCATTTGTAAAGAGTCACGTTAGAAATACTCTTTTTTTTATGCCTTCCTCTCCCCAAGATGCCCGTTGATTGGCTACTTTCCCCAGGATTAGAACATATCAACAATTCTCAAGTACCCTCTTGGAAACTATCTTGCTTGTACCTTCAACACTTAGCACACTGCCTGACACACAGTAGGTGCTTAATAAATGCTTGTCGATTTGACTTGACTTTGCAAACAGTTCTGTGAACTACATGGAAGATGTCTTGAGAAACATAAACACACCATGTTAACTCCTGCCTGCCTTTTCTGAAGGTATACTGGGTAGAGCGAAATATTCAACTACAGAGAGAAATGGGAGGAAACAACACAGACTACCACAATTCAGGCTCTATAAGCCTCTCAAAGCCTTTTCTGCCATTCACTCCTTTGTGCCCTCATATACCACACCAATCCAGTCTGACACAAGAAACATTTATTAAGTTGGTTAATTGTTGTCCTTTGTTCTTGAAAAGAACCAAAATGACATCACTATCTTAGAGTCAACGTGAAGCCTCTCTGACTGGTTGATCAGACCAGTATGAGCTTGGAAGGATCTACCACAGGTTGGGTCCAATTATCCACATGAACATTTGGAGAATTTGTCCATCTTGTGTTTCTTTTGAGCTACTGCAGCTCTGCTTTGCTCATAGAGCACAGTGCCTTCTTGATGCGGGTATGCCTTGCTGGATGTCCTTTGCCAGTGTTTCCCATGTCATAAAATCAATTCCAAAGTTCTTCAGAGAGATCTTGAGAGTCTTTGCATCATTTCTTATCACCAGGTGAGTGCCTACCTTGTGTGATTTCTCCATAAAATAATCTTTCAGGCAAACATATTTTTGGCATTTGAACAATGTGGCCAGCCCATCAGAGCTGTGCTCTTTGCAGTAGAGTTTGAATGCTTGGCAACTAAGTCTAGAAAGGACCTCAGTGTCTCATACCTTGTCTTACCAGGTGATCTTCAAAATCTTCCCAAGGCAATTCAAATGGAAACAATTCAGTTTCTTAGCACAGTACCGGTATGTTGTCCAGGTTTCACAGGCATACAATAAAGTCAGCACAACATCTCTGTAGACCTACAGTTTGGTTGGAAGCCTAATACTTCTTCTCTCCCACATTTTCCTTTACACCCTCCCAAACACTGAGCTAACTCTGGCAATGTCTGCATTAATTTCATCATCTATGTATACATCCTTGGAAAGTGTACTGCCAAGGTACGTGAATTTATCCACAGCGTTCAAAATTTTTTTTTTCCATTTGCTGTAACCAGTGGTTCCACATATAGATGATCTGGTGATGGCTGGTAGAGAACCCATGTTTTCTTGGTGTTGTGTTAGGCCAAACATAGCACAGGCAGCAGAGAATCACAGCTAGGTGGCACAGTGGGTAAAACACTGGGCTTAGAATCAGGAAGACATCTTCATGAATTCAAATCCAGCCTCAGATACTAGGTGTGTGACCCTGGGCAAGTCACTTAACCCTGTTTGCCTCAATTTCCTCATCTTTAAAAGGAGTTGGAGAAGGAAATGGCAAACCACTCCAATATCTCTGCCAAGAAAACCCCAAATGGGGTCATGAAGAATCAGATATGATTGAGATGATTCTGTAAAGGACCTTGTACTTGATAGTAGGGATAGGAATCAGGTGAAGAAGCTAGTGAGTGGACAAGAAAACTTTCTTCTTCCTTGGAGTTACGGAGTAGCCATCACCATCAGGAAGCCAGTGTTCATAAAGAAGAGGCTGGCCTGAGCCTTACCTCACTGTCCAGGTGAGCTACCCTATGGTGGGATGGCAAATGTAGTACAGTGCAAAGAATACTGAGTCTGGAGTTAGAAGACCCGGGTTCACATCCTGCCTCTGATGCTTACTGTAAACTTGTGTGACCTTGAACAAATGGCTTAACTTCCTAGGCCTCAGTGTCCTTTAAATGAGAGAATCAGGGGCATCTAGGTGGCACAGTGGATAGAGCACCGGCCCTGAAGTCAGGAGGACCTGAGTTCAAATCCAGCCTCTAACCAAACACTCGACACTTACTAGCTGTGTGACCCTGGGCAAGTCACTTAACCCCAATTGCCTTAAAAAATAAATGAGAGAATCAGATTAAGTGGCATCAGAGGTCCCCTTCAGTTAGCATTCTACTTTTCACATCATTCAAGATCTAGCATGGTGAAGTAACTAAAGGTTTGAACCTAGAGACAGAAAGACCTGGGATCAAATCCTGCCTTTGAGATTTACAACCTACATGAGCTTGGAGAGATCATTTAATGCCTCTGAGCCACAGTTTCCCCCTCTATAAAGAGATAATAACTATAGGATCTATGTCTTTTGTAAGGCTCAAATAAGACAATGCATGAAGTGCTTTACAAACTGTAAAGTGCTCTCTATACATATCAATTACTATTAATATTACCTAGTTATTGGTACATGTTTATTTGGTTTGTCATATCTATGTGACAAAACCATCTGTAATTAGTGTAAAATTACTTGTTTTATCCATGCCTTTTGATTTCACATCACAGCTATTTCTGAATATTGTTCTCTCCCTTTCCCTCAACCCATTCCCACAGTGAGCTTTCCATCATGCCCCCCCAAAACTAGTAAAGCAGAATAAATCAACACTTATGTCTAATATCATATACAGCATTCCATAACTCCTATTTTTAAAAATAAAAGGAGATAAATTTCCTCCTCTCTTCTTACTACCTGAGAGCTAGGTGGAACAGTGGATAGAGCGTTTTGCTTAGATTCAGGAAGACTTGAATTCAAATTCTTCAACCTCAAACATTTATTAGCTGTATGGCCCTGGGCAAGTAACTTAACCTCTGTCTGCCTCAGTTTCCTTATCTGTAAAATTGGAATAATAATAGCACCTACCTCCCAGGTCTGTTGTGAGGATCAAATGAGATTATATTTGTAAAATGCTTAGCACAGTGCCTGACACATAGTAGGTGCTATATAAATGCTTATTTTCTTCTTCCCTTTCCCACTTCTCTACAACCAAAATAGTGCATTATAATTATACAACATTAAGGTTAATTATATTGTTCTTTTTATTTAAATTATTTTAGTCAATGTTTATATTTTTTTCTTGGATCTGCTTACTTCACTCTGCATCTGTTTATTAAAGTCTTCCCATGTTTCCCAGAATTTCTCATACTTGTCATTTTTATAAAGCAATAATGTTACATTACATTAATATTTCACAATTTTCTCAATCATTCCAATTCAGGGGCATTTATATTTTCTAGTTCTTTGCTACAAAGAATTACAGTGTGTGTGTGTGTGTGTGTGTGTGTGTGTGTGTGTGTGTGTGTTGGGGATGCAAAGGAACAGAGTAAGCTTGTGAACCCAGTTACATGGTGGTCTTTATTTTGGGAAAGGTCAATGGAAGGATTATTTACTCAATACAATGTAAAATTCGTAACACTGAAGGAGATTTCAAAATCACCTAATATATTTCTCTATTATGGTGTTCTCTAGAAGGTCTTATTTAGATAGTAGTCACTAAAAACACTATTATGGGAGAAGCATGAGAAGTCTTGTATGAACAAAGGGAAGTCAGCAGAACCAGGAAAACAACATACACAATGATTACAGCATTGCAAATGAAAAAGAGCAATGATTAAACAATCAAACTAAATGTTTCGAAAGCTTGGCCTGAAAGAAAAAATATCAGAAGGCACCCCCACCCCTCCTCTGCACAAGTAGATGGCTATTGGTGTAGAATATTGCATATACTTTCTGACTAGGTTCATGTACTGGTTAGTTTTGTGGAATGGCATTTTACACACTCTCTTTTTCCTTTTTGAGATATGTGAGAAGAAATAGCTCTCTGATAGGGAGAGATCTGGGAATGAAGGTGATATAACACTAAAACATAGCAATAGGAATTTAAAAAATATATTTTTTAATTTTTCTTTAAAATTTTCTTTATTTTTTGGAGCTTTTCAACAAAAAAGTATTTTTCTCCCTCACTCACTTACCCTATTGGAAAAAAACAAAACCAAAAACTCTTGTAACAAATATTCAGTTTAACAAAACAAATTCTCACATTTATCATGTCCAAATATTTCTGTCCCATTTCTCATCTTCAATTCATCAGGTCTCTGTCAGGAGAACTTGACATTGCCTCTGGTTTGCTTCCTAACAGCCAGCGTCTTTTTAAAAGAAAGCCTGTAGTTACAACACAGAGTTATGTTGTTACTTTCTCTGAAACTTTGGGGTGCTGAGAGATACCTAGAGATCTGAGAGGTTAAATGACTTATCCAGGGCCACAGAACCTCTGAGTGACCTGCTTGAGGCAGAGCATGAACTCAAGTCCAATCAGCAAGCAATTATTAAGTGCTTTTTATGTTCTAAGTACTGTGCTAATCGCTAAGGATAAAGAAAGGAAACAAATAATCTCTGTCATCAGGTAGGTCACATTCTAATGGGGAAATAAAGCGTGTAAGTAACTAGGTACGTGCAAGGTATATATGGTATAGATGGAAAGTATTATAAGAGGGAGGGGAAGGCACCAGCAGCTGGGGCACCATGGAAGGATTGCTGCAGAATATGGGATTTGAACTGAATTTTGAAAGTATAAAGGGCTGGGGTGAGGAGGAGAACAAAAAAATTTTTTTAAGTCCTACTACTGGGCAACTGGATAATTTAGCGGCTTCTGACTGCCTCGCTCAGTGATTGGACAGCCTGACACCTAACTTGATCTTTGTGGCTCTCAACACTGACAAATCTAATTTTATAACCATATGTTCCACTCTGTGCCTCATTATACCTTGTCCACTAATCAGTGTTTTCTAGTAGGGCTCCATCCATTTTAACAAACTGTCCTCCTTGCAACCCTTCCCAAGAGGCTCTGGGAGAACAAGTCACTTCTGCTTTAAAACTTGGGGTCTGATCCAATCTCACCTTTTTTTTTTTCACCTTTAATGAGATCCCTGGGCTCTAGGTTTTTCTCTTTAGAAGGCTTGACCTTGCATACCTGAGCTGCATTTGGCTAGTGCTGTGAATGAACAGGCACTTTGTCTCTTTCCCAAGAGCTCAGCATCAGGGTTTGCATATATGAGAAAGTTCCATCACTTTGGGTGAGAAACTCCCTTATGTGGGAACTCCCACTTAGGACTCGCCTAACGCAAAACCAAAACCAAACAAAACACAAAAACACAAAAACCACAAACAACAACAACAACAACAAAACACACATACCCCAAACCACTATGGAAAGGATTCTAGGTGTGACTGCTTTTAAGGACATTTTTCAGGAATGCTACTAAAACTCATGATGATCAAATGAGAAGTAGGAAGCACTGTTAAACATTTTCAATTGAAATTCCTGTTGAAGAAGGTTGTAATATTGACATACCCTCAATCACTTTCAAATTCATTTTGTAATCCTTGTATTGATTCCTAATTTTTTTCAGATATTTATTTTATTTACTTTCATAAAGTAACCTGATATAAGGAATATAGTTTAAGTTGCTTTCAAAATTTTGTAAGTTTGAAATAAACATCTAATTTGGTTTTATCATAGAATTAACTGAGGCTCATCGAGGTTCAAGAGCTTGCAAAGGGTCATACAGCTGTAACTGTCAGAGAAAGAATTTAAGCATAGGTTTTCCTGGCTTCTAGTCCAGCATCTATTCACTATCACAATGCTTTGTATATAGTAGGTGCTATAATATACGGTCACTGAATTGGACCTTCAGAGCAAAGCCCTGAGACGTAACCAAGAAAACTCACATTAATCTGTGTTAGGACAATCAACAGACTAACACATATGTTTCTGCGGAGCTGCTGTTGTTTGTTAATTGTTTGTTTTTGAAGAGAACCAATGACATCACAGGGTGATGTCTTGACTCATGTAAATCGGATTTCAGTGAGGCAGAGGTGCACAAAGTCATCAGCCTCATTCTCTCTTCCAGGGTCATTGAAGTCCAACAGTAGGACAAAAGTCAAGATGGCCAGCAATGGCCTAGGATGCAGTGGATGACCTTGGAGTCTTTAATGCCTGATCAAGCTCTAAGCCCTCCACAGTGCCTGCTTTAGGCGCTTTCATTGGCTGTTGGAACAAATTGGTTTCATCTGCTCATTCTGCTGAGGAAAATATTCATGTGCTTGGGGTTGACATCCCCCAATTCATTGATGGATTAGGCCTGTTGGTTACCCTCAAACTGGTTTGACTCATCTACCTAGAAAGTTTTATTGAAATGTGATTGCTATGTATGCTACAGCTTCTTGGAGCCACAGGTCAGAGATAGAATTGCTACATCTATGTACTAGTGCTACTTCTGTGTGGAGTACATATAGGAGAAGTATAAGATGTGAACTTTACCCTCAAGAAGTTTATAGTTTGATTAGGGAAACTAATAAAATTAAAGAACAACTACGAGTAGTAAGTGTGATCTACTTGCCCTCTACAATTCTGCTTGGTTTCAATTCTGTGCAACAAGATGCCCTTGCACTTGGCCACCCTGCCTCCAATCTTTCCAGCTTTCTTTTGTGAATCATCTCCCCCATTAGATTGTAAGCTCCCTGAGGGCAGGGACAGTCTTTGGTTTTTCTTATTTGTATTCCCAGTGTTTAGCATGGTACCTGGCACATGGTAGGCATTAATAAATGTTTATTTTCAGTGAATTGAAAGTTTAATGCCTACTACAAATATGACTACAAGTTTCCATATTCCCTGAATTGCTGCCTTTCCCCATTTCCTGGTATGCAATGTTGTATGACCACCATCTTACAAATGAATTTGAGAGAGGTTAACAGATAACATTATCCCCAGTTTACAATGAGGAAATCAGCTCCCAGGGATAAAGTGATTTGGCTGAATCCCCACTGCTAGTAAATGTCTGAGGGAGGATTTAACTCAGGTCTTCTTGAGTCTGCGTCCACTGTTCTATCCACCAGACCACATTGCCTTTCCAATGAAGATCGAGTTAATTACTTCTCAAGTGTTGCTGTCCTGAAATAAACTCAAGCATGGGAACCACTTGCTTGATGTGAGCTGCTCAGATGGACTGAGTAGAAAAGAGTGTGATGGGATAACTTGTCCCACCCTGTGGGGATCTTTTCCTTCTTAAGTGTGTGGCAAAGAGGCTGGGTCACTTCATCAGCTATACCAAATAGCTGGTCCTGTCTCTATCCCTCAGCCCTTTTATTTCCAGGGCATGTGGCCTGGTTGGAAACATGATTTGGCCCTTAGAAGCTTGGCATTTGTTATCCATGATTAGTAATAGTATCCTGACCAATTGTTTGTTTTATAAGGTTCCTTCAACATTGGGGAGGTTCAGGGATGGATTGGTGTTTTTTCATTTTTTCTCCTTGGCCTAATATTTTGTGTTTCCTTTTTTTTTTTTGGGGAAGGGAGCCTGAAGGAACTCTTCCTTGTACCTAGTCTTGTGTCTTGGACCTGGCTCTGACTAGGATTGGGGTGGAGGGGACTTAAAATCAATTTCCCATTTAGCTCACAGGTTCACATTATGGGCAGCCTCAAGCCATGTGACTGACTGTAGCGTCTTCCACAACAGTTTTCAACTCTGCCAATGTCATTCCTTTGGCGATCAGCTTAGTGGCATCTGTGATTGCTTTATGACCTATGGCTAACACATGTTTTCCCAACTGGGGCTGGAATGCATTCTTACTAAAACATGCTAGCATTTCCCCAGCTGAGTGGCTCCATTCTCAAACACCCCATGGGGCATTCTGTTGCCATGGGTTTCCCCTTGCCCATCCCAGTCACCAATATGGGATTGTGCCTGATCAGAGAGTATGAGAAGGCATAAACAGCCCATTAAATCAATCCAGATAGGATGTCAGGCTAGGTGGGGGTACAGATACCAAGGAAGACAGAAATGCAAATGGAAAACTAGAGACTCTAAGAACTCGGGCAGGAAATCAAAGGACAGCCAACTTGAAAAAAAAATGCAACCAGCTGGGCATGGTTTGAATAGAGGGAAAACATAGGAAGAAGAAACAAGAAAAGTAGGCAGGGAGGGAGACCTCCATCCAAGAAGCCAAGATGGAATGGGCCAGAAGCCAGGCTAGACTGGGTTCTTGGGGGCAGGATTTATGGCAAGGATCATAGATCTAGCACTGGGAGGCACCTTAGAGGTCATCTAGCTCATCCTCTTCATGTTATGGATTAGGAAACAAGGCCCAGAGGAGTATAGGAACTTGTTCAAGTTTACCCAATTAGGAAGTAGCAAAGCCAGGATTCAAAGTCAGGTTGTATGACACCAAGTTCAGGGTTCTTTTGCTATAGCACTGCTTCTTTACAAAGGTGAGGGCGTCTCAAGAAATGGGTTTGAATGCGTGAATACCAAGGTCTCTTCAAACTTGGAGATTTTGCAATTGGGTCTAAATTCAATCACTTTAGGAGGACTAATTTACCTTTTCTCTAGGAAAGGGCAGGATTCTGAAGCATTGAAACCTAGGATGATTAAGTTCCATTTAGAAAGGTGAAGGCGTAAGCAGTGGAAAAGGAATATGAGAGCATGGTCAGTCCCTGAGCAGAGTTGCTATGGTTTTCCTCTGAATTATAAAATTTCTGAGCTCTAAGGGACTATAAGGATCTTCTAATCCAATGATTTCCTCCTCCAACAATTTTTTACAGATAAGGAAACGGAGGACCAAAAACTCAAATTCTTATGGACGTGAAGGTCAAAAACTAAAAATAAATAAATTAATTAAAAAACACAAAGCAAAAATAAACTCTCTCTCTCTCTCTCTCTCTCTCTCTCTCTCTCTCTATATATATATATATATATATATATATATATATACATATATATATATACATACATATGTATATATATATACATATATACATACATATGTATATATATACATATATATATACATACACACATATGTATAGATAGATAGATAGATGATAGATAGATAGATAGATAGATAGATAGATAGATAGATAGATAGATATAGAAACTGAGGACCAGAGAAGAGGACTGTTCAAGGCCAAATAGTGAGTAAGTAGTAGATCAGACAATTTCTTATCTCTTCCTTCTCCCTCATCTCCTATATTCAGTTAGTTACTGAGTCATATTGATCCTTGGGCAGTAGTTATTAGTGAAGTCAGGAAGGCATCTTCCTGAGTTTGAATCTGTCCTCAGACATTTACTAGTTATGTGTCCCTAGGCATGTCACTTAAGCCTGTTTTCCTCAGTTTCCTCATCTTTAAAATGAGCTGGAGAATGAAACGGCAAACTGCTCCAGTATCTCTACCAAGAAAACACCAAATGGGGTCACAAAGAGTCAGACATGACTAAACAACAACAACAATGTTGATCATCACAATGTCCACAATGTCTCCTCCATCCATCTTCTCTGCGTTCTCTACTCACATGGCTGTTGTTCTAGTTCAGGTCCTCATCACTTCTGCTCTGAATTTTTGCAGTAGCCTCCTAATTGGTCTCTGCTACCAGTTTCTCCCTTCCCTACTATGTCCATAACACAGCTGCCAAAATAAACTTAGATGGTCAACCCAGCTCTTTTCGTTCTGAAATTTTGGCATCCTGTTGGCCCAGCAGGATATATATTGCAATTGGAGTTCATAATCTCCTACCAGAAGAGGAGGAAACAATACAGACCACCATCCTGCCTCTTGGGCCACAGAGGGGAAAAGCCCCGGGTCCCTGGTGTGATTGGTTTGATGCCCAGCTGCCCTTGGAAATTTGTTTTTGACTATGACTGCAGCTGCAATCCTGACTGTGGGTGGCCAGGAAGAGACTCTCAATGTGCTGGGAAAATGTCTTGGGTTATTTGAGAGGCGCCAAGCAGTGCAATGGCCAACCTGCCAAAGCAATGAAGACTTGCTGCCCTCCTTCCTGCTCTGGCATCCATACTCCCAAAGGGAATACAGAGGCCTAGGAAGGAATAGTGTATGTGTTGCAGGGTAGGGTTGGAGCAAGCAGGGGAAAAGAGTAAGTAGTTGGGAGAGAAAGGTGGGCTTCTTGGCTGCACATATCTTTAGAAGGAAATTCAGTGTGGGACGACAGTGTGACGGCTGTTGAACATTTAAGAGGATTCGACTTTCTCAATTTCATCAAGTATCTAACTGCTTATAGTTTGGAGTCAAATCTGCCAACAATAGCAAACAAATCAAGAAATAATTCCCAACTTTGTGCCAGAGTCAAGAAAATAACCAAAGTCACAGTCGTGGACAATGATAGGTCAAAGAACTCCCAAGAAATGAAAGACAGCAGCCCTTACTCAACATCTGTCAGCAGTTGAGTGGAACTAATACGCCGCCTACACTGGGACTTTCAGGAGCTTGGAAGAGAACAGAGCACTCTGACTCTCATTATGCATCAATCCTGAGGAAGAAAGAAGGAATGTAATCCTCATTCTCTTCAATCCAGGGACACTGAAATACATGTGCATATTATGTGGTGTATATAACATATAATGATAGCTATCTATATATCCAGTGTTACTATATGGCATGTATAGATGTATATAATAGTGTTACTGGTTTGAAGAGCATGAGGGCAACATATATATATATATATATACACACACACACACATACATACACACACGCATATATATGCATATTTATGAAAATATACATTAAAATATACGTGTGTGTGTGTGTGTGTATCTCCTGGCATTTTCTTTAGCTGTCCCCCGTGCCTGGAATGCTTTCCTTCCTCAGTTCTGACTACTGACTTCCCAATACCACCTTTTACAGATAGCCTTCCCCCAGCCCTTATTAATTCCAATGCCTTCCCTCTGTTCTTTCCTAATTTATCGTATTGAGAGCTTGCTTTGTATATATTTATTTGCATGTTTTTTCCCCTATTAGATTGTAAGCTCCTTGAGGATAGGGGCTGTATTTTGCCTCTTTTTGTATCCCCTTGTACTTAGTACAGTTCCTGGCACATAGTAGGTGCTTAATAAATATTGATTGATTGACCTACATGTACATGTTCCCCAAGGATAACCCGTACCTACTTTCACAAATGCTCGCACATTATAGTATCAATAAGCCCAAACGGATATGTGAGATTGGATCTCGTACATAGTTATCGAGGTATTTTGGCATGCAGGAATGCAGGATAGAGTGATGGGCTCAAAGTCAGAAAGGTCTGGGTTCAAGTCAGACACATATTGTCTGTGTGACCCTGAAAAAGTCATTTGACCTTTCATGGCTCTAGGAAATTATCTAACTCTGTAAGTTGTAGAGAAAGGGCTAAATTGCATTGGTAGAAGGTTTCTCACCTGGGAGTTCCTTATGTCAATTGTAACTAGGCACTCAAAGGCCTGAATAAGACTCTCCTCATTGGTGGGGACTGATAACTCAAAGTTCCCTGTATGTGTTAGAGGTAGAGTTATTGAGAGATTGAGAGAGGAGAGATGGTGGTTTTCTGGCTTCCAGATTCCAGAGAAAACAAATGCATTTCCAGATTCTCTTTTAAGTAGTGTTCCCTGAAGGGATAAAAAGGATCTGGAAAGAAGCCAACATATAGAAGAGGCAGCATCTTAGTCATCACATTCCTTTCCCCAACTTACTACACTACAGACTTCAGGAATTTCCCCTTGGATGGTCTCCCTCCCTTCTCTCTCTCTCTCTCTCTCTCTCTCTCTCTCTCTCTCTCTCTCTCTTCTCTCTCTCTCTCATATCTCACTCTCAGGTAGAGAAAAATTCCCATTTGCTTTGTGTATTGTCTGGTATATTCTCATCTGTATACCTCCTCTGTTTCTGTTCACTGTTGGCTTGAATAAATGGATCCATTTGTTGTTTGCAACATGTAATCTTTGTGTAACTGGCATTTGATGGGAAAGGAGTCAAGCCTTGAATATATAGCTTGGGACACTTCTTGCCACATTAAAGGATAGCAATCAGGAGTACAGCTTAAACCTAAAAATTATTTTTCCTGGACTCATCCTTTTTAGGGGTTAGGTATAAATCTATATAAATCTATCCCACTATCCTTTCTCTGAAGAGAGAACCACCAATCTCTTGCTCTTCTCCTGGCAGGAATTGAAGTGTGGCTTGGAAAAGGGTTAATAAAAGACTCTTGAGATGTCTATTCATGCTTTCCTGTGACTACTACATTGTTATGGCTGTTGTCCTTCATTCTTGAAGAGCATCAAAATGACTTCACTATATTGGGATCAAGGTATAGTGTGTCCAATTGTGGCTGATCAGATCAAAATGAGCTTGGAAGGTTCTACCACGGGTTAGGCACAAATAGTCCATGTGAACATGTGGAGTGGAGACATCTCTAAGTTTGCTCACCTCATGTTTCTTCTGAGCTACTGCAATTCTGCTTTGCTCACAGAGCATAGCACTTTCTTTGATTCAGGCACGCCATGCTGAGCAGTCTTGTACCAATGCCTCCATGCCTCAGAATCAATTCCAGAGTTCTTTAGGAGACCTTGAGAATGTCCTTGTATAGCTTCTTCTGACCTCTATGTGAGTTCTGCCTTGCCTGAGTTCTCCATAAAATATTCTTTTAGGTAAATGTATGTTTGGCATTCAAGCAACATGGCTAGTCTTTCAGAATTGTACTCTCTGCAGTAAAGTTTGAATGCTTGGCAGTTCCGCTCAAGAAAGGACCTCAGTGTCAGGTACTTTATCTTGCCAGGTGATCTTCAGAAACTTCCCAAGACAATGGAAGTGATTCAGTTTCCTGGCATGGTGCTGGTATACTGTCCGGGTTTCTCAGGCATACAACGATGAGGTCAGTGTAGTGGCTCTGTAGACCTTCAGTTTGGTAGGAAGCCCAATACCTCTTCTTTCCCACACTTTCCTTCAGAGCCTCTCAAAAACTGAGCTAGCTCTGGCAATGCATGAGTCAACATCATCATCTATGTATACATCCTTGGAAAGTATACTACCAAGGGAAGTGGTTCAAAATTTCTCCATTTGACTCCATTGCTAAAGGACTTTATGATCTATGAAACAATTTATATCCATTCTTTCATTTAGTCTTTGTGATTGCCATACAAATCAGGAAGTATAAATGCTATTCTTCCCATTTCACAGGGAGGAAGCTGAGCACCAAAGAGTTTATAAGCCTTTTCCAAAGTCATACCACTGATAAGTGCTTGAGTCACAATTCAAGCAAGAACCTGAATGTAAATTCCCTTTCCATTATATGGATCCCCAATTTTCAAGGATCTTGAATACAAGAAAATACACAACTAAAAGTCTACTGAACTATCGAATCTTTTCTTTTTTTTAAGTTTCAGTAGGCACTTCAGAATTTTACAGTGTCCTAGGTTCATCGTTACAATCAGAATCAGCCTCAACAAAATTATGTAGTTTATCTTCAAGCCTTTTGGTTCTTCCCAGGTTCCTCTTGTCCCTATGACCAGAATCCAGAATCTCGGGCCTCTTATTCTGTTTCTTGGCTTTCCAAAGCTATTCCTCCTGGCATCACGTCCATGTTTCCTCCCCATGAAATCCCTCAAACTCCAAGATGAATTGCTGTTCCCCACGTACCATCCCACCTCCCACCTCTGGACCTCTGCACTGGCTGTCCCCCATGACTGGAATGCCCTCCCTCCTCACCTCCTCTTGGAACTTTGTATTTCCTTTATGATTCATCTCAAACGAAACCTCTGGCAGAAAGCCTTTCCTGGTCCCCTTAGTGCTAGCTCTTCCTTTTGAGCTTACCTCCCCTTTACACTGAGTGTAACTTGTTTGAATGCAGTCATTTGTTGGTGTTCTTATTGGAATATAAATCAGAGGGCTGGATCTCTGTTTTTGCCTCTCTTTGTATTCTCAACACTTAGCACTGTGCCTGGAACATAATAAGTATGTAATAATTGCGTATTGGCTGAGAACTTCCCTGAATCTCAACTTCTTTTTCTGTGAAATAGGAATTACAGGAATACTGGTACTACCTACCTCATATGATTTCCATTAGGAAAGTGCTTTGTAAGCCAAAGCATCTATGTGAACATAAGTTATATTTTAAACTCCTGGATGAGAGTGTAGCCAGACTACTCCTTCATCCAGCCTAGCCTCCAGTCAAAATCTTACAATGAGTCCGTGCATAGAAGAAGCCTCCTACATAACATCCTCCATCAAGGCTCATCTGGCCTCTCTTTGAAGACCCCCACTGAAGGGAGCTCCCTTCTCCCAGAGCTGGTCTCGTTCTACATTTTCTTTTGCTTAGTGTGTAAGAGCAGCTCCAGCCCCTGAAGGAGGAGGGAGTGGCCCAGACTAGGGGACTTAGGGCATGTGAGATGTGAGATCCTTATTGATCTCCCCCTTAAAATGAAGTTCAAAGTCACTAGAGAGGAAGTGAGAGTTAAGAGTCTACTCCAGGCTTGTAACTGATTAATTGGAGAAATAGCTCTTGCCTGGGAAAATTTAAAGGCAGGTGATTCAAGGGCACTTAATGCTCAGAAGGAGTAGAAGAAAGGTGCTAATGAAGAAGCATGTGGGACTTATTTGGATTCTTTCCCATGAATAGGAACTGAAACCTACAAATTGCCCAGAAGCCATGAATATGACCTGGGCAGCTCACAGGTAGGAGAAACATTCCAAAATGAGCCAGCATCTATAGCAGGAACTGAAAGGAGTTTCTCATAAGAGTAACTCACACTTATATGCCACTTCGAGGTTTACAGAGAACTTTCTAGAGTAGTTAGCACAAGGATTACTGTCCCCTTTTAAACAGAGGATAAAGTTCAAGAAAGAAGTTAGAGGAAGAAGTTAGAGGTAGAAGAAGTTAGAGAAGTGATTTGCTTAAGGCCAGAAGCTGCTTTGGGGTCTGAGCTTGAGTATGAACCAAAGTGCTTAGACTTTAAATCCATTGGACTGTACACCACACAACTTCTCAAGCTAGCAATTCTTGGCACCCATTTTTTTTTTCATTTGAAGGCTTTTTGTTTATTTATTTTTTTGAAAGTACTTGTAATTTCACTGATGAAAGGAACTCCCAGTGAGGAAACTCACTCTACTAATGCTGATAAGCAGCTTCTTTTTGATTTATAGTATTAGACAGTGGCCCAGGATATTGGGAAACTATACAGCCAGAATACATCAGAGACTGGACTTGAACCCAGCTCTTCCAGAAACTGAGGTTAGAGCTCCATCCACTATGCCAGGCAGAATCTCTGTTTCTTTTCATACTTAATCTATAGTCTGTATTTTGTGATATGTATGTGTGTAGTTGACATTCATCTAAGTGAGCATTTTAATAAAATAGTAATATATAGTGATAAAATTGAATTTGAAAGACTATATGGTATCTTAGAAAGCCTGCTGGGCTTGGAGTCAAGCAAAATCTGGCTTCAAATCCCATCCCTGATGGGGAACAACCTGGTGACCTAACAGATGGGGAAAATGTAGAGAAAGGGTTTTTGTAAATTGTAAAGTACAACAAAAATACCAGCTATTGTTTTTTCATAAAAAGTACCAGTGAGGAGTATTTAGTGTAATCTCCCTGACTTTCTAAATTTTCTGTGCCCGAGGACAATCCAATCCACAAACCTCTGATATTTTACCAAGACCAAGACACTGCTAAGCACCTGGTGACTTCGACCAGAAGTGATGGTGGTGTGCTGGGAGAAATTCAGCCCTTTCTTTGGGAATCACCCTAAAATCTGAACTCATCATATGTGATGGCAGAAGCACATTACCTGGGCCTTATGCAATCTAGTTTCAATTCCTCTAGTTAGATTTCAAGGTCTACTTCAATCTGGGTCTGCCTATTCTTCCCTGTCAACCTAATATCTCTTCCTGCTTGTCCCCTGAATTATAACCCTTACCTCCAGTCAGTCTCTTGAATGTCCCTTGCTCATACTGTGGTTATTCCTGCCTCTGTGGTTTTACTCCCATTATTCACCCAAACCAGGATGCCACCACTACCACCTCAAACCCTGCTTGTCCAAATCTTGTTCTCTTTCCGGGCCTGGCTCAAGTGGAACCTCCTCTGTAAAGCCCCCTCTAATAAACACTTCTGATTTCCTCATGACCTCCTTCTTCTCCAGCCTCCTATTGCCCTATTACATTGGCCATCTGTTAGAGGTCAGAGAAGAAGTAGTCGGAACTTTTGGAAGTGGCTTCACAGAGAGGGAGACTTTGAGAACTGAATGGCTACTCTACAGTGATAATTGCAGTTTTTCATGTATTTGTCTAATAGACTCTCAACACTTAAAAGGGTCTATGATCTCATGTTTTCAGGAGTTTCCCTCAATGACGCAGACCACAACATATTCATGCTTGCCCGTCCTGTGTGACCCTCTTCCACGTCTTCCCAAAAGCTCTTCGCAATGGGTCCATCCAATGTGCTGGAAGCCTTCCTTGGCTTCTTCTAACATTGTAAAGGTACCAGTGGAACATTATGGCTGTGCACTCATCGCTCTTGATCCTTGCCACAGGACATGCCTGTCTTCTTTTCCTATTATATACTTTTTCAACAATGTCCTTACTCCTGTTTTAATTTGAAATTCCTCATTGATTATGCACTTCAGCCTGCTCACACCCACCATGGGTATCTCCACTGGTCTCTGTGAAATGTTTATTTTTAGTCTTTCAGAGGCAGTAGTGTCTCATGACTGGATGCCATATAGCAATACTGGTAAAATGTTAGCTTTGAAAACATGGGCTTTTGTTTTCATGGGAAACTTGGGGTTGGTAAAGGAGCTGTACAATTTCCCAGAAATGATTCAGACCTGTCTTCTCCTACTTCTCGACTCTGGGCCCAACTTGGCCATCTGTAATGTCTGTCCTAGATACATGTACCATTGGGCAACCCTTTAAGAACAAAATTCATGCCAGCAAGGCCTTAGCACTTGGTAGTTGCTCAATAAAGAGCAAACTAGGTTACTGTGGGGGTACGTTAAGCCACGATACAAGAATGATTCATCGTGGCTGTGTCCAGCTTGACCAACCCCATGCCTGTAATCCTGCACTGTTTCTACATAGCACTGCGTGGCTATTTGCATTGCAATTAAGCTGATCAGAAGAGAATTCTAGAATTCCAGAGCTTAAAGAGAGCTCTGAGATCATCTACTTCAACCCACATCTGAACAGGAACCTCCTTCACAGCATCCCCCACAGGGGTCATCTACTCTCTGCTTAAAAACATCTAGTGAAGGAAGCTAACAAAGTCCTGAGAAAGGTTATCCCACTTTGGGATTTCTCTAATTGTTAGAAGTGTTTAACCTCCTTATGTTGAGCCTGCATCTTCCTGAATCTGCTTCTCTGCTTTGTACCCCCTATGACTAGTTCTGCCTTCTAGATCTAATCCTTCTTCCATATGATAAGCTGCTTCAACACTTGAAGATAGATTTTTATCCCTCCTCTAAGCCTCTTGTTCTTTCCCTTTATGCTTAAGATTCTCCTCAGGATGATCAAAATTGACCTCTCTCTAACTTACAAACAGTGTGTTTCTAGCTAGAAGGTCACCTGAAACCACCTTATTATTATTATTTTTTTAGGCAATTGGAGTTAAGTGACTTGCCCAGGATCACACAGCTAGTAAGTGTCAAGTGTTTGGTCTGAGGCCAGATTTGAGCTCAGGTCCTCCTGACTTCAGGGCCAGTGCTCTATCTACTGTGCCACCTAGCTGCCACTAAACCACTTTATTTTAAGATGGGAAACAGTGACCTAGGGATATTAAGTAACCTGCCCAAAGGTCACACAGGTATTAGAGAAAAAGGGCAAGCTAAGTTGGTCCAAAGATCTCCTCTGAGGGCTGAATGATTAGATATTTTAACCATCTTCACATTAATCTGATCATGTAGGGATCTCTTCTCCCCCTCTGCTAAGTAAAGAATCTCCCTGTTTGTTTTCCACAGAGAAGTGATGATCTGTGGAGCCTAGAAATGGGTGGTGATGGTAGGAATGATTAGTAATGTGGCTGAATGTGGGCAAGGACAATACAAAATTATTTTTGCTATGTCTTTTGGAATCTATTTGTGCACTGCGTTAATATTTCAGTAGTGATTCCTTCTTTACCAGATGTTCTCTCCTTTGGGTGAATCATTCCATTAGTCAGTCAGATAAAATTCACACTGGCTTTGCCTGTCTGTGAGAAACCCATTCCCCTGCCTCCACCTCTTTAATAAGAAATGTGAGGCTGTGAGACAGGCAGGACTAGAGGGAAAAAAATAATTGAGGAAAAGGGATAAATTGAGTTAGATATCCTTCTAACCCTGTCCTTTTCTTACCTTTGCTTCTGTTTCTCACACTTAGTGCTCTATCTCCTATCTCTTGCACTGGCCATTCTACACACCTGGATTGTACTCCCTTCTCCACTTGTGTTTCAGAGAATTTATTACTTCTTTGAAGTACCGCCTTTCATAAAACATCTTTCCTACTTTCTCATCTAAGGGTCTTAAGTTCTTGGTCTTAGCTCTGGGTTCTTCCTCACCATTTTAAAGTTGTCAATGAGCCAAACACTTCTTCTCTGCTAGCTCCAATCAGTGCCCACCCGGCACTCGCACTCCTGGACATCCAGGAGCTCCTCCTAGGCCATGGCACAAACTGTTCTAGCTGCCTTTGGTCCTGGTGCTTCCATTTCCCACTCACTCTTGTCCCCAGCTGGCTTTTAGGCTTCTAGAAGTGCACACTTACCTGCATAGAGGGCATCTTCTCTGCTGTCTTTGGGTTTTGTTCTAGCTTGTTTTGATTTCGCCTCTGTGTACAGAAATCTTAGAATCTGAATGTAGAAATGCATCCTTGGCAGATTCGGCAGGGGGAGCTGTTTTACCAGATGACTGTGGAAATACATATATCTTCAGGAGATGTATAAGATCTTGTGTATTAGCCCCCTTTTTTTTCCGCTGTGGTTAAACTGAAATTTAGTAAAAGCTCAGGCTTACTATTTTTTCTTCATTAATCTATGTGCTCATAATGCCGCAGTATCTGAACTTAATGCTGGAGTTTGGGATGCACAGAATCAGTGCACATTGTACCACCCAGCATAGCTTAAAGTTAACATGACTTCTGATAAAGGTAACAGTCCAAAACTCTTTTGTGCAAATGAGGCATAGTCTACCATGAAGAATCAAAGCAGTAACCCTTCTTGTAAGCCTATAAATATCCAACAAGACTACATAGGCTGTGTATATGTATTTGAAGGGCAGGTCATTTAACTTTTTATCTAAAAGACATTTAGATTTTTAAAAAATGTTGCAGAAAATGCTGAAGTAGGTACTAGGAGGTAAATGAAGAATCTGAACTCAGGTCTTTTTGATTCTTTCTCCTATTCGTGGATATCTCTCATGGAGTGTTAGACTTAAAAGAAACCTAAGAAATTATCCAGGTCTAGTTCCTCCATTCTTCCTCTTTGATAGAGTTAGATACTCTGTCTTTCCAGCTGTTTGATCTGCTTCCGTGGCTGTATGGAGGGGCAAGGATGAAGAAATGCCTGGCTTAGCTTGTCCAGTGCTGTCTTAATGAGCTACCAAGCAGTGTCTCCTCACCCACCATTCTGTCTCTTTTGCTCCCTTCACTTTAGGTCCTGCTGTCATAGACTTATATATTGGCTACTAAATTCTAGGCAATGCAATGAGCAACCATGATTCCAGAGAACTCATGATGAAGCGTGCTATTTCCTGACAGACAGGTGATAAACTCAGGAAATAGAGGAGCCATATTTTTCCCCATAAGCCCAATTTGAAGTTTTATTTTTCTTGGCCATTTGTATTTGTTTAAAGGACTTTCTTTTCTTTTCTTTTTTAATGGAGAATAGAAAGGAGAAAAAATAATTTTTATCAAATAAAAAATGACATTTAAATTTTATATATATACATACATACACACACAGCACACACACACATATATATTTGAAATGATCTATGCTGAACAGGGCACTCAGGCAGCTCCTTGTACTGACTTCATTTATGGGACAAATACAGAAAATAGCTCCAGCTAAACATAATTTTCAATAATAGTAGGGAGAAGGGGAGGAAGAAACCAAAGTGAGAGTTTGATTTCTAGCCTGACCCTGTACATTGCTTTCATGTGGTTTGGGTTCATTTTGCTTGGTTTCACTGGCTCTTAAAAAAATAGAAAGAAATGGAAGTGGGGATGGGATGGGGGTGGGGGTGGGAGGGAGGAACCTCTAACTTTCTAGGACAAGATGAAAGACAAGCTTGCCCCATAAAGGCTTTCGGATGATTTTTAGGACTTATGTATATTACATTTGATTGCCTATAGCTGCTTGGAGAGAGGCCCTTTTTCTTAGCCTGACACAAATAGACCAATTTTTCCCCAGTATAGAGGAAGAGGACTGAGGCATCCTTTTGTACCCTAATGTGTGTGTGTGTGGGGGGGAGTCAATAAGACCTGGTAAGAATTTCCCTCTCATTATTTGATAGACATCTGGTCTGAGAGGTTCTGGTTACCAGAAGGTCTATGATTAGGGCTTGAAGTCAGTGAGTCAGTCAATAAACGTTTATTGTTTACTATGTCCCAGGCTCTGTGCTAAGTGCTGGGGATACCAAAAAAAAAAAAAAAGGCAAAACAGGTCCTACCCTCTAGGAACCCATATTATAACTGGGGAGACAACATGCAAACAATCTTGTATATACAAGATTTATACAGGGCAAATGGGAGATAATCTCAGATGGAAACACTGGGGACAGTGAGGAGAAAAAAAGGATCTTGCAAAGGCAATGTTTAAGCTGATTTCTGAAGGCATCCATGGAGGCCAGGAGGCAGAGGTAAGGAGGGAGAGCATTCCAGGAATGGAGGACAGCCAATGAAAAGGAACTGAGTCAGGAGATGGAGTGTCATGTTTGAAGATCAAGGAGGCCAGAGTCACAGGATCAGAGTATGTGAAAGACAGTTGAGTGTAAGAAGACTGGAGAGGTAGGAAAGGGCTAGGTTATGAAGGGCTTTAAAAATAAAGCAGAAGATTTTATATTTGTTCTTGGAGCAAAATGGTCAGACCTGCACTTTAGGAAGATCAGTTTGAAAGCTGAACAGAGGGTGGACTGGGATGGGGAGAAACTTGAAGCAGAGAGACCAATAAAAAGACCATTGTAACAGTACAGGCATGAAGTGATGAGTGCCCATACAAGGTTGTGGCCGTGTCAGGGGAGAGAAGAGGGAGAATAGGAGAGGTGTTATGAAGGTAGAAATGACAGGACTTAGCAACAGATTGGATATGGAATTGAGAGATATAATATTGAGGATGTCACTTAGATTGTGCCCTCAACCATAATGGGGAAATCAGGAAGAGGAGAATTTTGGGGGAAAGATAATGAATTCTGTTTTGGAAATGTTAAACTTTAGATGTTTATGGGATATCTAGTTTGAAATGTCTAATAGGCAGTTGGAGATGTGAGACGATGTCATGAGAGAGGTTGGGGCTGGGTAAATAGATCTGAGAATCATCTACATAAAAATAAATGAATCCATGGGAACTGCTAATATCACCAAGAGAAATAGTGTAGATGGAGAAGAGAAGAGGACTCAGGACAGAGCTTTGGGGGACATGCAGAGTGTGGAGTGGGGACACCAGTAGAGGATGTGACATGAATGAAGATTCAACAAAGGAGACTGAGAAGGAAGGAGCTGCTAGAGTTATGGAAGGAGAATTATGAGAAAAGAGTCATGAAAATCTAAATAGAAAAGTATGTTAAGGAGAAGAGGGTGATTAACAGCACCAAAGCCTTCATAGAGGTCAAGATCGTGTGGATTGAGGAAAAAAAAACTACTAGGTTGGGCAATTAAGAAATCATTGATAGCTTTGAAGAGACTGGTTCCAGTTATTTGTTGAGGTCAGAAACCAGATTGTAGAGAGTTTAGCAGAGAGTAAGAGAAGTGAAGGTATTAATTGCAGACATCGTTATTAATGAATTTAGCCATAAAAGTGTGGAGAAATATAGAATAATAACTAGTGGGGACAGTTGGATCAAGTGAGGGTCTTTTTAAGGATAAGGGAGAAATGGGCCCATTGGTAGGATATAGAGGAGCTATCAGTAGTCTGAGAGAGTTTGAAGATAATGGGATGAGGGGTGATAGTAGTGGGGACAATCAGCTAAAGAAAATTAGTTAGGATGGGATAATAAGTGGATGTAGAGAGGTTTGCCCTGGCAAGGGGAAGGGCCCCGACTTTGTGTGTGACGGGGATGGAGGAAGAAAGTAGAGGAAGACATCTGAGTGAAATGGTATAAGGAGGGGAAAAAAGGGAAATCTCAGGGAACAACTTCAATGTTTCCACATTTAAGACCCTACCATCCTGGTTTTCTGAACCAAAAGTAACATAGGGGATAAGTTAGTGCAGTTTTTGAAACACAGTTGGTCCCCTACCATGTATGAGCAGCAGCTGTGCTCAGAGTTGCCCTTGTCTTCTGCATTCCCAGGGAAACAAAGCCACCTTGAAGGATATGGATGGCTCAAGGTGGAGAATGACTGGGTAGAACCAGGCAATTACTGACTGTGACATTTGTACTGTGGGTGCCTCCTAACTTGTTTCATGTTTCATATCCGAAAGTCTATACTTCTAAGTACTTGAAGGCAACATGTATATACTAGCTAATAACAGACAATGTCATCTCAACTATTTATCTCTCTCTCTTCTTTTCCCCTACCTGCAGTGCCTAACACAAGGATCTCTGCACCATGGAGGTATATAATAAATATAGAATGGAAGTGTGGAAAGTTCTTGTCTGGAACCAGCTCCCCATGTCACCCCAATAACCACA
The DNA here is from genome assembly GCF_003287225.1 of Phascolarctos cinereus. Classification (NCBI taxonomy): domain Eukaryota; kingdom Metazoa; phylum Chordata; class Mammalia; order Diprotodontia; family Phascolarctidae; genus Phascolarctos; species Phascolarctos cinereus. Next base: position 68,326,990 of record NW_027555736.1, on the reverse strand, counting down.
TCAAACCATGCTGATGTAGAGTAACTCCCTCCCCACCCCACTTTCCTACTCTCCTTTATGTGATTTCTCCCTACATAAAAGCATAAGGTTCTTGAGGTTGGGGCATTCCTGATTGCATATATCTAAATCCCTAACACTTAGCACAGGGACCAGCACAGAATAAGCTCTTAATAAATGTTCTTTCCATTTGTGCATGAAAACTCACAGAATTATGGGTCCTCTGTGATTTTATGACACTGGAATGGGCAGAGCTACCATATTGATTCTAAAGCATTCTAAAACTGCTTACTTCTGTCTGCACTCTATAGCTTCCCAATGGAATGACCTACCCCTGCAATTCCCATATGTCTCTATCATGATTTTAACCGCTCAGACAGACTTCAATTTCCACTTTTCTCTTGGGTGTATCCTATTTAGCTTTGTCATCTCTTTTAGGTATCATATTCATGGTTTTTTTTTTTTACTTGTTTAGAGGCTCAGTAAGGACACGTGTGCATGCTTGTCTCCTTCATTAGGCTGGTCAAAACCCCACAGGTCCAACCTCATCTCTTACTATACATCTCAGTTAGCCAGGGCTCAGATATGCTAACTACCAGAGCCCTATGGCAGGGCATTGAAAATCAACCTTTTTTTTTTTACCAAAGTGTAAACTGAAGATATGGATGTTCCATGTTTCTGTAAGATTCTTCACATCTAAAATTCTGCTTTAGAGAATCAGAGGTGGAAGAGGGGAAGACTTTTCTCCTTTCAATAACTTAGGTAGTAGTAGTGGTAGGAGCTCCTACCATCATTTAATATATAAAGGATACCCACCCCAGCCAGTGAACTCCTTTATATTTGTATTCTATTTGCATGCTTTACTACTGCCTCTGGGCCCTGCAAGAACTTCCTACTTGAAAAGTGGCATCTCTTTTTCCCCCTAGTATTTCATGTAACCAACTAAAAATTCACGTGAGGCCCTAAGCAGTCAGACTGGGGCCATCAATTGCCATGCTGCAATTAAAACAACATAAGTCTCTATTTAGCATTACTAATCAAAGGAAAGGCCTTAGGTCTGGATTTGGGAGACCTTCCTTGAAGCCTCAGAACATGCTTCAGAAATACCATGAGAACAAGCATCCCATGATGAAATCAGAACCATATTTTTTTCCACGTTGGAAGATGGAACCATGATAAATCTGGCAAGTGATTGTCAGGGTGAATAGTAATGAGTATTAAAAGCCTGCAAAGAATTGCCTTCTATATTGGATTGTTTGGCTGTTCTCACTTAGAGGGGTCCTCCTACTCATGGTAGTAGTTTCATTTAAGTGCATAAAACGAATGCATTTGAAATAGGCCAATAGAACTCAACGGCCTATTGAGAAACAGAAAAGAGCCATTAGGAAACACTGAGGATGCCTTAATTCTAGAGTGAATTGATGCCAGCTTCCAAGAGGAAGATTTGAAAGCAAGTAACCAGGCAGTGTTGTGTTTTGCTTTTTAAATACCCTTGTGAGCTGTAGGTAAAGAGAGATCTGTGTACAGATGAGTTTAATGTCTCCAAGGTAAGCTAACTACTGTCCCAATCAATTCTGACTCTATTCAACTTAAGCAAATGCTTTCTAGTTTAAGGAACTGTGGTGGCAGCTATTTTCCTATTGGTGCACCAGAAAGAACCTAAGATTTGGAGGCAGGATGCTTGAGTTCAAGTCTTGGCTCAATTACTTACTGTGATTTAGGGCAAATGATAATGATCTGAGGCTCAGTTTCCACCTCTGTTAAATGCAGTTGTTATGAATGAGCATCATGTGAGTAAATGTATGTTAGATTGCCATGTAAATATAGTATTATTCCAATGACTCTCTTAGGAAGTCCTAGGTACAAGTACTCCATCTGATATATAATGGTTGTGTGACCCTGGGCAGATCACTTAATCTCTCAGTGCTCTGGGCAACTCTTTAAAACCTTAAATTGTAGAGAAAATGCTAACTCATTTTGGTAGAGCGAGTGTCCTCCTTAAGGAATTCTCTGTGGCAGTGAAATCACAAGCCAACCCCTTATACCTGAAAAACAATGTGATGTAAGCATTCCTATGACCACCCAGCTACTCAGGGCAGAGTAAGACCCAGAAGTCATTCGACATCGTGAAGTAATACTAGTAGGTCTTCAGGTCCCACTTCCCCTTTCACAGAATCAGGGACTTTAAGAGACAGAAAGGACTTTGGAGACCATCTAGTCAAACACTTCCTTGAACAAAAATCCCCTCTACCATACTCTTAAAGTGGACATCTGGACTTTGCTTGAAGCCCTCCACTGAAGGGGAATCTGCAATCTGCTCCAAGAATCCCCTTCAACTGCTTCTGATCTTTTCTTCAAGACAGAACAGATCAAAAATCTTTCTAGCTCTAAAATTATGTGATCCTGTGAAGCCTAATCTCTCTTCCTGAGGTGACAATCCTTCAGATTGGAAGAGGGGGGATAGTGGTGATGAGACCAAGGCAGACATGGCCCAAAACTCAGGTGAGGGTTGGGGGGTAGTTGTACTACCAAGGTTCTGGCTATAGCTTGGGTTGGTGGGCCACAGGTCCATTTAAAAGGAGGAAGCATGTCCCCTCTAAACTCCTATGCTTGCCCTGGGAAAAATCCCAATTGCTCTGCTCTATTTTTTTGAAAATTAATTTATTTTGATTTATCAACAATCACTTCCATATGCTTTTGAGTTTAAAATTTTTCTCCCCCTCTCCCCACCACCCTCTCCAAGACGGTGTGCAATCTGATATAGGCTATACATATATATTCCTATTTAAGCATATTTTCACATTAGTGATGTTGTAAGTAAGAATTAGACGCAATAGGAGGAACTACCAGAAAGAGGAAACAAAACTCAACAGAAGAAAAAAAAATAGCAAATAGTATGCTTCAATCTGCATTCGAACTCCATAGTTCTTTCTTTGGATGTGGATAGCATTTTCCATCACGAGGCCTTTGGAGATGTCTTAGATTCTTGTATTGCTGAGAAGGGTTAAGTTTATCAATATTTGTCATGGCACAACATGGCTGTTATTGTGTACAACGTTCTCCTGCTTTTGCTTACTTCACTCAGCATCAGACCATACAAGTCTTTCCAGGTTTTTCTGAAGTCAGCCTGTTCATCATTTCTTATAGCACAATAGTATTCCATTACATTCATATACCACAACTTGTTCAGCCATTCGCCAGTTGATGGGCATCCTCTCAATTTCCAATTCTTTGCCACCACAAAAAGAGCTGCTATAATTATTTTTGTGCATGTGGGTCCTTTTCCCATTTGTATGATCTCTTTGGGATATAGCCCTAGAAGTGCTATTGCTGGTCAATCTGCTCTACTTTCTTGAGTCTAATATCACTGCTTTTGTTGCCCAACCCATTAGCAAATGAATGAATGAATATGCATTTATTAATTACTTACTTGTGCCAGGCACTGTACTAAGTGCTTAGGATACAGATAGATAGATAGTTCCCACCCTCAAGGAACTTCCGTTCTAATGTAGGAAGAAAACATATAAAGAGGAGTTAGAAAGCTGGGAAAGGGGGAGGGAGGCAGCAGCATATTAAATGGTCTGTGAAGTAGTGCATTGGCCTGGTTAAAGGCATAATAAGGTGAAAATTCACCTACTGGGGCCTAGGGTCCAAGGGACAGAGTTGGAATTTAGGTAGAAGGGGAAGGGGAAGGCTGGCCAGCATACAGGTGGTGGAATTTGGAATTGGCTAGTCTTACTCCAAGGTTGGGAATTTCTTCTAGGCTGGTAAGGGAAGATGAGATCATGGCAGACCTATGATAGAGACAATTGGGAACAGTGGGAATCTCTGGAATCCCTCACATGCACCCACCCATAAGGCATTGATGTTTCAGATTTCTGTAAACATGCTGCTTGCCTTCACATCCCAATACTACTTTCATAGTCAAGAGAGCATTTTGGTGAGTCTGGGTTGGGCTAATGTTTAATATCAAATACAGTACCACATTTTATTTCAATGACATTTCATTTCCTCAGCTCCATTTTTATTCACTAAAGGCTAATTAATATTTTCCCTCTTCCCGTGAAATTGTGTGAATGATGCATTGTGTGGGGCTCATTCCTAGCTCTTATACTACATTTCTGTGAAATCTGGGGAAAGTCATATTTCCTTTCTGGACCTCAGCCTCTTCTCTTTTAAAATGGTAACATGAAGGTGAAAATGATCTCTATGGTACCATAAAGTTCTAAGTTTTAAATAATTTCAGTCATCATTATGATTCTAAGAAAAGTTTAAAACATGTTCTTAAAGCAATGAGTGATTATTACTTTTTTATTCCTCTTATTTTTATGTTTAACAAATGAGGCAATGAGGAATCAGGAAGACCTGAGCGCATATTCAGTCTCAGACACTTAATAGCCACATTGTTGTCTTTCAGCCATTCAGTCTCGTCCAACTTTTTGTGACCCCATGGACCGTAGAAGGCCAGGCCCTTCTATCTTCCACTCTTTCTCAAAGTCTGTCCAAGTTCATATTTGTTGTTGCCACGAAACTATTTATCTATCCAATGAGTTTTCAGGGTTCATGGTTACAAGAATGAACCAAGGAACCTTGGAGATAAGCCCATCTAGGAGTAGTGAGCAATGCTCAAGGCAAAGGAAGCCATGAGGTGCGTGGTGTCTGGACCAGAAATGACTGGACAAGTAATGAAGAGAGGACAGCAGATAATTGCAAACAGTGGTACCAAGGCTTTCCACACTCAAGGCTCATATGTTCTATTCTGGTGGCAGGGGAACCTATTAGAACCATGAATTCTCTGGAGAAGTTGGTGTCCCAAATTACTCTGGTGGAGGGAGAGAAAAGGAGAGAACTATACTAATTTGGAAATGTGGCTGGGATTGTTTATGTGTTGAGTCAATATTTTCTTGTGTTAAAGTGATTCCTAAAAACCCATGGACTTTACTATCTCTGAGGCCACTGAATCATAAAAATGACTGAGACCGCATCCTTCCTGTATGTATTGTTTCCTCCATTGAGTGTCCCTTGAGAATAAGGACTATCTTGCTTTTTCTATTTGTATCCCCAATGCTTCAAAGAGTGATTGGCACACAGTAAACATTTATTAAATGCCATTTCATTCATTCATCCCTTGCCTGAGTCTGAGACCGAGTGAAGTAATTGAATAACTGAATTAACTTCATAAGTTGAAAATGTTCTAATTGGATGGGGGCCAGAAAGGTACATTATAATTGAAAATCACCATGATTTGGCTTGAAGGTCTAGACTCTAGATAAAGCAAACAGAATCTGAAGACTAACCATTGATTCATTCACTTAGCAGACAATAGGTCTTAGCAGTACATTATAGTATAAATAGCTCTGGATTTGGAGGCAGATTTCAATCAAATCCATCAATCAAGAATTTGTTAAATATCAGACACTGAGCTCATTGCTGGAGATACAAAAATAAAGAATGAAATGATCTGTCCTCTCAAAGGTCATACAGACTGTTGTCAAAAGGCAATGAGGGCACATGTAAGTACCTAAAGAATAAATACAAGAGAGTTGGGGGGGTTCAGGAAAAGCTTAATGTGGAAGTTCCTAGAGCTGGAACTGTGTCTTGGGGGAGAAAGGGAATCTATGAGGCAGGAATGAGGAGAAAGTGCATTTCAGGCAAGGGGGACCTTCATTGCCAAGGTGCAGGGATGGGTGATGGAGTGTTGTTATGAGAAAAAGGGAGAAGAGTGGTTTTGTTAGTCATAGATGATGGGATAGTGAGCAATGTTCAATGAGGCTGGAAACATAGGTTTGGGGCCAGGTTGTGAGAATATTTAAAAGCTAAAAAGAGGAGTGTATTTTATTGTTGTTCAGTCATTTCAGTCATGTATGATTCTTTGTGACCTCATTTGGGACTTTCTTTGCAGAGATATTGGAGTAGTTTTCCATTTCCTTCTCCAGTTCATTTTACAGATGAGGAAGCTGAGGCAAGAAAGGTTAAGTGACTTGCTCAGGGCCACATAGCTAGTAAGTGTCTGAGGCTGGATTTGAACTTACAAAGATGTCTTTTTTACTCCAGACCTGGCACTGTATCCGCTGTACCACCTAGCTGCTTGATTCAATATATTTGAGTCAATAGGGAATTACTGGAATTTTTTGAGTAGAGGAGTAATATTATCAAATTGGAAAATCACTTCAGCAACATTTTGGAGAATGGATTGGAACGGGAAGAGACTTGCAGCAGAGATACAAGAGATGATGAGGGCTTGAACAAAGGTTGTGTAGAGAAGGTTGTACAGGAGATACATTCTAGAGGAAGAAACAAGAAGGTTCATCCTGACTCTACCTCTTATTGTATGACCTTGGACACTTTACTTTGTCAAGCTTCAGTTTCCTTATGTAACAATATGAATACCACCTGTCTCATAGGGTAATTTTGAGCAGATCAAAGGAGAAAATAGGTGTGAAAATGCTCTAGAAATGGGCCTGTGGTTCCAATGATCTGGGGAGTCCCAGAGGAGAGCACTCTCTCTACCAAGGCAAGCTGGCATCTCTCTGGCAACTGAAAGCCTTAAAGAAGAGGCCAGAACACTGAGGGGTGAGTGACTTCCTGAGGGTCACATAATCAGTATGTGTCAGAAGCAGGAATTGAACCCGGATCTGTCAGATTTCAAGGCCAGCTCTGTATCCACTATACCAAGCTCTGTAGTGGTATAAGGGGTTATTCTTCTGTTCCTTTTGGCAGGCCCCTCTAAAACTGCAGGGACTAGATGCCTTCAGATAATAAAAGCACCCTCTCCCCAGAGGAGGAGGAGGAGGAGGAGGAGGAGGCAGCTTTTCTCAACTGTGAGCCTATTAAAAATGTTTTCTCTTGTGCATTCCAGGTGGCTCCTTTGGAAATCAGAAGGGCATACAGGGACCCTATTTGTTAATAACCCACATATGCAGGAGAGAAACACTGACTGAGTTTGATTCAGAATGTGAGGAATCTTGAGTTCTGTTGATTTTAATTTATGAGCATTTAATGAGAAAAAAACAACACTGGAAAAAAGTGTCTGCAAAAGCTACAGTGCTCATGGAGAGAAGTTTAGCAAGAAAGGAGTTTTATTTGTCTTCTGAAGCCATGTATTTTAGAATCAAGCTGACGTTGTAATTGCATTTCTAGGTGTATTAGTTCCCTAGGGGCTAGGATACCCTAGGTACCTTTCTCCCTTTCCCCCACCCTGGAATTTAAGAGAATAGAAACACAGAATGCTGGAACTGTTGGGGGGGACCTTGGAGATTTTGGCATTCAAGGCCCTCATTTTGTAGATGAGGAAATGGAGGTCTGTAGTGGTCTGTAAAGGCCACACAATTAGTTAGTAGCAGAGCCTGGACCAGAAGCCAGCCTGACTCTGATCCTGGCACTATTTATACAGCAACACACATTAGCCTCATAATTTTTTTTTTAAGGCGACTGGGGTTAAGTGACTTGTCCAGGGTCACACAGCTAGTAAGTGTCAAGTGTTTGGTCTGAGGTCAGATTTGAACTCAGGTCCTCCTGACTTCAGGGCTGGTGCTCTCTCCACTGCGCCACCTAGCTGTCCCCCACATTATGAATTCTACCTACCTTTAAGCAAGCTTCTTTTCCAGTGTGTTGGCTTGGACTCATCATTTTTTTCAATAGTGTTTGTGAGCTCCCCCAGGACAAGAGTGCTGTCTAATCCCTTGACAGACATAGATTCCTATACTCTACTGTTTAAACTTTGCAGTGGCCCTAGGTATCAGGAAGCTCCCCTTGGCTTGATCAGAAATCTGCCACTGCTAATTTTACCCTATAAAAAGGTGTTTAATAAATATTTTAGTCAATTGAATTCAGTGGGATGCGTCAAGACCCTACTGCCTGGACATTCCTTTGTCTTTGCCTGGGGTAGGGGCTTAGTCACAGAGTAAGATCAATGGGTAATCAGATGACCTGGATTTAAATCCCTGGTCTGCAGCCAACTACGGATGTGAGCTTGGCTAACTTCACCTGTCTTGGGTCTCAATTTCTTTCTTTAAAATGAGAGTCATGGGCTTTCTAAGAGCTCTGAATCTATGACTTTGAAACTGGTAAGTAATCAAAAGGAGCCCTCGAGGGTTCAGGTAATGCTACATTCATGGAAATGCCTACTTTCACCCAAATAAAGTCCCAATTCTACATGAAACTCTATGGTCAGTCAAGTTAGTCAATGAGAATTTATTAATCACTTACTGTGTACCAGACCCTGTGTAAAGTGCCAGGAATACAAATACAACAGAAAGAAAGAGTGTCCCTGTCCTCAAGTAGCTTACATTCTAATGGAAGAAGAAAATGTGTAAAAAGGAACAGTAAGGAGGTGTGTGTGTGTGTGTGTGTGTGTGTGTGTGTGTGTGTGTGTGTGTAAAGTCAGAGGGGAAGGGAATATACCAGAGAGTACAGAGTGAACCCAGGAGAGGAATGAGACATGGCCTGCCTAGGAATACTGGGAGAAACCATTTAAGCAGAGGGAGAGGTAGAAGAGGCCAATGCAAGAATTCCAGGACTGGAGTGAGATTCCTGAATCAATTCCACATTTCTGGGGCATGTTAAACAAAGTTGAGGATGCAGCCCAGAGGGAAATGAATGAAACTCAGAAGACTCCAATGGGTGTGGAAACAGTCTCTTCCTCAGGGCTGAGGTTTTGCTATAATGGGCTTGGACCCTTTAAGACCTGGAGGGCCATGTTTTGAAGTAGCAATAACTGGAGAAGACCTGAATTGCCAGTTGCTCTTATTAGCCAAAGATGCTCTTTGAAGTTTTTCTCTTTGCTAGATAGATAAGCCTTAATCGAGCTTTCCTTTGTCTAACTGATCTGCTTTGATGCCTGCCTAAGTCTCCAGCCTAAGTCTTGCCAGTTCATCTGATCTGATCTCTTCATTTTTCACATGAGGAAATTGAGAACCAGAGGTTAAGTGACTTGTTCAAGATCACACAGGTAGTACATAGTAAATCCAAGATTAAATCTCAAGTCTTTTGATTCCATAGTCAAGAATTCCAGACTAACCTTTTGTCCCTGTCCATCCCAACTTCTCTCACTCATCGTATTTCTCTCTAGGATAGAGATCAGTTTTTAGAGATCAGATTTCTCTCTAGGATAGAGATGTAGAAAAGAGACCAATTTTCTCAAAAGTGTTTTTTTTTTTTTGATCTCTTCTGAAGTGTGACCTGGCTATGAATCTGTGATCTCAGTGGTATTGGTAAGGCCTCCACCAACATAGATCTCTCTCCACATCTCCCATTCCATGTGATTCTTGACTATATTTTCCCATGAATCTACACAAATCAACCCAATGAACCTTTTATCTTATTCTTTTAGAATTTTGAAGAAGCTATTGGGTTGTAGAAAGAATTGTGGAAGTGGGAGTCAGGGCTCTATATCTATTGTGTCTCATCCTCACTGTGTGACTGTCTAATCTCCTTTTTCAATCAATCAATCAACAGATTTGTTAATTGCCTGCTCTGTGCTAGGCATAGGGGAGACAAAGACAAGAATAAAACACTTCTACTCACGCGTTTCCTTGGTAAGGTCCTGTATAATACCTACTTTCCAAACATGATCTTATCTCTCCTTATGCAGTCTCAATATGTACTGAATACTCATCTTCATTGGTAACACAGGGTGGACTTTTTATGCTCATTGAACTTCCATTATGTCAGATCATTTTGTTTTGGGATTCACATCCATACAACATTCATAGGAGAATGAAGAGTATGGCAGAGTGGAAAGAATGTTACTTTTGAGGTCAGGCAAAGTATGCTGGAGCCAGCTCAAACCAGCTTACCAGAAACAATTGTTAAATTTCTATCTAAGCATTTACACCTCAGACATAAGCAAACACTACAAATTAAGTCTTGATTTATTATTTGTTGATTATTTAGACTTAAGAAATTGATGGAGAAAAGCTGATTAAACTTAAAAGTCTGTTCTGCATATATTTTCCTCCCAGAAAACTGGTTGTTAAACATTTACCAGATCATTGTTAAGTCAGAGAATCCAGCTTTGAATATGGGCTCTGCCACCACTAACTAAGATTGTCACTTTGGACAAATCATGTAACTACTTTGAGCCCAAGTTTCTTTACCTATAAGATGATGGGTTTGGACCAGATGGCATCTGAAGACCTTTCTAGCTTTAAATCTATAGTCCTGTCGTCCCAGCTCTCAGACTAGTAGTGCTCTTTATTTTGTACCACAATTTCCCCTGTGTTTTCTTTGTGCTCTGGTCCAGTGGATGGCTTCTCACTCTGTTTCATTTCTTTCTGTTTGCCTTTTTCAGAAGGCTATATGAAATGCCCCAAATTACCAAGTTGTCACCCCTAGAGGAACCCCTGCTGTTTGGACAATGCCAAGGTCTGTCTTACCCAGCTGAGGTCTCAAACTGGTAAACTTAGTAGAATCCAAGAAACGCTGGACCACGTGGTGAATGGTTGATGCTCAAGAGAGCTCTGACTGATGCTTAATGAGTTCCGGATGATGTGACTATACATAACACCCAGTACAAAGCCATTTACCCTGCAGGCATTCAAGAAACCTGAACTCAGTTAGAGTTAAATTGAATGTGATGATGGTAATAACTAACATTTATGTAGCCCCTTAAGGCTTATAAAGAGGTTTCCTCACAATAATCTTGAGTTAGTGCTGCTCTGTAAGAGTTAACATGGCTCTGGAGGTAGAAAGAACCTGGGTTCAAAGTCCACCATTACACTTACTGGCTATGGGCAAGTCAGTTTACTTTACTGGGCCCCAGTTTCTTCAAATAGAAAATGGTTATGATGACGATGGTGACGATGATGACGATGATGTGGGATTATATAGGATTATATATAATAGAATTATATCAAACAATTTGGTGGTGTTAAAGTGCTATTCAAACAAAAACACTGTGTTGGCTATTTCTAGAAAGATGTGTGATTTCATCATAATAAAGAACTCATCACAGATTTAGACTTAGAAGGAACTTTTTTCAAAAGAGAAAACCAAGACCTAGATGATTTAAATGATTTACCTGAGATCACATAGTTAAGCAGCAGAGGTGAAATTTGAATTGACATCCTGAGACTCTAAGCTCAGTATTTTTTTTCCTCTCTCACACCATAATGGAGCCTAAATTACAAAGCAGTTCATTGACTTGCCCTGAGTCACACAGCTAGTAAGTGTCAAAGTTGGGAATTGTATTTACACCTTCATGACTCTAAACCCAGAAATCTACCTCTTTCAGCTAATAGTGTGCCTATTATCATACTTGCTTTGCAGATAAGAAAACTGAGACTAGGAGTATTAGTAATGTGAGGACTGGGATTTAAGCCCTGGTTTCCTTGATCAAAGGTCAGGACTTTTTCTACTATACTCTATGATGCTTCCCAATGTGATTTTTTTTTTGAAAATAACAATTTATTGCTACATCTGAGCCCCCACAATTAAGCTGAAGAGAATCATATGTTCCCCAGACAGATTCAGTCTCAGTGAAGGGAAAGCCAAGATTTCCTCACTTTGTGCTTAAAAAAAGCATTTTTTAACACAATGCTATTTATCCAGGCTGCCCTTGAATGTTTTTCATTGACCATAGCATGACTTTAGAATATATATTTCTGAAAGAAAATCCTCTAGGGGAGATTTTTTTTGGGTCAGCTACTCTTGAGCAAACCCATTTTAGACAACACAGGACTGTTAAGTAAACAGCCTTGCCAAAGCAAAGCAAGCTAGAATGCATAGACTTGAGAAACTGAGTTATGCTGGAAGTTAAGGGTAATTGCTCCAGTCCCTGGGCAGACAGAGATTTCATGTTGTCTGGATAGGTAAGCTTCCCCAAAGAAAGGAAGAGGAAAATGAGGCAGGAGCTCCAGTAACTGGACTATGATGCCACCACATCCTTCCTCCATGCATTACCAAAGGTTTTCACTTCTTTCAACTACAATTTTATACTCTGACCATTCCATGCAAAAGTGTTTAGCATCACCAGCAGATGATTCTCCTTTTCCTTTTCTACATTGGTGGTACTTCCCATGTTGACCCCACTTGTTGGAATATCCTTGAGGGTCTTCTCCACTAAATGCATTTTCTTTTAGAGCCCTATTTAACACTCACCAGACTTACTATGGTCAAGATACCTCTTGACTGGTCTACAAGGAACATCCAGATTGAGCCTACCATGGTCTAACTTGCTTTAGTGATGACCATTTGCTGTAACACCTTTCTGAGTGTTTTGGCAATTTCATAGTTGCAGAGATATAAAGACAACTAATGTTTATTGAGTATCTATTATGATAGAGCAATGTTGAGCCCTTGGGGAAATACACAGTTGGAACTGCGGCCCTGCCCTCAAAGAGCTTACTGTCTAGGAAGTAGTTAAGAATATGATAATGGGCTATTTACTCTCTGAGTGAGAAGGGACCTCAGAGTCCAACCTATACCTAAAAATCTAGTCCTTTCTACATACTCTTGATGATTGGTGAGAAAGTTTTTTTCTTGAAGACCTTTGGTGAAGGGAACCACTCACTTCAGACTCAGTGCATTCCACTTTTGGACAGCTCTGATTGTGAGGATATCATTCCTTATATTAAATCTAAATTTTCCTCTTTGTGGCTTCTGCTCATCTCTTCTAGTTCTGAGCACAAAGAAAAAATCTGTTCCGGATTCCTCCTTACTGCCCTTCATATACTTTAAGACAGGTGCCATGACCTCCCTGATTCAGGTTTAGATTTAACATTATTGCTTCCTTCAACTCATCCTCATATTGCTCTTTTTTCAGTGATGTTGTCAAATGCCTTTGATGAGGATGAACATAGATGGCATCCAGGTCAGCTACTGAGCTGATGTTAAATTATTTAACTCAAAAAGGCTGCATGTCAGAACTAAAGTGGAGGGAGTGTTGGTGCATGTTTTTTCGTTTGCAGAAGATTGTGCCCTCAAAGCAGCCTCTGAAGCTGAGATGCAACAAAGTATGGATGGATTCTCTGTTGCCTGAGCTAATTTTGGCCCCATAATGAACAACAAGAAAACACAGGTGCTCCACCAGACAGCACCACACCATCCATATGCAGAACAGCAAATGGAGAAGTTTTGAATCCTGTGGATAAGTTCATTTACCTTGGCAATATACTTTCCAGGGATGTACACATTGATAATGAGATTGACACATGTATTGCCAGAGTTGGTTCAGTGTTTGGGAGGCTCTGAAAGAAAGTGTTAGAGAGAAGAGGTATTAGACTGACTACCAAAATGAAGGTCTGCATGGCCATTGTGCTGAACTCATTGTTGTATGCCTGTGAAACCTGGACAGTCTATCATCACCATGCCAGGAAACTAAATTACTTCCATTTGAATTGTCTTAGGAAGATTCTGAAGATCACCAGGCAAGATGAGGTACCAGACACTGAGGTCCTTTCTTAAACTAAACTGCCAAGCATTTAAACTCTACCGTAGAGAGTGCAACTCCAATGGTTGGCCACGTTATTCAAATGCCAAAAGTATGCTTGTCTAAAAGACTATTTTATGGAGAACTCACACAAGGCAGGCACTAACATGGTAGTCAGAAGAAGCTATACAAGGACACTCTCAAGGTCTTACTGAAGAACTTTGGAATTGATTGCATGACATGGGAGACATTACATGGTGTGCCCTCATCAAAGAAGGTTCTGTGCTCTATGAGCAAAGCAGAATTGAAGTAGCTCAAAAGAAATGTAAGATGTGCAAATTCAGCAAATCCACCCCATTTCATATTCATGTAGACTATTTATGCCCCACCTATGGTAGAGCATTTTGAGCTCATGTTGATAAGATCAGCCAGTTGGATATACTGTAACTTGAGCCTAACATAGTAACATAGTGATGTCATTTTGGCCCTCTTTTAGAACAAAGGACAGCAACCAAGCAACCAACCATATTGCTCTTTATCATCCTGATTCTTTCTCTCTGTCTCTGTCTCTGTCTCTGTGTCTCTTTCTCCTCTCTTCTCCTCTCTTTCTTGCTATCTCTCTCTCTCCCTCCCTCTCTGTCTCTCTCTCCCTCCCTCTCTGTCTCTCTCTCCCTCCTCCTCTGTCTCTTCCTCTGTCTCTCTGTCACTGTTTCTCCCCATCCCTTTCTTAAGGTAGCCTAAGATTGCATTAGCATCTTAGCCTCCATGTCACACTTTTGGCCCTATTTAGCTTGCAGTCCATTACAACCTTCAGATCTTTTTCAGACAGACTGCTGTCTAGACCTGCCTCTCTAATCCTGAACTTGTGAAGCCAAATTTTGAGAAAACAGAGACTCAGAAATTAAGTAACTTGCTTATGATCTTGCATGGATTTGCCCAGTTAGGATCAGAGCTGGGATTTGAACCATCTTCTACCGACTCCAAGTCTTTGTTCTTTCCCCTTCACGTTGTTCTCTCTCAGGAAGCATCATTTACTGAGCATTTCTTCTGTGTAGGAAATGAACTGTACCAAGTTCTTTAGGAGGTATAAAAGCAACAGAAATCATTGTTGTTTCTTTAGCACACTATGCACTCCAAGGGACGGGAGGGCACATACGTGTGAAATGATTGAAAAAACGTACAAAGCAGCCTAACAGCAAGCGTAAATTAATTAGTTGCTACACATCAGCAGAGTACAATAGGGAACATAGAATACTACAAGAAGTCTTCCAGGAGGTGATTCTTGGAGAGGAATTAGAAGTAGATGAAAAGCACAAATTAGTTGTAAGGAAGAAGAAATACATTCAATAAAGTGGGGGTGAGGGGAAAGGCAAGAATGGTTGGCAGAAAGTCTGGGAAGCATAATTATAAATGGGGAGGTGACCACACATGCTGTGGTCAGCTTTGATTTGACCACCTCATTGCTGTCAGTTTATGCCCAATGGTCGAATGCTGAATTCAGAGCACTACTTATGTGTCATGGCAGAAAGAGCATCAACTTTGTAACAAGACAACGTGTGTTCAGATTCTGACTTTAGCTGCCAGGAGGAAGTGATTTCACCTTCCTAGGCCTGAGTTTGCTAATTTCTAAAATCGGGAAGTTGGATTAGTTGAACCCGGGGGCTCTCTAGTTCTAGATTTAAGATCCAGTGATCTCATAATCCAATCCCTACATTTAACAGCTGAAGCCCAGAGAGAAATAAGGTGACTTATGCAAAGTCACATAGCAGAGCCAGAAATAGAACCCAGGCCTCCTGAATCCAGTTAGGAAAGCAGTTTGATGCAGTGGAGACAGCAATGAACTGGGAGTCAAAGTTCCTAGATCCAATTCCCATCTCCCCTCCATGATTCCTGGGTGACATTGGTCTAATCACTTCATGTGTCTAGGACACTGGGCAGCCAGGTGTTGCAGTGGATAGAGCACTAAGCCTGGAATCAGGAATACTTGAATTCAAATCCAGCCTCAGACACTTACTAGCTGTGTGACCCTTGGTAAGTCACTTAATCCTGTTTGCCTCAGTTTCCACATCTGAAAAGGAAATGGCAAACCTATTCAGTATCTTTGCCAAGAAAACCCCAAATGGGGTCAGGCATGACTCAAACAACTGAACAGCAATTCTAGGCCACCAGTTCCTCAGATGTAAAATGAAGGGGTTGCACAAGTTAACTTCTAAGAATCAGTTCTTCATCTATGATTCTATAGTTCTACCTTGATTCAGGCCAGGCTCCTTTCACTCTTCCAGGCGACTGACCTGTTTGCAGATGCAGACCAAATATCCCAAGTAAAGAACAAGAAAATTCAGGGTTGACAATGGTGCCAGGGACTTTTGGTGTCAAAACTATGGGCTTGAAGTTAACCCTAATTGTATAAACATTTGGGAGCACAAAGATATAAATAGCCCAGGGCAACAGGGTCCTTATCTCAGGTGAAGAAGTAGACTTCTAAGCTGAGATGATGGCACTACAAGGCTCAGGACTAATGGAGGATGGTATCATGGAGAAGACATGCCCTCAGCCCTAAGGCCCTGGGCTATCACCCCTCTGAGGACAGGGTCATTTTTATGCCCCGACCTAAAGGACAGGACTAGGAGTCTCAAATGTGGGGTTTTCTAATTCTACCATTCTGCTGAAATGACGTTCTCAAAAGTCCCCAATGACCTCTTAATCACTATATCCAGTAGTCTCTTCTCAGGGCTCATTCTCTTTCTGCAGTTTTGATACTGTTATTTCCCGTCCCCTCACCCCATCCGCTTTCTGAAGACTCTCTCCTCCCCCTTGGGTGTTGTTGTAGTATTTTCTCCTAGTCCTCCATCTCTCTGATTCCTCTTTCTCAGTCTCCTTTCCTAGGTCATGATTCTTCTCCCATGCCCGGGTATGAGTGTACTTCATGGCTCAGCCATAGTCTCTCCATACTATCTCCTCTCCCTCATGATCTCATAAGTTACTGTAGTTTGGTTGATATATCTGAATCCAATCTCTCCTCTGAGTTCCAATCCTGCATTTCCAAAAACTTGTGAGGTATCTCTTTTTGGATATCTCTTTGAAAGCTCAAACTCAACAAATTCCAAACAATTCATTATCTTCATCTCTATATCCTACTTCCTTAATTCTCTTGTTGATACCACTGTCTTTTCTGTCACTTTGGCCTGAAATTTTGATATTATAGTGATGACGATGATGATGGTGGTGATGATGATGATAATGCTAAGTAGCTAACATTTATACATCACTTTATGGGGTGCAAAACACTTTACAAATATTATCTCATTTGACCACAACAACCCTGAGAGCTGAGTGCTATTATTATCCTCATTTTACAGGTGAGGAAACTGAAGATGAAGGAAACAGAGATTAAGTGACTTGTCCAAGGTCACACAACTAGTGTCCAAGGACAGAGTTGAACTCTGATCTTCCTGATTCCAGGTGCAATGCTTTGTCCACCATGCTGGATGGACCCTAACTACATCTCTTCTCCAGACTCCCTTAAAACTTAAATCCAACCAGCCAACTGCAAATCCCATTGAATTTATATTGTACACTATATCACATCCATACCCTCTTCTCTACTCTTACTTACACCATTCTATTTCAAGGCTTCAGTTACCTCGGACCTAGACTACCCTAATAGCCCCCTAACTGATCTCTTCCTTCTCTAATCACATGGCTGCCAAACTTATTTGCCTAATATGTAGATTTGACCTCTTCAGTATACGGCTCAAAAGTCTTTAGTAGCTCCCCAATGCTTGTGGGATAAATCTCCTTAACTTGGCATCCAAAAGACTTCACAATCTGGCTCTGACCTCCCTTTTCTGCCTTATTTAACTTAATTCTGTTCATATATATCTACTATGTTCCAGCCAGACTGGCCTGGTTTCTGTTCCCTGATCTTAATCTGCTTTTTTCTCCCATTCCCTGTGCCTAGAATGCACTCTGTCCCCAGCTCATATGTCCTTCCCCATGCCTTGCAATTGAAAGTGATCTCTCCTTCCTCGAATTTCATGCATTTTGCATCTTTCCTCTGGTCTTACTGCCTTCTGCTAATGTATCACGCTTGTTTGCGCACACAACACGTTTCCCAATTAGATTATAAGCTCCTTGAAGGCAGAAATGGGATTGGTTTATAGCTTTGTGTCCCCAGAATCCAACACTGTGCCTTGCCTGGGGCAGATGCTTAATAAAGGTTGGCTGACTTGTATTGGATTATGTGTGCTAAGGGACTCAGCCAAAGCGTGTCCATGTACTCCATGTAATTAACTGCCCTTGATTTATGGTGCCGTTAAACGGGGATGTGACAGTCTCAATTCCATCTCCAAGAAATGTACTTCAAATCAACAGCCAAAGTCCTCATGTTAAATCTTGCAGACACACTTCTCCAAGGGCTGGGGGTAGCAAAGTCTTGCTGATGTCTGTGTTTACCCAACAGGAAGCAGTGAATGACTGACTTTGATTCTCCAGAAGTCTTGTAAACAAGGTGCATTAGAAGGTTACTTCCCTCCGAGTGTTTGCCTTCCCTCTGCATGTCAGTGCCTGGATTATAGAAGTCACCACAGCTGGCTGGGACAGATGTCCTAGAGAAGGCCGAATTAAATGGCCTTGGCTTGGCAGAGCCGTGTGATATGAGAATCAGACCCACTGCCTTTCAATTCACAGGCTAGTAAGAGCAATGCTACTAATAAGAAGTTATTAATCCCAAAATACACGTAGCCCAAAGGTGCTGACTGCCCAATAAAATAAATACCTATGTGGGCCCCAGGAACAGGCTGCAAAGGAAATAAAGAGCCTTCCACAGTTCATTTCTCACAGCCAGATTCCAAGTAAAGCTTAATCCACCATGGCGTCAATGCCAACATACATTCTAGTCTCAAGAGGCCCGTAGTTCCCTTGTGGACATTATAGGGCAGTGGCAACAGCATTAAATTGTATGCCTGCTCCGGGAGTCCCTGAAAGCACCTGACAGAGAGAGGCACTCTATTGGAAAGCAGCCCCCTTCCATATATCATGGCTTAGAACTGCTTAGAGCTCAAAGGGGCATTCAAAGTCACTGAAGCCATTCCCCTATCTTGCTAGTATATTTATCCCTTTCAACCCCACTTTTCTATTGTACCCTATGGTATACTCATTCTGTAATAAACAAAGTGCTTTTAAAATATTCCTCTGCGTCATTCTTCTAAATTTATACCTTATTGGATAATGATGCTTCTCGCCTGTAACAGGCATTTAACCCAATGGTGGCTAACTTTATCCTCAATATTAGACCTGTGTCCTCCCCTCAGAAATGACTTGATTTCTATTTTGTGTTTACATTTGCATTTGTGTGTGTGTGTGTGTGGTGTGTGTATGTGTGTGTTGCAAATAGGATATAAACTCAAAAACAGGAACTATTTCTAGCATCCTAATGTAGGGAGTGGTAAGTAGTTGGTATTTAATAAACTGACACTAATTTAACTTAATCTTACATATGACGCAGCAGAGGCATGGAGAAGCATCACACAATAGACAAAAGCCCAATGGTTTACTGGAAAGAGCTCTGTCTTTGGAGTCAGAAAAACTGAGTTTGAGCCTGGCTCAGACCCTCCTAAGTTACATGACCATGGGGCAGTATTGTTGCCTCCTTAAGCTTCAGCTACCTCATTTGTAAAGTAGGATCAGTAATACCTGGAGTGCTTACTTTACAAGATGGCTATAAGGAAAATACTTTGTGAACAGTAAATCAATATATAAATATAGTATATATGATATACTATCCTGTTTATAATTTATTTATTATTCATCTATTATAATATATAATATATTAATTATATATTATTATAAATATATTATGTATTTATAATATTTATAAATATGGTTTATATAGTATATAAACATAGTATATAAATACTATATATAAATATGTAGTATATAAATAAATATAGTATATAAAATGTGAAAACATGTGTTGCTATTATCATGGAGGCATGGATGGTTATTACTTCTTGTTAATTATCCAACTCCCTTTCCTCTTGGGGAGAGATATTTCAGTTTAGGAACATCAGATAATCTTTTGACTTTTATTGCTTCCCAACGAAATTTAGATCCTTTCATTTCATGTGCTATTTACTATAGGGGCAGTGGATAGCAGTACATAGAGAATCAGAGGAGATGGGTTCTCACATTTAATAATTTTATAATTTTTTTGTATAACAAATTTATTTTTTTTCAACTCGCCGAAAATAGAAGTATACATAGAATAATTTCATATACAATACTTGTATAATCTTGATCGCACAATGGATGGAGCTCCAGGCTTGCAGTCAGGAAGACCCGAGTTCAAATCTGGCCTCAGACACTAACTGTGTGAGCCTGAACAAATCACTTAATCCCTGTTCCCCTCAGTTTTCTCATCTATAAAATGATCTGGAGAAGGAAATGGCAAACTACTTCAATACCTTTGCCAAGAAAACCCCGAATGGGGTCATGAAGAGGCAGAGAGAACTGAACAACAATCTTGGACAACCTCTTCCTTCTGGTCCTCAGTTTCCTTATCTCTAAAATGAGGGCATTGAACTAGATGGCCTTGGAGGTCCGTGTGAGCTGTACATCTCTGCTTCTGTTCGCTCAGACTGATCTCTGCATGCTCGATTGTGAATTCTGTCCGAGCTGAAAACACGGCTTAGCTGTTTTCCGTGCGGTGTTTTGGATCACAGAGACAGAGCCAAAGTGGGAAAAGTGTGCCAGGCCAGGTGCATGATTCTTTTGGGGGCAGGGGAGGGAAGAAGGGAAGAGAAAAATAAGTGAACTCCACTTTATGCCTTTCCAAGAGCCTAAACAGATTGGCTGGATTTCTATATTTCTATGTACCCAAGCCTAGACAGATTCTGACAACTCCGAGCACCCCTCACCCCGCCACACACACACACACACACCACACACACACACACACACACACACACACACCCCTCCCCATCTTCCTCTGCAACTCTATCCTTTCTTTCTTCTTGGGCCTAGAACTTCCCAGCCCCATTCCTTCTCTTGCCAACACTCCCGAAGGCCACAAATCTGAGCTGTCCGATTTCATTTCCGACACCTGGGTTTAGCTCTGGTAACAGAATTAGATAGATTCACAGAATGTTGAGAAGTAATGGGGTAGAGAGGATAAAAAGCCAGCCTTAGAAGAGGAAAGACCTAGATTCAAACCTCACCTCTGACACACTGGCTGTGTGACCCTGGGCAAGTCACTGAGCCTCCAAGTATTCTAAGTCAGTGGTGTCAAACTCAAATAGAAAAGGGGGCCACTAAACTGTAGTAAGGGTCTCTGAGGGCCCCATATTGATTGTTTTTTGGTGAGGCAATTGGGATTAGATGACTCGCCCAGGGTCACACAACTAGTAAGTGTCAAGTGTCTGAGGTCAGATTTGAACTCAGGTCCTCCTGACTCCAGGGCCAGTGCTCTATCCACTGCACTACCTAGCTGCCTGTTGACTTAATTTTTAGAAGTAATGCTATTGTATTTTTCTTTATTTTGTTGATTACTTATTAATTGCCTTTTAATTTGATTCTGGTCTACACTCTGGAGGGAGTGTTGTGGTCTGCATGTGGCCAGTAAGTCCTGTGTTTGAGCCCTCTGCTCTGGATGGCTCTTCATGACCACAGTTTGCAGAGAAGGTACCAACCAGCACTTGTAGAGGGAATTCCTTTATCTGATAATTTCCTGTACTAATGAAATCATAGCCCCAATCCCAGTCCTAATTCCTAACATAAAATGCTAGAGTTGAAAAGGATTAGGGACCCTATGAGTGAAAGATCTCTTATTTTACAGACCAGAAAATTGAGGCCAAGAGAAGGGAAATGATTTGCCCAAGATGACATAGTGAACTTGTTTTGTAGCTAGGAACAAAACTCAGGCCTCCTGGGGCTCAGTGTTTTTGGGGGGCATAGGGGGCAGCATTTTTTTTAAGTCTGAACTTAACAAAGCATGAGATGTGCATCTCCATGTACAATGCAGAATAAAAGGAGAAACTGCAAATATGTTATATAAAGTTTGCTTCTTTTAAAAAATGTATAATAAATTGAGCACTTTATTTTCAAAGCTGCCTTTCTTATCTGTGTTTTCTACTGACATTCTCTTCTGTGCATTTTCAAAATGCTGCAGTAGCAGCAAGCTGTAGTAGTAGTAGTAGTAGTAGTAGTAGTAGTAGTAGTAGTAGTAGTAGTTCTCTTTCTTCCTTCTCCTCCTCCTCCTCTTTTCCTCCTCCTCCTCCTCCTCTTCCTCCTCATTCTTCACCTTTGTCTTCTCTTTTGCATTTTGACAACCCTATCACTTGCCCTCTTTTTTTCTTCCTCCCCCCAAACTGAAGAAAGAAAACATTTAAAATAAAAAAAAAATGCCCTGGGTGTTTTTGATGAATAATGAATGCATCAAGGTCTGGAAACTGGGTGGGAGGGCATATCAACAAGTTTTTTGGGGAGTTGTTCCTCCGTCTCAACACCGCTCCTATATAGAGCCAGCTCTGAGGAAGAATAGCCCTCTACCGACTTTTTGCAATTTAGGACAACTTTCCAAATGTTGTGAATATCTCAGGGTGTCCAGCAGGTACCTTTAGAGAACTGGGAGTACTCCTAGTGACTCAGAGGCTGGAACCTTGATGTGGGAGTGTGCTGCAATTGGCTACAATAGCCAAGTATGTAGAGAATTGAAAAGGCCAGTGTGAAGATTAGCTATAACCATGGTGCTAGTGAATCCATTACAGCCTCCAACTCTAATCCTGATATTAAGCCTGATTTTGCCTCTGTACGGTTTCAATTCATTGCTCCTGATTCAGCCACCTGGAAACAAACAGAGAAATCCTACTATATAATCATGACTCCTCTAATTCTTTTTTGCTCTATGCTAAACCTCCCCAGTTCCTTCGACCGGTCCTGGCATGTCATGCACACAAAGCCCTTCACTAGCCAGCTTGCCCTTTTCTGGATGCTTTATCAATATATAGCAATGAATACGGCACTCCAACTGAGGTCTGAGGAGAGCAGAGTGCAGTGGGACAATACCCTCCCTATTCTTAGAAGGTATATTTCTCTTAATAACTCTAGGAACTTAATACATTTAATAAAACTTAATAATAAAATTATTTAAAAATGAATTAGATTAGGACTAGTTGGTGAATCTGGCCCAGCACCAGTCTAGCATCACTATAGACCTAGACAGTGGTTAGGGATATTCATAAAGAAGTTACATAAACATCAAATGCATCAGAAGCAGAATGGTGGGTTGGATAGCACACTGACCTCAGAGTCAGAAAGACTGAGGTTCAAGTTCCATCTCTGACACATACTCTGTGACCTTAGGAGAGAGACTTGATACCCAATACTTCAATACTCTCAATACTTCAGCCTACTTTCTAAGGCTGCAGAGTTGAAGGAGGGAGTTTTCTCACTGGGAGTCCCCCCATTATCTATACCAATGAAATCATGGTTTAGACAAGTCATTAAATCTCTCTGTGCCTCAGTTTCCTCACCTATAAAATGAAAAAAATTAAAATAGAATCCTTCTAAGATCCTTTCTGACTGCTTAGAGCCAGATGACAGGCACCTTTTAAATTCTTTAAATCTATGGTACCTGTAAATGGACAGCATACAAGCTGCAGGCTATATCAGCTTCTGAGAATCATGATGGGAAGCTAAGGCTGTCTTGGGCCATTCCCAGGTAAGCGTGTGCTGGACCCCAAACCCCATTTCATAGAAGGACTGAACAAAGTCATTCCATTGCTGCACTATGAGGGTAGAAGACAGTAACAGATTCTTTTTCATACACTTAAACTCATTGATGGGTGTGACCACCTATTTTCAGTTCAGCCTCTGAATTTCTGAATTCACATATTGGCTAATCAGGATTTCCTGTCCTAGGAAGCCTCAGGCCTTATTTTTTCTTCTCTCCCTCCCCCTTTCCCCAACCAGATGTACCCTGGAGGTCTTCAATCTTCCATCTGCTGCTATGTTGATTAAATTAAAGGCAGGGCAAACCCTTCTCCAGCTCAGGGCTCCCTCTACTTCTGGTGGGAGGCTATTTACTGTCTTCTTTGTTTCCCATAGAGTTGGGTTGACAATAGAGTTAGTCGCTAATTAACTCCACTCTGCAATTCTAGCCAAGCAGAGCCTGCCAGTTCTGTCAGGAAAAATGTGAGAAACTGTTCTCCTCACCCCAGGAAATGTGTTATGTCAAATGTGTGCATGGAGTTATCTCTAACATGCAGCCCCAGGAGACAGCAGGGAAGAAAAGTGAAGAGGTGATTCCTTTTGGAGACCCCAGTGTACAATATGGGGGGGGAGGGGGTCACAATTCCCCCTTCTCCTTTCTGGGAAACTTTCCAACCTGCTCCCACCCCTCAAGCCTGAGTCTGAAATCTTTGGAGTCTCCATCCCTTGCTGTGTTCCTAAAACATGAGGAGTCAAGAAATGACACAGGGATTTCATGAGATCTTAAATTTAGGGCTGTAAGGGACCTTAAGGGCAATCTACCCCAACCTACCCCCCCCATCCCTGCCATTTTTTTAGATAAGAAAACCAAGGTTTATAGAGGTTAAGTGATTTGACCAAGAGCTAGACTTTGAACCCACATCCTCTGACTCCAAACCCAGAGCTCTTTCCATTCAAAAAGAATTTGACATAAGGTGGAAAAAAGGTGGGAAGGAGACAAGATAAAACCCAGGAAATCAATCAATGGGATTATCTTTCTTTCACCCTAGACAGTCCTAGCTCAAGATCCAGCTTAAGGTGAAGTTGAAAGGAAGCCAACTCCGTTCAATCCACTTAGGCCCAGAAGAGACTTGAAAAAAGGGTTAAAGACAAGCAGAGGGGAGAAATCAGGAGGAAGGTGTGTGATCCCTCAGAGAGTCCAAAAGTATGGTCCCAATCAGTAACAACAAAGGAATGTCATCAAAGAATGCTAGGCTGAGAAGGAGTCTATGTTCTTCACAGAATAATTGGAGGGAAGTGCTTTGTTAACTATGAAATGTTAACTAAAGCCAATCTGTTGTTGATGTCATTGGACTTCTGCTGTTCCCTTCCAAGGGACCAGTAGACTGGGTGTTCTCTGTGCTGTATTGAGCCTTGTGGGCTTTCCAGCAGGACTTGGGATGCTTTGGCTGTGGATAAGCTCTCTCTTAGTTTAGCTGAAGATGATGTAGAAAGTAAAAGGTTAGGGTAGGAGTTTCAGTTTTGGGTTTTGCTGAGACCCAGAGGGTCAGAAATCATTTGGAAAGCAGAGAAATTTTCAAAGAAAGGGCAAAACAAAATAGATTTCAGTGCTTTTTAAACAACAACAACCACTTCCTCCACCACTATCACCCCCAGCACCCATCAACCAAGTGCTAGGTGACACAGTAGATTGAGCACTTGGGTTGGGGTCAGGAAGACCTGAGTTTAAATCTGGACTCAGCCATTTACTAGCTATACCTTTCTGGGCAAGTGGCAATCTCTATTCATTTCTGTTTCCTCAACTATAGAACAAGGATAATAAAAGCACCTACCTCTGGGGTTGTTTTGAAGATTAAATGAGATATTTGCGAGGTACTTATCACAGTGCCTGACACATAGCAGGTTGTCAATAAATGCTGGTTTCCTTCATTTAATTCCTACATTGTAATATATACCACGAAGCAAAGTTGGGACAACTGAAGATGTATTGCAAAATCTTCTAAGAATGCCAGGCTCTCCAAACAGGCCTAGGACCCAGCATACTTGGGTTCTAAAACAGGCTAGCTTGCCATGACCATACACTGTGACTTTGTTGTTTCCTTCTCTGGGCCTCAGTCTTCTCCTGGGTAAAATGAAAGAGCTGGATTCAATCAATCAACTAAGCAGCATTTAATAAGTTCCTACAGTGTGCAGGATGGATGTGTATGGGGGAGTGATCTCTAAGATCCCTTTAGTTCTCATATTCTAGAACCCTAAATTTGGAATCAGTGGGCAAGAATTTTGCTCACTGGGTTCAGAATTTTGTAGAAAAAGCAGGACCATGACAAAGACTAAACCAACTATAATTCTTGAAATATGAGGCAGCATGCCAAAGTGGATAGACAACTAGCAACCTCAGAGGCAGGAAGACCCGGATTTAAGACCTGCCTACTATTAACAGTATGACTGTGAGCAAGTCATTTAACATTGCAATACTCCTAAGCACCAGCTAGTATTATGAACTGCAGAGCTGATGCCCATGTGCATGAATCAAGAGAACTTCCTCTACCAATGAAAATATAGGTCTGAAAAAAAAATACAACCTTGACAGGCCATAAAGCATCTAGTCATTTTGGTTGGTTGATTCAGTGGCAAATTATAATCTTACTCATAATTCAATAGGATTATCTAATTAAATGTTCTTATGGATATATATATATATATATATATATATATATATATATGTATATATATATATATATGGATATATATATATATTAATTTACATCTGTATACTGATTTTTTTTAATGTTACTTCATTATTTTCATAACAACTCTCTCAAGCAGTTAGGGAAAGTATCATTCTCTCCTTTTTCATAGGGGAGGAATTTGAGTCAGAGAGTAGTTACACAATTTACCCCAAAACAGCAGAATTGGGATTTGAACCCTGGTCTTTTCATCCTGAGTCTAATACTCTAGAAAAAGTATGAATCTCTTTTGGCCACTTGGATAAGGTTGTCTGTCCATGTACACTAAATATATTCCTTGAGTCTATTGAAAACATTGCCCTTCTGGTTCCTAATTCTGAATCAATGAAGAGTCAAAACAGTGATTTCAAGGATTATGACAGTTAAGCAGCAAATATTAGATTCAAGGTTGTGTTATCTAACCACTTTTTGGCCAAAATAACTATTTAGCCATCCACAGTGTTAGAGTGACCCAGTCAGATCAACCGTTGTCATTTTGATCAATTTCTCAGCAATCAGAAGACAAATGGGATTGATTCATAATTGTCATCTAGTTCTTTCCTTTTGAACCCAAGCAGCCAGTAGAAAACTCCAGCTTACTTCAATTATTTTGAGGCCCTGCAGGAAGAGAGAACTCAGATATTCCTTGGGTTCAGAAAAGATATGAATGTATAGGTTGACACTAGTAAGAGAGATAATACCATCATGGTGGTCTTATTTGTTAACCATGAAGTATTAACTAAAGCCAATCCATTGTTGATGTCACTGGACTACTGTTCCATTCCAAAGGGCCAGTAGACTGGATGTTCTGTGTGCTGTACTGAGCCTTGTGGGCTTTCCTACAGTGCTTGGGATACTTTTACTGTGGATAAGCTCTTTCTTGATTTGCTGAAGATGATGGAGAAAATAAAGGGTTAGGGTAGGAATTTCAGCTTTGTTTTTTGCTAAGACCCAGAGGGGTCTAAATGATGATGACAGCTAATATCTAGGTGGTACAGTGGATAAAGCACTGGATTGGGAACCAAGAAGACTATGTTCCTGAGTTCAAATCCAGCCTCAGACAGTTATTAGCTGTGTGACTCTGGCCAAGTCACTTAACTCTGTTTGCCTCAGTTCCTCCTCTGTAAAATGAGCTGGAGAAGGAAATCTTTGCCAAGAAAATCCCAAATGGAATCAGGAAGAGTTGGACATGACTGAAAAATGACTGACTGAATAGCTAGATGGGTTGTCATCAGGAAAATGTCTGAGGAAAAAAGATAAGCTGGTCACATGGCAAGCACCATGAATCAAAGGTAGGCAGACTCCACCGCCATCCTCACAATGTCAAGACAAAGTGAGCACACCTGGATGGACACCCTGTGGGGGACTGATGGCAAGACACTGGCCAGATATTGGGTGGAAACAAGATGGATTTCAGTGTATGTCCATGGAGGGAATACCCAATTAATGAAATTGAAGTATAACCCCAGAGAACACGGACCCAGTTTCTCTGCATGCTTCCATTCTAGCATGGCTCAATGCTGAAAGGGACTTGGTATTTTGTGATGATGAGGCAATCACTTTATTGGCCAATGAACAGGAGGAGCTGCTGCCCTGGTGGGCCTTTAAAAAGAAGTGACCCTACTTACTCTTTCTTTCTTCCTAGCAATTATGGCAGGCCTGGTGGACCCCATTCCTAGAAGGGTAAGGAGAGATAGCTGCTCCTTTTCCCCAACTTTGGCAGCATTGTGACTGCTGCACAGGTCAGCTAGAGTAAGGAGGAATCTGTCAGGTGATCTTGAGCCTGACTGCTTCTTTTTCTTTTTTTTTTTTCCATTTCAAATAATTAGCCTTTTTTCTTCAAAAATTCCAATACAAATAAGTGAAATATGTGTGTGTATACAAACACAACTACACACACACACACACACACACACACACACATCTTGCGTTTCTGTCATTTTAACCCTCTTTGAGTTAGATGGATCATTTTTTTCCAAGTGGAAAAATAGACTGTCTCTTCTTCTTTTTGCTTCTTCTCTGAGCATAAGTCCATCTTGAGATGGAAGGGTCTAGGCCTTGGAGGTAACTTTATGAGTTTGAGTGGTCTAGACATCCCTGACTCATTGGTCACAGCTGCCTGTTGGCATGGGGTGTTTCTGAATCAGAGGATACCACCAACATGGGAAGATCTCAACCCTTGGCCTGGCTTGCCAGAAGACATGGATCTAACTTGAATTACATGGCCAGTGCAAAGCCAAGGTGAAATACAAACTTGTCCTCTCAGTAGATCCAAAAACTGCATTGTGCCTTGAAATGGCAACCACCCAGGAGAGGGTAGTGGTAATTATGCGACTGTTATGCTTCTCACATTTTCTGTCAAGGAGTGCTTGTGGGTTTTGTGTTTCTTTTGTGTGTGCTAAATAAATCGCAGCCTCACACTTGAGTCATATTGTGCAGTGAGTACAGGATCTTTTTAGTCTATCCTTTGAGGAGACCCTAGACTTAAGTCAAACCTAAGTTTTAAGTAATTTTTCTCTGGTACCACAGGATTGAGGTTTAACAAGTCAAACAGTGTATGAGAATAGGAGTCTGATTCCTCTCTTTAAAGGACAGGCTGTCCTAAACCTGTTCACTGACTCCGTGAGTCCAAAGCAGAGGGACCCTTTAGGAAAGAAAGATGATAAAGTGTCCTAATCTCCTGGGTCCAGTAATGCTTTTATTAGTATACATTAGCTCCTTTGATCCTTACACTAACTGTTTAGTTAGAATGTAAGCTCCTTGAGGGCAGAGATTGTTTTGCTTGGGTCATAGCCCCCCTCTCCTCTCTATCTTTCCTTCTGTTCTCTTTCTTTTTCTCTGTTTTCTCTTCCCCTCTCTTCTTTTTTCCTTTCTTTTTTCTTTCCCTCTTTCTTTCTCTCTTCCTTTTTCTCTCCCTCCATCCTTCCTTCCCTCCCTCCCTCCCTCCCTCTCTTCCTTCCTCCCTTTATTCCTTCCTTCCCCAATAATTTCATTGGTGGAGGGAGCTAGCTTCCCCTTAGGAACTCTGGTTCAGATGACTACATTCTTTGAGAATTATGTTTTAAGTGTTTAAGTGATTTACCTATGCCCACACAACCATTTAGTGCCAGAGGTATTACTTGAATCCAGCCCTTCCAAAGATCAGGTCTCTGTCCACAAGCTATGCTAACTCTTACCTCACACATTACAGGCATACAATAAATGTGTATTAATTTGACTTAAGGTAGTTAGTCCAAGTTTTATTTCTCCTATTTTATAGAAGAGGAAGCTGAGGCTCACATACATTAGTTGCTATACCTGCTGTTTCTTGACAACTCTTCTCTCTTTGCCTTTTTCAATTACTGGGAGGCCATCTTGCTTGCTATGGAATAGGAATTCTTAACCTGGGACTCATAGCTATCTCCCCTCCTTCAATAGATTTCCAGGGGGTCCATGTACTTGGATGGGAAGAATTCCATCTTTTTCACTAACTTCTAACTGAAATTTAGTGTTTCCCTCAATTCTTTAAATAATTTTTCCTGAGAAGGGGTCCATGTACTCATCCAGACTGCCAGAGGAATCCATGAGCCCTCTCCCCCGTCAAAAAAAAAAGGTTAAGAACTTCTGCTGCAGAGAATTTTGATAGAATGAGAAATCATTGCATTTCAAATTACACGTACCTGTTTTTTCTTCTTTTTTTTTTTTTAGATATCTATTCCTGAACCAAAGTATTATTTCTTTTCTGAGCTCCCTTCCCTCTTTTCTTTCCCTCCTCTACCCTGGAAATCTCTGTCTCCTAACAACTCCTCTAAACAATAAGGGACTAAATAGTGGGACTAAAAGAGAATAGCAAAGGACCTGCTGACTAGTTCCATTCATTAACATTTTTCTTTCTGTTTAGCACAGCAGGTGAAATGCTGCTGACAGTAGCTGGCTGTTGTTCCTAGAAATCACAAATATCTCAGTGTGAATATGCATCTCAAGGCACCCCCTAGTTTAGGTTTGCTTCAAAACTTCACCATCGTCTCTTTATTTTGTGTTTGGATTGCATAGGAACAGCATTAAGATTCAGAAGCCTTTTTGGATGCAGGTCCTCCATTTGGGAGCTTTTTCTCAGACTCATATCCCTTGAGCACCCCTGCCCCAAGCTGATTATTTAAAGAAATAAGAAAAGAACAAAATGGTTGGTTAAAAAAATCAATGTAAAATGGAAGGCGTTTACACGAGGAGGTTAAACATGGATGAGTGGTCAGCATTAGCCCTTCTACCTGTATTGGAAAAGTCTGTAAGCAAAGTTAATGAATACTTCAGATTTTTTAAATCTCACTAACATTTGATGCACACATAGTGTCTTCTCAAATGAGATAATGTATGTAAACACTTTGCTATCTAGAAGGCTTATTTTGCACGCCCAATGCCCACCATGGGTACCCACTCTTCTTCATGTAAGGGAAATGGGGAGAAAGTTTAGCTGATATAATTCAGACAGGCAGCTCTATGCTAGGTCAGATGATCATTTCCATTATCACTTACTATCCCAGTTCTGGTATATATAACCATTTCTTCAAACCAATGCAGACGCCACTCACCATGATGAGAACTCAATGGAAAAAAGATCCAAAACCAGACTCAGGGGAGACCAGAGCCATAACTTTTGCGACCATCTTCCAGAGTCCTTCCCTATGGTCACTCCACTTTATTCTCTCACCGCCGTACATGAGTTGATAGGATCCAAGGTATGCCAGTCCCATCCTACTGTCTTCCTCCTTTAAATAGCCAGAAACACCATTGTAGTCATCAAAGTGATTGAATCATTTCCTGAGGGTTCATCAAAGATCATCCCAGGGGAACCTCTCCTTTTTTCTGCATAGGACCTTACCTGTACCATGTCCCTCCTCCCTTTTCCAAGTACACTATTCTCCCAATTACATTGACAAAATGCTACATATACATGCAAACTATTGTTATTGCCTGTATTTCGTGATTTAGTAGAGCTAAGTGCTTGGCAGGAAGGATGTGCTACAATATGTAAATACTAATCTAAAAAAAAGTTACAATGAGAGTCTGGACCAAATTCTACTTGTATTTATTGTCAATCATGCTTTGAAACTTCCAATCTTTTTTTTTTTTGAAGGGGAAGGGGAGTGATCCTGTGACTGAATTGATATAAAGTCCTTCCAATGAGGAAACTCCCTGTACAATGCAAGTCAATACCTTCTGTGTAACTTATTATTTTAGAGAGGTCCTTCAGAACTGGGAAGTTAAGGGATTGGTCCAAGGTCAAACACCAGTACATCTCAGAGTCAGCACTTGAACCCTGATCTTTATGACTCCTAGGCCAGCTTTTGATGTACCACACTACATTGGAGTTTTCAATCTGTAGTCATATCCCATTGAAATTTGTCAGTTCACTTCTTCCTCTGGTCCTCAACAGGACCAGAATCCAATAGTTCCCAGGCAAATTATTTCACATTTCAAGACCCTACTGGTGACTCTCTAAGACTGTAAATTGAGTAGTAGGTGCTGAATGGTGTTGGTATAAGGCATTTTCTCATGACTAGTCCTCTATATAAATGAAATCAGAAGTCTATTTCAAATGTATGAGGAAGGAGAGTCAGTTTAAGAGCTGGTGACAAAAAGTCCTCAGTATTCTAGAATAGCACTTCTTAAACTGTGGGTCCTGACCCCATATGGGGTCACAAAAAATTTGGCAACAATAAAAAGGTTTCTGAGCATGCAATGACCAAAAATTAATTAAAATCAAATGTGTAATGAATTGGAGGCATTTCTGGCAATGCTTGCCCATGTTGCATCCTGCAACTTCACTGCAGCCTTGGTTCTGAACACAAAGCATGTACACTTTGCACTACACTTGCCCTTAGGCCACACAATGCCAACAAACTTGGCAGCTAAAGAAGCCCTTTTCTAGAGTATTTTTTTCGGCCCCTTAATATTTTCTTCTCCAGACCAAACAAACATGGTATGGTAGAAAGTGGATAAGATTTGGAGGCAGAGAACCTGGGTTCCAATTTCATATTTGCTATTTATAGCCCTTATGATCTGGGGCAAGTCCCTGAATCTTTCTCAGCCTTAGTGGATGCATCTGTAAAATGGGGGTAATAGCATGTAGCTCCCAGGACTGTTGTGAGGATCAAAAGAGATAACATAATGCATATGCAAAGAATTTTGCAAACCTGAAAGTGCTATATACATATTAGAAATGGTGATGATAATGATGATGAGAATGGTGATGGTGGTGGTGGTGCTCCACCCCTTCACTCCACATTAGATTCTAATGTCCTTGAGGGCAGGGATTATGTCACTTATTTCATCTGTATATCACCACCTTGCCTTACATGGAGTAGGTGGTTAATAAATATTCGTTGAATCAAGTTGAAGCAAAGAAGTAGTTTATATACATGATGGATAGTATCAAAAGCCAGGGAGACAAGATCTGGAAAAGCTAAAGTCAATAAGCCAGGTGGTATTAGTAGTGACAGATCTATTACTGATATATCAAATATAATCTAGAATGAGCCAGAGACAAAGGGGTATTTATGAGTCAGGAGATCCCAGGTAAGAAGAGTCAACAATCCAAGGTGAGAGTTTTGTCAGTTGTTGATGTGTGGGACTAGCTCTCCTCTAGCAAGTCATAGTTGTCAATGGTCCTTACTCACCTCCCATTGTCTTTGGAACTAATGGCGGTTCTGCCTGGACTATACAGCATAGTTCATTCTTCACCACAATAAGATGGGCTAGTCCTTGGAGCTTTGGCTTGGTGTATACATGTGGGGCGTGAGAGAGTATGGGAGGAAGATGGATAGGGATAGTGATGATTAAACACTTCCACTTACATAGGAGAATGGGGATATGATTCCAGTTCCCAGGTTCTCTCCTCTGGACAAAGTACTAGAGAAAGCCCCTAGACCTCTGAACATTTAGAATCCCAGTATAGCCTGTCTTGGGCCATTCTCCTAACTCGAAGTGTTGCTGGTAGGTTCAATTCCTAGAGGGATGACTGCTACCTCTGGTACTAAGGGTAAGCCTGTGGGTGACTACTTCTAACACCATAGCTCATTAGCCCCCACTAGTGTGCTTACCCATGACAATCAGCCAGTAGAGTTACATTATCTTTTAGAAAAAGCATTTACTCAAATGGTAAGGCAGGAATACTAGTAAAACATTTGCCCCTAATCACTGAGGAGCACTCTCTTATAAAGACACACAAAGTTGGGAAGGGAAAGGGAAGGGTAGATATGAACTTCAACTACAATGGTAATGAGAGGCATGTGTAGGGAATGTATGCATCAAAGGTGATTTACAATTATGGAACAACTGGGCCTTGATGTCTTTGGGTTTGTCTGTTTGTTTGTTTGTTTTGGTTTTGTTCTGTTTTGTCCAGTGAATCTTCACAATGTTCCTTTTGGGGCAGGACATTAATATTGGTGACACTTCTGGACAAATCACTCCACTGTTAGGTTGACTATCATAGCTTCTTTCTGGGCATAGCACCTTCCTCAGACAAACAATTCAGCTGGGTGTGTTCCTCCCCACATATGGTATCTTGGATCCTGGGCAGGGCAAAAGAGGTTACTCATCTGCTGAGTGGGTTTCTCATTGGGCTTGGTTACTTCTGGGCTGGACAAATTAGATTGCTCAACCATTGGACTCTTGACAGGGTGTGGCATCTCTGCAGTGTGTGCTAACCCATTGGACTCTTTGGGCTCCTTCTTCAGTGGCCAGCTGCAGCTTCACCACCTTTCATTATGGATAGGAGCAGCAGAGAGTAATGGCCAGGTAGACAACAGCTGTGTCCTGATGGTGATTGACACATCTCTGATGGACTTTTCTCTCTGTCTCCTCTCTGAACTTGTCAAGAGAGTTTTCTATCACTACTCTAACATCCTTTTCAATCCAGAAAGATCCTTCCTTCTTTTTACATTCCTCTGGCTCTATGTTCTCAATTATAGTTTCTGGCATTTGGTTAGCTTAGCTTCCCAGGCTTAAATTCTCTGAGACATCTCTAAAAAAGCAAGGAAGAAGGAAAATGTAATTTTCCTTTTCCTGCAGAGCTTTAATGGATGTATCTTTATTGCCTCAATGACAAGAGGCCTTTTCTTATATTATTTCTGCCTGGCTTCCTTTGTAAGTTTCCCCACCCACCCACATGCACCTTTTTCTTTTGAGAAGGAACCTGCCCTTTCAATACATTGCTTAATTTGCATATTAAGCTTATTTAATAATGGGCAGCCTTTTTAGCTGATTCTCCTCAGTAACACTTAGCAACAGACTGCTTTTAGATTTTAGCATCCTAAAATCTTGAAGCAGAGACTTCAGAAGTCTTGCTTCACTCTGAGTTAAAAAGGATAATGTTTTTGCAGCTAAGTAGGTGATTGAAAAGCAAATTAACTGGTTTTCAACACAGAGCAACATGACTGACCTATTAAAGACACACAATCTCTCCATCGATACCTGATGCCTTCATTGGATGGGCCATATGAAAGAACTGTTGAATTAATAGAACATTACATCTATTTCCACTTCTTTTGAATGTCCTGGCAAAGTGATATATTTTTTTTTTATTATTTATCCCTGTTGAAAATTAGGGCCCATCATCTGTTTGCGTAAAGGTCCTATATTGAAGGCAGAGGATGAACTAGACAACCACTTCTGGAAGCTTCTTGTAGCCTTAGAAGCTTCACAGAGAAATTATGAAGGGAAAAATCTCTTTGAGCCTTTCTAAAGAAAAGAAACCAGTCTGACTTGATTCTTCCAATTTTTTTCCAAAACCATTTTCCCCAAAACCCACCCAAGATTTTCAGATAAGCTCCCAAGGGTAGGTAGAATGGTCATATAACAAAGAAACAGCATGACAATTAAAGTGACTGAAATAACCACCTATAATCATGGAGGTACAGCTCCCAAAGGCACAGAGGAAGACAAGAAGGAGGTGGACATTTAAGCCTTTAGAAAAATCTAATAAATGCTCTGTGTTTCAAGTTCCTCACCTATGAAATGGGGTGATTGTATTTAAGGCTCCTTCAGGGTCTAAAGATCTACAATCTTGTGATACTGTGCATAACAATTTTACAGGGAGAGTTGTCTGGCTCCACTCTGCTTCCCAGCAAGTTGTGGTGAGCCTAACTTTGGATCTCTCCCCCAGTAACTGTGCAGAATAGTCAGGATAATGATAAGGTTTCAGGAGTTCGGAAGGAAGTCAGTGCTGAGGCACAGAAAGGTCTTACATAGGTCCAAAATTATGTGCAATCAGTAATTCATGAAAAAAATAACATTTAGACAGGATAGAAAAGGAGAGGTTAGAATTCCATTTTATAATCAATAATGCCTTTCTTCTCTAGACATCACAAAGAACTTTGTTATGTATCTCCCTAATGCAATATTAAAAATATTTTCCTGATCCCCTTTTATTGGACCACTTAACTTCCTTGCCAAGCAGAAAGATATGGCAGCCAAAGACAATATTGGTTTAGAATTAGTCAGATCTTATGAGGAGAATAGGTAAAAATCACGATGACCTTGGCTTCATAAAACAGAAAAAAAAGTTGAGGGTAAATCCATTTGAAAAAAAAATTAGTAACCTACCTAACTAAGCAGTGATCCTGAGGACATTTAAGGAAGAGAATTTAAGAAGGTCAACAAATAGAAGGGAAAAGTGAAAAGATCTGTGGCACTTTTTAAAATAACAAACTGTTATTTTAGTATCTAGGACAATGGAATCACTATACTTGGACTCAAAAGTCACAGCTCCTGAATGTGAAGAAGAAATGGCGCTAATGAAAACACACATTGGCTAAATTAGGCCAAATGTACATAAGGAAAATCCATGCTGAAGTAATGCAGTAATGAGGGTATTGAGAGACTGATTGACAAGGTACCTGAAGGAACAGAAGATATCCCAGATGTGAACATTTCCAGATCTAATTAAAAACCACTTAGAGCATATCAAGTGACACATATGTCTACTTCCACATTTGGTAAAATTTTTTATGAAAATATTCTACCTTCATGTCAGGACATCTTTTATAAGGGTATTAGTAGAAGACAGGCATGCCTTCAGAAAAGGTGTTCCACAGCAGACCATATGTTAATGATCTATACATCTATGCTTATTATTTGTTGGGTTCTTTACCAGGAGTCCAAGAACTTGGTATATACACACACACACACACACACCACATGTGTGTGTGTGTGTATGTATATTTAGTTATATATACATATGTGTACATATGTATATACATGTATTTATAAATTTATACATACAATATTATTCCAATAAATTGGCTTTCTTTGTCATCCTGACTTCTGTTTTATGCATATAAAACATGCTATGTTATATGGACACATATACATATACATATATATGTATACATAAACATGTATTTATGTAAGCATTTATCCATAGTTTTTAAAACTTGTGTGTATATATATGCAGATACATACATATATACAACATATCAAAACTTACTCAAGAGTTGGGTGTGAAGGTAGCACATATCTATAATTCAAGCTGCCAGGGAGACTGAGGAGGGTGAATCTCTTAGGTAGCAATGGGCCAAGGGCAGGGGATGTCTGCACTAAGTCCAGGACCAATGTGGTGAGCCCCTGGGAATGGGAGGCCACCAGGTTTCCTAAGGAGGGGTCAATCGACCTAGATTGGAAGCAGAGCAGGTCAAATCCTCTCTGAGGATGAATGCAAAGATTAGGCGAGGGCAGTGGCTTCAATTTTAGCCTGAGCAAAATAGTGTGTCTTTAAAAAAATTACCATCATCTTCATGTTACAGACACAAGTCATCATCAGACCTTCTGTAAACTTAGTAGAACTTGCCAGAGGTAACACTCCCTAACAAAGCTTTCAAGAACCCAGGATGATAATTATAATAATAACAACAACAATAACTAGACTTTCTAGAACACTTGAAGATTTTCAAAGTGCTTTCTCTATGTATGTTATTTCACTTGATACTATGATCCTATTATAGTATTACAGATGAAGAAATTGAGGTAGAGGTTATGTGAGTTGCACAGGATGATCCAACTAGTCAGTATCTGGAGTAGCATTTAAATTTAGAACTTCCTGAGTCCAGCTTAACGTACTGTGTTGATTATTGTGCTACCAGCAGCTCTAAGTATGAACCTCAGACCTCTATAAGGCCGTTGAGGTGGACTTCAGCTGAGGAAGACTAGGGAGCCCCCGTAATTCACACATAGACACACATACACACATAAACATACACACCTACACTCCTACCACCATTACCAAAGGTAACATGGCTCCCCGCCCTGGTGAGGGATATGGCTGTAGGACTGTCCAGAACAAGGCAGCCTTTGCAGAATTCAGAAACGATGCTCTCTGCCTTGTAGCCTCTCATCTTGAGATGCTTCAGCTCTAGGCTGGAGAAAAAGGACTTACTATATAAGCTTCCCAATATTTGTATTTGAAATATGAAGCATGTGTGTTGCTAAATCCATGGAAATCAGGGATTACAGAAGGCTTGCTCTTAACTCTGTTGCCTTAAAACAGTTCTTATGGAAGGATTGACTGAAGGACTTACCCAGGGAATCCAAAGGAATGAAACTGTCAGTTGGACACCACTTGACATTTGCTGACCTTGGGTTTACTGTTGGTTCCCAGATGGCCACTGAGAAAGGATTTACGGATGTGCCCCAAAGCACCAAACTCCTATTCTTCTAGGGTTGGTAGAGAACAATTTAGAGCAATGAAGGGATTGTTGCTCTTTCCAATACATTCTTACACGTTTAAGATGATATTAAAAATCGAGCGGGTTTCAAACAATAACCTACAATTTAGCAAATGAATCAAATGAGGTGGAGGCAATAATGGGATGACTGTTCCTTCTCAGGGTGGTGAGGTGGCAGGACAGGGGGAGTGGTGAGGAAAGGACGGAATTCAACTGTAGGAAAAATGCCAAAGTGATTCCAATACTTCATTTCCCATTACACTTCTCTATGATCAAATCACACATCATAATTATGTCAGCTGTGACTTTTAAAATCAGCACCCAAAATGGTAATAGTAATCACAAAAAGACCTTTTTGTGTGCTTAGGGCCCAACTCAGAGCTGCCAAAAACCATCCTAAGAGTCCACCCTTGAATGTGCCTATAAAGTAAGTTTTCCCTTTATGGAAGAGCTGGAACAAGGCATCTGTGTGCATGGGGCAAGTACTCTCCCTTCCTGGGCCTCAGTCTCATTGGTAAAATTAGAAGGTTGGACTAGATGACTAGGTTGAACTCTGAGGCTCCTAGCTCTAGGTCAAAGGTTCTTAAGCTTTTTCTGTGTGTAGCAGGGACCTCTTTGGTGGTCCAGATAAGTCTTTGGACTCCTCAGAATAGTGTTTTTAAATACATAAAATTAAATATATAGGGTTACAAAGCAAGCTAATTATATTGAATTACAGTTGTCAATATCTCTATAAATAGCCCTTAGCACTGTGCCTGACACAGAATAGAAGCTAAATAGATATTTATTGACTGAAGGATATGTAGTCCTCTCTTTCTCTCTCTCTCTCTGTCTTTGTCTCTGAATCTCTCTGTCTCTCTCCGTCCATCTACAGGCTCATAGACTCCAGTTTAATTGTCCTTGCTCCATATCTATGATTTTGCTTGCTTTAAGCAACATTTGAAAATTACCCTTCCCTTATTTTTCCACCAAGTGAAACTAAAACAATAAGTTTATCTCTTTTAATAATCTTCTGC
This sequence comes from Phascolarctos cinereus, assembly GCF_003287225.1. Taxonomy (NCBI): domain Eukaryota; kingdom Metazoa; phylum Chordata; class Mammalia; order Diprotodontia; family Phascolarctidae; genus Phascolarctos; species Phascolarctos cinereus. Next base: position 68,288,475 of record NW_027555736.1, on the reverse strand, counting down.
TCATAATATGGTGGATATATTTTTTGAAATCCAGAGAGACCTGAGTTCAAACATTGGCTTTGACACTTAACTAGCTAAATCTATACATATACACATATATAAAAACATGTGTATATATACAAATATACATATAATATACAAGTATACATATATACAGCTATATGTGTATATTGTATGTGTTATATATTTCAATGAAAGAAGTCTCTTTGATTAGCTTTTTACCATGATTACTGTCACTCCTCCAATCACTCACTTCTCAAACCCCCACAATTTAGGGTGTGAACCCACCATTCCATTGAAAAGGGTCTCTCCATAGTTGCCATGAATTCTTAAGTGCTACATTTGATGGCACATCATTCTTGACCTTCCTGCAGCATCTGCTTCCTCTATCATCTCTCATCTTCTGGCTTCTTATGGCACTTGACTGTCTTGGATTGTTTCCTACCCATCCTTCTCAGTCTTCTCTGATGGCTCTTTAACCCTGTCCCACCCTCTACCCTTGGCTATACTCCAAGGCCTTGTCTTGAGTCCTCATCTCTCTATGCTGTCTCTCTTGCTGATTACAACTGTTGTCATTTCAACTATTACCTCTATGTAGATGTCTCCCACGTCTCCACATCTAAGGTCCCATCTCTCTCCTGAGCTACTGGCTGGCAATGGTGATGCCTGATACATAGCACAACCTGCATGTGTCATATACGCTTCAAATTCCACCTCTCTAAAATAAGACTTGTTATCCATTCTCCCAACCCCTATACTACTTTTATAACTTCCCTGTCTTTGGCTGGGGCATCTCAATCCTTGCAGTCACTCAGGTTTGAGATGTCAGAATCCTCCTTGAGGATGTAATTCTTAATTTTCCCTCTCCTTCAACCCAATAAAACATCAAATCTTGCTTATTACACTTCTGCAATAATACATAACATTCATGTCCTTCTCTCTGCTCATAAATCTATTACCCTAGGTTAAGTCCTCAACACCTTGGATCTGAACTACTGTGACAGCCTCCTAATTAGTCCTCCTTCTAACAACTGCAACTCCAATACAAGCTGTCAAATTGATATTCCAAAAGCAAAAGTTTGGCCATGTCATTCTTTTGTTCAAGAAGCTACAGTATTCACTCTTGGCTCTAGGACAAAGTAGATATTCCTTTGGTTGGCATTTAAATCCTTTAATAATCTAGTTATAGCCTGTCTTTAGAGACTTGTTTTCTTTTGACATTAGCCTTCCTTATTCTTTCCTTGTCATAGACACAGTAGCCTAATTGCTATTTCTTATGCATGACCTCATCTTTTCCCTTTATACTCTTTATATACTTCATATGCTCCCTAATGCCTAAAATGTTTTTCCTCTTTACCTCTGTCTCTTGAAATCCATGGTTCCCTTTAAGGCTTAGCAAAACTACTATCTACTATATGAGGCTTTACCAACCCCCAGAGTTATTATATCTTGCCCCAATGACTTGTGTTTATTTCATATAAATTTCATATTTTTCTTATTTCCATATGTGCATATATAACCTATCTATCTATCTATCTATCTATCTATCTATCTATCTATCTATCTACCTATCTATCTTCTACAATGAACTAGATGGTGCAGTGGATAGAGGGTCAGCCCTGGAGTCAGGAAGACTCATCTTCATGAATTCACATCCGACCTCAGACACTTAGTAGCTGGGTGATCCTGGGTAAGTCATTTAACCTTGTTTGCCTCAGTTTCCTCATCTGTAAAATGAGGTGGAGAAGCAAATGGCACATCACTCCAATATGTTTGCCAAGAAAACCCAAAGGGGGTCACAAAGACACAGACACAACAGAAATGGCTACATAATATCTTTCATCCATATAGATTTCCCCAATAGAGTTTAAGCTCTGTGAGGGAAAAGATTATTTTGTTTTTCTCTTTGTATCCTCAGACTCCAATGACACAGTTCTGGGCACATGGTAGGTACTTAATAAATCTGCTTGGACCTGTGTTATTTAATATTTCTATAAATAACTTAAATAAAAGTATGGATACTAAAAATATACTTAACAAATAACAAAATATGTGCAGGTAACATAAAGCTAAGGGTGATAACTAAAATACTGGATAATGGAACCAGGAACCTGGAAAAAGTCATGAAAGTATAAAATACTGGGCTGAACTGAATAGGATAAAATGTAATCAAGGTAAATATGATGCTTTATCCTTATAAGAAATTTACTTCATAAGTACAAGATGAGAGAATCACAATAAGAAGGCAGTTTACTTATTTTTTGTTTTGTTTTGTTTTGTTTTTAAAGATGTGAGAGCTTTAATGGACTGTAAGCACCATATGAAATAATGTGATATGGAAACCAGTAAAGCTAATGTGTGCTTGGGCTACATTCTAGGATTCCCAAAGGAATTCAATTAAGCCTTGAAGCACTATAGAAAAATGTGCAATTTTACCCTTGAAACTCTTTCCATATGGTGCAATATTAGGCAAAATAAATTATATATATATGTATAAACACACACACACAGATGTATAGGTTACATATACAAAATTATGGTACAATAATAGGCAAAATAAAATCACAAAAAATGATGCTCTCTGCATGTTGAGATAGCAGCCCCCAATCACATAGTCCTGTATTTGTTGGCAAAGATCATGAGTTATTGCTGATTCTACATGAAGCAGTAAATTAAATTTATGCTTGAAGCTGTCTACTATTAAGCAGAATTTTGAAGCATTAAGAGCTTTGTTACATTTTGTAGCTAAGCCATGGTTCTTTTTAATTAAGTGTTCTATTTTAAATGCATAACCAGAAGGGAAATATTTCTTCTCTCCTTTTGCGCCAAACTCTTAACTAGAATTGTCTGTGCACACAACCTCTGCTTCCTCATTATCCACTGCCTTTTCAACCCATTATAGTATAGCTCTTGACTCTACCACACTACTACAATTGTTTCCTAAAGATCAGTCCCACCACCACCCCAGCCCTGGCCACAAACCCTTCAATCTCCTCCAGTAACTCTGAATAAGTATCCTTTTTTCTTACCTTTTCCCTTCACCATGTCCTGGCCCTTGACTGTCTGTGGTTTAGGGGTTTTGTTCTCTTTTGTGTGAGTTAAATAAACTTGTAATAAAAGCTTTTGTTATTATTGCTGTTCAGTCGTGTTTCAGTTATGTCTCACTCTTTTTGATCCCATTTGGGGTTTTCTTGGTAAAGATACTGGGGTGATTTGCCATTTCCTTCTCCAGCATATTTTGCATATGAAGATGAGGCAAACAGAGTTAGGTGACTTGCCCAGGGTCACACAGCTAGTAAGTGTCTGAAGCTGCACTTGAACTCAGAAAGATGAGTCTTACTGATTCCAAGCCCCACGATTTATTGACTACACCATCTAGCTGTCTGTAATAAAAGCATTGTTGGAAGAAGAGGAGAATGAGGAGGAGGAGGAAGAAGAAGAAGAAGAAGAAGAAGAAGAAGAAGAAGAAGAAGAAGAAGAAGAAGAAGAAGAAGAAGAAGAAGGAGGAGGAGGAGGAGGAGGAGGAGGAGGAGGAGGAGGAGGAAGAGGAAGAAGAGGAAGAAGAAGAGGAAGAAGAGGAAGAAGAGGAAGAAGAAGAGGAAGAAGAGGAAGAAGAGGAAGAAGAAGAAGAAGAAGAAGAGGAAGAAGAAGAAGAAGAAGAAGAAGAAGAAGAGGAAAAGAGGAGGAGGAGAATGAGAGTGAGCACATAGAAGTATGGGGAGAGAGCTAGTCAGAGACAGACAGAGCAGCTTTAAGGAACATTAGAGGAGGTTTAGGGGTGTGGTAAACAGGATGCTTTGACCTGGGAAGTCATAGGAATTATTAGTGGGAAATAGGATAGTCAATTAGCATGAGATTTCCAGAATCAATGGTAGTGCTGATTTAATTATAGTTACTAGAATTAGAGGAAGAAAGTATAGAAGTAATTTATATCAAAGACATCACTATGAATGAATGAATGAATGAATAGATGGATGGATGAATGGATGGATGACTGAGTGAGTGAATGGAACAGCACTTAGTAAGTGCTTACTATCTACCAAAAATTATGCTAGCCACTGAGAATACAGATCCAAAAGCAAGATAATCCATGCTTCTAGAGGAGCCTTTTTTAAGAGTCAAAGGCCAGGGCTATAGAACATAGTCATATGGTTAGTTAAACATCAAAGCTAGGATTTGAACCAAATTCTTCCTTATTTCAAGCCTAGTATTGTATCCATTATACTAGACTGCCTCTCTGGTACTAAGACTTTATACATTTTTGAATACTGGGAAGTGAGTATTCAGAAGACTTGGGTATTAATCTTGGTTCTGCCACTAAATACCTGTGGGAGTTCAGAAAAGTTACTTCATATAATTTTAATATGTAAAAATGGGGGAAATTTCACAGAGTCATTATGAATATTAAATGAGGTAATATACACTAAAGTTTTATAAAACTCAGATTGGACAATACAAATGTAAAGGATGATGATGATGGTGATGATGATGACGATGACGACAATGACAACTAATGGCTATAAGAACTATAGTGCTGTCAGTCATATGTTTGTTTTCTCCCCAAAAAAGCATCAACGGGAATTGTGAGAGCTTTCAGGAGGCCAACAGTTCAATTCATGTAATGACTAGTTGGCAACATTGTTATTAATTCAAAGTAAAATGAATTGAGGAACTTCTTGAAAAATGATGCAAAGATAAAACAAAACCTATCCTCAAAGAGCTTACATTCTATATAGATTGTATTTTGAGGAAGGAGAAATCACTAACAACATGAGGGACCGTAAAAGAGGACAGAAAGGAGGTAACATCTGAGTTGAAGCTAGAAAGCTAAGCTAAGAGGCAGAAGTGTGGTGGAAACAAATTCCAAGGATGAAGGGCAGCTTGTGCAAAGGCACAGGATAGAATGGAATACCTTGTGTTGGAGAAGGAAAACCAATGTTAGGGAATAACTAATAGGACATTTTGGCTAGAACATAGAGTCTATGAAAGTATCATACAAAATAATCCTGGAAGAGTAGGTTGGATCCAGATTATGAAGGGATTTAAATGCCAAATAAGGAGTTAATGCTTTATCCTAGAGGCAACAGGGAATCACCAAAGCTTTCTGAATGAGGGAATGACATAGACCTATTGTTTTGGAAAACTGTTTTCTAAATATGTAGAGGATAGGGGCAGCTAGATGGTACAGTGGATAGAGCACTGGCCCTGGAGTCAGGAGGACCTGAGTTCAAACCCAGTCTCAGACCAAACACTTGACACTTACTAGCTGTGTGACCCTAGGCAAGTCACTTAACCCCAATTGCCTTGCTAAATAAATAAATGAATGAATGCATAAATAAATGGAGGATAAATTGAAAAGAGAAAGAATGGAAGTGGGAAGAACAAATAGGAAGTTATTGTAATAGTCCAAGCAAGAGGTGCTTTGCGTATGAACTAGAGCGGTTGCATGAAGAGCAAAGGGAATGAATAGGAGAGAAATTGTAAGGATAAAATAGGCCAGACACAACAATTGAATGAATGTAGGTGGTAACAGAATTAAGAATGCCTTTAAGATTGCAAATCTGAGTTACTGTCAGATATCTTCAAAATAAAAAAAAATTGGGTGTGGACAGGTTTTGGGGATAAAATAAGAAATTCATGACCTGGACAAACTAATCTCTGAAGAAGAAATTCAATGAGCTTCCATGTTAAAGGGAACTGGGAACAGATAAAGTCAAAGTTGAATTCTATCAAAATTATTTTTTTAAGAAAAACTGTATTTCTACTATGTAAACTACCTTAAAAATAGAGAAAGATGGTATACTACTCAATGTTCTTGACTAAGCAAATGTGAGTTTGAAACCTGGCAAAACAAGGAGAATCAAAAACAACAACAATAACAATAGTAACAAACCATGACAGGCATATCATTAATGAGTATGAGGGGGGAAAGCAGCCAACAAAATACTGGCAAGTAGAGTAAGTAATATATAAAAAAATTATCTATTAAGATAAAAAAATCAAATATCATTCAATATTAAGGAAGCAATCAGTAAAATAAACTATTTCAACAAGAGGAATTCATATAAATTTTGTAATCTACCAAAGATTAAAGATAAGTTTTACAATGCACTATCCATTCACTTTTAAAAACTCACACAATTAAAACAATAGGAGTGAAAGGATTTTCTTGTTCTATTTTTTCCCTTAACATGATACAAAACCAAGAACCTAATGTATGTACTCAAAAGCTTTCTCCCTAAAATAGGGTGTAAAGTAAAACTGTCCACTTTCTACATTTATTTGATCTGATTTTAGAAATTCTAGTTGTAGATAATTGGTTAATTGTTGTTTTCATGCTGAAAGAGGACCAAAATGCCATCCTATGTTGAAGTCAGGGTACAGTATGTCCAAGAGTGTGTCCAGATAATCAGACCAATATGAGCTCAGAAGGCTCTGCCACAGGCTGGACACAAATAGTCCATGTTCCAGTTGTAGTAAAAGGGAAATTAAGAGAATCAATATAGCTGAAGACAAGGTTAAAATGTTTCCATTTTAAGTAGATAAAATAGCTTATTTAGAAAACATAGGAGAGTGTTCAAAAAGTGGATAGCAGTAAGGTGAAAAATGGAATTATATTCACACCTTATGTCACATATTGCAATGAGGTACTAGTGAATCAATTATCTATTTTTAAAAGCCATTCATTTATAAAATTAAGTGATATGGCTATCAAAATTATGGAGAGGAGGAAAATTCATATTTATCAAGCAAGTGAAAGAAATTATAATAAACAAAATAGATGAATAAAATTGTTTATAAAAGTTTTCCACACAAACTAATGTATCTAGAATAAAAAGGAAACACTGCAACGGAAAAAAATGTCATAAAGATTTCTAGAAAACATCTGATAACCAAAATCCATAATATATAAAAGTAAGATCAATTTTTCAAATAGATAAATGGTTAAGGGATTTGAACAAATGTCTTTTGCAATACAAATTATCAATAACCACATTTCAAAATATTCTAACTTTCTAATAAAATGGGAAAAGAAAATTTAAAAAATACTTTGATGTACCTCCTTACAATCTTTAAATTAATAAAGATAACTTAATACAATAAAATTGTTGGCAGGACTTTGGAGAAATAGGCATATTATAACATTGCTGATGGAGCTATGCATTGGAATGCATTATGGAACTCTAAGATAACTTTAAAACTGCACAAACTTTGACTCGATAATCCTGCTACTTGGACCATATCCTAAGAATGTTATTAAAAAGGAAAAAAAACCTTTCGTGTCCAAAAACATATATTATTTTCATAGCAAAATCTGAAAATATCCCATGTGTTCAAGTATGAGAGAATGGCTTAACTAACTATGGTATGGGGATCTGATAGAACATTACTACATCATAAGAAATGACAAAGAAATATGAGAAGACATACAAATTGATGCACAATGAAGAAAGTAAAATCAGAACAACTACAATGATATAACATAATAACAGTAATAAATTAAAATCCATGCAAAAAGAACTGAGAAAGCAATATAGAAGAAAGAAAAATTGTAACTATCATTTAGCATGCAAAATAAATTATGAAAAGAAATTACAAATAATAGTTTACAGATTTATGTACAGTTTCATCTTAAGGTTCATTATGTATCTCAAAGTTTGTTTTATTTGGTTATTAAATTTAAAAAAGCAAATAGAAATTTAGATAGAAACTAATAGAAACAACTAGAAAGGTTAGCATGATCAAGGAAGGAGGAGATGAACTTGAACCTTGAAGGATGTGTGATGCTTTTTTAAGTGAAGGTGTGAGGCATAATATTCAAAATAGTGCTGTGATGAGGGAATTAGCCAATGAGTCTTTACCATTAGGACTAAAGACTGAGATCTAATTGGCCATTCCCCCCATGACAGAAAAATGGTATGAGTCAAGGCAAGGAGGTAGGAAAATATAAGTTGTATGGAGAACTCCCTGAAAATATTCATAAGCATTTGCATTTTTGAGAAACAAATTTGGTCTTTCAGATTGAGGTAAAAGAGGTTACACAGTGTAAACTTTGGTCAAAAATAGAATTCTGTATTAAATGGATTACAAGGCTGACCAGCCCCTTGTTTTGTTCTTATGTCAAATAATGGAGATTCAGTGTGATAACTCCCATTAATATAGTGTTTTTAAGGTTTATGAAGCACTTTGCACATGACTATCCCATGGGATAGATAGTGTAGGTACTATTATATCCATTTTACAATTTAGCAAACTGAGTCTGAGAGAGGCAAAGTCATATGACCACATTCACATGGCTAGCATGTCTTGTATTTGGAATTTGAATCTAGGTCTCAACTCCAAAACTTTGAGGAAATGATATTATAATTTCCGATCTGTTTGGAGAGCGGAAGACATGAGCAACCAGGATAATGAAGTGCCTTGAGATCATTACACATGCTAATCAGTTGAAGGAAGTGGGGATGAAAGATTTCTTCATCAGATTGCCAAAGTTGTTCATGACACACAAAAAGATTAAGAATTTCTGATCTAGAGAGATGTGAGAGTATAAGAGAGATGTTATGAAAGCAAAACTTGGAAGGACCTGGCAACAGATTGGATACGGATGTTGATGGTGAGGAATTGAGGATAACACCTAGATTGTCAGCCTGGGCAACTGGAAGGAAGGTGATACCCTTGATGATAATAAGGAAGTTAGAAAGAGGGGAGAGTTTGGGCAGGAATATAAGGAGTTCAGTTTTAAACATGGTGAGTTTAATATGTCTACTGGACACTGAGATATTTAATAGGCAGGTAAAAATGTGATATAGGAGGTTAGGTGTAGATAAGTAGATCTGTGAATCACAAGCAAAGAGGTGATAATTAAATCCATATGGGTTAATGAAATCACCAAGAGAAATAGTATAGAGGGAGAAGAAAACAAGGTTCAGGTCAGAGACCTGGGGCACACCCACAGTTAGCAGACATGACCTAGATGAAGATCCAGCAAAGGAAACTGAGAAGGAATAGTAAAATAGGAGATCCAGGATAGAGTAGTCACAGAAACATAAAGAGTAGAGGATGATTGACAGTGTCAAGGACTACAATGAGGTCAGAAAGATGAGATTTTGGAAAAGTCCATCAGATATGATAATTAGGAGACCAGTGGTAACTTTGTAGAGAGTATTTTTAGTTCAGTGATAAGATTGGAAGCCAAAATGTAGAAAGTTAAAAGAGTGAAAGGAAAAGAAGTGGAAGCATTGGTTATAGACAACTTTCTTTAGGAGTTCATTCACAAAAGGGTGATATATATGGGATGATAGCTAGGGGAGATAGATAGGTAGACAGATGGACAGATAGATAGATAGATAGATAGATAGATAGATAGATAGATAGATAGATGGTGAATGGGTGGGTGGATGGATGGATAGGTAGATAGATAGATAAAGAGTTTTTTGATGATGGGGGAAACAGCATGTTTGTGGGCAGTAAGGAAGCAGTTAACAGACAAAGAAATTAATGGTAAGTGAGAAAACAGGTATGATAGTAGGAACAATTCATTGAAGAGGGTGGGATGGAATGAGATCACTTGTGTATACCGAGGCATTTATTTGCCTTTTTCACATGAGATAGGAATGAAGAAGGAAAGAGTGGCAGAGGGTATCTGAATATGGGAGATGGGGAAGAGAGAAAAGGGAACTCTATGGCAACATTTTTTTTTGGTGAAATATGAGGAAAGGTTCTCAAACAAGAGGGTAGGGGGAGATTTGAGGAGAGATGAAAAGTTTAGTAAGAGTTGCTCTGTTGAGTGGGATAGTAAGTTAATTAGGGAGTCATAAAATGATTGCCTTACTGTAATAAAGACCTAGTTAAGACTATGTAACAAATTTGTGGTGGACCAAGTACACATTTTCATGATTTTTCCAGCTTTGTTCAGTTGCATGCTAGTAGGAAAAAAGGTAGCATAATTCAAGTAGGAGTAATCCAAGACTGAGACTTGGAAGGGCAAGATGAGCAATACAATGAGAGATTTGAGACTCAAGTGAAGAGTGCAATATGAGTTAAAACTGGTCCACCAAGGTGTCAAGATGGAGAGGGGAGAAGAAATACGGCCAGGGCAGGGGTGATAATCTGGGAAGGAACTGAGGATTCACTGTAAGGACCCAAAACAAAGTTTGGGGTTGCAAGGCAGGAAGAGAGGTGGAATGAAAATAGATAGTGATCAGATAAGGGAATTTCAAAGTTCAATAACATGGAAGTGGTTTATTTGGGGGTTAGGACAAGATCAAGGTGATAAACACTTCTGTGTAGCTGAGATCTAATGGAGGAATAGGTCACAGAAAATAAGTAAATTCAGGAACTGTGAGGTTAAGAAGTTTGAAGAAGTAGCAATGTGGATACTGAAGTATGAAGGCAAGAGTTAGAAATGAAAGAAAAACTATGAGCCAGTTACTGAATTCATTGAGAAAAGAATGGAGGTGTCCTAGAGATTGGTACACTGCATTGTAGGTATGGATTGAGGGAACCTTGAAGGAGAGTCATGGTGATAGAGGGAAAATCTGAAAGTGGCAATAGAGAGCAAGGAGTATTCCAAATCTCCCACTTCAACTAGTTTGGATGGAGAAAGGGGAAATGAGTAGAAGTCCAACTAGTGCTGGAAAGGGAGACCAGGGAGGCTGTGGCATCAGGAAAGAGCCAGGTGTCAATGACAGCCAGATGATGGAAGGAGTAGGAAAAGAAAAGATTTAAGATGAAGTCAAGCTTGTTACCTATAAAGCAGGCATTCCAGAGAGTATATGGAAAGGGTGAGTAGCTTAAGAATGGGAAGTTGGGTGAGGGCTTGGGGAAGAGTGGATTGAGGGTAATGGGAATAAAGAAATACCCTTGGGGGTGGGGATGGGGATGGTACAGAATTGAGTTTGAATGATGAGATGCCTTTTGAGGTTTCTTTCCACACAGAGATTCAGTGATCCTCAGTACTGAGGTGAAGCCTTACCAGAGCAGTTATATAAAGTCCTGAGATGACTCTCAGTCTTTAATCCTGGACCTCTCTAAGCCACAAAAGAAATTAAGAACAATAGAGCTCATTGAGAACAAAAGGGATCGAGGCTCCAAAGGGATCTTTGAAGCAACAAAAGCGAGGTCATAATTTAATTTCTGCCCCTTGAGCAAATAGAAATCTATTGCCACCCCCTCAGTGAAGCCTTCCCTGATCCTCCTAGTTAGTGATGACATTTCCCTCAGACCTCACATAGCATCCCACTTATTCTTTTCTAATGCATTTCTATATTATTGTGTGTTAAAATGATTGGCTTGTATGCTACATCTCCCAGTAAGGTGTACTAAATAAAGTCAATGACTGTGTCTTTCCCAAATTCTATAAATCCTCAGTGTCTACTATGGTGCCCTACACAGTAGAAGCTTAATAAAGGTTGGTTGAATTGAACTCCAAAATAATAATGAAGAATTTCTCTCCTTTCCAAAAGTCCAAGAAGGTGGATGGGTTGAGTTACATGCTTCAGACTTAGTTTAACTGAAATATTAAATTATAGCCTACCAAAACACATAGTAAAGCAGGGAGGGAGCCATGGAAGTTAGTTTCAATATGAACAGTTGTTGGAATCGCATGTTCCTGTTTATCTGAGGTTGCTATTGATCATTTGGGAATATAAAGCACTAAAATGAATTAACTCTGTCTTTAAGACACCTGCAGGCTCCCATAATGCCAAAGGGGGGCCAAAGCAGATCATCCCTTTCCCTCACTGGCATGCATAGATTGTGGGCCACATTCCAATAGTCCTTCCCCTGAGGAGTAGTGTCAGCATTTCTCTGTCTAGTACATAAGAAAAATGTAAAAGACTGTGAAATTCTTCTATAAAATCTAGTAAATTCTCTACCTCCTCGATGGAGAGAAAGATCTTAGTTTTAAATTTGGGCATGTAAACTATATATCTAAGCTGCATCTCCTGGAGAAGAAATCATGGACAAGGATGGCATATGCTGGCACACCATAGTAAAGCCCCTAAGGGGAAGGAGAAGGTCCAGAGAGAACATTCCACATCCTATTCATGCCTATGTCTTCCACAGAGGAAAAAAAAAATTGATATCAAATTAGATGCAGTTGGGAGAGTTTGCTATCTAGTCATGACTCCCTCATTCTTATCCTCATCAATTTTATTTTCTGAATCTAAGTATAAGGCTTTAATTTCTATTCAAGTTCACTGTATTAGATTTGACTCAATATTCTAGTTCAATGTTTTTGGATCCTGATTCTGTTATCCAAAAAGTTAGCCATTCCTCCAAGCTTTGTGACATCTGTGAATTACATAAGAAATCCATTTGCATTTTTATCTAAGCTGCTGATAAAAAATATTAAATAATGCAAGGATAAGCAGAGATCTATGGGGCATTGTGCTAGACACATCTTTCTAAATTGATATTAAACAACAATTAAACAGTGGTAACTGAATCTAGACCAGATGTTTGCTGGTAAATGTTTTTCAATGGGTTCTCTGAAAAATACACACATACATATATACATACACATATATGTATGACACATACATATGTGTATAATATGCATTACTAACATTTTTTGTATCATTTTCTTAAGCCTAGACAATCAACAAAATAGTGAAGTCCTAATTTTAGTATTTAGTGATTCTGAGGTATGAATGCTCACACTAAAAATTTACTATTTGGTACTCATTAGCACACCCCTGGTTTGGGCATTCAGACAGATTCTAATGCATAAATATGTACCACTATTTAGCCCAAATGTCTTCTTTAGTCCAAAATATCTTCAATATCCTCTTGATCTATCAGCCTAGTGATCTTATTAAAAAATAAGTAAAGTTGGTTTGGCATGACCTGTTCTTGACAAAGCTGTGCTTACTCATGATCACAATTTTCTTTTCTAGATGTTCATTAACAATCCCCTTAATAATACATTCTAGACGTTTTCTGGGAGTCAAAGAAAAACTGTATTTCACATGACTCTATTCTCTACTTCTTACGAAACTCAGAATAACATTTGCTTTTCTCTGGACCTACAGCAACTTTCTGATCCTCCACTTGCCTCAGAGATTCTTCGACTATCACTGACAATGACTCAGCAATCATAGCATCCTTTTCTTTCAGCAGCAAAAGATGTCTGCTGTTCACCTTGGCACCTGGTAACTTGATCATCAAGACAAGAAGATGGTCTCTGTTACATGGTTATGTATCCTGGGTATTAACTCCTTATTAATTTTTGCTTTACTGATCACTTTTTTTGGCAGAGAAAAAGAAACCAAAATAAGGTTTGAGTTACAGTGCCTTCCCTTTGTCCTCCACTATCATTATACCCTCCCCTTGAGCTGAGATCCTACTCTTTCTTTGAGGCTCATTTCTCCTAACAGAGGTGAAAAAAACAAGACAATATTTTTGTTGTCTTTAGCTTACTCATTCCACTTCAACGTATTCTGAGTTGTAGCTCCTAACTCATTTTTACAGGACAGGTTCATGTTTTTGAATTCACCCTTCTTTACCGATCCATGCTTTCACTGTTTGCACACGTTGTTTAAAAGTCCAATTTGGCAAATGATTTTCCTGTGTACCCGTAGCATTGTTGTTAGCCATGTTTCCTTTTCTCTCCTCTTTGGAATTGTTTCTCCTTGAATCATAAGAATTTAATTCTGGAGAGTTTCCCTTCCCTCCAACCACAAAATTTTAATACAAGGATTCCCACCAATCCTATCTCTGAACTCTTTGGAATCACCTCTGCCAAAGCTGGTGTTCACAGCAGCTGGCACCTGGACTTCTGCTTAATCTATCATAAATTCCAAAACAGAATGTTAACTTCTCTCTAAAATTCTCACCTTTTATGTACCCTGGAAATTCCTTTTTGTTCTGAATCAGGTCTATATTAGAAACTCCTTCAATGATTTCTCTACCTTTTGAAGAAAAAATTAGCATTATAGGAAGACAAAAAATAATTAATTGCACTCTTTGGGCAGAGAGAGAAGTCTCTAGCAGATGCTTAGATCTTTGAAGCCCCTTATTATAACTATCCATGCCAAGTTTGTGATATTTTCCCATGCTTTATAGAAAGTGAGAGGATTCTACTTTTTTTTTTTAAATAGAGGGCAGAGCCAAGATGGTAGAATAAAGACAGAAACTCACCTGAGCTCTCCCAAATTCCTCTCCAAACAACTTTAAAATAACACCCCCAAACAAATTCTGAAGTAGCAAAACCAATGAAAAGTTAAGGTGAAACAATTTTCCAGGCCAAGGCAACTTCAAAGGTTGGTAGAAAAGATTTGTCTCACTGGGTAAGAGTAGAACTTGGTCTAGAGTAGGCAATGCTGGCACAGGCCATTCCCTGGCAAACCAACGGTAGGCCTCGGCAGCAATAGCTTCCAGAGCTCTCAGCCAGCAGATGATAAGGGGTTGGACAACGGCTCAGAAAAAGATTATACAGCACAGGGGGCAGGACTCTGTTGCATTGCCCTTACATGGTTCCAGGTGACACTCCCAGAACTAGGAGGAGCACCAGCAGGAGTGGGGACCCTGGTCACAGTTCCAGGGTGGAAAAGAGTGCTTGTGGTCACTCACAAACCAGAGTACAGACAAAGAGATCAATAACAGCAATGTTGTATGATGATTAACTGTGAGTGACAGCTATTTTCAGCAATATAGTGATCCAAGACAATTCCTAAGAATTTATGATGAAAAATATTGTCCACCCAGAGGAATAACTGGCAGATTCTGAAAAAAGTCAAAGAATACTTTTTTTTTGAACTTTCTTTCTTTTTCTTGTTTTTTTTTGTTTGTTTCTTTGTGTTTTCTTTAATGAAATGGCTAGTATGGAAATATGTTTCGCAGGATCACATATTCACAACCTGTGTCAAATTGCTTGCCTTTTTAAGGAAAGATTAGGAAGGAAGGGAGGGAGAGTATTTAGACTCAAAATTTTTTTTAAAAAAATGTTTTACATGTAATTGGAAAAATATATAATTTTATATAATTTTAAAAAATATGGAAATGGACTTGCCCTCCCAGATTCTAAAATGAAATACAATGTATTATAAAGCAGTTATCAGAACCATCTGTTAACTGCTGCCCCTCAACAGAAACACAGACCTATGAACCAGAATTAAGATTCCCAGCATAGAGTATATACAAATATTTGGTATTTAATAAAGCTAAAGAAGATAGAAAAAAGCTTAGAAAGGGATTTTGTTATTTAATAAATCTTATTGGGAAAACCAGATAGCAATATGACTAAAGTAAATATTAATATCCTTACCTCCTATCATATATTATAATAAGTTGCAGGTAAATCACAGACAAACATGCAAAAAGAAACATTAAAATGTAATAGGGAGAGGAAATGACATATTAACTGTAGAGGGGAGATCATTTTAACCAATTGCATAAAAATCAAAAAAATGCATATAGGTTACATGAAAGATTTGATTAGTCTTAAAAATTCAACAGTACCAAAAGGCCATCCAACTCAGAGAAACAGAAAAATTGTAATAAATTGTAAAGGAAAAAAATTGGTAAATATAAGACATAAACTTCAAATAAAAGCCTGAAGAACTTATAAAATTTATCGAGGGAGACATTTATCTTCTAACTGGATGAATGCTCAAGGGATATGTATTAAGAATTTACAAAAAATAAAGATGTACAAATTGAAACAATTACAAAGAAAAGTTGTTCAGCTTCCTCAAAAATTAGACATACAATTTTAAAAAATGATACACCCACCAAATTGGCAAAATAAATACCAGTGGGAAAGCTCAAGGCTGGCAAGGTTGTAATTCATATGTCACTGATCGAATTGCAAACTGCAAAGTTTTGGAAAACAAATCCCATAGTAACCTGCAAGAATTATAAAAGTATTAAAATTACAAAGGTATAAATATAAGTATTGAATTAAAAATACTATATATAAGTATATTCAATCATTTCATATTTCCTAATAATCATAGTAAGAACAATAATAGCTAATTTTTTCATATAACACTTACATAGTCAGGGACTGCACTAAGCATTTTACAAATATGATCCTCACTATAGCTCTAGTCGGTTAAGTGCTATTATAATTTAAATTTTACCAATCAGAAAATTGAGTTAGACAGCATTTAAGTGACTTTCCAGGGTCACACAGCTACTAAGTGTCTGTAGCTGGATTTGAACTCACATTTTTCTGACTTCAACTCTGGTGTTCTATCCATTGCTATTTAACTGTAAAATTAGTTTACATTTATATAGTGGTTTATAATTTTAACTTGGACAAATGTTCAACATTGCACCATAAATTTAGACTAGAAAGTCCTTAGAGGCCATCAGGTTTGTGCTGTATTCCAATCTACAAATAAATCAATAAACACTTATGAAGTACATACTGGAAAGCAGTTTGTCAGAGACTAGCTATAGACCAACATTTCACACCATATACCAAGATAAATGTGATTCACACATAAAGGGTGATACTATAAGCAACCTAGCAGGCAGAGTATGGAAAAATTTACTTGTCAAATCTATGAATGATGGAAGAATTTATGACCAAACTAGAGACAGAGAGGATTATGAGATATACAAATAGATAATCTTGATTGCATTAAATTTAAAAGGTTTTACATTAACAAAACCAATGCAGCTAAGATTAGAAGGAAAGCAGAAAACTGGGATGGGGAGTGGGGGAAGTTGCAGTATGTTTCTCTGAAAAAAGTTTCATTTCTCAAATATAAAGAAAACTGAGTCAAATTTATATGTCATTCATCTATTGTTAAATGGTCAAAGTATATAAATAGGCAGTTTTCAGAAGAAAAAATCAAAGCTATCTATAGTGACATATTAGAGAAATGCAAATTAAAACAACTCTGATGTACTGCCTTACACCTATCAGATTGGCTAATATGACAGAAAAGGAAAACGACAAATGCTACTTCTAAGTTTTCTGTCTCTTTTCTTGGGCTCATCTGCCTCTACTGCCTTGCCCCTCCTCAGTTCCCTATTCCCTCAACATCCATCATTCTAAGATGGGGTGGGGGGCCCTGTGGACAGATTCTTATTTGGTGGGCTGGTACCTCTTCTGCCCCTTCTGAACTAATCAAAGAGGACCACCCCAACCTGCACACATTCCAGATAAATTAGATTATGTGGTCATCACTTAAATAGGCCTTACATATTTCTACCGCCATCCCATTCCCTTTGTCTAGGACACCTTCTTCTGAATCCTATCTACCAAAATCCTACCTGTTTTTTGAGACTGAGATCAAATGCCACCTATCCTGGGAAGCCTTCCCTGTTCCCCCTTGGAGAAATGGATATTACCTTCCTAGAAACTTCCATAGTATTTTGTCACTCTCTTCTTGGCACTTTTTATATTTCTCCTTGTGTTACGGTTATTTCTGCACATGTCATCTATCTTCCCTACTAAAATATAAGCTTCTTTAGGGAAAACACTACAATTGTATCCCCTACAGTGCCTAGCATGAGGCCTTGAACCTTATTGAGCACGAAAATGCTCTAGACTTTTATTGAATTTGGATTGAATGATCCTGGGTTAATATAAACAAAAGAGCCTTGTACAAAGAGTAACAGAATCCAGGGCTGAGCCTAAGCTGTGCCACATTCTAGCTGTGTGCTCTGGGGCTAAGCACCATCTCTCTGGGTGTCATCTTTCCTCATGCATAAAATGAAAAATTTGAACTAAATTATCTCTAATGTTTCTTCTAGTTCTAATCATCTATGCATTTAACTCGTTTGATTCAGTTGAACAAAAGAACTGTTCCATCTGCATGTGTCACCCAATCTTACTGCCTTTCCCATCCTCACCTACCATATTTAGGTAGCTGGTTCCTTTCTCTTTTATCCTCTTCACTTAAAGCATGAAGGTATCAGAAAAAAAAAGTTTCTCCATGGCCTTTCTTATTCACTTTTCTTATAAACGTGTTTCCAGGGGTAAAGTCATTACCATGTGTCCAGAGATTATTTCTTCTTTCTTTTGTAGGTAATTAGATTCATCACTAGATCTTCTTTTATTTACACTTGGAAGCTGTATACCAGCAATGAAAGGAGAAGCTGTTTTGAGGGAAATTTTCAACCTGATATAATGAAATGACAAACTTGACAGTGTTTCAATTCTTTCAGTCATTTTAATAACCAATGGACTGACCATTCTTGTGCTCTATCCTTTATCAGTAATCTCATAACCTCTTATCAATATCTCATACATAATATGCATAATCTCAAGTCATAGTGTCTAGGTCTAGGGAGGTGATTGTCTCACTCTTTTCTGCTCTGGTCAGACCACATCTGGAATACAATGTTCAGTCTGTGACATGCTATTTTAGGAAGGACATAGATAAAGTAGTAAATATGCAGAAGAGGGAATGAAGATACTAAAGTCCCCTGAGATCATGGCAGATGATAACCACATGGAGGAAGAGGGAATATTTAGTCTGGGGAAGAGAAGGCTTATAGGAGGTGTGATTACTTCCTTCAAGTATTTGAAGAGATGGTATGGGAAAAAAGGGATTAGGCCACTTCTACTCGACCTCAAAAGCCGGAATAAGGCATGACGGGTGGAAGTTTCAGACAGGCAGAAACATTCCAACAATTAAAGATACACAAGAGTAGAAAGGGCTGCCTCTGGAAGTCATACATTTTCCCACACCGGAAGTCTTCAAGGAAACACTGAACAATTGCTCGTTAGAGATATTATAAAGAGGATTCTTGTCCAGTTATGGGCTGCACTAAATAGCCTTTGGGGTCCTATGTAACTCTGAAATTTTGTGGTTCTGTCCAATTGAATCAAGGCCATCACGTAGTATAGGGAGCACTGGTGATGAGAAATGGCATAATGGCTGATGCAATGAGAACAGAGAGAGAGAGGAACAAACATTGTGGTGTTCTGGAAAGAGTACTGTGTCTAGTGGGGTCAGGACAACTGTGTTAGGATCTTAATTCAGATACTTACTATTCAGTAATGAGCAAGTTACTTAAATTCTATGTAACTTGGTTTCCTCATCTGTAAAATGGGGAAAAAAACACTTAAACCAGCCCCTTCGCTGGGTTTCTATGAGCAAAGTATTTTGCAAAACATAATGTCATGTAAATGGGAAGCATTATGGGAAATGTAAAGGATTTTCCAGAGCAGGTCAAGGTACATCATTCTCTGCAGGTCACAGTGATATACATTTAGGATCACTGATCCAGAATTGGAAGGCACCCCAGCTGCTATCTACTCCAACTTCCTAATTGTCCAGGTAAAGAAACTGAGTAGCAGGAAAGTTAAGTGACTTTCTCCAGGTCTCACATGTAGTAAATCCCAGCGGTGGGATTTGAACCTGGTTCATCTGACTCCAAAGCTGGTAATCTTTTCACCGTCCCACATAGAGAATTCATCTACATCCTCTATTTTGGAGTGGTAAAGTGGGAGAGGTATCCAGAAGATGAGCTATGTGTAGGGTATTTTCTAGGAGAGTCCAGCTTTATCAGTGAGCAGACCCTGGGCCCTCATTCCACTTCATAGAGACAGCAGGTAAGTAGCACAGAGAATAGAGCACTGGGCCTACAGCTAGGAAGATCTAAGTTCAAATCCAGCCTCAGGTACTTACTGGCTGTGTGACCATGTGCAAGTCAATTAACCTCTCTATGATTATTTTTCTTCAACTGTAAAATGGAGATAATAATAATAATACCTACCTTCTGGGATTGTTGTAAGCATGTTGTAAGCATATTTGTCTGGCACATAGTAGGTAAATTAATAAGTGTGTGTTTTTTTGCTTTCTTTCTTCATCTCTGATGAGCTAAATGTCCACAGTACTCTTTATGTCTTAGTTTTCCCAGGTGAAAAATATGGAGACAGATTGGATAAAATGTAAGAAGCTGTCTGAACTCCAGAACCCAACCCCTGGGGTAACCAACATCCAAGTTTAGTATGTGTATAATTTTCTGCTATAACCCTCTGCTTTCTGTCACTCATAACACACTGAAACATTATCCCCAAGGGAGGAAACTTTCTATGTTTGGCCAGCAGCCCCCAAAAAGAACTTACTTCAATAATGTTTTCAAAATCCCTTCATGTCAAGAAGAACTAATTTTTGATTTAAAGGGACATGGAAAATTATATTAATAAGAAAAAAAAAGTAATCTCTCTCTCTCTCTCTCTCTCTCTCTCTCTCTCTCTCTCTCTCTCTCTCTCTCTCTCTCTCTCTCTCTCTCTCTCTCTCTCTCTCTCTCTCTCCCTCTCTCTTTCCACATAGTAAGTCATTTCCAAATGGAGAAAACTCCAGAGTCAATGAATTTTCCAACTCAGAGAAACCCTTCATTTTTACAATCCATCAAGGAGACATTCAATTACATTTGATTCAATAAACACCTCTTAGGCACCTGCTTTCTGTATGGCTTGGTATGAGGTGTTAGGCGTAGAAAGTCAAAATTAAAACAATTTTAGCCTCACGGAGCTTATACTTTGGCGAGCAGGTCTGGGGGTGGGGGGGGCGAGGGAATACAGGTGTACAGGAATATGTTAATACGAAGTCTACATAAAGCAAATATAAAGCAATTTAGGGGAAATGTTGAGACAAAGAATTGGAACAATCAGGAAGGTCTTCCAGTAGGAGGTAGCACTTGAACAGAACCTTGACAGGAACCAGAGATTACAAGATGTGGAAGTGAGGGAGGAAGAGCATTCTAGGCATCACACAAAGACCTGGGGGAAGATAATGAACAGTTGTGTACAGGATTGTGGCAGTATATTTTGGATCAATGTAAGGATACATTTCTTAATAAATGGAGCCTCTCCAAGATGTTATGGACTGCCCTGAAAAGCGGACTCCCCTGTCACTGGGAACATTCATATGAAGTTTGAATAATGGCTTGTTGTTGCAAAGGTTCATGGTTCAGGTATAGATTAGACAAAATGTTCCCTGGGGCCCCTTTTGGCTCTAAGAAACTGTAAGTCTATGAAGTTACAAGCCATGATACTTACATCAAAATAAAATGAGATGTCAGAAAAGTAATGGGTGATTGAAAGAATGTCAAAGAAGCAAAGATGATTTCCAAAAAAATTAATCATGTAAGTGACCACAGTTTTGGAAATGGACTATAGCTAGGTAGATGCTTCCTATGTCCCGTGGCTATGGTGCTGGTCACTAAGAGGGTTTTTCTCTTTGGGGGCTTGGGGAGGGTAGAGAAATCCACTCCAGAAAACTTATACCTACTAAATAAGAGAATAAGTATAGTGACCCCAAAAAGCAATAATATGAGAGGCAGTCTATATAGAACAGAAGGCAAGACCTGGGCTGTACTCCTGCCTCTGACGCATACCATTTGATAATCAGAGGAAAGCAAAAATCATTTGTTTCCTCATCTGTAATATGGTAAAGGTAATGTCTAAGCTATCTACCTTTTAAAAATTCACATAGTGGAGAATAGTGACACAAGCTTATAATTCCAGCCTTGGGGAGAACTGAGGCTGGCAGATCTCTTGAGCTCTGGAGTTCTAACTGCAGTGGGATAAGGCACTTTGGCACCAATTCCAGCACCAATATGGTGAACCTCCAGGAGTAGGGAAACACCAAACTGCTTCAGGAAGGCTGAACCAGCTCAGTTAGGAAATGTGGCAGTTCAAATCTCTTCTGTTGGTCAGGGTGAGATTTGAGTTTGGGGGGGAAGGGAAGAAAGGAAGGAAGGAAAGAAGGAAGGAAGGAAGGAAGAAAATGTGTACAAATCAGGGCAGCCTTGAAATTTATATGTTGAATTTTTTATATTTTTTTAAAGCAAGCTGTACATAAGAGGGATTTGTAATTTTACATATAATCCTTTATTGTTCTATTTTGCACATGGAAATGACTCTTTGGAGGGGTCATTATATTTGGAGGGGTCATTATATTGAGAATCAATAATTTTTTTTAAAGATGATATGGAAAACATAACTTTGTAGCCATAAGAGGCTTTGTAGCAATAATAATCAATATCATGATTATTATATTTTAGTATTACATAATACTCAAAGAGCATATATCCAAGCCTAGCTCTTTGTTTTTAGGTCTAGACAGAATCCATTCCACATACTACATATCGTAGAATCAAAGCTGGCTTGACACAATGTAGAATGCTATAGAATGGAGCCTTCCTAAGCTCCTTAAGTCCCCTGAGCAATTCCCTCACCTCCAGCATTAGGCACATAGCATCTTCACACATTCTCTCACCTCAATGAAACCCATTCTCAATATAAAGTCTGTCCACTCCTTCATGAAAAGATAAAAGGCTTAATATGTGATATTTCTTAGAGCAATGGCCTCAAACTCAAATAGAAATGGATCCCTGCAGACTACAGAGTGACTTAGATAACCACAAGTCAACATTATCTGTGTTGTTTTACATTTTATTTTGTTAAACCTTTCATAACTACTTTCCTAAGAATTCCATGAACTCTTTTTAAAAAAAATTATGTCCATAACTGTATTTCAAGATAACTGGTTTTCTTTGGCATCCTATATATTTCATTTTCTATATTTAAAAGCATTCTTCTGAGGAGTACATTTGCTTCACTAACTTCCAGAGAGGTTGACAGTACAGTAAGAAATCTATCCTAGAGGGATTTCTATTTCATATGCTAACACTTGAACAAAAAAAAATCATTTCAAAGAAATCAATATCTAAGTAGAGAATTTCAGTCATTTAGCAGATGGGAGAGATTCGGGTGGAGCAGGAAAGGGATAGGAACACCTTTCTGGTCCTGCTGTAATGCAGGCGTGGATCATGCCTGGGCAGCATGGGCATGAACTCAGCCTCACTCCCATTACCTGCGCCAAATTCTGGCCCCAACTACATGTTACAAATGGGAGTTTGCGTTTGCTAAGGATCTTATGCATCTTATATATAATGCCTCTCCCCAAGTGCTGTCTAGCAGACTGTTCCCCTGCATTCATTGGCACATACACACTTGTCTATGAAAAGCAAAGGAGTACATTCCTGACCTGGGTGCTGAATTCCTCTGTTGGAAGCCCCAGACTATTCTTCCCTATGATTTATTTTATGGCACCTTTATGTTAGACTGTTGACTTAACCCCAGGCAACAGCAGCCCCCCACACATGCAGTTGGGCAGACCCCCATTCATTGGGCTCCCCTCTCTCCCCAGCCCCCCACCCGCCTTCTCCTTCTCCTCCTCCTCCTCTTCCACCCCCACACACATACAGTCCATTTGTTTCCTAGAGGGTTGTTTCTTGGCCACAATTCTGACAAACCCCACTGCAAGGCCAGGTTTGTTGGCAGGACGCCTGGGCTTTCAGTTTCCCGAAGAAGCCTTTGCTTTCCCAAGCTTCTTGTCCCACTGGTAGTTTTGAAAGAAAGCTCAGCAGGTCCCTGGGAGTTCACAAAGGCGTCTTCATTCACAAGCCGCTGGCTCGTCATTCAACAGAACGGCTCTATCCGTGAAGTCTTATTGACCTTTAGGGGCCATGCACATGATGAAGGAGGGGGAAATAACCATTGTTTAAAAATGGGGGTGTAGGAAGGGTAGACAGTAGACAGCACATTGAAGGAAATAGACAAATGGAGGAGAAGAGGCCCACCAACGTGGGAGTTGGGCCCAGAAAGGCCTGGACATCCTGAGACAGTGTTTGTCTTTCCTTGCATGGGGAAAAGAAAGCCACCCCCCTCCTCAATAAATTAGGAATGCCCACATTTTACACTCTTAATCGCTTTTCTATAAATATTGTCCACCTGCCAGCACTTAATAAACATCTAAGCTAAGGGAAGCCTGGGAACAAGAATGGGGAATGATGTAACCAGAGCCCTGGACACTGACATGCATGGCTGGAGAAGAACTGTTGGGAGGGCCAGCGGGGGAAGTGTGGTGTCAAGGAGACTAAACAATGGTCCTCACAACAGGAGAATTCACTGGTTTGCTATTAATTTTGGAGATCAACATCCTAAGGCAGAGATACCAGATTGTAAACTCTATGAGAGCAGGCATTGTATTTTATAATAACTGATGTTTATGTAATGATGTGTGTGCCAGGCATAGTACCAAGTGCTTTGCAATTATTATCTCATTTCATCTTCACAATAATCCTGGGAGGCAGGTGCTATTATTATCCCTATTTTATAATTGAGGATATGGAGGTAAACAAAAGTTAAGTGACTTGCCCAGGGTCACACAGCTAATGAATGTGTGAAGCTGGATTTTAACCTAGGTGACTCCAGGCCCTGCTCTCTATCCACTGCACCACTTGGCTGCCTTTGTCTTTCTTTTTAACTTTCATCAATCTATCCTCAGTGCCCAACACAGTGCCCTATACATTTTTAAAATGGTGGCCAAATTGAATTAGAGCTTGTGATCAGGTTAAATGAGAGGAAGCAAAAAAGCTCTTACCAAAAAGATGACCCTTTGGAGTTGTGCCAAGACAGCCTGTGATTGTTCAGGATAGTTGAACACCAAGCTCGGCAGACCACTGAACAAAGAGAGCCCATGATACCAGTCAGTGATCAATAATCAGGTGTTTCTTGAGAACTCATCATTTGCCCAGTTCATAGCCCGATTCTTCCATTGTTTGACTGAGCTTATGAGAGACAGTGAAAGCAATGGTGGATTGGGTAATGGAGATGGATTTCAAGGTCAGGGTTTGAATTTCATTTCAGATGCTTATTAACCATGTGGCTATGGGCTACTTCACCACTCAGTGACTCAGTTTCCTCATTTATAAAGGAAGAATAATAATAACACCTCTGCCTACCCCACAGGGGTATTCTAAGCAATATGCTTTGTGGATGTCTAAAATTTGTACAAAGGTAAACTGTCATCAAGGCATTTCTATAGAATGAGCTGGAGAAGAAGATAGCAAACCACTCCAGCATCTCTGCCAAGAAAATCCCCAATGGGGGCAAGAAGAGTTGGACAACAACAAAAGCTCCTTAAGGGCAGATTTTCTTAAGCAGCAGTGAGGGGGCACAGTGGATGGAGCACTGGGCCTGGAGTCAGGAAGACCTGAGTTCAAATCTGGCCTAAGACACTTGCTAGCTGTATAACCTTGGGCAAGTCATTTAATCCAGGTTGCGTCAGGTTCCTCATCTTTAAAAAGAGCTGGAGAAGGAAATGGCAAACCACTCCAATATTTCTGCCAAGAAAATTCCAAATGGGATCACAAAGAGTCAGACACAACTGAAAAGACTGAACAACAGTAACAAACGGTCATTATTCCTGGCAATCATTCTGTGATTTACTTTCTTCTTCCGTAAACTGAGTCTTGCTTATCATGTGTGGGGTTTGGGGCTAATTTCTTATCTTTCTTTAAATCTGTCAGTGTGTTGACTCTCCATTTTACTGTGCTTTGCAAAAATTCCTAACTTGATTCTGATACTACTGCTGGTGCTGCCTTAGTATATTTCTCTTCTGGCTTTTTGCCTCTGTTTATCTTCATCCATACTATATAAGGACAGCCTAGTCAGTGGAAAGAAATACTGTATCTTTAAAGGGATAATGGCTTTTTTGTGTCTCCAGAACTTAGTACAATGTATGACAAGTAGTAGGCACTTAAGTGTTGGTTAACTTGACTTGAACTCTAATTCTGGCTCTGCTGCTTATTATAACCATGACCTTGGCCAAAATAATTTACTTCCTTTGTCCTCAATTTTCTCATCTGTAAAACTGGGGAGAACTCTCTGAAGGGCCTCACAGCTTTAACCTTAGGATCCCATGTTCCCATATTGCCAAAAATTTGCTTTGGTTTGCTCATTCATTTTAGTGATTACTTAATTTTTTTATGATGTCTGATATACAAGCTAATCATATGAGATGTCATCTAAGAAACCTCCTTCTCCAAACTAAAGTGTTGAGAGAGATGACACATGGTGCAATAAGAATAATAGGATATTCTCACAAAGTTTCTAATTCTGTTTCAAAGATTTAAATTATCAGTCAGTGATTAATGGGGTTGGAGAAGAAGACAAGATGAGGGAGTGGAAAGACCACTGGGCTGGACTTAGCTTAGATGGCATGAGTCCAGAGTCAGAAGAGCTTCCATTGACTTAGTTAGGGTGTGACTTTGGGCAAATGACTTCACCCTGTTAAGCCTTGTCAATGAAATGAGGATCAGAACCAGATGATCGCTAAGTTCTGATTCA
The DNA here is from genome assembly GCF_003287225.1 of Phascolarctos cinereus. Lineage (NCBI taxonomy): Eukaryota > Metazoa > Chordata > Mammalia > Diprotodontia > Phascolarctidae > Phascolarctos > Phascolarctos cinereus. Next base: position 68,262,365 of record NW_027555736.1, on the reverse strand, counting down.
GAGCGAAGATTCTAGGATTCTGTCATTTTTCTTCTACAAATTCACTACTGCCTCTTAGGATCCTGAGTTTCCTTAGAAACTCAGTCCAAGTGTCGTTTCAATCACCTGGCCAATATCAGGAGGTTTCTATAACTATATTATTCTCTGAGAAGATGACCACCAGCTGATGGTGGGAGATAAGCCAAAGCCATGCTTCACTTTGACAGAAGACTTTGAGAGAGCTTCTCACAAAGTACAGAGCTGAGGGATAGGTTTAGGAGGATGTTCAGTCTGCCTATGAATGGCTTTGTTCTCATGTTTTATGTATCGATCTCTTTGGAAAGTATAATAGGAGCTATAGGTGACTATTTCATGTTTTGAGTCAATTGCTAGTGAGTATTTATAAGTCTGTTGTATTTTAAGCATGTCTTTTATGGGGAGGAAATAAACACTTGTTCTATATCAGATTCTACCTTGAATGCCTTTCTAGAATGAGTGCTGTTGATCGCATTTGGGGACACTTTAGACAAGAAAAATGTGAGTTTCATTTAAGGGATTGCCCTACAGTTTTAATCTAGGATAGGTGTATATTGAACTAGAGATCAGAGGAAAAACATCTGATCCCTCCCTTTAGAGGCCAGGCTCCTCCAGGACCGAACCCAGTCTGAACGAAACCGAAGCTGGATTCTTCTTAGTGTTTCAAAAGACAGGGCTTCTTTGGCCTTTTCATTCATTCATTTTTCCATTCTATATGAAGAGATTAAAAAAAAATAGGACGAGCTGAAGATGCAATACTATTTGATTCCAACAGGGAGCCACTGAAATTTATTGAGTAGGGGAGTGACATGGTCAGATTTGCACTTTAGAAAAATCGATCTGTGGAGGGTGATTGGAAAAAGGAGAGACTTGAAGCATGGAGCCCAATTGGAAGGACATTGCAGTAGTCCAGGGGGTGGCAAGGAAGGCCTGAACTAGGGCAGTGGTGATATGAGTGGAGACAAGGGAAGAGATTAGGGAAACAGAAAGGCCAACATTTGGCATCCAGCTAGATATGTGGGCTGAGGGAAAGTGAAGAGTAGAAGATAGCACTGAGGTTGTGAAGCCGTGACTAGAAAGATAGTGGTGGCCTGAAAGGCCATATTTGGAAGATAGGTAGGTTCCATGTGAAGTATATAATGCAAAGACTCACTCTGAACCACTTAAATTTGAAAGGGGGCAGGAGGTGGGCTCTTAATCACCAGTCATGCCTTCCTGCCTTTGAGTTAGTGAATTACACACTTGTTGGAGTCATACCATGGCCCTTCCTCCCTCCCTCCACTCCCTTACTTTGGAGACCACTGCTCTTGTCTAACCCTTCCATTTTATAAATGACAAAACTGAAGTCCATAGAGATAAGTGACTTTCCTAAGGACACACAGGGAGTAACAGAGTCAGGTTTTGAACCCATGTCCAATGACTGCAAATTCAGTGCCCTGTCCAATATACTATATTGCTGGCTTCAGTAAAAGTTTTTTTTTTGTCTGTTTTTTTTGAAACTCACTGGAAAAAAATATTTTAAAAGAGTGATTTGTTTCTTTCAAAAACAAATCATTTCCATTGGTCAGTGAAACAAAGAGAACAAAGGAGAAGGCAATGTTGCAGGTGAGTTCGAATTTGAGGAAATTTATGGACAATTTGGTTGCTTGAATTTTCCCACAGAGTTACCTCAGAAGAAAATCTGGCCCACTATCAGTAACATGCCCTTATTTGCCATTTAAATGGTGGCTCCTTTGAAGGGCTCCAATTTCATATCTGGTTTCCAACATTTTAGAAGATTATCCTAATTAGAGAAACCCCTTGGGTATGGAGAAGTGGGCAGGACATACTGTGGTGATGGCCAAATGAAACAAAATTCTCCCTGTATTTTCAGTTCTCAGAGTCCCTTCTTTCCCCCTTATTCCTGCCCTCTCATTAACTGCACTGGACCAAGTCAAAGCATTTATTTTGGATACCAGTGCACGGGTTTCCTTGGGAAGGAAGCTCAAGTACAATACTCCCCAAGTATTGATAGTCTCTTTCCTTAACCAGTAAATGTCTGGGGGGGGGGAAAGCTGGAAAAGTCATGGATAAATAATGTTGTATATTTCTATCTTCACCAAATAGCTCCGGCAATTGCTTGGCTCTCTAGTACACTCTTAGTTTGGTTTTGGTCGTGGGGTCAAATTCCTTCCCATTCAGGCAGGGTGATATCTGCATAGCACAGCTAGCATAACTCCCAACTAGCAGCTGACTTCATAAGCCCGAGCCTCAGTTTTCTCATCTGTAAAATATAGGGGTTGGACTAGATCAACTTCTAGCCCTATTGAAATTTAATTCTCTCATTTTGCAGTTAAAGAAACTGAGGCCCAGAGAGGTTGGATAGCTTCTCTGAGGTCATAGAAGTGTGGCAATAGGGGTCGTGGTGACTTCTAGGTAGCAAGGTGGTATAACATATATCATGCCAGACTTGAATCCTAATGTAAACATTTACTGGCTGTGTGACCCTGGACGAGTCATGTAACCCTCCCAAATCTCCGTTTTTTCATCTGTAAAGTAGGAATAAAATAGCACCTACCTTACTGCATTGTGATAAAGATCAAATGAGATGAATATGATCTATGAACTTTAAGGTTCCATGTAAATGTTTACTGATTATTATTATTATTATTATTATTATCATCTCTGCTACTTATTGCCCCCTCAGCTAAAGAAGGAATGTGGGTGACATCAAGTCAAAACCTGAATATTTGTAGAGGATATCATTTACCTTATCTCCAATTTATTCTGTCTATATCTTGTGTATATGTAATTGTTTGCATTCTATTTTCACTGTGAGACTGTGAGCTCCCTGAGTTTTTCTTTTTGAGTTTTATCTTTCTTTGTATCCTCAGCATTTAGCACAGTGCCCAGCATACACTAGGTGCTTAAGAAATGCTTGCTGACTTAACTAGACTTTTACCTGACCCCTTCTTGTCAATGCTTAAAGATCTGCATCGACTAATTCAGGACTTTAAGATATCAGGCTGACAAAGAAGAGAGAAGAATGAATTTTGGAAAGGGATGCAAATAAGTAAGGCAGTTTTGTTAATACCAATTTAAATTGAATATACACTTTTGAAATTTGTATATAACAGAAGTACACAGATTCATTTAAAAAAAATGACCAGGCTGCATGAAGCCCAGGGAGCTAAGATGGAGATCACTGCATGAGTGGCTGGCAACAGAGAATGTGTATCAACTTGATTGAATTCCATCCATTCAGAGTTCCCTTCATCCAAGGTGCTGTGAAAGGACTCATCCTGTTGGATGCATCATGGAAAGGCATTCATGCAAGTCAGGGCTATCTCTAGTCGTCCTGATCTATGTCATGCCACTGGACCCAGATGGTTCTGGAGGAGAAAGTGAGGCTGGTGACTTTGCACAGCCCTCCCTCACTTAAATCCAACTCACTTGCATGTCATGGCATCACCTTCCTGATGTCATGGTCATCTTCAAGAACGAAGGACAGACAACATCAACAGCAGCATGAGAGTCAGCACAAACCCAAAAGCCTGAAAAACTTGATTCTAATCTGCTGCTATAAGGCAATGCAGCTCTGAGACTGCCAGGGACTCAGCAGTCTTGATAGGGATCAGTCTGTGCAGCTGTCTTCTAGACAAGCCTCTGCCTTCCCCATAATGGGTGCCTTGGGGTTTCTGCTGACTTTGGAACTGCACAGATTTACAGGCACATCCCAGAGTAGCAGAGGGTTTCAATAACACAGATTCTGCTGCCATTCACATAGCCTTGTTCTACATGGTATCACTCTTCCCAGGGCCATCCCTTGCATAAGAAGGGGCTTAGTAAATGTTTGTTGAACTAAATTTTCATAGTATCACGATGATGGAGGAGATCTTAGAAATTTTCTAGTCTAGCCTTTCACTTTACATAGAAGGAAACTGAGACTCAGAGAAGGGAAAAGCTTTGGCTGAGTTCATCCAGCTTGGAAGAGGAAGACCTTATTTGAACTCTGGTCTTTAGCTTCTCCCTCACAATCCCTCCCCCTCCACCATCATGTTCTTTCTTACCTACGTGTAGAAAGAAGATTTAGTTGCTGGCAGATATGCATAACAAGGCAGAAATGTGGACTTGAACCAGCACTGTGAGTGTGTGTGTATGTGTGTGTGTGTGTGTGTGTGTGTGTGTGTGTGTGTGTGTGTGTGTGTTTGGGGGGGGAAATGACATCCTTCCCTTCTTCATTTGGCTTTTGCTCTGGATCTGCTCTTCATTTGCATGCCATCAAAGAGGCTCTTAGGAAGTAGTCTCACCTGGGGGCACCATTCTTCATGTGGTTTTATAGAGGTAGAGTCTAAGGGAGGAAGACCAAGCATTGTCTTCTCTCCTTTCCACTCCTTAGCTCTAGAAGATGCCCTTGAAGAGTTGGACCTGGGAGGACTGGACTGTTTGTGTTCTTCCCCCTGCTTGTACCTCATTGCCCCCTGGGAAATCAGCTGCCTGTCCTTAATCAGCCTGATCACTTGACTTATGACTTTCATTTAACTTTCTGGTTGTTTACATTCAGTTCCCCTGAGAAGAAAACCAAGGGATCCTAATTCAAAACAGAATTTGGTTGAACTGAATTAGAAAGCCAACCACAAAATTGTTTTGGTTCAGCTCCAGTTCCTATCGTTTGTCAAGAGGGGGAGTGGCTCCCAGCATCTGTAGATTCAAGATAGGCCCATGGTACTTGGCCAACTCCTTAGGGATGGAGTACGGTCATTTCGGGGCTGGCAGAAAAGTTCTGAAAGTGATGTGATAAGTAGGGATGGGGAGATTTGTGGGATAGGTGATATTTGTTTGGGGTGGGTCTCTATCACCGTGTTCATTTTTCTCCATTTGTCTTCACTCCCAATCTCAGGTATCCAGTGCCATTTCCTATGGTCTACCTGCTTAGCATCTACACTGTGGGCTGGTACTCAGCTCAGTCCAGTCTTGTCCCACTGTGCTTCACCCTGTCCTCCTCTAAAATCCTGTCACCGACTCTTTCCTCACCTCTTTCTAGCCTTTAAAACTTTTCTCTATCTATGTCCTTGGATCACTGGCAGATAATGGATAGATATGTCAAAATAGTCCCAGTTAGAAAATTAATGGTTGGTAATAGGTGGAAAAGCAGTGCAGCTAGTCTTAGAGGAGAAAAAAAATTGTTGTCATATTCTGCCTTTAACATGTACTATTTGACAATGTATACAGATCTCTGAAACTCTCTCTGCCCCAGCCACTGAATAAGTCTATAACTTACAGATGAGTTGCTGATCTGAATAGGTGAAGGGAATTTCCACATGTGGAATTCATTACAACAGAGGTATCAAACATGTGACTGTCAGTCTTCAAATCCAACACCTTTTGAAATAACAGAAGCTTAATATATGTTTGTTGAAATTACAGGATAGGGACAGATAGGTGGTGAGGTGAATGGAGCTCTGGCCTTGGAGTCAGGAGGACCTGAGTTCAAATCCAGCCTCAGACACTTTGTACTTACTAGCTGTGTGACCCTGGAAGTCACTTAACCCTGATTACCTCACCAAAAAAGCAAAAAAAAATAAAAAAATAAAAGCATATTAAAAAAAAGAAAAAAGAAATTACAGGATCACAGACCTAGAGCAAGGATTTATAACCTGTGGGGTTATGGGGTCTGTAAACTTGTTGGAGAAATATTGAATGCTGTGGATAAGTTCATTTACCTTGGTAGTATACTTTCCAGGGATGTACACACACATGATGAGGTTGACACAGGTTCTGTGCTTGGGAGGCTCTGAAACAAAATGTAGGAGAGAAGAGGTATTAGGCTGCCTACCAGACAGAAGGTCCACAGAGCCGCTCTGCCAACCTCCTTTTTGTATACCTGTGAAACCTGGATAGTATATCAGCATTATGCCAGGAAATGAATCGCTTCCATTTGGATTATCTTAGGAAGATTCTAAAGATCACTTGGCAAGATAAGGTACCAGACACTGAAGTCCTTTCTTGAGCTGAACTGCCAAGCATTCAAACCTTACTGCAGAGCACAACTCTGATGGGCTGGCCACATTGTTCAAATGCCAAACATATGTTTGCCTAAAAGCCTATTTTACGGGAAAATCAGGCAAGGCAGACACTCACATGGTGGTCAGAAGTGATACAAGGACACTGTCAATGTCTGTCTGAAGAACTTTGGAATTGATTGTATGACATGGAAGACACTGGCACCGGATTGCCCAGCATGGCATGCCCGCATTAATGAAGGCGTCGTGCTCTGAGTGAAGCAGCATTGCAGTAGCTCCAAAGAAATGAGAGATGTGCAAATTTAGAGACATTTCCACTCCAAATGTTCACATGGACTATTTGTGCCTAACCTGTGGTAAAGCCTTCCAAGCTTGTGTTGGTCTGATCAGCCATAGTAAAACACACTGTACCTTGACTCCCAGGCAATGATGTCATTTTAGTCCTCTTCAAAAAAAAAAGAAAACAAACACCAACCAACCTACCACTTTAATTATATTGACAGGTATATTTAAATATAATTAGTTTTTTTCATAATTCTATTTTTTATTTTATATATTACAAAAAACCCCATCATTTTGAGAAGGGGTCCATAGGCTTCACCAGTTTGCCAAAGATGTCTATCACATGTCTGAGTGTATACACACACACACACACACACACACACAAACACACATATATATATATATATATATATATATACACACATGCACATCGATCTTGAGTTTAAAAGGACTGCCAATGTCATCTAGTTAAATTTATTTCATAGATGAGGAAACTAGTCAATCAGTCAGTTGATAAACATTTATTAAGCACTCAGTATGTTCCAGGCAGTGTGCTAAGCACTAGAGATACAAATATGGAAATGAAAGATAGTCCCAGCCCTTAAGGAGCTTGCTTACAATTTAACCAGGAAGACAACACACAAAAGGAAACAGAGGAGTGGGGGTAGGGGGAAGGGTGGGTTAAGTCTGAGAGCGATTAAGTGACTTGACCAAAGTCAACTGAACAGGGATAGACTCTTTGGGCTCTTCCTTACCGAAGATTTTTAGGCTGTAATAAGCGGGAAAAGCTTTACAATGAGATGGGGCTTGAATCTAGATTCAAACCATAACCCTCTCTCTTGCACTAGACTTCCCAGGAATCTTGTTTGGATTGAATGGTACCATGAAAAGGGAAAAAGTGAGAAAGATTGCCAGCTGTTGGCACAGGATAGAAGCTGAGAAGGAACAAAAATTAGAACTGGCAAAGAGAACTGCAGACAATTTGTGGACTGCCTTGTGAGATATTACACAGATACGAAACAATTAAGGCACAATTCAATCCATCTGGACACCACTAGGCATCTAGTGCAAATGAAAATGGCAAGACTCCCCACACAGCTGATTAGCTCAAGGATATTGCTGTGACAAAGGCAAGTCCACCAGCCCAATTGATGTATGGGTGAGAACAGCCCATCTTCCTTTGGTTCCACACCAGAACATGACAGGCATTGATAGCAATCTGATGCCTAGAAGGACATTTGTACAAATTACACTGCAATGGACTCTCAGGAAAAATAAAGGCTAGTCATTCCTTGCTCCAGAAAAATGATATTCACAATTTATTTGGAAGCACATTTCTTTTGATCATTCTGTTAGAATTAGCCAGTCACTTCAGTGAAACAAATGGCTAATTCCATTTTCTAAATTAGTCATTCCCAACTGGGAGCAGTTAATCTTCAGGAAGTACATGAGATTGGGGCTTAAGAATAAAACATTAGAACTTCTATTAATATGTATTTTTGTCTTAAAAAATAAGGACTCCAGAGCCTCTCTGCTCCCAAAGTAGCTAGTTTCTGGTAGAGGCTGTTGTACCTGGGCAACAACAACAGAGAAGAGGGGCTGGTTCCTCTCTCCTCCAATGTGTCCCTCCAATGGCTGGTTGACAGACGCTCTGGCAGGGCCATCTGCAACTTGATCAAGGGCCCAAGAGCAACATGGAGTGGGTTGTAGAATCACTGGAAAAGGAGAGTCAAGGTCAGAGCAGCAAAGAACACTGTAGGGGTCCCTAAGTCAAAGAGATATCAAATCCTACAGGGTTTTTTGAGAGAATCCACAAAAGCAACGGGGATGGGTTACTGGACATGGTGTATTGGTAGAAGATGATAATAACGAAGAAAATAATCAATGAGGAAAGTATTCCAAAAGAAAGATTGTAAGCAAGTGAGATCAAAATGAAGATATTGACAGAACAGCATAAAAACGAAGGTGAAGAATTCTAGGACAGATTTCAGTGTCCTTCTCGGCTCTTCAGGTGATGCTATCTTGGTTTTGTGGTTGAAAAAGAGCAAGCTACCAAAGCTTCATCTTCTAAGAGTTCAGCCCCCTGTGTGAGCTGTGAGTCATTGGTCTGGGTCCTTTAAGAGCTGCTTCTTCTGATCAAAGAAAAAAGAGAAAGGTCGTGTATTTAAACATGTACGTGTGTGTGTGTGTGTGTGTGTGTGTGTGTGTGTTAATAGCAGCTCCTTTGGGGGTAGCAAAATACTGGAAATTAAGGAAGTATCCATCCATTGGAGAAAGGCCAATTTTAGTATATGATGGAATAGAATACTACTGTACTATAAGTAGTGAGGAAAGGAATAGTTTCAGAGATACATGAGAAGACTTGTATTAACTGATGCAGAGTAAAGCAAAAAGAATAGGAGAACAATTTATAATAAAACAGCAATATTGATTGTAAAATCAAACAATTTTGAAAGATTTAAGAATTCTGATGAACACACTGATCAACCATAATTCCAGAGGATCAAAGATAAAGGATGCTACCCAACATTTAGAGATGGACTAAATCTGTAGAATGAGACACATCTTTGGAAATGACAGATTTGGGAACTGTTTTTTTTTGATTACGCATGTTGTTATCATTGTTGTTGTTGAGTCGTTTCCAACTTTTTGTGTCCCCATTTGGGGTTTTCTTGGCAAAGATACTGGAGTTTGCCATTTCCTTTTCCAGCTCATTTGACAGATGAGGAAACTGAGGCAAACAGGGATTTAAGTGACTTGCCCAGGTTTACACATTTAGTAAGTGTCTGAGGCCAGATTTGAACTCAGGAAGATGAGTCTTCCTGATTTCAGGTGTAGCACTCTATCCACAGCACCACCTAGCTGCCCTATGCATGTTGTTACAAGGGTTTTATTTTTCTCCCCACTCCATCAGTGTAGATGGGAAGTACAAGAAAAAATAAGTGCTTGATAATTGAAAATAGAGAGAAATATAATTCCTATCGTTCTGGCTATTTGTGGTTGCTGAGTTAGTTCAGGTTACAATCACTCTAGAATATACATACATGGGAAACCAAAGAAAATGGAGGATGGCAAAGGAATGGGTACGCAAATGAGATGGTCCTTGGGGCCAGGATCTGATGTAATCTCTGATGTAATCTCTGATATTGCCAGCCCAGCTGTCCAGTGCCCAGAGGTAATGATGGACTGTTGCCATAGTGTTTAGAGATTTGTCAGAAAATCACTTCTCCATTATAGCCAGCTGGGGACCATTTGGGTGAAGAATCAGTGCTGATGCTAAATTTAAATGTGCCTACAAAAGAGGAAGATAACAACTCTCTAACAGCAAAGCTGTCTCAGGACCTGATGGCCAAGAAAGACAGAAAGGTGGCCTCAGGGGGGAAATCCCAGCAAACCTCTCTGTGAATGAAAAAAAAATAAGAGTTCAGCATCTAAGCAATCACCAGGAACGTCTAACAGTGTTATAGAGGAGGAGATTAAAGAATGGACAGCATAGTTTCCTTCAAAATAAAGTACCTAAAGAATTACCGCTGCATTATAACAAATGGGTGGGTTAAAGGGGGAGACACAAAATAAGACAATACTCCCATAAGAACCACTATAAGTACCTCCCTCAACAACCCCCCCCAAAAACCATCAGCCATTGTTCCAGAGTAGTTATGATTGTTTACCTCCCTCAGTACTCAGACATGTTGACATAACAAATTAGGGGGCCCCAATTCCAATCAGTCATTCTTTTGGGCATAGAATTCTAATAAGCTGACTTCCTTAAACAAATAGAATGCTGTCCCCCACACACGTGCACTCCCTGTCTGCCAATAGCAAGCTCCAGATTTCAGAGTCCTCAGTGTTTGTCTACTGGCCAAGCAGGGGTTGATTAATGAGCTATGACAAGAGAAAGGTGTGATCAGCACATGTATGCTTTAGGGGGATACCTTTTTAAATTCTGATTAAATAAATAGAAAGAAATTCAGCTTTACTAATGTTTAGATGGACACTGATGCCCTTACTTGGTCTGTATTCCAGATAGCCCTGTGCTACATTTGTTCCTTAAGGTATCCTGAGGTTAGAGCCAACTAAAACCCCAAAGTTTCTGTTGTTTTGAAGACCACCGGGAGGTGTTTTGTATCTCTTTGGAAAAAGACGTGAGAAAACACGGGGAAACAGTGGCTCATGGGAAAAGTTCAGCCTGAGTACGAGGAGTGACTAAGATGGCGCCTTCATTCATTCTTTTACTTTCAGTCAATTTCTACATGTTGCAATTTACCTGTGCTTGGTAAAGTGTATTTATGTATGTATAATGTTTTCTAGTTTTAACTAAAGTAAGCCTCGCAAAATGGACAAGTGACTTTTAAAAATGACTGCAAGAAAACTGTGGATTAAAGATAATGTTAATAATGTGAGAAAAAGCAAAGAATAAGACCACAACAGAGCTGACACATCCCTCACTCTTAGCATGGACTGAGCCTTAGCCACACTGAGGCAAAAACAATAGCGATGTAATAGAACTCACAAGAAGTTAGTGAAAAAAATGATCCGAGAATGTATTTGAAATATGGATTTATATTCCCTATTGTTAATGATGAAACATCCTCAAGTGAATATTGTGCCTTGAAATATTAGCTAAGGAAAGTAGAAAGTGATCACAATTAACATGACATTTTGAAACTTGAAAATGAGCTTTTGTTGACAAAACAACATAAGTACTTTTCCTATAAAAAACAAAAATCCTCTCTCGCTGGGCATAGTAGTACACTCCTGTAACCCTAACAGTGGCGCCATGACAGGGAGATCACTTAAACTCAAAAGTTCTAAGCTGCAACGAGCCAAGCCAAACATTGACACCAATGTGGTGAGCTCTGGAAATTAGGGGAAGGGGGTGTTACGGAGTCCCAGTCTCAAATCACCACCACCACCACTATAATAAACCTCTCCTATCTGTCTGTTTAGAAAATGTTTAAAAATCTTTAAAATAAGAGTTGCAGTGGTTTTTAACCCTTTTGTTAAACATGTAAGAGTACAATATCTTTTGATTAGTTTGAAAGAATGACTGACTGGGGGGCAGCTAGGTGGCTCAGTGGATAGAGCACCAGCCCTGGATTTAGGAGGAACTGAGTTCAAATCCGACATCACACATATAATACTTATTAGCTGTGTGATCCTGGGCAAGTCACTTAACCCCCATTGCCCAACCAAAAACAAAAACAAAAAAGAGAATGACTGACTGACAACAGGAAAGATGGAAATGGACATTATTGAGATAGTGATTCCTTAAAGGCACTCTTTGCCCCTGATGGCATGGACCAACCTTGATTCCCAAGCTGATTCCCCCTACCTTTGAACCTGTGTGAGGAAGAAGCAGAAGGAACAGAAGGTGCTGGAGACTTGGAAGCTTAAGGGGTTGCCCCCTTGCAAAGTGTGTCAGAGATCACTGGCCATAGGAATCCTTAGCCAGAGTGGTGTGGACAATGCAAGTACGCTCAGGTAGAACCTGGGCTACTAAAATCTGTTCAGACAGGATACATGCTGAGGAGCTTCATCCCCTATACTCTCCTTGTCCCTCTTTCCTGGAGGGGGGGAATGATTATCATAATTTAATAACGTTTTTATAATTGTCGCTTTGCTTCCTAACCTGCTGAGATATGACAAAGCCGATGACCAACAGAATTGCTAAACATTATATTCTATTGCATGAGTTTAATGTGGGGAGGCGGGTGATTGGGAAACCTCAAATAGGTAGAAAGAATTAAGACTTCTATATCTTGCTTTGCCAAATTTCTTGTTAGGGGGCCTGAATTTAAAGGAGCCAGAGACAGTTATTGATTTATTTTAACGGTTTCCCTTAATAGGGAGAATACATATCCTAAGGTTTCTCTGGCCATCAGAAAGAGACAGTGCTGCAGAAGTGGCCATGAGGTGAGCTAGGTAAAGCTTATTGCTTTTTGCTTCATTGTCAGTTTGAAAGAAACTATACTCCAGAAAGAGGAGATGAGTCCCAGGATAGTCCAGTCCATTAAAAAGATGTCAGTGGTGTTTGTGGGGGAGAAGAGACAATCAGTCATTCAGCAAACATTTATTAAGTGCCTTCTATGTGCCAGGCACTGAACGAAGTGCTAGGGATACAATGGAAGACAAAAATCAGTTCTTGCTTTCAAGGAGCTCACAGACTAATGGGGGAGGTAACACATAAATAACTACGTGCAAGTAAGACATATGTGTATGTACACACGAGTAGCTAGGTGGCACAGTGAATAGCGTGCCAGGTCTGGAGTCAGGAAGACTCATCTTCTGGCATCAGACACTTACTACCTGTGTGACCTTGGGCAAGTCATTTAACTCTTTTTTGCCTCAGTTTCATCTGTAAAATGAGCTGGAGAAGAAAAAGGCAAACCATTTCAGTATCTTTGCCAAGAAAACTCCAAATGGGGTCATGAAGAGCTGTACACAACTGAAAACAACTGAACAACAAAAATATACATATCTGTGTGTATATTGTATTTTTAAATGCATATATGTGTATGTGTGTAATATATTTATATACATGTATGTGCATGTATAGATGTATATATGTATATATATATATATGTATATATATGGAGATAATCAGCAGAGGGAAGGAAGTAGCATTAAGGCAGACTGAGAAGTCTTCTTGTAGAAGGTCAGGACTTGAGGGAAGCCAAAGGATCCAGGAAGCAGAGAAGGGAGAAAATTCTAGGCTTGGGGACAGTCAGTGGAAATGCCCAGTCTGGAGATAGAGTGTCCTGTGCAAGGAACAGCAAGGAATCCAGTGTTATTGGATAGCAGAGTATGTGAGGGGAGGGGATGGTAAAGTGTAGGAGGGATCCAGGTTAAGAAAGGCTTTGAATGTCAGAGCATTTTATATTTGATCCTGGAGAAGAGACACTCACATTTATTTAATAGACTAACAACTATGCCTATTTGCCAGTTGCATACAGCAATACACAAAACAGTATTTTATATACAATATGCTACTTGAACCTCTCAACAAACATGTGCTACTGGTGTTACTGCCCCATTTTACATATGGAAAACATGAGGGCTCAAGAGAAGTTCAGTGACTTGTTCATGGTCACATAACTAGTAAGTATCAGAGGTAGGATTTGAACTCAGGTCTTTCCGATTACATAACCAGCACTCTTTCTGCTATGCCAAGCAGACTCTTGAATGGCAAATGTTTTGAAAGACAGAAGAGAAGCATTCCATCATTTGACCGTAGCCCCTTTCCAAATTCTGGATTTAGTTAAACGCATTCTAAACACAAAACAAATCATAAAGTGATATTGAACTGATGAGAATGCAGTAGAATTAACTAAAATGACTTATCTTTGTGAGTCTTCAAGAATAATCCCCTCCCCTTTCCTTCTCCTAGTACATGCACCATGTAGTTAAATCACTAGTATTATGGACCTTTTCTTTCTTGTATGACAAGACCTCCTTGCCAATGTTTGACTGGCTTATATTTCCACCTTCTTATCATAGTTTCATAGCCATACTGGGCCCAAAGTTTCCTTATTTTTTGGCCAAAGAGCTTGTTCTTTGCTAAATAAAAAGCTTAATCAGGCCAACTAAAAAGGATCGCTATTCTTCCTGGACATCAAATAACTATAAACCACCCCCCTCATTTGGAAATTGTATGGAGTGGATAAGAAACATATGTATGAAACCTTCTTGGAAAGCCACAAATTTAATATTTGAGAGGAAAAAGCTTGACACAAAATGTGTTTTATGTTTGGCTGAGTCCAAAACATCTGAATATGAGTTTGAGCTATTGAGATCACCTGGAACTTTGATGGATGACTCAGAGGATAGACTACAATCTTTTTATTGGCTCCTGCTACTTTCTGGCATTGGGGGAAGCTTTGTCATTTGGAGAAACTCATCCAACTTTTAGCTTGAGACCCCCAAATCAGTGAACATGGGTCCTAAACTGGAGATGTGCCTGATTCCATCAGTGCAGCAGGTAATATATGTCTCCCCAGATTTACTACTGGATTACAACATCACAGACATGTGGGAGAACTGAAAGTTCATTCTCATCATTGCCTGAAGTTTTGTCTACATGGCTGAATGCACAGCAAACTTTTGTGACTTTCTTACCTCAAAGGTCAACCTCATATTGATGTCCCAGCTCAGTGCAGAAGCAGGGAAGGCCTTCCTGGTTGTTGCAATCATATGTGACTAGTGCTCAGGCAATAGAAGGATTAGCCAAACCAGGAAAGACTGAAGGAGCTGAGGGAAAGAGGAGGTGACGTTAGGGATAAATACAATACCATTCCAACATACCGCAAAGCTTGGGATAAACACAATGCCATCCAGTAGCCTGTCAGTTTGGGTACTGATGCATTGTTGTGTGAGTCAGCTAGGTAAATCCCCAACTGTGAGTCAAATCCAGGAGGAAGGATAGAAATATGGAAACTAAAGTGAAAACAGTCCAAAATCTGAGTATCATCCAGAAGGGATCAAGTTCACCTGACAGTAGTTGACTAGGACCCAAATTCTCAGAGATAAGACAGTCAGAATCATAGTCCTACTCAAAAATGTGACTGAAAACGTGTCAAAAAGATAACAAGATCAGGAACCAAGTCATCGAGAGCCAAGGATAACTTCAGTCAGAATAGAGACCAGGTGGGGAGCCAAAAAACTAGGTGTATGACCTTGGGAGACTCATTTCACTGTTCCAATTCATTGTCTTTAAAACAAGGGACTTAGACTGGATGATGAAAATCTAATGACTAATGAATCTATGGACTACTAAGCAGGGCTCAGCCTAGAGCTAGGATTTTTTCCAGAGTTTGAATGGGATTGAGGAGAGTTAACAATTATAACAACAAATATAACAAACAGCTAGCATTTATTTAGTGCTTTTAAGTTTTATAATACAAATATTAATTTATTTGATACAACAATCCCGGGAGGTAGGTGCGATTATTATCCCCATTTTACAGATGAGGAAACTGAGTCAGACAGAGGTAGAGAACAGAACAAGAGAATCAGAAAAAGTTAGAGAATGTCTTCCTGTCTTGCTGTAGCCTCTGCTCCAGAATAATGGGTTCTTCCAGGATGAGGAGAGGAAGTTGTCACCTAAGAAACTGACAATCTTCCACCATTGTCCCCCTGATTTTAGGCCTTGTTATCTATCCACTGAGCTACCTGACTGCGTGGTGTGTGTGTGTGTGTTCCTAATTTTAGTAGACCTTTGGGGGCAATTTAAGAGTTCCCCTGACCCCACTCTTCCCATCCTCCCAAATTGCCGCTATTATAGCATGTAACTCCAGCAAAACCCATGATCAATAGGGACTAGAGGTCGAGCTGGTAAATTTTTAGCAACTCTCTCTCTAAAAATCATGGCACACTTTTAAGTTCAGTCTGCATTTTTGACTCTTTCTTGAGTCTAAACAATAAATTGAAGTCTGATTTGAAGTTTTGCAATTTCCAAAGTGTTAAATGCTCAAGGTGAAAAAATTTAACAATCAGTTCCCCTGAGAGGCCAGTGTCCCCCGATTAGACTTGTCACCCCCATGCATTTTCAATAGGCCACAGGCCATGTGCATCAAAGTCAGGTTGCTGAGGATGTTGTTTTTCAACCACTTCTTTATTGAAGGGTAATGAATAGTTATCTACAGCTTCTCTCTTTTTCTGTTGCCTTATTTAACATCATACTGTCTAGGGCAAATTCAAGATGAACAAGCAATCTTCCTACATATATTCAAATAGCTTCTTCTCACTCACTAATTTTTCATCAATCTACCAACCACTAACCTTCTCCAACACTTGATTAGAGGGAATCTCCTTTCCTTTTATTTGCCAATTGGATGATGAAGGGACTAGGAGTATGGAGGGTAGTACGGAAGATGAGAGAAATGACTCTCAGTTGTTGGTTTCTCCGGTAGTCAAGCCACACAAATGTCAGGCAAAGCAGCTGTCACCCAAAACTTTCTGTTATCTTGATGACCACCAATGAGATGGGAAAACAGTGGGTCATCATGGGAAAACAATGGCTCTCCCCAAACACAGCAACTTTTCTAAGACAGCCTTTTGAGGATATTTCAATGTTATGGTGTAACTCAATCTATCATCAAACATTTATTTTGACGGAGACGTCTCAGGTGGCCAAACACTCCATTGAGACTGCACTGTGTTATCCATCTGGAGACATTTGTCATCAGCTATGTAAATAAGAGGTCAATAGCAATGTGAAAGAAGGGGCATGGGAGAGATGATTTCCCCATTTACAACATGTCCCATGAAACTGTATTGCCACTGTATATAAGAAGCATATTAATTTTTTTTCAGTCTATGGGCTGGAAGCAGATTCTAAGGCTCATGAATCCATAAATGCCCATTCTGTCCTCTTAAGTTTATTTGTTCTCAAGTTCATTTTGAAAAGTCTCTATATAACACAGCACTAAGGAAATGAAATGCTGTTTACATTGCCAAAGGAACCATATGTTGGCAAGACATACCTTAATAATGAAAGATAATGGGCCAGATTCTTGTAGCACAGCCATTAGCCCCGAGATCAAGTTTGGATTTATATACATGGGCAGATCAGACTGATCAGGACTGAAATATTTGGACAACTTGAAATACCCTGGACCACGTTCCTGGTTCTCAAGGGCCAGGGCATAGAGTGCTTGTGCCCTACTGAGTGGTGCCTTGTGTCAGAGCAGTCACAGTAAATCAGCTATGTTGCAATGGTATAATTCAGTCTATTTGCTATAATGTATATATAGGAAGAGTTGAAGGTATGTACTACAACCAGATGGACTGTTTTTTCCATCCATTTACATTTGAGGGGCAATGTGACAGAGCAGAAAAACCACTGAACTGACAGGAATTCTGGGTTCTAGTCAGAGCCATAACTAAGCCCGACAGATGTCAAAATTTGGATATCTATGATTGTTCTTGAATTTCTTCAAGTACCACAGAGACAACTGAGCTAAGTACCTGGTTACCAAGAAACAGTAGTTAAAATAAGAAGATACTAGATGGGGCACTTCTTTCCAGTACTCTTACTACTGATGACCTTTGACTTGGCCTGGACCTATCTCTGTTTTTCTCAACAGGCATCTTATTGTATCTAAGCATCTCTGCCACAGATTGTATATCTGTCTCTCTCCTTAGAGGATCTTAGGCCTCTCCCCATTTGCTCCCCCTTCTAAGTGATTTGAGGCCATTCATTCCACTTAAGTTATTTATTCTATATATTCATTATGGAATCATGAAATATTAGCACTTAGATGTGGATGAATTAATCCAATCCTTTCAGGTTACATTTGAAAAAAATGAAGCATGGGCAGGGGAAGTGACTTGGCCAGGCTTTGCAATTTAAGCAAGGTCATGGTGTAACAGATTCTAACAAATGAGAGGGTTTGAATAGACGATCTCTAAGGTACCTTATGGAGCTCTGATCTTATAAGATATTGAGGTGTCTAAATATCCCTGGATGAATGCTATGTTGGCCACCATGCACTGGATTCCGTTAACCAAGAGAGAAATTAATTTTGAGTGAAATGGACAAAGTAAAGGTCAGAATGCTATCATAAGAAGAGTACTGGATTTTAGAGGCAAAGGATGTGGATTCAAAATCAGCTTCTGCTATGTGGCCTAAGGCAGTTTCAAGTTTTTCTTTTATAAAAGAAAATGTATCCTGTGAACTGATTGCATGCGTTAAAGGACTTGCTTGACCACAGAGTAAATTAATACTCATTTGAGGAAGGAGAGTGTTGTGTTTATCCTTAGGATTTGCATTTATTGGGGATGACTAAGTTGATACAGACTTTAGTTTTGAATTGGGGACTTATTTTCCTTTGCTTAGTTAAGTTAGTGGTTTAGATATGCTGGACGTGTCATTTTGTACTAAACATGCATCTATTCTTACTGATGTTTGGATGCCTTTAAAGGCTCTTGGAAGCTAAAATCCCTCCCAATGTTCTCTCATTGTGTCCGTTGCCCCAGGGGATTTAAGATTCAGTCATCCTGATTTTCTGCTTTGCTTCTGATCTTGGCTACATTTGTCGTATTCATACAAAACCCTTTTAATAAAATGTAATCAAAATTATTTATTTTACACCTCACTCTGCTCTCTATCTCTTGTGTATTCATAATTTTTTCACCTATCCATGATAATATGTTCTGTGTTCTTCAAATTTTCTTGTAATATCTCTCTTTATATCCAGGTGATGCATCCATTTTGACTTTATCTTGATAAATAGTGTAAGATATTAGTCTTTACCCAATTTCTGCTGTACTGCTTTATAGTTTTCCCAAATTTTTTTTTTACCAAATAATGAATTCTTATCACAAAATCTTAAGTCTTTACACCTGTCAAATGCAAGGTTACTATATTTATTTGCTGCTATAAATTGTACATCTAGTCTGTTCTGTTGATCTACCTTTTAATTTCTTGGCCAGTATGAGATAGTTTTGATAATTACTGCCTTATAATACAGTTTAAGATCTGGTATTGCTAAACCTCATTCCTTTTTTTTTCATTAGTTCCTTTGATGTTCTTGACTTTTTGTTCTTGCAAATGAACTTTATTATTTTTTTCTCATTCAGTAAAATAATTTTGTCATCCTCACTTACATCCAGAGGGCTATGATGTCTATTATCATTATAGAATCATAGAATCTTAGAATTGCAAAGAACCTGAGAGTTCTAGAGCCCAATCTACAACTGGAGAGAAATCTCCTAGTAAACAACTGCCACAAGTAGTTACCCATCCTTTATTTTAAAATTTCTGGTGAGGGGGACTTAATGATTCTGAGGGAGTCCATTCCACTCTTGAATGACTTCTATTTTTGCCATGTTTTCTTTTCACAACCCAAATCTGCCACCTTAAACTCTAAACTTTTGTTTTTATTTTTGCCCTCCTCACAAATATTTTGTCCGTTTTAAACACCTGATTCCATTGCTCTGAACTCGACTAAGTTTGACCAAACCTTTACAGCAAAAATTTGCTATTAATATATGTAAAGTTTTACAATGGGTTCAAAAAACAACTTTGCAAGTACAGGCTGGGGGAGGCTAGGTAGAAGTTCACCTGAAAAAGTGCTGTGGTTTTTACAGGGCTTCAAGCTTAATATGAGTCATCAGCTAAATCCAGCCTCAGACACTTACTAGCTATCTGACCCTGGGCAAGTTACTTAACCTCTGTTATCCTCAGTTTGCTCATCTGTAAAATGAGATGGAGAAGGAAATGGCAAACCACATCAGTATCTTTGCCAAGAAAACCCCAAATGGGGTCACAAAGAGCTGGACACAATCAAAAATGGGCTAAACACAACAAAAAGATTAAAATGTAATTGGGATATATTTAACAAAATAAATAAAAATACAATAAAATATCTTGTTAATATGCAGGGTTTTTTTGAGCCAATAGGTGGCTTCTGGGAGTCCTAATAAATGGTTTATTGTTCCCATTTCTACTTGAATTTGACACCAATATTGTAAAAGTGAATTTCTGTTCAGGTATTGGTTGGATTAGATGACATCTGTGGTCCTTTCAACTGATGAGATTCTATGATTCTGTAAAAATAAAGATGGAACTTCTGGGTCACATGACCAAAAAGCTGGAGGACTCGAAATTCTCTCTGATCTTCTCAAACTCTCAAAATTCCACAAAATAAGAGTTAAATAAAATATGTAAAATAATTGTAGCTGTTTTTGAAGGTCAAGACACCAAGAAGTCTAATGAGACAACAACCTAAATTAACAGCAGAGAAGACTAATCCTTTTTTTTCTTTTTAATATATTTTCATTTGTTTCATTAAATATATTTAATATATTTTATTTTTAATATATTTTCATTTGTTTCATTAAATATTTCCCAATTACATGTAAAAACCTTTAACATTTTTTTTATTTTGAGTTTCAAATTCTGAACCTCCTTCCTCCTTGAGAAGGCAAGTAATTTGATATCAATTATAGATCTGAAGTCATGCAACACATATTTCTATATTAGCCATGTTGCAAAAGAAAACAAAGACAAATAAAAAAGAAAAAGAAAGAAAGCTTAAGAACTATTCTTCAATCTGCATTCAGAGTTTATCAGTTCTTTCTCTAAAGGTGGATAACATTTTTTCATCATGTGTCCTTCAGAACTGTTTTGGATTAATATATCCAAAATAGCTAAGTCTTTCACAATTCTTTTTTCTTATAATAGTGCTGTTACTGTGTACTATGTTCTCCTAGTTCTGTTAACTTTACTTTGTCTGAAGTCATATAAGTCTTTCCATCTAACTTTACTTTGTCTGAAGTCATATAAGTCTTTCCATCTTTTTCTGAAATCATCCTGCTTGCCATTTCTTATAGCACAATAGTATTCCATCACAATCATATCACTTGTTCAGCCATTCCCCAACTGATGGGCATCTCCTAAATTTCCAATTGTTCGCTACCACAAAAAGAGATACTATAAACATTTTTGTGCGAATAGGTCATTTTCGTTTTTTTTTTTTAAATTTCTTTGGGATACAAATGGAGCAGTGGTATTGCCAGGTCAAAGGGTATGAATAGTTTTAGAGTTCTTTAGCCCTAATTTCAAATTGTTCTCCAGAATGGTTGGACTACTTCACAACTCCACCAGCAATGCACTAGTGTATTAATTTTTCCACATCCCCTCCAACATTTGTAATTTTCCTTTTCTGTAATGTTAGCCAATCTGGTATGTGTGAGGTGGTACCTGAACATTGTTTTAATTTGCATTTTTCTAGTTAGCAGTAATTTAGAGGATTTTTCTTTCATGTAACTATTGATAGCTTAGATTTCTTCTTCTTAAATTTGCCTGTTCATTTCCTTTGATAATTTATCAACAGGTGAGTGGCTTTTTATTTTTGCAAATTTGGCTTTGTTCCCCATATATGTGAGAAATGAGGCCTTTATCAGAGAAACCTGCTGTAAAATTTTATTTCCCAGTGTCCTATTTTCCTTCTAATGGTGGCTGCATTAATTTTGTTTGTACAAAAACCTTTTCATTTCATGTAATTAAAATTTTACATTTAACTTCTCATGCTCCTCTCTATCCCTTGTTTGATCATAAACTCTTCCCTTATTCATAGATCTGATAGGTACATTTTTCATTCTCCCCTAATTTACTTGTATCACCCTTTATGTCTAAATCATTTGTCCATTTTGACCTTATCTTGGTGCGAGATGTTGGCTTATACCTAGTTTCTTCCAAACTGCCTTCCAGTTTTCCCAGAATTTTTTTGTCAAGTGGTAAGTTCTTATCCTAAAAGCTTGGATCTTTGGATTTATCAAACACTAGATTACTATGGTCATTTACTACTGTATATTGTGTACCTAATCTATTCTGCTGATCCATCACTCTATTTATTAGTGAGTACCAGATTGTTTTCATGATTTCCACTTCGTAATATAGTTGAAATCTTTTACTGCTAGGCTGCCTTTATTCAGATTTTTTTCACTGATTCTCTTGATATTCTTGACCTTTTGTTCTTCCAGATGAATTTTATCGTTGTTTTTTCTAATTCTATAAAATAATTCTTCGGTAGTTTGATTGGTATGACACTGAATAAATAAATCAACTTAAACAGAATTGTCATTTTTATTATATTGGCTCAGTTTAGCCATGAGCAATTAATATTTCTCCAGTTGTTTAGATCTGCCTTTATTTGTATAAAAAGTGTTTTGTAATTGTGTTTATGTGATTCCTGCATTTGTCTTGGCATGTAGACTCCTAAGTATTTTATGTTGACTGTAGTTATTCTAAATGGAATTTTTCTCTCTCCTGCGGCTGGCTTTTGTTGTTAGTATGTAGAAATGCTGATGATTTCTGTGGGTTTGTTTTTTATACTGAAACTTAGCTAAAGTTGTTGTTTCACCTAGTTTTTTTTAAAGTTAATTCTCTAAGGTTCTCTAAGTATAGCATCATATCATCTGCAGAGTGATAGTTTCATTTGCCTATTATTATTCTTTCAATTTCTTTTTCTTCTCATTTCCATAGCTAGGATTTCTAGTATAATATTGAATAATAGTGGTGATAGTGGACATCCTTGCTTCACTCCAATCTTATTGGGAAGGTTTTAAAGTTCATCCCCATTACAGATAATGCTTACTCTTGGTTCTAAATAGATACTGCTTATCATTTTAAGAAAGGCTCCATTTATTCCTGTGCTTTCTAGTGTTTTTAATAGGAATAGGTGTTGTATTTTGTCAAAGGCTTTTTTCTGCATCTATTGAGATAATCATATAATTTTTGTTGCTTTTTATTATTGATATGATCAATTATGCTTATAATTTTCCTAATATTGAACCATCTTTGAATTCCTAATTTAAATACCATCTGGTCATAGTATGTGATCTTTGTGATATATTGCTGTAATCTCCTTGTTAGTATTTTATTTAAAAATGTTTGTATTGGATTTCATTGAAGAAATTGGTCTATATTTGTCTTTCTCTGTTCTTGCTCTCGCTGGTTTGGCTATCAGCACCATATTTGTGTCATAAAAGGAACTTGGTAGGACTCTTTCTTTGCCTATTTTTCCAAATAGTTTATATAGTGATTGGGATTAATTGTTCCTTAAATGTTTGGTAGAATTCACTTGTAAATCCATCTAGTCCTGAGGATTTCTTCTTCACTGATAGTTTGTTAAATTTCTTTTTCTAAGATAAAGTAACTTAAGCATTCAATTTCCTCTTGTGTTAATCTGGTCGGTTTATATTTTTGTAAACATTCATCCATTTCACTTAGTTTGTCAGTTTTATTGATATATTTTTTGGGCAAAACAACTAATAATTGCTATAGTTTCATCTTCATTTGTGACACATTTACCCTATTCATTTTTGATGGTAGTAACTTGGTTTTCTTCTTACTTTTTAAAATTAAATTAACCAATGGTTTATCTATTTTTAAAATAAAACCAGATCCTAGTTTTATCTATTAGTTTAATAATTTTTTTAATTTTAAATTTTATTAATATATCCTTTGAATTCCAGGATTTTCCTTTTGGTGTTTAATTGGAAATTTTTGATTTGTTATTTTTCTAGGTTTTTTTTTAAGTTCTATGTCCAATTCATTGATCTGCTCTTTCTCTCTTTTATTGATATAGGTGTCTATAGACATTAATTTTCCCTTAAGTACTGCTTTGGCTGCAACCCACAAATTTTGGAATATTGTCTCATTGTAATTCTCTTTAATGAGATTATTTATTATGTCTATGATTTGTTCTTTGACCTACTTATTCTTTAGGATTAGATTATTTAGTTCCCAATTAATTTTTAATCTATGTCTCCATAACCTTTTATTCAATGTAATTTTATTGCATTATATGAAAAAGATGCATTTAATATTTCTGCTTTTCTGCATTTGGTTGTGAGGTTTTTATGCCCTAATACATGATCAGTTGTTGTGCATGTGCCATATATAGCTGATAAAAATCTATACTCTTTTCTATTCCCACTTGGCTTTCTCCAGAGGTCTATCATATCTAATTTTTCTAAGATTTTAATAATCTCCTAACATCTTTTGTATTTACTTTATGGTTAGGCTTATCTAGCCTTGAGAGGGGAAAGTTAGTAGTCTAATTTTGCTGTCTGTTTCCTTCTGTAATTAATTTAACTTTTCCTTTAGAATTTGTATTCTATGTAATGCTTAATGCTTACATGTTTAGTATTGACATTACTTCATTGTTTATGGTGATTTTTAGCAATATGTAGTCTCTCTACTTATCCCTTTCAATTAGGTCTACTTTTGGTGCTCTGGGTCAGCCTCCGCCATTACGTCCCAGATCTCTTTTAGACTTTCTAAGTTGTCTTGATCTGGAAGTATGTCTAACTTTTGACCTTTTGTTGGCTCTGCCACTTCAAAATTTGATTTGAGGAATTATCTTATAGTTTTTTTGGAGGGGGTGCTCAGCTGAGTGCTTTCTCTACTTCATCATCGTGGTGCTATCTTCAGAAGTCAAGTCAAGACTAATCCTTAATCTCTGACACACTCACTCAACACTCCTCCCACACCAGTATCCATGCTGTGCCATGCCAACATGACCTGGCTCATGAACTTGTGCTCTACTATGAATTCAGCAATTTCTTTGCCCCTGTTGTAGTCTCTACCAACATGTTATGCCCCTTTCAGTTCATATTATTAAGTATTTACTTATGTGCCAGGCACTGTGCTAAGTGCTATGCTTCACCCCTCTGTCTTTGTTTCTCCCTCCACCCTACTCTTTCTCTGTCTCTCCTCCTTCTCCTCTTGTTCTTCCTTCTCCTCTTCCTTCCCCACCTCCCTCCCTCTTTCTCTTCTTGTCACAGCACCCATATCTGACAGCATATACATTTCATATTCATACTCAAGCCTCCATTTCTTCAATTAAGGAAAGGTGATGCATTCATTCATCTCTTCTCTTTGGCCAATAATCTCTTGTTTTGTTCCTCTCTGACCCCACTCCTGACACTTTAGGTCTTCTTCCTCCCCTCCCTTTCTCAGTTCCTTTTATGTGTTGTCTTCCTCATTAGAATGGCAGCTAATTGAGGGCACATAATATCTTTCTTTCTGTCTGTATTTGAATTCCAAGCATTTGGCATAGTGCATAATATATAGGAACTACTTAATAAGTGTTTGTTGACTTGTTGACTTGCTCCTTCATTTATTGTCTTCTCCTTTTTGCAAAGATACAACAAAGGATATGATAGGAAGGGAAGGAGGGTCTAGAAATTAGGAAGAAATTTAGAGTCAGCTGGGATTTAAGAATTTTATTTAGTAGGCACCGATTTCAGGCAAACAGACCCTTGTATAGCTAGGTGCCATGTCATAAATTTTAAATCAAAGTTTCAATGGACCCACTAGAACAGATTAAAAAAAATGGTTTAAGAGGGAGCTGAAAATTGCTACTTGTAAATCTCCAGCATGACTCAGAATCAGATAAACACATTTTCATTCTGACAGCTAAAGATCTTGATCTGTGCCTTAGTCTAGTACTTGGTCTCAAAGCAATCACTCAAAAGGAGATCATGAACTTCTGAAAACTCAGGTTTGGAATGGCAGTTCTTTCTCTGACCAAGCAAAGCATCATTGCTTTTCATACTTCAACATAAGGCAAGTTGAGAAGCCAGAGGCCCCAGTGTGTTTTATAGACTCCCCTTCCTCTTCAAATTGGCATCATGCATAGAGTTTTCCAGCCCCCAAATGCCTTCATTGACCACAATTCCCCAGCAACTCTGCAGGACATCTGCTTAGCCCCATATCATGTGTCAAATTTCATGAAGTTTCATTCAGCCTGTTCCATGCAGCATTCCAAGCCTCCCCAGTGAAAGTGGCAAACCAGCAGTCCTGTCCCATCAGCCTTCGGTGTCCATTACCCTGAAGCCCTTGCTAGTGATCCCTCTCCTCCAATATGCTCTTTGTCCTGAACTTGGCTCCTGGGATTCTTGCTTGGTAATAGACTTAAAGGACTGATTGACTAATGACTCAGGCTTCTCTCCCACCCTTGCTGGTGGCTCCAATGAAGCTCTGAGCTGGGTTAAGTCATGGGATTTTGTTTTTTATGAAGTGTGGTTATTTTCAGTAAGCTTTTCAATCATGCCTCTGTAATTTGAAAGCACTTTTGTTCAGGATATGTGGCCTGTTTTATGTAGCCTTATTTGTGGTTGGACTGTTTGCTTTTATATATAATTATAAGGCTAATACCACAAGGAAACAAACATCTAATCCAAGTTTTGTTTTCCTTGCTAAATTAAAAATGAAATCAAATCTATTTAGCTGTTGCTTAAACTAGGCGGAAAAGTTTGTTGAGGGGAAGGGGCAGGCTAACATCCCCAGAGACTACTTGACTTCTCTGTGTCTACAAGACCAACCCAAAGAGGCTTTAGTAACTCCAGGTACACAAAGCTACTCCTTGCTAAGAGGCCTCATGTATGATGTAGGTAGTTACTCAGGTGGTATAGTGACCAGAAAACCTAACTTGGCATTAGGAAGACCTGGGTTTGAATCTAGCCACAGAAATTTATTAGCTATGTGACCCTAGGTGAGTCATTTAACCTTTTCAGCCTCAGTTCCTTCATCTGTAAAAAGGGGATAAAAATAGTTTGTATCTCAAAGCATTATGGTGAGGTTCAAATGAGATAACCTATGTAAAATATTTTGTAAACCCTAGAGCTCTAAATAAATGCTAGCTGTAGATGCTTCTGGGATGAGAATGAAGCTCTCCTGATTTCATCCTGGATCTCCTACCCAGGACAGAATTGGAGCTAGGAGATTTTCGATGCTGCACCAAAGCCATCCTCTTACTTCTTCCCACTCCCTCTAGCCTTGGGAATCATTAATGAGAATGCATTGTATGAATTCCCTACATTGAAAAGTTAAAAGTACATTGTTCTATGTCTGTGGCTGTGTTAAATCAATCAATCAACATTTATTAAATATCTACTATATGTCAGGCACTGTGATAAGTGCTGGGATATGGAAAGAGGCAAACAGTCTAAGAGAAGAGACAACATGCAAACAAATTATACAATGCAAGCTATCTAAAACAGGATAAATAGGAAATAATTAACAGGGAAATTAAGAGGGGTGGGGGAAGGCTTTCTGTAGAAGGTGAGATTTTAGTTGAGATTTAAAGGAAGCCAAAGAGTTCAGTATTTGGAATGAAGGAAGAAGAGCATTCCAGGCATGGTGAACAACCAGAAAATACCCAGAGCAGAGACATACAGTGTCTTTTTGATGGAATAGCCAGGAAGTCAATGTCACTGGGTCAAAGACTTCAACCTGTTGGAAAGTAAGGCATAAGAAGGCTGGAAAAGTAGGAAGGGCTAGGTTATGATGGACTCTGAATGCCAAATAGAACATTTTATATTTTATCCCAGAGGCAATGGGAAACTTTTAAAGTTTCTTGAGTGGGAGTGAGGGGGCCAACATAATCAGACTTGCATTTAAGGAAAATCACTTTGGTGGCTGAATGGAGAATGGATAGGAGTGGGAAGAGACTTGAGGCAGGCAGACCCACCAGCAATTATTGCAATAATCAAGGCATGAGGTGATGAGGGTCTGTATCAGAGAGGTGGCAGTGTCAAAGGAAGGAAAGAGGCACATTTAAGAGATGTTGTTATTCAGTCATTTTTCAATCATGTCCGACTCTTTGTGACCCATTTAGGATTTTCTTGGCAGAAATACTGTAGTGATTTTCCCTTTCCTTTTCCAGTTCATTTTACAATGAGGAACTGAGGCCGAGTTAAGTGGCTTTCCCAGGGTCACGCAGCTAGTAAGTGTCTGAAGCCAGATTTGAACTCAGAAAGATGAATCTTCCTGACTTTAGGCCCAGAACTCTATCTACTGTGCCACCACAACCTCTCTTGCAAGAGATATTGCAAAGGTGAAATCGACAGGCCTTGGTGACATCTTGGATGGGCGGGTGGGGAGTGAAACATAGTGTGGAATCCAAGATAATTTCTAGGTTGGAAGCCTGAGGGACTGGGAGTAGGGTATTGCCTCTACAGTAACCGGTAAGATGGATAGGGGGAGGTAATTAAGGATTTGTATTGACAGTTCTGATTTCTTTTGGTCTTGTTTTTCTTTTCTGTTAGTGTGGTTATTGTGTAAATTAGGAATTTAGCATAGAGAGAGTCACCTTCAGAGCCAAGAAGTTCTGGGTTCAAGACCCTCTGACAAGTACCAGTTGTACTGCGAAATCATTTAACTTTTCACTGCTTTGGGCCATACTTTAGAATTAGAAGTTGTAGAGAAGGTCCAAGTTGCAGAGAACTGATCCTAGTGTAGTTCAGAAGGTGCTCACTGACATTGGTGAAAGGAGTTTCCTCATCTGGGAGTTCCTAGAGTTTCTATACCAATGAAATCGCAGGTCTGTTCTCCATCCACATTGTGTAAATTGTTCTCTTGAGTCTCCTTCCTTTACCCTTAATCTTACAAGACTTTCCATAAACCTTTGAATTCTTCATATTCAGTTTTTGCTGTTTGTTTTTTGCTCTGTACATGTTTCCAACGATGTAGGCAATTCCTCGTAACAAAACTCCCTCTATCACTGAAAAATTTCCTTTAAATTGATGGACCAATTGATGGACATCCACTTCGTTTCCACAAAATATGCTGCTATATTTTCTATATGTAGGGTACCATACCCTCTTTCTTTAAGCTCACTGGGGCAAATGATACATGCAGAGTAGTGACACTCCTAGTATAATTTCAAATTGTTTTCCAGAGCAGTTGAATCAAATTACAGCTTTACCCATCTCCCCATAATTCCTCCAACATAAACCATTTTGGCCTTTTGTCAGGTTTTAAAATCCATGGTTCTGGGCTGATATTATTCCAGGTCCTTTTGTACCTCTATTATGTTCTCCAAAGTGAGCTTCTTTTCTATATCACAGTGGGCTTCTTAAGGAAAAATCAAGTCTTCTCTTCTTTCCCTTTATTAGCATTCTTAGTCATGGTTTCTTCTACCATTTCCTTTGTACTTACCCCCAAGACAGAAGTTACTGTTCATTGAAGATGTTTTTGGTGCCACTGTGATGGGAGATATACTGTCTCCTGCCACACAATAATCAGAAAAATAGCCTTAAGAAAGATTATATCCAACTTTCTTGGATCCAATGACTCCTTCCATCTTGGCCCTTTGCCCCATGTCTACCCTACTGGCAGCTTCCTTCACTGTGTGGTTAGCTGATTATAACCCTCAATAACTGGAACATAAGCAGGCTGTTTTTCCTGGACCCATGAATCTTGCCAATTTGGAGGACAATCTCTTTCTTCTTGGGTTTATTTCCTAAGTTACTTTCTTGTCATTAAGGGTATCTGGAGAACAGGATTATTCAGGGAGATCCCATCTCCAAATTTCTTTTTACTTCTCTACTTGATTCCATTTCTCTGCTTCATTTACTTTCTTTTTTTCTGCTGTACACTGTTCTTCATACTCTTTTGTCTCTTTAGTTAGCTTTACAATCACCCTTTCTAACCCAGATGACTTTAGATAGGTCTTAGGAAAGTATATTCTCTATAAGTCCTCATGGATGGGGCTGAAGAGGATTCTCATTTCCTGACCCCCCCCACCTTTCCTGGACTTATCTACAGGGATTTGTGAGTCCTTACTCTATGCCTACACTGGCTGTTTCATAACAGGGAATGGTATGGAGCAAAGTATTTTAAATCTTCTCCATAGGTCCGATACTTCTTCTGACTCACTGGACTGTTTCTCTATCACTGGGCTCCTTGATCTCTTGGACATAAAGAACATTCTTGTATTTATATACATATACATATATATGTATATATATGTATATGTATATGTATATGTATATGTATATGTATATATATATATATATATATATATATATATATATATAACACAAAGTTCTTAATACATTTGAGATATGAGACCTTTATCTGAGAAACTATAAAAAATTTCCCCATTTTTCTGCTGTTCTTCTGATTTTGGATTTGTACAAATCTTTTTAATTTAATGTCATCAAAATCATCCATTTTATACCTCACACTGCTCTTTATGTCTTGTTTTTTCATAAATTGTTTGCCTATCTATAAGTCTAATAGGTAATATGTTCCATATTCTTCACATTTTCTTGTAATATTTCTTTATATCTAGGTTATGTATCAACAATTTATAGTCATATGAAAAAATACTCTAAACCATTATTGATTAGAAAAATGCAAATTAAAACAACCCTGAGAGATTATTTTACACCGATCAGATTGGCTAAGATGATTGAAGGGGGAAGCAACAAGTATTGGAGGGGATGTGGAAAAAATGGGACACTAATTCCCTGTTGGTGGAACCATGAGCTAATTCAACTATTTCAGAGACCAATCTGGAATTGTGCTCGAAGAGTTATTAAATTGCCTACACTTTTTTTTTTTACCAGCAACACCATTACCAGATCTATTTCCAAAGATGATTAGAGAAAAAGGAAAAGAAACTATATATCCTAAAATATTTATAGCAGCTCTTTGTGGTGGCAAAGAACTGGAAACTATGGGGACACCTGTCAATTGAGGGATGGCTGAACAAGTTGTAGCATATGATTGTGATGGAATACTACTGAGCTGTAAGAAATGACGAGCCCATTGATTTTAGAAAAGCATGGATAGACTTGCACAAAATACTGAAGAGTGAAATGAGCAGAACCAAAAGAATGTTGTACACAATAATAACAATATTGTTTTAAGAACAACATTGAGCGACTAAGTAATTTTTTTGGCTTTTTGGTGGGGCAATCGGGGTTAGCACACAGCTAGTAAGTATCAAGCACCTGAGCCCAGATTTGAACTCAGGTCCTCCTGACTCCAAGGCTGGTGCTCTATCCACTGTGCCACCTAGCTGCCTCTCGACCAAGTAAATTTGAATATTATAAATACCCAAATTAACTACAACAACCACATGAAAGTAGATGCTATCTCCATCCAAAGAAAGACCTGATAAGTAAAAATATGTATGGAATGATTTTACATACATACTTACATACATACATATATATGCGTATATGTATGTGTATATACATATATCATACACACACATACACACATATATATATATGTACATATATGTGTCTATTGGTAGCCATCTGTAGGGTGGGAGGGGGGAAGAAAAAAAGGAAAGTTACATGATAATTTTATACATTTAAAAGGAATAGTAAGTTGTAGACAATAGATTTATAGTTTCATGTGCAATCATCTTTTTTTTAAAATTCTACTATGTTACAGAAAATGGTTTAATTTGACTAGTACACAGGATATATTTTGGGGACTTGTAGAAGACAAAATTGAAAATGAAGTTCAGGGTCAGATTACAGAAGTCACTGAATACCAAACTATGACATATCTGCTTTCAGATTTCATATCTACTTTCAGGCTGCTGAAACCTACCAGAAAGCCTGAAAAGGCACTAGCAATGCATAGATTTCTATGCTGGAAGATTTGAGGCCAACAGGGAAGATAATGACAACACAGAGATAGAAGGTATTTTACCTTGTGACTGGTTACCAAACAGCATTTGTCTCAATGTCTCTTTAATCCTTGTATAGCTTGAAACTGGAGCTAATTGTTTTTTCCTGCATGAAAAAAAGACAGTGATCATTGATAGACAGCCTTGCAGCCTGCTCTGCCTTTCCTGTCTTGGCACAGTGGGACCAACTGTTCCTTTTCCTGTGGTTCTTTGGGCCTCATGACCTGAAGTCAAATCCTTCCATGTGATACCCAACAGTGCCATGAGAACAAGTTATATTAACACTTGCCCTTATAGGAGGAATATGTAAAAGATGCTTCCTCTCACTCTTTCAGATGGTTCTCTTACACTTGATTGTAGCTTGCTTTGTTCCCTCAGATGGAAAATTCAAGAAGGATATATATTAGTTAACAAGTTTTATCTACTACATGTTAAGTTAAAGGGTTTAGAGCCAATTGCGTCTGGGTTCACCAACCTCCAACAAAACAAAGTCAGACTCATCAAAAGTCCTTTTCTTTCAATGACTACCCCACCCATAATTATTAAATTTCTTTTCATGTTAAAGAAATGCTGTCCTTATGTATCTGATTCATTTACCCTTCAGTCGCTAAAATTATTTTGCAAGAGTCATTTCATGTCTTCCCTCTTAGGTAAAGGAAGTTACGTTGTATATAGATTGAGTAATGGCAAAGCCTCGAGAATTTGGGAATGGTTCAAAGCCCCAAACCAATCAGGCCTCAATGGGCACAAAACTCCATGAAGTAAGACTCTGTTAATAGTAACTGTTCATTCTTTCAAGATCCCATGATCCTTTGAAGGAGTGATTCAGCAAGAGTAATTGCATTGGCTTTTTTGAAAAAGTCATCTTCAAAGCTGATTTACCAGCACAATTAAACTGAGGTACACAGGCATTGTGGTAATGAAATATGAGACCAGCCAAAATTTCCTTGGCTCTAAGCGTTGTTTCAGATTCAGAATTGGACTCTGGCTAGAGTTGGGAGGGTGGATGTCTCTGTCCGCAGCTCCTGAGGTTTGTCGATGTTTCAACATGGCTTAGTTTGTTTTTAGCCCCACTCAAGAGAACCAGACAGATTAGAGTGCCCTTCTTAGGAACTGGTGCTGAAAGAAGTTTGGGGTAAGCACTCTAAAACTCTGGTACACTTGGGTTTGAGAGTTTATCCATTTGGTTTCCAATACAAACTATTATTTCTTCAATTATTTTTTCTTCCCTTAAGAAGTATTTCCTATGAGGACTAAACTAGATGTCTCCACCCACCCTACCCCTCCACTCCCATTTTAATCACCCAGGTATCCACCCCCTCACATTTCATTTCTTCACGGACAAGAATCCCAAGCTTGGAAAATGAGAGGTGAGGACTAGATGACCTCTAAGATCCATACTAGCTTTCCATCTGTAGCAAAACATTGGGGCAAGTCACCAATGAATGCTATAAACATTTGTATTATAAGATTGGCTCACTAGGGCAACCTTCTGTGCCTTTGAAGAGCAAAGTTAGTAATCTGGTGGGATAGATGATTGAGAAACTATTCATTAACTACATTGTGATGGGTTAAGGAAATAACCACTGGTGGTGAAAAAGGCTTACTGACGAACCTTAACCTTTCAAGTTTATTTTCCTCATGCCAATTTTACTTATCATTGAGGGTGGAGCCAAGATGGCGGAGTGAAAGCAGTGATTTGCTTGAGCTCCCCTCCAAACCCCTCCAAATGCTCATAAAAAAATGGCTGTAAACAAATTCTGAAGCAGCAGAACCCACAAAAAGACAGAGTGAAACAAATTTCCAGCCCAAGACAACCTGGTTGGTTGATCAGAAAGGTGTATCATGCTGGGCTGGGAGCGCAGCACGGCATGGGCGTGCAGGCGGCAGCAAACCTGGAGCAGGCCTCAGAGGACTGAATCTCGGGCAGCTGTGGAGGTTTCCAGACTCCTCAATCCACCAATGCCAAAAACAACTTAGAAGGTGAGTGGGAAAAGTCTGTTTCTGTCGGTGCTGAGACAGGAAGACGGGGTTTCAGCTCCATTCCCCAAGACCTTGGCCCTTGGTGGGGGGCAGCTGCTTCCCGAGCTTCCGGCCCACAGACTGAGGGGTAATCCAGTGCCTGATCAGAGAGGGATTGCAGGGATGTCTTTGCCAGTGCTGAAGCAGGAATCTCTTGCTTTGCCCGTGTTTGAATCTGGGCCACAGTTCTGGGCAGCAGTGCTGGGGTGAGGAGGAGCGCTGGTTTGGTGGAGTTTGTAGTGTCTGTGGAGAGGAGCCCCTCCTCACAGTTACAGAACAGAAAGTGTCACAGGCCAGAAAGGAGTAAACACCTCGCCCCTTATCATACCACCTTGGAAGAACTGAAAATTTACAGGTCCCTACAAGTATCTCTGAAAACAGCTGTACAAACCCCCCGAAACTTGGAACAGCACATTCTCCACATTGGAAGCAGACTCTTACCTTAACAAAGAGTTTAAAACTCGAGTAATTGGCCAGGATCATGAGCAAGCAGCGCAAAAAGAGTCAGACTATATTATCTTCCTTTGGTGAAAAAGAAGATCAAATTTACAACCAGAAGACAACAAAGTCAAAGCTCCTACATCCAAAGCCTCCAAGAAAAATATGAATCAGTCCCAGGCCTTGGAAGAACTCAAAAGGGATTTGAGAAGCAAGTAAGGGGAAGTAGAGGAAAAACTGAGAGTGATGCAAGAAAATCATGAAAAACAAGTCAACAGCTTGCTAAAGGAGACCCAAAAAAATACTGAAGAAAATAACACCTTAAAAAATAGCCTAACCCAAATGGCAAAAGAGGTCCAAAAAGCCAACGAGGAGAAGAATGCCCTAAAAAGAAAAATTGGCCAAAAGGAAAAGGAAGTCCAAAAGCTTACTGAAGAAAATACTTCCTTAAAAAGTAGAATAGAGCAATTGGAAGATAGTGACTTTATGAGAAATCATGACACAGTAGAACAAATCCAAGAGAATGAAAAATTAGAAAACAATGTGAAATATCTCATTGGAAAAACAGATGACCTGGAAAATAGATCCAAGAGAGAGAATTTAAAAATTATTGGACTATCTGAAAGCCATGATCAAAAAAAGAGCCTAGACGTCATCTTTCAAGAAATTGTCAAGGAAAACTGCCCTGATATATTAGAACCAAAGGGCAAAATAGAAATTGAAAGAATCCACAGATCTCCTGAAAGAGATCCCCAAAGGAAAACTCCTAGGAATATTATAGCCAAATTCCAGAGTTCCCAGGTCAAGGAAAGGACCACAGGGCATGGAATATAATACTCTGGAGAGCAAAGGAGATAGGATTACAACCAAGAACCACCTATCCAGCAAAACTGAGTATAATCCTTCAGGGGAAAAAATGGTTATTCAGTGAAATAGAGGACTTTCAAGTATTCTTGATGAAAAGACCAGAGCTCAATACAAAATTTGACTTTCAAATACAGGACTCAAGTGGAACATGAACAGGTAAACAGGAAAGAGAAATCATAAGAGACTTATTAAGATTGAACTGTTTACATTCCTGCATAGAAAGATGATATTTATAACTCACGAGACCTTTTGTCAGAATTAGGGTAGTTGGAGGAAAAAAATTATATGTATGTATATGTAGATAGATAGAGGGCACAGGGTGAGCTGAAGATTAAGAAGTCATATTTGGAGAATAAAATTAAGGGATGAAAGAGGATTATACGGAGAAGAAGAAAGGGAGAGGTAGAATGGGGTAAATCATCTCACAAAAAAAAAACAGAAAAGAAAAGTCTCTTACAGTGGAGGGGAAACAGGGGAAGGTGAGAGGGAATGAGGGAATCTTATTCTCATAGGATTTGGCTTAAGGAGGGAATAACATACACATTCAATTGGGTATGGAAATCTGTCTTACCCTATAGGAAAATAGGGGGGAGAAGGGGACAAGAGAGCAGGGGGATGATAGAGAGGAGGGCAGATTGGGAAAGAGGGTAATCAGAAGTAAATACTTCTGAGGAGGGACAGGGTCAAAAGAAAGAATAGAATAAATAGGAGGTCAGGATAGGATTAAGGGAAATAGAGTTAGTTTTTCACAACATGTCTCCTATGGACGTGTTTTGCATAACTGCACATGTACAACCTATATTGAATTGCTTGCCTTTTCAATGAGGGTGGGTGGGGAGGGAGGAAGAGAGAAAATTTGAAACCTAAAGTTTTAAAAACATATGTTTAAAAAAAATGTTTTCACATGCTACTGGGAAATAAGAAATATAGGAAATGGGGTACAGAAGTCTATCCTGCCCTACAGGAAAACAGAAGGGGATGGGGATAAGAGAAAGGGAGAGAGATAGAAGAGAGGACAGACTAGGGGAAGGGATATTCAGAATGCATGCCATCTTGGGGTGGGGGGAGGAGGGAGATTGGGTGAAAATTTGGAAGTCAAAAACTTGTGGAAGTGAATGTTGAAAACTGAAAATAAATAAATTTATATTAAAAAAACTAATAAAACAAAACAAAACAAAAAAAATTTTACTTAGCATTGCAATGATCCAAGTTTGAAAAAGTCACTGATAGACATTTGTTTTGAGCATATTCATCCAGTGATGGTAAGAGGAAAAAAGAAGTGACAAGTAGTGGTAGTTGGTGATTTTCTGTTGAGAGGGACTGAGAAGGACTGTGACAGTTAGTTGTCAGGATAATAACAACATATATAGGCTTATTGTATTGTAAGGAGATATATCCATGTTATGACAACAACCTTGTAAAGGCTTCAGAAAAGAAAGACATACTTATGAAATGAACACTTTATTGAGAATAGGATTAGGATTTTAGGACTACAGCCTAAAATTAGAAATAATAGACTCCTAGGAGACCAAGGACGAAACATATCCAATAAGGGATGTATGAACATATTTGCCTGGGATCTTGTAAAACTAGTGAAAACAGCTTCAAGCTGAAAAGAAATAGGGAGAAAGAAAAATGCCTACGTAATTTGCCAAGCTAAATATAAAAAGAAAATATCAACAATGAGGGAAGAAAGAATAATAGTAGAGACAATTCACAGGACAGCAAATCCAAGAAAGAAGTCTATAATAAAATTCATGGTTTCTGATGTCTGTGAATAAGTGTACAAACCATGGATAATAACAAAAGTGAACTAGAGTTCCCAGAAGAGCAGTAACAGGGGAAACTTATTGTGAGGAGGGGACATGCACCACAATAGTGGTGCAGAGAATAGTCTAATCATGAATACAGTTGTGCTGAGAGAGGTGGAGTACTGGCTCTCATTTCTATGAGTAGCAGGAAAGGCAGACCCAAGAAAAGAGACTCTGACAGTGCACTGACCTAGGAGGTATGAGGCCCAAGACTGTATAGTTACCCCCTGGGAAGAAATAAGCATTCCTAGAGAGCACTATCTCCACTCAAGGTTAGTAGTCTGGAGACAAAGCCAGCTTGACCCATACTGATTCTAACTGTCACTGAAGTTTGATGAGATAAATGCCATGATATGGACCTAGAGGACTATACTTTATCCAAAAGTTAAAAACAAGTTAAAAGAAAGGAGTAGCAGTGGTACAGAGTGGCATTGAATATCAAGAAAATATAATCACATGAGAAAACCTAAGAACCTGAGGAGAGAAGCATAGTTAAGGGGACTTGGATCAAGAGCAATGGAGGCAGGAACAGAGGAAATATTTTTTTAAAATTTTATTTGTATTTATTTGTATTTTTACATGAAATATTCTCACTATAGTATGATAAAGAACATATAGAAAGTGATAGGGAATAGAGGGGGATTTCAGGAAACTTGCTATCAATCTAGCAGAGAGGCACGATATGATAATGGCAAAGAATATTTATCATCTGGCCATCTGCTGAAGCTCTCCAACTAACAGAAGCAGAGGTAATAATGATAACTTATGAAAATTCCATCCTTCAAAAGGGAGAAGAACTGACAAAGGGCAATTCCATTCTAGATCCAATTTTCACTTACCAAGAGGAACTGGTTGTTGTGTGGAAGTAGTAAGAATCTCTTGCTGGTGGGGAGAAAGAAAAAGAATTAGTCTGTCTTAGAATTAATTCTAGATAAACAGAAGAATGTCAGAAATAATCCCATATGCACTTTAGATTTCAATAGAACACATTCCAAAATGTTTAGAAGAATGGGTACAGTAGGATCCCATGTCCACTATAAAGAAACTCTTATGACTAGCCATTATGAAGAAACAATGAGAAACAATTCCACTGAAGAAAAAAAGGGAAGAGGGGGTAGTTTCCTAAAGGGACCAATGTTGAAGGAGAAGAAACTCATAAGTCAGCTTAGGTTTTTTAATAAAATAGAATAAAATAAAAGCAAGAGCAGTCAACAGAGACTGAATATAAATATGTGGCAGAGTTCTCTAAGAACAGCATTAGTAGCAATACTCAAGATCAGAATAATCAGTGTCTGACAAATAAAGCTAAGCCCCCCCCCCAAAAAAAATGGGTGGTTTTTGGAGGGAGAGAAATTTAGCTACTCAACTCTTTTTTCTGGCCTTGAAGAATGATCTTGCAAAAATGGCCAAAAAAGGAGTTGCTACAAAATTGTTTTGGAAAAGGTAAGAAATGACATGGATATGATTTACGAATTCATGTCACTAGCCACAGATGAATTATATCCATGAGTACTAAAAAGTATTACTGGATGTGATTATGGACCCACTATTGGGGATCTTGGAAATGATTATAAAGAATAGAGATGTAATACATTCATTCAAAAAGGTAAACGTTTTACTTATTTCAAAAAAAATTAAGCTTTCACACTAGAGTCCAATAAACTTGATTTATATTTCTGGGAAAATGTGACAAAATATTAAAAATATAGTTAGTGAAATCTAGAAATCAATGATCACAAAGCATAGGCGGAGCTCATAACTTTAGCAGCAACAGGTCACACCATATAAATATTGTTTCCTTTTTTGATAGGCATGCCATATTAATAGGTGACAGGAATGTTGTAGATATACTTTATAAAAGTAAAATATTGTCTCTTTAGTGTACTGTCCTTTCATATGGACTTCTAAGTGCTGAAAGGGCAGAAAATGTGCTTTTACATAAAGAAAAATAAACTGCCAAAGGATACAAGATACTACCCCTTTCATAGACAATAAGTTGGATGCCTAAAAAGAGTAAGAAAAATACTTTGGCTTGAGAAAATACTGCTAAAATATCTGTGTAAGGAAATATAACTTTCAGTTTGGATTTGATCAATTTGGGGCAGAAAATGAAGCAGAATAAATATGTAAGGAAAAATTACGTTGTGAAGGATGTAGGGTGATAAATCATCTGTATGTGAACAGTTTGATAGCTTAAAGGAGGAAAGAGAAAAATGAAAGTATTATTAAAATTTGGTACCATGTGGGCATTAAAAATACAACATAAAGACACAGAATGTGATAGAGGATTGTTTAGAGAACTGATTAATGGATAATTTTAAGGTATTATGGTCCCCCAGAAAGATAAAGAAAAGGGAAAAATGTAGAATTGCACAAATTGCTAAAGAAACTAGAGTTAAAAAAAAACTCATGACATCTTCTAGATGAGACTGCTGAAGAATACACATATTTCTCAGTATTACATGGATTTGTAGAAAAATTGACCATTACAGTGGCAAGATATTGCAATTAAATATAAAAAGGCAGAAATATTAAGCACAAATTCTTTACAGACTAAAAGATAATAAAAATAGAAATAAGCTCAGGGAACACAAACAAAAGACATAAACCCAAATGTGCACTTAACAATAAATTCTAGATAATAAGTGGGTGAAAGAACAATTCACAGAAATGATAATTATTTGAAAAAATGGTCATGGTGAAAGAACATACCAAAATTTATTGAATGCTGCTTAAAATAATCTTCATTATTTCTTCATAATGGTAAAGCATTCCTTCACCTATATAGCTTTAAAAATATACATTAAGAAAATAAAAAGGAGGATAATAAACTGAATATTAACTTTTTAAGTAGAAAGTGAAAAAATAAACAAAAAATAGCCACAAAAAGGGAGATATTGAAAATTAAAAGAGAAATAAATGCACCAGAATTTAAAAAAAGAAAAACAAAGAAATGGTAAATAAATCTGAAAGCTAGTCCTTTGAAAGGCTAACACAAAGTTGGTTAGCCAACCTGATGAAAAAGAAAAAGCAGAAAATAAAATCAAGAAAAGAATAAACAGAGTGAAGTAAAAACAAAACTGGAAGCAAAAAAAATGATCAGAAACTTCTTTGCAAAGTTAAATATTAACAAAACCAAGAAAAGAGAAATAGAAGAAAACTTTCCTTTTTTTTTTCAGCCAAAGACAAGGTTTATTAGAACATCTGTCATAGAAAACTTTTAAAAAAAATACCCATACTAATAGAAGATCAAATAGAAGTCTTAAATAACCCAATCTCACGAAAGGCAGTAGAACTAGTTGTAAAAGAACTATGCAAGGGTTGGGAATGGGGGGAGAGGAGCAGAGAAACTCCTCGTCCTGATGGATTTACAGGAGAATTCTATCAAACTTTTAAAGAACAATTAGCACCAATGTTACGTAAGTTGTTCTTAAAAATTAAGAAAGCAAGCACTCTCCCAGACTCCTTTTATGAGGCAAACGTAGTCTTAATTCCTAAGCCAGGGAAGGATAAATCAAAGAAGAACTATAGACCAAAATAATTAATATAGTTGTTTTAATCTAAATAAAATTCTGTCAAAAGGACTACAACTACTAATCTAAGAACACACATATTTCTTTGCATTACATGGATTTGTAGAAAAATTGACCATGTGTCATGGGTGCCAGAATGTTGCAATTAAATGTAAAAAGGTAGAAATAATAAACAAATCCTTTACAGACTAAAACATAATAAAAATAGAAATAAGTTCAGGGAATACAAACAAAAGACACAGACCCAAATGTTCATTTAACAATAAATTCTAAATCATAAGTGGGTCAAATAAAAATTCATAGAAACAATTAATGTGACCTCTTCCTGCTCCCCCAGATTCGCTGGTATTGATTTATGTGCAGCAAGGTATGGGGCTTTCTCTGAGCTGACTTCCATATCTTGTATCTTTACTTTGCAGAGGGAGGCAGAGGTTTTTCAGCCTGCATCAAGGCCAAAGAGCCAAGTGGAAAATCTGACTTCTCAAACCTGATGCCAATCAGCTTGTGCCCTGAAGTATGAGCTTTGCTTGGCCATAGGGGCTAAAGACATAGAAAAGAGCCAAGAAGCTGAACAACTGACCCCTTTCATGTAAAGCTCTTGACCCATATTCCTCAGGGCTGGCAGTAGGATTTATTGAGTGCTGACAGGGTGCTCTGCACTGTGCAGAATTCAGGCAAAGATAGAAGCCCTACTCAGGAGGCCAGAGCATGAAAACATTAAAAATAAAATTGCTTTGCTTTGCTTGCTTCATGTGTCAAGTTTCTACTGCATCTACGTGACAAGAGACAGATGTGTGGATGATTCCCAAAGGCACTTTTTAAAGCACCTGAAATGTCACTGTCTAATGAAGCATTCAATAAATCTGTCCTAGAGAAGTCTTTGTAATGAGCTGTAGTCACCATGGCATAATGGGCTCAGAATCAGGAAGACCCAGTCAGTCAGTTAGCATTTATTAAATATCTACTATGTGCTATGCACTGTACTGGAAATACAGCAAAAAAAACCCAATCACTTCTCTCAAGGAGCTCACAGTCTAATGGGAGAGCATCATGCAAGTAACTAGGTACAAACAAATTACAGATGAAATAAATTGGGGATAGTCTCAGTAGGAAGGCACTAAGATTAAAAAGGGCTATGGAAAGTGTCCTACAGACAGTGAGGCTTTAGCTGACACTCAAAAGAATCCAGGGAAGATACAAGACAGGCATAAGAAGAGAGTTCCAAGAACAGGGTACAGTCAGCGCAAGCGCACATTTGGGAGATGGAGTATCGTGTGGAAGAGCAACAAGTAGGTCAGTACCACCAGAATGCCCCTGGAGTACCACTGGACTATGTGGAGAGAGTGAGGTATAAGAAAAATGGAAGAGTAGGAGAGGACCAGGTCATAAAGGGCTTTAAAAGCTAAATAAAATTTATATTAGAACCTAGAAATGATAAAGGAGCCACTAGAATTTATTGAATGGAGGAGAAGGGAGGTGTTAAAATGGCCAGATACACTTCAGGAAAATCAATTTACTTGTTTGTTTTTGAAGTTATTATTTATTTTTTTTAACGTTTCTTTTTTTAAAAAAAAAAATTGAGTTCTGAAATCACTCCTTCCGTTCAGCCCATCCTTTACCCACTGAGAAGGCAAGCAATATGATATCATTTATACATATGAAAGCATGCAAAAATTTCTATAGTAGCCATGTTGCAAAAAAAAAAAGGAAGAAGAATAAAGTGAAAAAAATTGTACTTCACTTTTAATTCAGAGCTCATCAGTTCTCTCTCTGGAGATGGATAGCATCTTTTATCATAAATTCTTCTGAATTATTTTAGATCATTGACTTCATTAGAGTAGCTAAGTCTTTTACAGTTGACCATTGCTGTAATGGCTTTAATATATATAATGTTCTCCTAGTTATGCTCATTTTACTTTGCATTAGTTTATATATCTTATAAGGATTTTCTGAAACCATCCTTCTCTTCATTTCTTACAGTACAATGGTACTACATCACAATCATATACCATAACTTGTTCAACCATCTCTCAACTAATGGGCATCCCCTGAATTTCCAATTCTTTGCCACCACAAGAAGAGTTGTTATAAATATTTTTGTACATATAGGACTTTTTCCTTTTTCTTTGATCTCTTTGGGATGCAGATCAAGTAGTGGTATTGCTGGGACAAAGAGTATGCACAGTTTTATAGCCCTTTGGACACAGTTCCAAATTGTTCTCCAGAATGGTTGAATAAATTCACAACTGCAGCAACAGTGCATTAGTACTCCTATTTTTTTACATCCTCTCCAGTATTTGTCCTTTTTCCTTTTCTGTTGCGTTGGCAATTTTGATAGGTATGAGGTGATACCTCAAAGTTGTTTTAATTTGTGTTTCTCTAATCAACAATGATTTAGGACATTTTTCATATGAGTATTAATAATTTTTATTTCTTCTGAAAACTGCATGTTCATATCCTTTGACCATTTATCAATTGGGGAGCAGGTCTTATTTTTGTAAATTTGATTCAATTCCCTACATATTTGAGAAATGAGGTCATTATCAAAGAAACTTGCTGTAAAAAAAATTTCCTCAGTTTCCTACTTTCTTTCTAATTTTGGCTACATTGGTTTTGTTTGTGCAAAACCTTTTTAATGTCATACAATCAAAATTATCCACTTTACTTAGAAAGATCAATTTGACAGCCAAGTGGAGGATGCATTGTATACAAGAGCTTGATCTAGCATGGTTAGATCATT
Source organism: Phascolarctos cinereus (assembly GCF_003287225.1). Classification (NCBI taxonomy): domain Eukaryota; kingdom Metazoa; phylum Chordata; class Mammalia; order Diprotodontia; family Phascolarctidae; genus Phascolarctos; species Phascolarctos cinereus. The sequence continues at coordinate 68,219,705 of NW_027555736.1, read as the reverse complement.
CCAGCTAGAAATGGGGAAATTCCCATGGCTGATTGTTCCTGTAGTAAAGAGATGGTTGACAATTGATCGACAGGAAAGACCTCAAGGATATTTCCTCTTTGTTATTCCTAGGACTGATCTCACAGGTTGAGATATCTTGGTCAACTCTAAGAGTTTATTATGACTTAGAAAACTATCCAGCCATTAAAATTCACAGAATCACACTTTTGGATTTGGAAAGGATCTCAGTGGTCATCAGGTCCAATGCACACTCAAAAGAATTCTTCCTACAGTATTTTGAACAACTTGTCATTTAGCCTTTTCTTAAAGATTTTCACTAAGAGGAAACCTACCACTTCCCATGGCACCCCATTTCACTTTTGGATACCTCTACTTGTTAGGACAATCTTCCATGCATAGAGTCTAAATTTATCTGTTTGACTCTCCCACTGCTTGTACCTATTTCTGTCAAATAGGACAACGGGGAATAAGTCTTATTCATCTTCCAATTGACAGACTTTCAAATGCATGAAGACAATTATCATTAGATTCCCTTGCTAGATTGTTAGCTTCTTGAGGACAGAGGCTGGTTTTTTCCCTCTTTTTGTGTGCCGAGCACTTAGTTTTTCATATCCCTTGGTACAGAGGAGGTGCTTAATAGATGCTTTTTTTGATTGATTGGCTGAATTTCCTTCAACTCTTCTGTAGGATACTTTGTATCTCATATGCCAAAAGTTTGAGATCCTTCACCATCCCGGTTGCCTGCAATCTATATTCTCCCACTTATTGATATACTTCCTAAAATGGCATGCCTGAAACTGGACACAGGGCTCGAAATGTTTTTCTCAACAGGGCAAAATACACTGGGAGTATTACTTCCTCCTTCCTGGAAGTGATGTCCTTCTTAAAACAGCTCCAGATCACATTTACTCATATGAGACCAATTTGTACTTTAATCATTTACAAAAGCCTAACTGCCAAAGAGGTAGGTCAGCTTACTTTCCATTCCCAGGAACAGTAATTCACATTTACAGATACTTTAAGGCTTGACTAGCATTTTCCTCTAGACAATTCTGTTTTTATTCTAATTTTACAGGTAAAGAAACTCAGGCTTAGCCAGATTAAATGACTTGACCATGGTTGCAAAGCTAAAAAGAGATTCCAGCGGGTATCACTTAATTACAGAATTAGACTCTAAGCTAGGTGGCACAATGGATAGAGCTCTGGGCCCAGAGTGGGGAAAGTTCATCTTCCTGAGTTCAAATTCAGCCTTAGATACTTACTATCTGTGTGAACCTAGGTAAGTCACTTCACTCTGTTTGGCTCAGTTTCCTCATCTGTAAAATGAGCTGGACAAGGAAATGGCAAATCATTCCAGTATCTCTGCCAAGAAAACACCAAAAGGGGTCACAAAGAATCGATAAGACTAAAATGACTGAACAACAGCAACCTGTCACCAGGAAAGTCTATATGGGAAACCTGATCAGATCAGAAAGCTATTTGTTGACCTTGTGGTACCTGAGATGAGAAGGTACATAGAAAAGCTTCCTAAGTAACTCTGTAAAGATGGGAGTGGCAGGAAGAGATCAGACAAAGGAGAACCTCACTAACACTTAGCTAAGATGCAGCTGCAGGTTTGGAGGAGATATAAATCAGTGGTTGATCCTCTGTCTCCAGACTGATCTCCTGATACCCCAGGAGGCATGGTGAGAGATTCTTGGGAATTGGTGCCGTGGAAGACGGGGTCACACAATGCTTTGCCCATACCATGTGCTTGTTGCTATAGGGTACCTTCTGCACTAGTAAATGGCCTTCCATTGTGAATAGAGATATAGCTAAGATTCAACTCGTTTAAAACTCTCTGTAATCTGAGTTGACATACAACCTTGCTTGTTTCATTAGGCATTAACCCTCTTGATAAACTGTGTGGTTCAGTCCAACTGGCCTTCTAGTTGTCTCTCACACACTATAATCCATATTCTGTTTCTGCACTTTTGGACAGATTCTGCCCCATGCCTGGAATGCTCTTCCTCCTCACCCCTTTTCTCACAATCCTTGGTTTCCTTCAACTTTCAGATAAAGCACTGCTTGCTATTAAGTCATTATTAAGTGACCTGTTCTTAACTGATTTTCAGTCATGTATGACTCTTTGTGACCCCATTTGGAGTTTTCTTGGCAAAGATACTGGAATGGTTTGCCATTTCCTTCTCCAGCTCATTTTATAAATGAGGAAACTGAGACAAATAGGTTAAGTGACTTGCCCAGGATCACATAGCTAGTAAGTGTCTGAGGCCAGATTTGAGGTCATGAAGATGAATCTCCCTCACTCTATGCACTGTGCCACCTATCTGCCCACCTAGTATACATATAAAATAAATACTTACATATGTAAAAGGTGGCTCCATCCACTATAGAAAACACAACCCTGGGGGAGAGGAACTATGTCATTTTTGTCTTTGTATCTCTGATGTCCAGATCGAGGCTTGGTACATAGTGGGTATGTAATAAAGGCTTATTGATTAACTGATTCATTACAGTTCTCCTTCATCTTGTTTGCATGAGAAACAGTGCAGTGTAGTAGACAAGGCATTATACTGAGATGTGGGTTTTAATCCTGCCTCTGCCATTAGCTTACTCTATGACCTTGGATAAATCACTGCCCCTTGTTGGGTTATAGTTTCTTTGTCTGAAAAGGAAATTGGACTGAGCTCTGAGGCGCATCTCAGTTCTTACATTCTGTAGTTCATATAACCTACCTGGTCAGGACCATTCAATTGATAGTCTGATGTCTACTTATGGCTTGTTAGTGGCCAAACTGTGGCTAAGTAGAGGTTTACTTTTAATTATTCTTGGAGAAATATTAGATTCATCTTTTAAATTTTATTTTACAGTTATGGAATAAAACATCATTTCTATAACAGTACAATTAAGAAAAGGATGATCATACATGAAATTGCAAATATACTATGCACAACTTGCTATTACTTTCAAATATACAACAAAATCATTATGTAAGTCTCTTTTTTTTTCTTCCCTCTTCCCCCCTCACCTGAGAGATGGCTTAGATTCACCTTGAACAAACCTTGATTTGAAATTTAATGGTAGCACACGGCTTAACACTAAGTAATTCGCTTTCTTGACATTCCATCCTTTTCTTTTACTTTCTAGTCAGCCTACTAGATATCTCAGCAAGAAAACCTTGGGGCCATAAAGCACAGGGTATCCCAAAATTCCTAATACAGTTTTAATCCTGAATAACTTTAAACTGCACTAAGACTTTTGGGACACCCTGTAGCTCTTGTTCCAGGGAAGATTTGGGAAAGACCAGCTCTGCTTAGGTAGGTGTTTTGCATCAGTCTGCAAAAGTTAGCTGCCTATTCCTAGTGTGGACTGCCTTGTGTAAATGCTTGACAAGTGTTTGTGAAATTGAATTGACTACAGGGAAATGGTGAGCAAGGGTCAGGACCGGTCTAGTCTCCCCCCCACCCCCACCTCAGTTTGTCTTCAGACAGGTCTTCAGAACATGGCTTCATTCTTTGGTTTGACAGGAATTCCCAGAATATCACACACACCCATTTTCTACCATAATTACAAAATCTTACCTCAAAGCCAAATGTAAATGATTTTGTGTTATTTACGATTTGGGGTTATCCCAAGCTCTGCTCTAATCTATTATTTTAGATTGATGACTAACCTTACTTGGAAATATAAGTGGTATGACATAAGTCAGGGTAAACCTGAAAAGGGGGAGCTATGGCCTCACTGCACACATCCTGGCAGGTTCTGTTAACCCTCCCCCAGTGCTCAGCTCTGACAAGTTCAGGGTCTAAGATCTACTTGATGTAGCTGCTGTCTGATTGTACTAGCCTTGAGAATATATTATCATGGAATTTCAGAACTAGAAGTAAACGTTAAAGTTTGCTTAAAATAGCTTAGATATTAGAGTCAGAACCTCAAAACTAGAAGAGATCTCAGAACAGCTAAGCTAACCCCTTTATTTCACAGATGAAGAGCCCAGAGCCTCTTCAGGTCTAGTGTGGAGATTTGAGACCACAATGTAGGTCTCATGGCTTTCAGGGTCTACTGAGTCATACTAGCTCTCAGCCGGATTGAGTGGAGGTGGACTTTTGGTTTGGTCTGTTTCAGGACCAGAACTGTGATTTGAATAGCATAAAGAACACCAGGTGAGAAAATGACTATCTGTAATTTATTGATTTGGATTACAGGTTCTTAACTTTTTTGTATTCTTTAGACCCTTTTGGCCATCTGGTAAAGCCTATGGACCACTCCTAAGAATGATGTTTTTAAATTCATAAAAAAAAAATGTATAGGATTACAAAGGAAATCAAAGATTGGTGAAAATATAGATGTAATTTTTTCCCATCCAAATTCATAAACCTCCTGAAATTTATCCACAGACTCCCACAGACAGGATCTATAGTGTGTCTCAAAAGCCATAGTGCTATTTTAAGTTATTAAAGGTTAAAACTTCACTAAAATTTGGGGAGCACTTGCGGTTCAGAGATATCCTGTGGACTATCTACAGAGTAAAAGAAAAATAAAGGGTAAGTTGTCAAGGAAACAACTAAGAACCCCACACTTTGAGTGTTGCCTGAGGCAATGAGAGGTTAAGTGATTTGTGCAGAGACCCACGAGCTTGTGTCCGAGGTAGAACACGATCCCAGGTCTTCCTGCCTCCAAGGCCAGCTCTCTGTGCTGTCTCCAGGGTGTCTTATATGTAGTCATTTCAGTAGCATCTGGAAACCCCCCCTTCCCCCACTCCACAGGTGTTTCTGTCCACTGCCTAAAGCTGTGGATTTAATACTTTGCCTCTTGGAAGATCTCAAGGCATTTCAATCTTCAAGAATTCTTTCAGAAAATGCCTCAGGGCGCCATGCTGAAAGACGTGAGCCTTAGCTCCCCATGACCCTTGCTATTGCATGACAAAGACCAACAGATGGAGATGGCAAGACAGGAAGGTTTAGCTCTGTATATGTTAAATTGAATTGAATAAACATTAACTTGAGGAAAAAGTGAAGAAAAAATCCCTAACAACTATATTATTAGGGACTGGACCTGTGATTTTATTAGTACAGGAACTCTCAGGAAGGGAAATTTCCTCTACCAATTCAAGCTGGCAAATTATAGTCTGTAAGTTACAGTCTTAGAAAGTTGCCTAGCAGACTGAGAGGTTACATGATTTGCCCAGGGTAACACAGCTTATATATGTCATAAGAGAGACCTGAACCCTGGTATTCCTGACTTTGAAGCCCACTACGCTACCCACTACACTATGCTGCCTCTTCTCCTAACAATTATGTCAATGGCAATGTAGAATGAAATGCCTTGGGTCTCCCCTTTGCTGAGGGTATTTAGGCAAAAGCTGAATGGCCTCTTGTTGAGAATGTGGTAGAGAGATTCCTGTATAGATTGGACAAGATGATATTTGAGTACAGTCAAGGCAGCAAGCATTTATTAAGCTCCTACTATATGCTAGGCAAGGTGCTAAGGGCTAAGATGTGAAATGAAGTGTAAAACAATCACTGGAGAGAATGGTGCTCAGGATGTTTCTTATAAAGATAGTGAAGTGAATTTCCCAAGGTTTCCTGAATTGGGGTGGGATGAGTTCCACTGTAAGAACAGTATTTTCCACTTTTCTTTTTTATAACAACAGTGAAAATGGATACAATTTCAAAAGCAAGAGATCCCATATCCCTCCTTTTACAAATTCCTGTGATTCATGCCAAGAAAACTGGAAGGCACACAGTGACAAGCAGCAACAAAAGATACTAAACCATATAGATCGATGATGGAAACTGAGTGGTCCTGTCTAGCTGCCCCCAGGATGAATTTTGTTCCTTACACCACTGTCCAAATAGTGGTAAACCACATAGAAACATTCACTTACTATACTGCACTTCAAACACATTAAGTTAGAAGAACACACCCACCCACACTTTTACAAGGGCCTAAGTACTCTCTTCTTTGAAGCCAGGTTTATAGTCTGCCCAAGGTTCATGGCCAGTCCTTTAAAGTTGGGTCGAGTTCCTAAGGACAAGCTGGGATAGGGTTTAGCCCTTTCAGAAAACAGAATGGATCTTCTCCTTCTATGATGCCTAGTTAGTACCCAAAGATGAAAAGCCACATTGGCAACATTTAGAACTCTGGAACCCTCCCAAGGTTGTGTACTTTGAATTTAAAGTGAAATGGAGGTGGGGGCCAGTTAAATTTGGGGAGAGTTAACAATAGACAATTTCCTGTACTTTAAAAAAAAGCTTCTAAAAGGGGTCACAGTGGCAGGGGGGAAGTTGGACATTAAATCCCTCTTACAAAAGAGTGTTTTGACAAATCAAGCACAAATGAATCAGAAACATACGGCTTACATTTCCCTTAAAATAGACCAGGATTTAAAAAATTAAGGAGAGAAAGGGCTTGGACAAACACATTTCAGATTCTCCAGACCTGAAATATTTGAAAAATAACTGAATCTATTTGCGGAACCCAGAGCTTGCAGGGTTCATCCACTAATTGAGCTCAAGTGAACCCATTTCCTATAACTCACTCTCTACCAACGACCCCTATCCCCCAGTAATCACAACGGAACATCCACTGTCGTCAGCAAAATGTTCCATTGCATGAGACAAATCTATGCCAAAATCTGAAGGTTTTCGGCCAAACCCAGAGAATTGGTTGGCTGAACATGTCATGGAATCACACCATGTCAGTCCACAGAGCTATTCATTGAACATAGATAGGGCTTTAGCTAGAGAGACTCAACACTTTCCTTCTAAACCCCTAAAGACTTTGGGGTTCAGAGGCAGGATGAAAGCATTTCCAGGATCGTGGAACCTGTTGTGTCATTTTAGAGGAGGTGTGGGGAAATGTCACTGGGCCCACGGGTCCATGCTTACAAAGTCCTGAGGACGAGTTGCTTTTGACTGGGCAGTTAGCTCTCAACCCATACAGCCGTTCAGTGAGTTGTGTGACAGTGATGTAAAATGAAAGTGAAATGTGGTCTAGGAGAATCACATTTAGTAACAGTGTAACACAACTCCAGAACAGCATGCATCATGGAGTGAGTGCCAACTGGAAGGACCACTGTTCTCACCGTAGGGATGTGACGCTATTCAGTTTGTAGGAATCAAAGACAAGCTTCACGCACGTGTTCAGCCTGACTTTTTCCCCCTGACTCCTCAGCATTTTCCCATATATTTTCTTTCAAGTAAAGGCAGTATAACACATCAGAAAGATCACTGGCCTTGCTATGAGAAGAAAATTAAGTCAAATCCCAGTTCTGCTACTTACTATACAACCTCGAGCAAATTATTTCACCTCTTAAGCCTCAATTTCCCCATTTGTAAAACAAGGATGTCATACTACATGGCTTCTGAAGTCTCCTCCAGCTTGGACTATGTGACCATAAGCAACCATTCTTGGCCAAAAATGAGGGTGTTGGTGTACTTTGTCATTTACTTCTGATTCCTCCCTTCCACAAGTGATTGTTGAGTGCCTGCCCTGGGCAGGGGACAGAGAAGAATTAGACTCAGTTCTTGCCTCTGGCGAGGTGACACTACTCAAAACCCACCACCTTTTGCCATGCTAAACTAAAGGAATGGACACCAGTACTTGTTGGTCTGGGTCTCAAATTTCATTTGCCTAGGGACTCCCTGGTAAAGAAATTCCCTCCCCCAATCCAGGTGGGTGACTATTCTGCAACTTCTGATCTTAGAGAGTTGCCTAAGAGATTGCTGAGAGGTTAATTGAATTGCCCCGGATCCCACAGCCAGTGTATATCAGAAGAATGACTTGAACTAAGATGTTCTTGACCCCAGGTTGCCTCTCTATCCCTTTCTCTAGGCTGTTCCCCACTTTTTTACCCCCACTTTTATAAGGGCTCACTTAATCTCCTCTATGAAACCTGTTTTTTGTTTATTTGTTTCTTTTCTCCAGTTAGTCCAAGGTTTTCATCAAACTTCTAATGTTTGGCAATGATCATCGGGGCAAATTTTTGATAAGAGACATCAAACCTCTCTCAGTGGTGTGAGAAGGAAGTTGTGTTTGTCAGGACTGAAATCATACTATCATGGGACATTAAAACACAAAGGACCTCAGTCATCACCTAGCCCAATTGCTACTTTTTTATGGATGAAACTGAGACTTATTGGAATCATGTAACTTGCATAAGCTCCCACAAAAAGTTTTTAAGCTAAGCCCTGAATTAATCTAAAGGGAGATTGAATTATTATTTTATCTTGCATGGAGCATCAGTTAAACTAGCCCTAGTGAGCCTCAGGCCCTCCTGATTGCTTGACTTAATCTCTATAGGCAAACTGCATCCCATATGTGGGATTCTTACTTCTACCTCTTAGAAAACAGATTTTTTCAAAGTTGAGCTAAAATGCTACCTCGCACATGAGAAATAATAACTAACATGTTATATAGTGTGTACCATGTGCCAGGCACTGTGCTAAGTGCTTTACAATTATTACCTCACTTTATCATCACAACGACTCTGGGAAGTAGGTGCTAGTATTAACTCAATTTTACAGATGAGAAAACTGAGGAAAACAGAGTTTAAGCTACTTGGCCAGGGTTACACAACCAGTTGATGTCTGAGGTCAGATTTGAACTGAGGTCTTGACTCCAGTCCTGGCACTCTATCTACTGTACCAACTCGCTCCCATGAGCCCTCTTCTTGTTTCCTTAGTGGCTAATGCCATCTTCTGAAATACTTCCTACTTATTTTGTACATGCTACTTTCCTCCAATGGAATGGAAACTCCTTGAGGACAGGGTCTCTTTTTGTTCTGGCCTATGTAATTTCAGTGTCTAGTAGTGCCCGACGTAATATGAGCATGCTGAATCAGTGAATGAATTCCATCCACTGAAAAAGTGCCAGACTGATCTAGATTGGGTGGACATAGTGCTAAAAATGGATACAAAATGAAAAAAAAATCCATAAACTTGATGGTCCTAATTCTCTGAAGAGTACATTCACATTGGTTGTGAACTAAAACTGTGCCTTGCTTCAATCCAGAGAACACAGTGAAGAAAAACAACTACCAGAATTCCTGATGAGGCATAGATGGATGAATTTTCCCTCCCTTGAACTCACCAAAATATCTCAGGCTACTTTTCCAACACTTGCAGTTTGGCTAAACCCAAATTACATTTATTTATTTTTTGCCAAGTAATTTTCCCTTTCACTTTAAAATTGATGTTTGTTTCCAGGAAATGTAGTCCATATGTTTGATTCATGGACATTGAAACTCATCAGAAGACCATTTTTGCCAGAATAAGTTGGTGTCCAAATATGACTATTTTTTTAAAGCTAAACTTTTCTACTTTAAACCAGAAAATCAACTTTTGCCAGCGTGAAAGAGGAAACCAAACCAGAGAAGTTGACATTCTGTTCTGAATTTCAGAAGAGTGTAGGAGTTGGATTTAGATTGAGTCTGCTTTATTCTACCATTAAGTAACCACCACCATTATATATAAAACTGATAGTGATTCTTATCCAATTACTTTCAGTCTCGTATTTAATCTAAAGATTGCTTAAGAGCCAAGCATACTTATATGAACAAAGTTCATCTTCCAGTCAACAGATTTTCCCAGCAAGAGTATTCAGAGGAGGAGATAGTAAATCAGGCCTTGTATGTTGGCTGAGTTTGTAACTTTTAATTATTTTAATTCATGGCTACGTGACCACAGCTCACAAGTGAAATACAAGTGCTCGTCCCAAAGAATTGGTTCAAATCCATATGTGAGATGAGCCAAGCAGATTGAAGCCAAGAAATAAACACTTGTGTGGGTTTCATCATCTCTATGCACAAACTGCTCACATTGCTAAGAAACTGGTAGCCCCACCTCCTTTGGACACTTGGGTTCCAACTGACCCTAAGAAGATGATCCTTTCTGCTTCTAAAAAGTCTCTCAAATCCTAACCCAAGCTGCGAAATTTATTTTCAAGGAAATTCATTTGTCAGTCTATCAGAAAGGTTAGAACTATGAGGATAATGCAGAACTAGATTCCTGTCCATGAGTCAGGCACATGCACATATATTTCTGTCCCACAATGAGAAAGGAACAGTCCGTATTAACCAGGTTTTAGCCACCAAAATAGGAAGGTACTTAAAACAGTCAAGAACACAAGACAATGGAGCTGTGAGAGCAGGAAGGTAGTAACTGTTATCAGTAGTACTAGCAATGACATGAGCCTCTCTCCCAGCTCAGGTTGCCCATGGGTAGCATATAAGAACAGAAAGAACCTAAGGCTTCAGCTCTGGTGTTCCCTGAACCGATACATAATGTAACTATAGAGCTGATTTCATTGAAAAGAGAACAAGAAAACGACCTAAGCCTTCTATATGGCAGAGTAGTATGGTTCCGCATATAACTTTCCCTTTATGTTTGAGAAATCTTGAGCTGTGCTTTAAATGGCTTGAGGTCTTAGATGCAGAATAGACCAAAGAGCAAGTGGCATCTTTGTAATGCAAGATCAATGAAAGTAGCTTTGGTAACAATTAATGACAGGTAGTTTTTTTTTACCTTTTTTTTTAGTTTATTTTGATTTATCAACAATCATTTCCATAAGCTTTTGAGTTTTAATTTTTTTTACCTCTCCCTCCCCACATCCCTCCTCAAGACAGTGCACAATCTGATATAGGCTGTACATATATATTCCTATTAAACATATTTTCACATTAGTGATGTTGTAAGGAAGAATTAGAACCAATAAGAGGAACCACAAGAAAGAGAACACAAAAGAAAAAAAGTAGCAAATAGTATGCTCCAATCTGCATTCAAACTCCATAGTTCTTTCTTTGGACGTGGATAGCATTTTCCATCACAAGGCCTTTGGAGATGTCTTAGATCCTTGCGTTGCTGGGAAGGGATAAGTCCATCAATATTAGTCATAGCACAACGTGGCTGTTACTGTGTATGACATTCTCCTGGTTCTGCTCACTTCACTCAGCGTCAGTCCATGCAAATCTTTCCTGATTTTTCTGAAGTCCACCTGCTCATCATTTCTTATAGCACAATAGTATTCCATTACATTCATACACCCCAATTTGTTCAGCCATTCCTCAATTGATGGCCATCCTCTCAATTTCCAATTCTTCGCCACTACAAAAAGAGCTGCAATAAAATTTTTGTACATGTAGGTGCTTTTCCCAATTGTATGATCTCTTTGGGATACAGCCCTAGAAATGCTATTGCTGGGTCAAAAGGGTATGCATATTTTTATAGCCCTTTGAGCATAGTTCCAAATTGCTCTCCAGAATGGTTGGATCATTTCACAACTCCACCAACAATGCATTATTGTTCCAATTTTCCCACATCTTCTGCAACGTTTATTGTTTTCCTGTTTTGTCATGTTAGCCAATCTGATAGGTGTGATGTGGTACCTCAGAGTTGTTTTGATTTGTATTTCTCTAATCAGTAGTGATTTAGAGCATTTTTTCATATGACTATAGATAGCTTTAGGTAGTTTTCAAAGATAAGAAATTCAAGCTATCAACAAATGTGCAAAAAATGCTCCAAAGCATTAATAATTAGAGAAATGCAAATTAAAGCAACTCTGATGTTTTTACTTCACACTCATCTGATTGTCAAAGATTAAAAACAAAAAAGGAAAATGATAAGCATTAGAGGAGATATGGGTGAGAAAGTATATCAATGTACTATTGGTGAAGCTGTGACTTGGTCCAGCCATTTTGAACTATGTCCAAAAAAATCAATGTGCATATATCCTTTTACATAGCTAGCTATACCACTATTAGGCCTATACCCCAAAGAGCACAAAGAAACACGGAAAAGACTTTTTATACAAAAATGCTTATAACAACTCTTTTTATGATAACAAAGAACTGAAAACAAAAGGGGGCACCCATCTATTGGGGAATGATTAAAGTAATTATGTTATATAAATATCATGGAATATTACTGTACCATAAAAAAAGATGAAATAGACAATTTCAGAGAAATCTGAGGAAACCTTTATGAACTAATGGGGAGTGAAATGGCAATTAGAAGAACAATTTATGCCATAACAACATCATAAAGAAAAGGGGAAAAAAAAGCTTTGAAAGACTTAAGAACTCAGACCAGCACAATGGCTAAGCATGATTCTAGAGGATAGACGATGAAGCTTGAGATCTACTTTTTTTTAGGTAATTGGGGTTAAGTGACTTGCCCAGGGTCACACAGCTAGTGTCAAGTGTTTGGTCTGAGGCCAGATTTGAACTCAGGTCCTCCCGACTTCAGGGCTGGTGCTCTATCCACTGCGCCACCTAGCTGCTCCTATTGAGATGTTCTTTTTGACAGAGAGGTGATGGACTCAAGAAATAGAATAAGACACTCATTTCTGAACATAACCTGTGTGAGAATTTGTTTTGTTTTGCTATGTATATTTCTTACAAGGGTTTTCTTTTCTTTTTTTCCAATGGATGTTTGGGAATGAGAGCTTAAAGGGGAGATAGGAATGGGGTAGAGAAAAACGAAAAGAGGATCACTGAACGGTCTTGTTAAAGAAGACCAGGTAGGTACTACAGATTTGAAAGCTATTGGTTCAACTAGTTGTGTACCTAAAATGAAAATGAAGTTGAATATAACAGAAATCTGCAGTTCTATTTACAACCCTCTTTTTCAATGCTTCTATGCATGTACAAATTGCCCATCCTATTTGGTATTTGTTAAGTTCAGAATAAAAACTGGTAAAAATCAAGTTGATGACATCTTTGATAATATATTCTGAGCCCTGTTGTACAATTATGGGGACCCATCCACTGGGATTAGATTCTGAGATGCTTCATGGTATCCTAATCAGAATGTTGGTCTCTGCCTCTTCTTTTGTATTTGAATTTGAGGCCTTGACCCTTACTCATCCCCACTTGTTCTTTCTGAATCTCTAGGCATTGAGCACGGTCTACTAAACTCAGACTCTAGACTGATCCTGTTCCATATGGTTTGGCTTGATATCTGAACACTGGCCTCAGCAGTGCTCTTTAGATGCATAGTATCCACATACTCTCTCTCTTCTTACTAACCAAAACCATTTCTTATCTGTCCCTAGTGACTGCACGATGCTTTGTATATAATAGATACTTAATAAACATTTGTTAAACAAAATTGGAGTGAATTAATGTGAGCTTTTGAATAGTTCACACAGTTAGTGGATATCAGTGGGATCTGCCTGTACCATGCAAATGTGTATCATGAATGACTGGATGGAGGTATTGTAAAGGGTATAGTGCATCCAGGTGAAATGATGCTGAAAAATAGCTGTAAAGAACTATTGGTTTTAAAGACAACAAGAATCAGAGAGAGAATCATAACATCATTTTTATAGCTATAAATTTATGAATTGGAAGGGAATTCAGAGGTGATATTTTCCAACTAACGTCCAACTAAGGATATGCTGTAAAACAGGTATGAAACATGTGGCCAACAGCACTCTAGAGGATTGCCTGAATTAGATTAAAATGTAATTGGGAAATAGTTCACAAAATAAATTAGAATACAAAATAACACAAATAATGTTAATTTGTGATTTTCTAAGTCAATACGCGGCTACAGGGATCCATTTCTATCTGAGGTTGATGCCACGCACTGTACGTTTGTGGCAAGTAGCACCTTCTCTTGGATATCTCTACTGAGAAACAATGTACTAGCCCCTGAAACAGCCCAGCATTCGTGAGACAGGAGAAAGGAAGGATACAATATCCAGGAACAATCTCTTCTGGAAAAGCCTGTTCCAAAGATTGGGAAAATAAATGATAGAGAAAACAGGGCTCCTAGAGGACATTTTTCCCTCTCCGGTGTATTCTCTACACAGTTGTTGAAATGATATTCCTAGAACACATCTGACCATGTCACTTCTCAGATTAAAAAAACAATAACGACAACAAAAACCTCTTACTGGCTCCCTATTGCCTCTGGGATAAAAGACAAGCAGCCCACCCATACAAAGGAATCACTAGCTGGCCCTTCACCCATCCAATAATGTCCAATGCCTCTACTGCTCTCAAGCCATCAGAACACGTTATCAGTTCAGCTCTCAAACCAAGTGTCCACCAGTTTGAGCTTTGAGATGCGTTCAGCTCAGAACCTGCTTTTGACTGTTCTCTGATATTATTATTCTCCATGCATTTTGACTCAGGCCAGTTTGGACCTTGCCTTTGACAATCCCCTGTTATTTAGTGGCTCTCCAGTTAAAGATTAGTAAATCCTTGAGTCTACAAGGAGCATCGAGGTGACTCAGTGGACAGAGTGCTGGACCTGGATTCAGGAAGACATCCTCAGACTCTTACTAGCCACGTGACCCTGGGCAAGTCACTTAACCTTGTTTGCCTCAGTTTTTCCACCTGTAAAATGAGCTGGAGAAGGAAGTGGTAAATCACTCCAGTATCTTTGCCAAGAAAATGCCAAATGAGGTCATGAAGAGTCAGAAATGACTGAAAAACAACAAAATAAGACATAAAATAGTTGTGCCTAAACATTAACATTTCTGTGTCTTACTTAAAATAATGTATTATTCTTGTAACTATTATGTAAATGATTAGTAAATATTTATTTCATCTATCTAAAAGTTCTTGTTTCACAGGAAAACATGGTTAAGTTGAGATGATGTTATTTTATGATTGCATTTGGTCTTCAAAGAAGGCTCTTACAGAAGGTTGCCTGTGACAACAGCTGAACATTCCCTCCTCCTGTCAGCATCCCGATGTGCTCGGGGTCACATAAATCCTTCAGCTGTTGGGACTCAAGCATAACCTCTTTTAAGGCCAAGGACAAGCTATTCGCACACTGGAAACAAAAGAAAATATCATGATAGGATAAAGTAGGTGCCCAGATGTGAACGTGTGCACATCTGTTCTCTGTGTGTGAGCACTACACACAAATGGGCACGGCTCACACTCTGTAGCCTGGGAAGGACTGTCAGGCTCCTTTTCCTCTCCTGGCAATGGTCCTGAAATCTCCACCTAGGAAGATAGGACATCTCTCTTTTCCTCCATATCCTACAGTCATACACCCCTGAGACTTCATTGCTGCCACTTTCACCAGTACTACAGGAGGTGGGGGATGGGAGCTGGCCACCCTTGGTGTGTTTGGGAGGAGAGGAGGAGAAAACCAGCACTAGGACCAGCATCAGGCTACAGACTGGCATTTACAGGAGTTTGCACTCACCTTGGTCTTAAAGCACTTAAGCTACCTTAAAGTATTTAAAGGGTTGTTATAAGAAAGAGGGCTTAGCCTTATTCTGCTGTGGCCTTAGAAAGCCAACCTAGAAACAAGGGGTAGAAGCCACAGAGGCAGCTTTGGGCTTGATGTAATGGGAAAACAACCTAACAAACAGGAGTTAGGGCTATAGGGGGGATGTGAGGGGAGGACAGAGGCAGAAAAGACCTCCATCAGAAGATGGGGTCACTTGAGCTGAGTCTTGAGGGAAGCCAGAAATTCCAAGAGGCAGAAGTGAAAAAGAAGAGTACTCCAGGCAGGGGGCACAGCCAGTGCAAAGACATGAAGATGGGACAATGGAGCATCATCTATAAAGAACAGCAAGAAGACCCAGACCTCAGAGTGCCCGAAGATGAGTTATGTATAGGAAAACTAAAGTGATAGGAAGATGACACCTTGCAAAGAGTTTTACTTGTCAAACAGATGATAAGGGATAAGAGAAATAATTTAATATTTCCTCCTAGAGGTCATAGGGAGCCACTGGAGGCTGTTTTTTTTTTGTACTTTTTGGGGGCAATGGGGTTAAGTGACTTGCCCAGGGTCATGCAGCTAGTAAGTGTTATGTGTCTGAGGGCATATTTGAACTCAGGTCCCCTGAATCCAGGGCCAGTGCTCTATCCACTGCACCACCTAGCTGCCCGACACCAGAGTTTTTTAGGAAGTAGGTGCTAACCCCCACCCCTGGCCCCCAATATGTTCCCTTACCTGTGTGACTGCAAACTCTAAGAACAGACCCTAGGACTTTTAGTTCCAGACCTCCCATAGCTAGCCCTTTTTCCTATTCCATTTAAAATTTTTTATTGTAGTTGTTTATTTTTATACTTTTGATTACCTTATTTCTATAAGTAACAATGCAATGTATTCAATCAGTGTCAAATAGATATAATGTCCATGTCACTGGGAAGGTTCTCTGGGTAGGGTAACTCAAGGGCATCACCAACCATTAACAACTGAACTCAATTTGTCATTCTCTAAATTTGGAGTACTTTGCCTACTCCTGCCCATGCAGCTGATGTCCACCTATCCCTATAGGGAGTCCTGCCCATACTTTAGGACTTAATTCAAGGACCACTTACTTTAGGAAGCCTTCTTTGCCTCCCAGATCCTCCACCTTCTGTTTTCTCCCTTCCCTGAATTCTCATAGCATTTTCTACTTCTCTCATAGCACTTTCAGTTTTTATATATGTCTTACTTCTTTCCTTAGTCTGCAAGCTCTCTTCAGCCAAGGACCATGTCTTATTCATCTCTGTATCCCCTGCAAGATCAACAATGTTGTGCACATAGTTGTCCAATAAGTGAATGAACAAATATGCACAATAAATGTCTTTATATAGAATTTGGATATGGTTTAAATTTTTACAATGGGGGTAAGGGATTGGGACTGGATTTGTGATTTCATTTATATAGGGAACTCCTGGGTGAGGAAATTCCCTTTGCCAATGAAAGTTGGCACTTTCTCTGCCACTTGTAGTCTATGAATGCAGCTCAGAGCACTTAGAGGTTAAATGACTTGCCCTGAGTCACATAGCCAGAGGTAGGATTTGAACCCATGTCTTATTGGCTCTGAAGACCACTCACTATCTATTACATTCTTCACAATAACTCAAGGATCTGCAGTTTCATGATTTTTTGTAGCAAACACTATGACATGGCTAATGATTTTTATAAGTTTGTTCAGATGAAAATGTCCCCTTGAACCTCAATGGTATGCTAGTAAGTGTTTAACTACCCAGTCTGAGGTGGTGAGTGAGGAATGAATATAGACACACTATTAAGCTTAATCTGCATCATTAACATTTTCTGCATCATCTTCTTAGGCCTAGAAATCAACAAAACAGTAAATCAAGCCCTGCTCACACTGAAAAGTTAACAATCAGCTCTCCTAAGCTGGCTCTGGAACACCTTTGCCTATAACCCACCTGGTGATGACTCCTCTCTCCCCTCCCCTCTTCTCTGACAACAGATATAAATTCAAGCCTAACATCGAGCCAGCATTTGAACTGTTAAACGCTAGATTTAGGCCCTGGCAAAACATACGTGTGATGCTGGTATAACCTCTGAGATATCTTCCTAGAAGTTCTCCCATGCCAGGATAAGTCAGTCAGACTATGACTTTATCAAAGAACTATTAGAATTACTTTCTTAAAATTAAATGATGGAGCAATATTCCTCTATGCATATTCATTAATTTTTCTTTCTATTCCTCCTCCAAGGAGTGGGAGCCAGAAGGGAAAGGAGAAAAAAAATGGTGGTTATTTGAAAAAAAAAAAAAAACCAATAACTTGTGTACTCTCTAAAAAATAGCTTCCTCTGTAGCCCAAGAATTTTTTTGAGATTAGGAGAAGGCACTGGAGGCTATGAAGCTTTTATAGAACACTTCAGAAAAAGTCAAATAGATAAGAGGGCAGCCCTAAAGGAGGCTCTACTATTGGATGAAAAGTGGAGGGGCCAGCACATGGAGTATTGGGGAAAATATTACTACTCACTTTGTTTAACCATTTCTCATATCTTCTGAATGATCACATTTCAGGCAACTAGCAAGCAATTGTTAAGCACCAACTGTATAATAGGCACTGTGCCAAGCCCTGGGGATACCAAAACAAAAAGGGAAAACATGGTCCCTACACTCAAGGAGGGGGACAACATGCAAACCGATATGTATATAAAAGATGTATACAGTGTGAGTGAAAGGTAATCTCAGAGGACAAGCATCAGCAGTGACAGCGACTGGGACAAGCATGCTACAAAAGGTAGGATTTGAGCAGTCTTGAAGAAAACCAGGAGACAAATGCAAGGACAGAGAGCAAAAGAGGACCAAACATCTGTATCTTTTTAAAGGCATCTGTAAACAGTGGGTGTAGACACTTACCTGTGCCAAGCATCTACCTTCCTGTGTGAATATGGTGGTCTTCTGGAACAGTGTTGGAGAAGGGCATGATTCATTCTAACATTTCTAAGTGAAACGATAATCCAGCCTGTCCTTCAGAGAGAAAACTCTGTGGTTATGCTGCGGCTTTTTCTAGGCTCTTACTCCTCAGTAGGGATTAACGTGGCTTCAGAACTTGAAGATTTCTCAGGATTTCCCACGCAGATTTCAGACTGTGGGTTTAGGCAAAGGCCTGATGCAGTCTAAATTTAGAATGAGCTTGGCATCTGCTGCGGTAGAAAGGGGCTCTGAACTGACATGAGCCAGTTGTGAAAAAGTGAGACAGATGCAAGGCAGATCCTGGGCAAAATTGGAAGAAAGTGAAGGATGCTTTCTACATCCTCCCAACATGTTCCATACATTTTCCCAGACTACCAGGTGCACACCTAGGTCATCCTGTCTTTGAAACCTCTCCTGCCTTTATGGATACCCTCTTATAAGTACCTACTCTTCTAAGTACCCATGATTCCATCTTGGCTAGCCCACCTTGGCCTCGTGCCCCATACTCTGACATTTCTTGTTTTTTCACCAAGGGCATATTACTACTGTGCCCTACTTCTTGTCCCACTCCATATCTCATTCTTAAAATACAAGTTATTTCTCTGCCTTCCAAAACTGATAATTAATGCACTAAATTGATTCATGCTAATTTGCTGAGAGAGAAAGTTAGAGGAGACCTTCCCTTCACAGGTGGGTACCATGGACATTTTAACAGTGGCATTCTGGAGACAATATTCCAACTTGGAGATTATACTAAACCAAGTAAATTAGAATCATAAAATGTTAAAATTAGAAGGGACCTGAAGACTAATCCCTTCATATTACAGATAAGTAAACTGATGCCAAGAGAATGAAGTAATTTGCCTTTGGTTGATTATCAGCAGACCTGGGAATAGAACCCAGATTCCTGACTCCCAATTCAGTACTATTTTCATTATATATCACGTTACTTAAAAGGTAAGAATTTCAAGCAAGGCAAAAAGACAGTGTTGGTGCTTTGGAGAAAATGGATTTATACATCACCCTTGCCATAATATTCTATAGGCAGCCATGGGCTCCTTTCATTCATAAGGACTGACTAAACCAGGGGTCCTTAACAGGGAGTCTATATACTTGGATAGAATATCTTAACATATTTGTATTCACTAACTTTTGGCTTTCTTTGTAATCCTATGTATTTTACTTAATGCACTTTAAAACATTACTCCGAGAAGAGATCCATACCCTTCAATAGACTAGCAAAAGGAGGGGCAGCTAGGTGGCATAGTGGATAGAGCATCGGTGCTGAAATCAGGAGGACCTGAGTTCAAATGCAGCCTCAGACCAAACACTTACTAGCTGTGTGACCCTGGGCAAGTCACTTAACCCCAATTGCCTAAAAAAACCAAACCAAAACAAAAACTAGCAAAAGGAGCCATGGCACAAAAAAAAAAAAACCCACAAGGACTAGTCTGCTGTTGGCTTAGAGAGCTGGGATGCCAGAGGTTTGGTTTGTTGCTATCGGATTTTCAAACCTATCCCGGCCCTAGTTTTTCTTGTCTGAACGTCAGGTTTTCTGAGTCCTTGTGGTACCTAACAGAAATGAACTTAGGGTAAGGAGACTTCTGCTCAAAACCCTGGGCAAATGGTTGCTAAGAGGCTTCTATTATTGAAATTTCCCATCGTTATATTTTAACTATATGGAAGAGATGAGAAATAATAATAATTTATCCCCTTCTCTGCCACCTGCTAACACTCAGATCCAATCAAAATAATACATTTTGTAAAAAGGGGGACAGGGATAAGCTATATAACATGACGAAGGAGGTGATTTATAACAGGGTTGTGATTGAAATCTGTCCTGTTGCTTAAAGAGGCAGGATACACCAAGTGACCTTCAAATCTGAAACAAATCTCAAAATGCCAAAGGTGTAGCTTTTCCTTCAGCTCTCAAGGCAAGCTGAGGAGCAGGATGTAGTAACTTTAGGAAAAGAGAAAGTAAGTGCACATGACTGAAATATCTGATAAAAGTAGTAAGAAAGAGACATGAAGGACTTCTGCTTTTTTTTCTTATCAAAGGCTACTATCAAAGGACCCTATTATCACTAGGTCCCCAAAATAGCTGGAACCTCAACCCCTACTCTATTCCTCTCATTGCTAAAAAGGGATCTTCTGCAGCTCTTCCTTTCTTTCCAAGCGGTGGATAACTACCATCATCCAACAGATACATTCCTCCTTACTACCTACTGGTGAATGAAAGTGAAATGAAAACCATGATGACTTGGTCCATCACAAATTTATTTTACATTATCTCAACTGGGCCCTCACTGCAGCGAGGCCATCTTTTTATACTTCTCTAATCAATTTGCTATCTTACTTACCACAGCAATCGTTCCAAACCTTTTCATCCCTCCTCAGCCTCCCAAGGCACATTCTCCCCTAACCCTCTCATTTGAGGACCTCACTTTGCAATTGACCCCCAAAATCTTATATTATTCATATGTCTTCTGCCACTACACTTCACCTCTGTTTTGTTGTTGTTGTTGTGTCGTTTTGTCTGACTCTTCGTGACCCCATTTGGGGTTTTCTTGGCAGAGATATTGGAGTGGTTTGCCATTTACTTCTCCAGATCATTTTACAGATGAGGAAACTGAGGCAAACAGTGACTTGCCCAGGGTTACATAGCTAGTGAGTGTCTGAGGCCAGATTTGAACTCGCAAAGTGGGTCTTCTTCACTTCAGGTACAGCACTGTATTCACTGCACTGCCTAGCTACCCCTTCACCCCTGTACCATACAGTAAGATAGCCCTTTTTTCCAAGGCAAGTCCCTCTATCCCTTTACCTACCATCTTCTTTAGTAGACTGCCCCCCTCTGTCATCCCCACTCTCTCCTCATCTACTAACTCCTTGCCTGCTTCCTACAAACACAGTCATGTCTCCTCCATCTTTAAAAAAGTCTCACTTGATCTGACCATCCCTGCTAGCTACATGTCTCCTGCCCCTTGTAACTGTCTACACTTAGTGCTACCACTTCCTCTCCTCTCACTCTCCTCTCACTTAACCCTCTGCAATCTGGCTTCCATTCCTATCATTCAACAGTAACTACCATCTCCAAAGTAAGCAATGATCTCATAACTGTTGAATCTAATGGTGTTCTCTTAATCTTCATCCTCTGACACTGTTGATCATCTGCTTCTCCTGGATACAGCTTCTTCTTTCCATGTTTTTATGACGCTTCTCTCTCCTAGCTCTTCTCCAACCAACTTCTTCTCAGGCTCCTTTGGAGCCTTCATCCAGGCAATACTCACTCACCATGAATATCTCCCAAAGGCATGTCCTGCACCCTATTTTCTTTTTCCTCTGTTCTCCCTCACTAAGATGGCAGCAGCCAAATGGCTCAGTGGATAGAGTGCTGGGTCTGAAGTCAGGAAGCCTTTAATTCAAATCTGGCCTCAGCCACTTGCTAGCTATATAACCCTGATCAAGTAACTTAATCTCTGTTTGCTTAGGAGGCTGTTAGGTGGTATAGTGGAGAGAGTGCAGGGGCCTGGAGTAGGGAATATCTGAGTTCAAATCTGGCCTCAGACATTTACTAGCTAGGCAAATTGCTGAACCCTGTTTGCCTCAGTTTCTTCATCTATAAAATGAGCTGGAGAAGGAAATGGCAGACCACTCCAGTATCTCTGCCAAGAAAACCCCAAATGGGGTCACAAAGAGTCAAACATGACTGAAATGACTCAACAATAACAACTTGAAGGAAGCCAGAAAGCAGAGGTGAAGAAGGAGGACATTTCCCATATGGTGGGACAGCCAGTGAGAAGGCTATTATGTGCAAAGAACAGGAAGGAAACCAGTGTCACTGAGTAAGGGAGTAAAGTATAAGAAGATTAGAAAAGACTAGGAAAATTCGGGTCAGATTATTAATGGCTTCAGATGCCAAATACAGGATTTTATATTTGATCCTTGAGGTACAGGAAGTCATTGGAATTTCTTGAGGAGGGATGTTGACGTGGTCAGACCTATGCTTTAGGAACATCTGTTTACCTTAATCCACTGAAGAAGGAAATGGCAAACCACTCTAGCATCTTTGCCAAGAAAACCCCATGGACAATATGGTCTATGGGGTCACAAAGAGTCAGACATGACTGAATGACAGCTCTTCCTTGGTAATTTCATCAACTCCTATGGCTTCAACTATTGTCTCTATGCAAATGATTCCCAGATCTATATATCTAGCCCTAACTACAGCCTGAGCTCCAGTCTTGGATTACCAGTTGTCTCCTGCATGGAGCAAACTGAATGTCCCATTGACATCTCAAATTCAATATATCCAAAAGTAAACTCATTATATTTCTCCTGCAAACTATCTACTGTAGTATGGAGAGACTTGAGGCAAGGAGAGCAATTAGAAGGCTATGACAACAGTTCAGGCATGAGTTGATTAAGGCTTGTATGGGGATGGTACCTGTAGGACTGAAGACAACGGGATGTATATGAAAGATATTGTTAAGGTAAGAGCAGTAAGATTTGGCAAGAGATTAGATTTTGTGGGATAAGTGAGAATGAGGATTCAAGAATAACATTGGGGTTGTGAGCCTGGGTAACCGGGAGGATAGATGCTGGTCACCTTGATAGTAATAGGGAAGTTCAGCAACGAGGACGGTTTGGAGGAGAAATACGTTGAGTTTACTTTTGGCTATATTGAATTTGAGACGTCAATGGGCCATCCAGTTTGTTCTTTGCAGGAGTCAATTGGTAATACAAGACTGGAGTTCAAGGAGCAGTTAGGGCTAGATACATAGATTTGAGAATCATTGAGACGATAGTTGAACCCATGGCAGCTGATGAAATTACCAAGAGAGACTTGTTCCGTCATTCAGTCAAGCCTCACTCTTTGTGACCTCATTTGGGATTTTCTTGGCAAAGATACTGGGGTGGTTTGCCATTTCCTTCTCCAGTTCATTTTACAGATGAGGAAACTGAGGCAGATAGGCTTACGTAACTAGCCCAGGGTCACACAGCTAGTGTCTGAGGATTTGAACTCAGGTCTTCCTGACTCTAGGCTCAGTGCTCTATCCATTGAGCCACCTACCTGCCTCATAAGCACACAGAGGCAGAAAGATTTGTCTCAAATACTACTTTATACACTCCTTGCCCCTCAAATAATCTCCTATTTACACTATACCTCTTGTGTGCACACAATTGTTTACATGTTATCTCCCTCGTTCTAACATGACCTCCATGTTTCTGCCTTTCTTTATAGCTCAAGAGCTTAGCCCAATGGCTGGTCCATACACAGAAAGTGTATGATTAATACTTATTAACCAACTGACTCTTCTTTTGGACTCCTTTACTTCTGAGCAGAGATAACTTAGCAGAAGTCCTTCCCACCTCTGCCTCTTTTGTATCTTCCTCATTGGCCAGGACTGATCAAAACTCTTTTTCTCCTCTTTTCCCATACTTCCCCTTTTCCCTTTTATTCCCCTGCCTCTTCTCCTTGGTCTGAGACACTGATCTGGGAGGCCTCATGTTATATGAGATGGCCCCAAAGACTACACGTGGAAGGCATATTTGTAGCCTAATTCCATCCAATGTGAATGAGTATGTGTATGTCAGTATTTTCAGTCGTTATTAAAAAGCGTTTGTTTGGTTTACATGCTTACACTCTAGCTAGAACTTTCTTCAAAAGCTCATGTGCTTTAAAAGACCTTATTAAATACACCTTCCCTACCCTTTGAAAAGTCCTGTCTTTAGTTAGTTGAGAGCCAGTCTGCCATAATATCCCATAGGTTAAAGGATCCATGGGGCTGATGCTGGCTGGGAAGTAGAGTCATTTGATTGCTGAAATCCATTCCTGGAGCAATGTCCATAAATATTTCCTTCTCTCATTGATAACAGATGATAGGGAATAAAGAAAGTGCATTCTGTAAATGCTTATCTGCTCTAGGCCTCAGTTTCCTCAGCTGCAAAATGGATATAATAATATTTGTATCTTATCTTATTATCAAGGATCAGACTAGATACTGTGTGCAAGGAAAAATTTACCCTATAATGGAATTAAGGCCTGGGCCTGGTATTTCATTGGTCTGAAAGCTCCTGGTGAGGTTCTCTCTCTCTCTCTTTCTTTCTGTCTCCCTCTCCCTCTCTGTCTTTCTCTGTCTCTGTCTCTGTCTCTGTCTCTGTCTCTCCCCCTCCTTATTCCCCTCTATCTCAGGGAGACAGAAAGGCAGAAGGCTGGCACCTTCTCTGAAACCTACAGTCTTAGGGAGTTACCTAGAAACACCAGACATGTTATGAACTTCTGATGAGGAGACTACTTTTTTCAATGTAAATTAGTAATTGTTCTGTATCTTAGACTTTTCAGGGGACACTGAGAGGTTAAGTAATTTGCCCAGAGTCAAAAAGCCAGTATGTTAAAATCAGGACTTGAACCCAGGTCTTCCTTATTCCCAGGTGAGTCCTCTCTCCACTCTTCTATGCTGGCTGTTCCATTAAGCCCTATAAAGGACTGAACAACTTCTCAGAGGAGCCAGGGCTGTTTCTAAGAAAAGTGCAATGCCCCTCCTCATTCTCTGAGATTTCATGGTTTGGTTTTTGAAGAAACAGGAGGGAACTAGCAAGAAAAAGAGATGGGGTCCAATCTGGACTTTTTTGATTTTCCCAGTAGGGCCTCCAATGTCTCGATATCTCTCATCAAGAATGTTTGGCTTGGGTTCTGCAGACCTAAGCAAAATGGCTTCATTCTGCTTTGGTAGCAATGTCTCGGAAGTGAAATTGCAGAAACTCGGGCCCTTCAGGCAAAAAGCAGAGCATAGCCAAGTTAGCTGGCTGGGCCTTTGAGTCTGATGCTCAGGAGATAAGTGGCTTACTGAGTCACTAGTATTTCACCGACCCCTAGCTTACTCTCTTTGCTAAGGATTCTGACACGTACATGTGTCTGCTAGCTCCCTGCCTTAGCTGCCACCCTGCCAAGGGTTTGTGGCTACCTTCTGAGAACTGTAGCCTCACTTTTCCATCCTTATAGTAAATTGTTACAACAACAGCACACTCAGATCAGTAGACATCAATAGTTATTTTATTATGTACCATGAAGACAATGTCGTACAGACTATTTAAAGGTAAAAGACAGCATAACATGATAGGAAGTACACTTTGAAGTCCAAAGACCTGAGTTCAAGTCTAGACTGTCACACTTAATAGCTGTGACTCGATGTAGACAAGTTACTTCAGTGTCTGAACTTCAGTTTACCCGTCCATGAAAAGGGAACAACGCTTCAATGGCTTTACATTCTTACTGAGGTAGGTGTTCCTACCAACAAGGCAGATCCCAACCTATCCCTGCTTGTTCCTTCTGTGCCGCTCTTATCCATGACCTCCTGTAAGTTTGCCCTAGTAGTCTCACCCAATGTGCTGGGAGCTTTCCTGGAATTCCCTTGATATTGTGAGCATACCAGTGGAGGACACAGACTGCCTAGTGGTTACCCTTCACTCTCACTTTGAGGTAGGGCCATCTTCTTGTTCATTCTCTCATTTCAGTGTAATGCAGCCCTTACACCTTTCCTCTTGGGTAATTCCCTGTTTATTTGTTTGCTTAACTTCACAGGCAGTTGTGAGGAAAGCATTTTGTGCATGAGTATTTATACACATGACTGCAAAAAGGGATTTCAGAGCTCAGGTAACACTCTTTCCCAGCCAGCAGCTGTAGGGATCTTTTAACAAGTGACTGATTAGAAATAATGGCTGGTTGACTCTCACTCAATGTAAATGTGAAAGATTATTAAAGCCATCACAAGGGAAAACAGCACTCATCATGTCCTAGCTTTGGAAGCAGCATTTTAAATACATAGCCTGGATACCTCAGATCAGTTCTCCTGATCCTATTCCTTTCCCAGGGTTGCCTAGAGACTCCTTCCCTGGAAACACCAGTTTAGAAAAGACCTCTGGTAATAATTCTCTTTGCTCAGCCCTGGACCCTTGGAATTCCTCTTTATTTTCCTTGCTTCTCACACTATTCCATCCCACTATTTACCAGCTCCTTTACACATGGTGTTGTCTGTCCCCATGAGAAGGTGCCTTCTTTGAGACTAGAGAGTGCCTTGATTGCCTATGTTCGTAACCCCAACATTTAGGTTAGTACATGACACCTAGTGAATGCTTAATAAATTCTGGCTATCTCTGTCTCTATCTCTCTTTTGCTCTCTGTCTCTGTCTCTCTCTCTGTCTCTTTGTCTCTCTCTGTGTCTCTCTCTCTGTCTGTCTCTGTCTTTCTCTCTCTCTCTCTGTGTCTCTTTGTCTCTCTGTCTGTCTCTGTCTGTCTCTCTCTCTCTTCTCTCTCTCTCTCTCTCTCTCTCTCTCTCTCTCTCCCTCTCTCTGCCTGACTAAAATGTAGGGCTGGTGATCTGGGGAGGGGAGGGGGATTGTCTGCTTTCAGGGTTCTTGAGTTCAGGGCTCAGGGTCTAAAGGGAGGTGGTTGAGGTGGTGGGAGTAGTGATGGTGGGTTGATTCTTTGCCCCATGCTGCCTCCCCTTTCTCTCCCTCAAGGTCAATCACTGGTTCAGCAAGCCTAGCTTGCCTAACAAATTTTTCTTTCTGATTACATCCATCTTAAAGCTTTACAGGATTTTAAGTGAGCAAACTGGGATCATTGAAAAGCATGCATTACTTTCCAAATAAGATATAGCCAAATCTCCATTTTAGTTCTGAGCAAGGAAAAATAGTTGAAGAGAAAATGAACCTTCAGATAGCTTGGCATGATACCCCAGTACACTAAAATTACCAAGAGTATTTTTATGAGA
Source organism: Phascolarctos cinereus (assembly GCF_003287225.1). NCBI lineage: Eukaryota > Metazoa > Chordata > Mammalia > Diprotodontia > Phascolarctidae > Phascolarctos > Phascolarctos cinereus. Next base: position 68,192,787 of record NW_027555736.1, on the reverse strand, counting down.
AACTGATGGGAAACACCTTGAGTGAGGAAAGCCTTTTAGCGGCTGGAATTTGTCTTGCTGACAATAGCTTTTTTTAAATAAAAAAACCACTAAAAGCATCAGGATCTTCAATTCTTTATATATCTCAGTTTTGTGTCTGCAAAGGCTGTCTGATGTTGAAAGTAATTATGAAAGTTTGTCAATCAGTCAATAAATGTTTAAGAAGCACTTACTGTGTGCCAGGCTCTATGCTAAGCACTGTAGATACAAAGAAAGGTAAGAAATAGCCCCTGCTCCCAAGGAGTTCACAGTCTAGTAGGTAGACAACATGCAGTTACTTACGAACAAAATACAGACAGAATAGATTGGAGATAATCAGCAGAGGGAAAACACTAAAGTTAAGTGGGGCTGGAAGAGTTTCCTGTAGGTGAGATTTTTAACTCTTCAGGGAAGCCAGGAGGTAGGGATGAGGGGGCAGAGTATACCAGGTTTGGAGGACAGCCAGTGAAAATGCCCAAAGTCAGAAGAGAGCATCTTGTGCAAGAATAGAGGTATAAGAAGATTTGAAAAGATGGAGTAAGGGGGCAGGTTGTGAATGGCTTTGAAAGGCAAATACCAACCTTTCCCACTTCTCATGTAATCATCATTTATACTGTCAATAACTACTCGCATTAAAATATTTCATAAAGGTAATAAAGTGCATATGTGGGTTGGCATTTGCTAATGTCTCCTCTGTTGCCTTGATATGAGCCCTGCCACCTATATACTAGCAAACGTTTGCCACTAACTACCTTCACATCCAGAATATGAGTTCACATGCTTTCCCTACTGCTCTCTTTTCCTCTGTGGTGACTAAAAGGGCCTCACAACTATGCTGATTATATATCCATGGTATGCCAAAGCTGATGGAGCACTAGGCTTAGGTAAGAGAGAAATTGGTTCAAATCCTACCCCAGACACTAATAGCTATGGGACTCTGGTCGAGTCACTTAAACTCATTGAGATTTGTCTTCCTAGAATTTGAGAGCTAGAAAAGCACTTAGCAGCCATCAAGTATACCCCATACATGAGAGGAATCGCCACTATAATATGCCAGACTAGCCCCCATCTTGCCTCCACATGAAGACTTCCAAGTAGAGGGAGCCCATCCACTTGAAGTAGTCAGTTGCAGGCTTTTTGTTTGTTGTGTTGTTTTGTTTTGTTGAGGCAATCAGGATTAAGTAACTTGCCCAGGGTCACATAGCTAATAAGTGTCCGAGGTCAGATTTGAACTCAGGTCTTCCTGACTCCAGGGCTAATACTTAATCCACTGTATCACCTAGTGCCCCTTTCAGGGACAGTTTTTACAGCTCTAACTGTATCAGAAAATTTGATGAGCATGCCATCTATACTTTTATCCAAACCGTTGATAAAAATACTCAGCAGCACAACATTGATTCCTGGGTTGCCCCATTGGAGACCTCTTGCTACCTTCATTTTGAGCCATTAACAACTATTCTTGGAATCAAGCCACCTGACCAGTTCAGAATCCATTGGTTTAACTAGAATCTAATCTTCATCTCTCTATCTTCTCATAAAAGGGCTTTTCCCAAGATTTTTTTTTGCTAAAATCTAAGTAAAGCATATCCACAGCATTCTCCTCATCTACTATTTTAGTAATCCTATCCAAAATAAATAATCAGGTTACTCTTATATTACTGGATCTAATCACCACTTCCCTTTTTAGGTGATCATCGAATATCCCTTTAATGATCAGTCGAGAATTTTCCCACAAATTGAAATCAAGTTCACTGCCTGTAATTTGAAGACTGTCTTCTCTGTTCTTCATCTATAAAATGGGGATAATAATAATACTTACCTCACAGGGTTGTTATGGGAGTCACATGACATAATGTAGGTAAAGTGCTTTGCAAACCTTAAAGTGAGCCATGAATGTAAACTACCTATGTCTGCCAGAGTTTGGCCATCTCAGCTTTCAAAATGTAAAGATCACCCTAAAAGAGTTGGCAGTCAGAAAAATAACTCCACAGCCTCTGGCAATCACCAGAAACAAGGATTAGCTGCTCCCTCTTCCTGGTCCTAGAACCCTCTCTACATGTACCCTCAGAAGCAGGCTCTGAAAATTCCTACTTGGATTTCCCTTCTTTACTCATACATCTGCTCTCAATCTGATCCATGCTCCATTTTCCTTCTCTCTCTCTTGAGCCTCATTCTATTTCACTTGCTCCAAAACTACTCCAGCTCTGTCACAAACACACCCTTGGGTGGGCTTTTGCACCACCCTGCCAACAATAATTACCAAAATACTGTCTCTGTACTCTTTTATGAGGGGATGGAGAAGGGTATTGCAGCTGGGCAAATGACATCTTCCCAAATCAGCTTCTTCTTTACCCAGCATTCTCAAACCTAAAAAAAAAAAAAGTTGAAAAATCTATGATCTTTTCTATTCATTCTATTCTCTCTTGGTGACCTCATCAGTTCCCATGGATTTAATTATCATCTCCAGGCTCATGACTCACAGATCTATATATCCAGCCCATTTCCCTCCTATACTTCAATCCACACTACCAATTGTATTTTGGACATTTCAAAGTGGATGTCCCATAGGCATATAAAACCTAGCATGTCCAAAAGTGATAAAACCCCCAAACCCATTCTTCTTCCAAACATTTTGTCAAGGACATCATCATTCTTCCAGTCTCCCCATGTTTGTAAGCTTGGTGTTATCCTTGAGTCTTTAATAGCCCTCCCCTGAAATATCCAATCAGTTGCTAAATTGTGTCTTTTCTACTTCTGTTAACAACTGCCCATTTGACTCCTTCTGCTTATTCCCACAGTTACTGCCTTAATGAAAAACTCTGAGGGTCTTCCCCTCCCTATAGATTGATTCTTTTGGGCAGGCAAACTCAGCCACCTTAGCCTCAATTCTTACCTAGCCTTAATCACTGGATAGGCAGACAAACTGAGACCTGGGAAAGTCCTCAGCTTAAGCCAAAGTCTCCCACTGCATCCTTGATTTATGTCTTGCCACTGGACTCTGATGACTGGAGGAGAGAGTAAGGCTGGTGACTTTGCATAGCTCTGCCTCACTTAAATCCAATTCACTTGCAAGTTGTGACATCAATCACCCTCATGATGTCACTGGTCCTCTTGGAGCACCAAGGAATAACAACAACAAACGAGGCTGCCTTAGTGCTGGCTCTAATCACCTCTCATTAAGCTGATGTAGAGAGCTTCTTAACTAGTCTCTGCTTTAAGTCACTCCAAGTGCCATTCACACGCATGCCTCCCCACACCATTCCATCCTCCACACTTCCAACAAAATCATTTCCCTTAAGCACATATCTGAATGTTACTCCCCTACTCAACAACCTCCAGGGGCTCCCTATGCTGCTACTACCGCTACTATTACTGCTGCTGCTGCTACTACTACTTCCACTACTATTTCTGCTACTGCTACTACTACTACTACTACTGTTACTACTGCTATTACTGCTGCTGTTGCTGCTACCACTACTACTGCTACTGCTACTATTACTGCTGCTGCTGTTGTTCTGTGTATACCTTCCATTTACATCAGTCAGTCTTCTTTTCTTTCCCTGAACATCAGGAAGGACCTAGGAAATTCTGAGGTAGTTTGGTAGACTAGGATCATAGTGTGTGTGTGTGTGTGTGTGGTGTGTGTGTGTGTGAACTAAGCCATCTTAAAGTGATTTATGCCTTGCTATGTACCTTGTGGGCACCAAATGAAGACTTTTTGACTGAATAACTGCTATGCTAGGTTTTTGAATTTTCAGCATAGACTGGTTCCAATACCATGGGTAATTGAAGACTTTTAGAATGGTGGTGGCTTAGTACACAGAATACTTTGCTCTGCTGCTTCACTTCCTCTTCCCTCTGAAGTTCCAGAGAAGCATCATCTAGAATGCTGCATTTAGTGTCAGCAGATCTGTGTTCAAATCTCAGCTCTGCAGCTTACCACCTGGGTGACCTGGATGTTCTCTGGAACCTTGGCTTGAGAGACACCGTCTTCTTTTGACGCCATGGAAAAAGGCCTGAACTTGGAATTATTGACCTTTGGACAGTCTCTTCATCAATCTGTGTCTTGGTTTCTTCATATATGAAGAGAGGGAATCAAACCGAAAGACTTCAAACATCCCTTTCATCTCCTTATCCGTGACCCTGTGCTTTTCCTGCCTCTCCATTTTGTCTCCCTTGCATTTTTGTCACATCTTAATGCTGCTGCCCTTGAGAGTCTATTCTGGGCCCTCTTCCTTTCTGTCTACATAGTCTGACCTTATTTCACCCTCACAACCTTGACCATGACCCTTATACACTTCATTCACAAATGCACACACATGCATACACAAACAGTCATACATAGGGATTGGACCCAAGATTTCATTTCTACAGGGAATTGCTCTATTAGGAAACCCTCTCTACCTATGTAGATTGACGCTTTGTCTGCAACTTCTGCCCAGAGCAATGAATAGAAGGTCATTTGCTCAGGGCCATTTCAGTAAATGTCAGAGGCAAAGCTTGAATCCAGGTCTTCCTAGTTCTAAGACCAGCTCTCTTTAAGCTACATCATGCTGCTTCTCATATGTATCTATCCATATTTACATCTATATCCAAATCATCATATGTCTGAGGCTATTTCCATTTCTTTGTCTATAACTATTCTACATCTAACTTTATATCCACATTCATATACATAGGTATATATGCTTGTGTGTGTGTCTCTGTCTATTCCTATATCTACATCTATAGCTTTATCTTTGTGTGTATATACATACATACATACATATATGTTTATGTCTGTCTGTTTCTATATCATCTATGTTGATGTCTATAGCTTTTTCTATGTCTGTCTATGTCTATCCCTAAATCTGTATCTATAACATTATCTTAATCTTGATCTATGTCTATTCCTAGTTCTCCAGTTTCATCTTAATCTTTACTATATCTATATCATCTATATGTTCATATCTACAGCTATATCTATGTTTGTCAATGTCTATTCTTAAATCTATATCTATTTCTACAACTTTATCTTAATCTTTTTCTATGTCTGTTTCTATTACTCTATCTCTATCTGTAACTTTATCTTAATCTACGATTATAACCGTCTACAGGTTTGACCTCTTTATGAAGAGGTGATGATCTGAATGTACAGGTCATCTAAACTTGAATGGTCTTCTAATACCCCTCAATCCTGATGTGCCTCAAACCGACTTAATCTTTCCCTCTACACTTGCTACAACTTTTGATTTTACCATTTCTATTTATAGTACTATTTACCCTATAATCCACATTTATTATTTCAAAATTATTTTTCACTATTTCCTCTCCTGCAGCTCTCATTGTCATTTACTGAGTCCTATTAATTTTACATTTGTAATATTTCTGTATAGTCTAATCCTCTTTATTCCTACTTCTACCACCACTATAATATGTGGCTTTGATACCATTTGCCTAGACTATTCAATCCTTCCAAATAGATTCCCACCTCCATTCTATCTTCTTCTCTTTCTTCCAGTCCATATTTCACACATATTCATCCAAAATATACTTTATAGAGATAGATCTGTTCAAACCAACCTCCTCTTCAAAAAAATATCTTCAGTGATTCCCTATTACCTGTGAAGCAAAGCTCAAACTCCTATGCCTGGCATGCAAGCCCTTCTCTCTTTGGCACTAGTCTTCTCATATTATTCTTCTTTATTTAGTCTATACTACTACCGAATTAGACTATTCTATTGCCTTTATATATTCACTTTAATCTCCTACTTCTTTATTTTTGTTCACGTTGTATCTTATGCCTGGACTATACTCCTTCCCCCTCTTAACCTACTGGATTCCTAACCATTCTTTAAAACCAACTCCTTCATGAAGACTTTTCTCATCCTCCTTCCCCTATCAGAATTCACATAGAATTTTCTCTGTTTTCTAATTAGCTTAGCATGTAATAGCATGCATTATAATTGACTTGTATGTATATTATGTCTTTATTAGATTATAAACTTCATGAAGTCAGAGACTGTCTTATCTAAATTTTGTTTCTGCCCTATTTTCTAGAATAGTGCTGTGCATATGATATTTAATAAATATTCACTGCCTCAATAAATAAATGAGTGAATATATCCATGTAACTTACAGGAGTTAGTAATTGGGCTGTAGCTACCAGATAGTTGCTTAGGTTAAAGGAGACTCAAGTTCAATCACTCTCATAAATATTTGCCATGGTACTTGACACAAATCCTAAAGAAAATTTTCTTGCAAAATTCTGAGAGCTTCCAGGGCCATGGGGAGTCCTAGAAGCATGACATCAAAATGAAATCAACACTTTTTCATGGCCCCTGTGGGACAGGCCTAGAGCAGCTGCATTCACCAGGTCAGGGCTGCTCAAGAGCTGACAACATCATCACATATGCCATCCCTGTCTTCTTCTTCAGCCTCTTGTGGATGATGAGTGAGTTTGCCTGGTTTGAGGTTTAGGTTAGGTTTGGAAATTCTTCCTGGAGTTTGGAGAGAAGGCTACACACTGAATCCCTACAGTCTCTGCAGCTGGGATGAAGAAACCTTCCTCGCTGAATGCTGGGGACTCTGAGAGTCAGGAAGGTTGCCAAGACAGTGTCATATGGTATTCTGGACAAGTGAAAGAATGGAGAAATGGAGGCCAGTGGTCCTTAAGGTTACAGATGCAGATGTTGAAGGGGTCTTAGAGGTCATATAGGCCAATATTACAGATGGAGAAAATGAGATTTACAGTGGCAAAGTGACTTGCCCTGAGGTCACGCAGGTAAGTGGAGCAGAGCAACACAGCTGAAACCAAGTGTTAGTTCTTCATACCTAGTCAATCACAATCAGGCAGTCAACTGGGAAGCTTGACTTTATCATTCCCCAAATTCAGATCAGTTAGTTAGGAGTCATCCTCTTCCCACCCCTAACCAGAGTCCCACCAGCATTACCAGGCAGGATGGCCTTATGACCAATAGAAATGACCATAGCTTCCTCCTTGAAGCAAGTGGGAAGCCACATGTTAGCATACAGCACCCTACCCCCACAACTCTCTTTCTCTCTCACCATCTCACATCTAATCAGTTGCTAAATCCTGTTGTTTCTACCTTCACAAAATCTCTCCTATACACTTGCTTCTCTACTCTGACACTGCCACCACCTTGGCCCAGGCCCTCATCACTGAACACCTAGACTATCACAATAGCCTGCTGGCTGGTCTCTGCACCATAAGTCTCCCTCACAAGTCCATTCTCCTCTCTGCTATCTTCCTAAAGTCCAAGTATGACTCTGTCACATTCTCCACCATCAGGGGTGCCCTGTTTACTCCAGGACCAAATATAAAATATTCTGTTTGATTTTTAAAGTCCTCTATCACCTGATGCCTTTCTATCTCTCCAGTCTTCTTAAACCTTACACCCTCCTGTCTATGTACTTTGCAGTCCAGTGACACTGATCTCCTTTCTGTTCCTTGAAATACACTCCATTTCTTGAATCTGGGCATTGTCCTCCTTGCCTCAACACCTCTGCCTTCTAACCTTCCTGGCTTCCTTCAAGTGTCAGCTAAAATCCCACCTTCTGCAAGAGGTCTTTCCTGATCTGCGTTAACATTAGCCTTCCCTTTGTTGATTATCTCCAGTTTACTTGGTATGTATCTTGCTTTCATGTTGTCTCATGTATAGGAGTGTAAGCTCCTTGAGAACAGGGATCATCTTTTACCTCTTTGTATCATCAACACTTAGCACAATGCCTGGCACATGGTAGGTGCTTAATAAATGCTTGTTGATCCACAGTGATCTTCAGGGCTTCAGGAAATTGTTTAATGGCTCTTGCCTCACCAAAAAATCTGTCCCAGACTGAACCTAGAACCCCTGGACTTGCACTGAAATTGCTTGGTACTGAGTCCCAAACACCACTTCTCACACCATGGCTCTTCCTTCTATGCTCCTCACACTTTCTCTCCAATATATCCTCTTCTCCAATTCTCTTCCTTCCAACCTCTCCTGATATACCCCCAAGTCAGCTGCTGTCTCTTTGGCAGCAAAGTAGAGGGGGCAGGAGTAAGTAGTGGTAGCCCCATCCATAATGCTCTATCCCGTAGTGTTGAATGTGTCCTAGCAGTGGTAACAGTTGAGTTAGGGGCAGGGAACTGGCACCTCTCTCAGAACCAGGATCATGGTAAGAACCAAATCAATCAGATCCACATCTGTATTTCCTACAGCTTCAGGATCTCTGAGTAACCATTTTATTTTGGGCCTTATTGAAGTCCTTTTCTCTTGAAGGCAGTCATAACTGAGACTATGGCTCATATTTTTAAAGAAATAATACTCTTAATCCAAAAATAACTTACCAAGTTTCTCAAAAATATTTATTCTGTAATCAAAATTCAAATAACACAACAGCCTTCTCATTATCCTGTACCACTGAAGTTTATAATAATAATAACTCGATGATTTTATTTTTAAAAAATAATACTGTGTTAACATATTTCTCCAGTCCAAAAAAAGAAAACACAGCCTCATTAAAAAATAACAGCATCAAAAATTTCAGCCTTTTATCCAGAGCCAGGGAAAAAGTCAGAAGGTGATTTTTCTGCTGTGGTCAACACTATTTCTGCGGTCGTGGATTATAGGCTGTTAAGATCTTTCCAGCAACCCATGGACTCGTCTCTGTCACTGACTTTTTTTCAAATAAGAAAAGCAAATAGAAAGAAATTCAGTGATAAATGACAATTTGCAGCTCAGAACAGACTTAGGATAGGGGCTAGAACTCATGAGTCCTATGTGATGCTCTTAGCTTTGTCAGTAATTTTACTGTATTTATAATATGATCTTGGGCAAATCACTTTACCTCCATGGTTCTCAATTACTTTATCTGTCAAATTAGGGGGGTTTGACCAGATGTTTAATAGCCTTCCAAACCTAGCAGTCTGTGAGCTTATTTGTCTTGTCTTTGTGATATTCCAGAGGAAAGAATTGTCAAGGAAACTTGTGGTTCCCAAAAAAAGAAATGCTGAATCTGAAATTGAAGGGCCTGAGTTCAAATTTTAGCTGGACTACTATGTGATGTTGGGCAAAGACCCTACCTGCTCTGGCCCTCTGGGTCCTTGTCTATGAAATGATGACATTGAACTAGATGACCTCCTAGGATGTTTCCAACTTTAAACTTAGGAGCCTATTAATAGGATCATGTATTTAGAGGTGCAAGGTTCTTCAGAGGCTCTCTAGTCCAATCCTCTCATTTTATAGACAATGAAATTGCCAGAGCTGAAGTGACTTGCCCAAGGTCACACAGAAGGGGCAAAATTTGAACCCAAGTCTTCTAATTTTTTTTTGGCTAGGCAATGTGACTTTTAAGTGACTCACCCAGGGTCACACAGCTAGTAAGTATTATGTGTCTGAAACCTGGATTTGTGAACCCAGGTCTTCTGACGAACTAAAGGATTGCACCTGGAGTCAGGAAGACCTGGATTCAACTACTTCCTCAGACCTTTACTAGCTACATGACTCTAGACGTCACAACCTCTTCATACTTCAGATACCCCACCTATAAAATGAGGGTATTGAACTCAATCAGGGTCTCTAGGGTTTCTTCCATCTCTAAACCCATGACCCCATGAATAGTAACTGTGTCTCCACACAGTTCAAATCACTGAAACAGACACATAAGAGAAATAACAAAGGATTAGAAGAAGGTGCCTAGCTACCCTTTCAGAAACCCACAATTTAACAGGGTGGAAAAAAAACCACACAAACAGGATAAAGCTGTAAGGATATGTACAAACTTGATGCATAAGTTGTAAGCACCAAATATCTTTGCATTTGGAAAATATCTCGATAAACATCTGACTTTTCAGTGTTTACCCAGCTGTTTAGTATCATGTAGACAGAGCCAGAAACAAGTACAAGCTGTAATTTGTGCAGATCTGCTTATCAATAATTCACCATTATATAGTCCTTGGAGGTATAAGTGCTTCTAACAACAGCCCAGAGAGGTAGGTAAGGCCAAATACTGTTGTAACACTGAGATAAAGAATAAAGAAACTGAAGCTCAGAAAATTGAGACAATTTTCCCATTTTAATAGTAAATATCAGAGTCATGATTCCAATATAGGTCTCTCTCTTCTCTCCAAGTCCAGTGCGCTCTCCTCTCTGGCTGTTTCTCAATAGAAATGCTTGGTGATGCCCTTGGGAATGAGGGCCTAAATTCTGCTTATGTTTAATTTGGGATGGCATCCCAGAGGAGGTGAATTCTGAGGCAGGTTTTGAAGTGAGAGTGGACAAAACAAAAGGATGCTGCTCAGAGGAGGAGAGAGGATGATAATTTCATGAAGAATGGCAAATGGGAAAGCTTGGCGGTGGGAGTGGACCATAAGTGGCCTTGAAGCTCTTCAAATTCTGAAGCACTTCACAGCTATGATTCCTAATGGACATTGTCCAGATGGCAGGATGTGTTTGAAATACACATTACTCAAAAGTAATCCCAGAAGAATAATCAGATAATAAAACGGAAGTGAGGAGGAGGTAAATGCTGGAAGGGTTTGACCTCCTGGCAACCACTCAAGAACCCATTTTTGAATGAGATATTCTCTTCAAATCCTATTTGTGGATGATTCATTGCAGATTTTACTGCCATATTAGTAGCCATAACAATCTTAAGACATACATTTTTTGACAGTCTACTACGAGCTACAGAAGTACAGAGAAGCAGAAAGAACCACAGTCAGATAACAACAACAACAATAATAATAATAACATTTTTTAATAATGTTCACTATGTATGAGACACTGTGTTGATTTACAATTATTATCTCATCTGTTTCTCACAACAATCCTGGGAGGTAAGTGCTTTTATTAGCCCCATGTTATAGTTGAAGAAACTGAGGCAAATAGAGGTTAAGCAATTTGCCTCGTGACACGTCAGCTCTTCTGACTTAATAGAATTGAACTCATGTCTTCCTGACTCCAGACCCAGTGCACTATCCGCTGAACCACCCGGATGACCTGGATTTGAAATGAGTTGTGTCATTTATAAGCTGTGTAACTTGAGGCTCATCTCTGAACCTCAGTTTTCTCTTCTGTAAAGTTGGGTTAATGACACCTGTGCTATCTACTTCATCTTGCTCCATCCATGACTCTCTTGTGAATCATGCTAAATTTTCAGTATCCAGTATTCCCAGGCAATCTGCCCCTCAAGTACCAAACAGACCCAATCCTGCTTAGTCGATTAAATCAGGCACATTGTAGGTAAAGTGATAGAAAAAAAAAATTGTGAGACAATGCGTAGAGGTCCCTATTTAGCAATAAGAAGATCTGGATTCATGTTCTGCCTCTGACACATACCAAATCTGTGACGACAGGCAAGTCTCTTAAATTTCCGGGGCCTCAGGAAACCCTATGCAAGTACAAGTTGATGATTTGCATCAGTTGCTGGTGTTTCTACACTAGGAATTCCCTTATACCTCTGGATCTTAGGTCTGGACCAGGAGAAAAATAACCAGCAATTAAGGAAGTTAATCTTGGTGAAATGGAAGTCTCTAAGTACAGGAAAAATATATGTGTCTTGCAAATTCTTCATCATGACAGAAGGTATATTGATAATTGTGGACCTTGGGGATGATATGTCCTTACAAACATGATAACAACATACATAGTGGACATAGAATTGGAAGAGACCTCAGGAACCAGGGAGTCCATGTCTAATCCCTCTTCCATGTGACAACCCTTGAAATACGTGAGGACGGTTAGCCTGTTGCTTCTTCCACTATTGACCCAAGTCTTCTCCAGTCTAAATATCTTTAATTCCTTCAAATGATCCTCATGTTGAATAGAGTTGAGGTCCCTTACCATACTGCTTGTCCCCTCTGAATATTTTGCAATTTCTTCATGTCCTTACTAAAATGGGGTGCCCTCAACATGACAAAACAGGAAAATAATAAATGTTGGAGAAGATATGGGAAAATTGGAACACTAATACATTGTTGGTGGAGTTGTGAAATGATCCAACATTTTGGAAACAATTTGGAACTATGCCCAAAGGCTACAAAAATGTGCATACTCTTTGATCCAGCAATAGCACTTCTAGCTATATCCCAAAAGATCATACAAATGGGAAAAGACCCACATGCACAAAAATATTCATAGCACCCCTTTTTGTGGTGGCAAAGAATTGGAAATGAGAGGATGCCCATCAATTGGGGAATGGCTGAGCAAATTGTGGTATATGACTGTAACGGAATGCTATTGTGCTGTAAGAAATGATGAACAGGCTGACTTCAGAAAAACCTGGAAAGACCTATATGGTCTGATGCTGAGTGAAGAGAGCAGAACCAAAAGGACTTTGTACACAATAACAGCCATGTTATGTGATAACTAATATTGTTAAACTGAACCCTTCTCAGCATTACAAGGATCTAAGACATCTCCAGAGGCCTCAGGATGGAAAATGGTGTCCACATCCAAAGAAAGAGCTATGGAAGTTGAATTGCTATCACTTATTTTTACCTTCTGTTGAGTTTTGTTTCATCTTTCTGATGGTTCCTCCTGCTGGTTTTAATTTTTACTTACAACTTCATCAATGTTAAAATATGTTTAATAGGAATGTAAAGCCTATATCAGATTGTGTGCCATCTTGGGAGGGTAGGGGGAGGAAGTGGGAGAAAAATTTTCAACTCAAAAGCATAAGGAAATAATTGTTGATGAATCAATAAATTAATAAAATTGCAACAAAATTAAATAAATGAATGAATGAATGAATGAATGAATGAATGAATGAATGAATGAATGAATGAATAGAACAGGGTGCCCTGAACCAAACATGAGACCACAGATGTGGTCTGACAAGGAAAGAGAGGTCAAGAGGATTCTAGTAGCTACCAGAAGAGTTCTAGTGAGTACAAAAGTGAATTCTGCTCCATAATCCTTTTTGTTAAAAAATCCAAAGAGCCCTTTGGAACCTATGAGGAAGATTGGATCCAGTTTGCTACCTTTAGGAGTCTCCTATCTAGACTGATGGGCATTGTAGTCATAAGTTGGCACCTTAAGAGTGAACAAGAGCCACTAAATTCTCCAGTGGTTATTACTGGAATCTCATGGTGGTACCAGAACTTCTTGTAGCAGTTCTAGGGTTAGAAGCAACAAGAGTCCAATGAGATCTAGGATCATGGGAATTAGAACCAGAAGTAACCTTTGTAATTGTCTACTCTGACAACTCCATTTTATATATATGGAAGTTTGGGCTTCAGGAGCTAAGATGACAAATAGTGGTAAGCAGCCAAGGCAAGATTAGAACCCGGGTTATCTGGCTCTAAAATTCCAATATTCTTTCCATTGCATGATGCTTCCTCTCCATTCCTTCAGGGGAATTTCCACTCTAGGAAATGAATTATAGTGAGAACGTTGTAAAGTGACTCCCAGGAGAGCTAAAGTCATCAGTCCATGATGTCAAACAGTAGCACATCTCTTGCTGATTTAAATGTCATGGCTAAAACATTGATTTTTGATCAATGATCAGGATTCTTTTTTCCTTTTAAGAGAATGTCCTTCATTTAATTCTACTTAACTATATATAGCATTTTGAGCATATTACCACTTTTGCTTTTATCCCTTCCAGAAAAAGAAATTTAAAAAAAAATAAATTATATTTTATTGCAGAAAACAGCACTTAATCATTAGTACAAATATCTTGGCCTCCAATGCAGACTTGGGGATTCCTGGTTTGTATTAGCAACCAAAGGACAAAACTTCATCTTCATGAGTAATTCCCAGTGAAAGGCCCACTTAGAGTCAATGTAAAGACAGAGCCTGAAGGCCAACAAACTGATAAGCAAGTGTGTATATAGAAACATCCTTGTGGGTGACATGGTCTCAGAAGACTCACTGGACATCAAAAGCTGTTTTCAAGCAAATTGGAGTTGCAATAGTGAGCCAGATCTGTGGAATAATGAATTGCTACCAACTGTGAGCCCTTGAAATTATGTTCTATACCTTTGTATGTATCCACTAATCTGTCCTCATGTTGAATTTTCAAGAAAAAAAAATAGGCATGATATGATCAAAAGAACCCTAGATTTGGTGTCCAACGATGAGGATATAAATTCTAGTTCTGCCAGTGTGACACTGACAAGTCACCTTACCACTTCTAGACTCAGTTTTCCATCTTTAAAATGGGTGGGGGGTTGGACTAGATGGTCTTTTAGATTCCTTCTAACTTTAAATGTACAATCTTTTGTTTTTATTGTTCAGACATGTCCAACTCTTTGTGACCCTGTATGGGATTTTCTTGGCAAAGATCTTGGAATGGTTTGCCATTTCCTTGTCCAGTGGATTATGGCAGACAGAGATTCGGTGACTTGCTCAGGTTCACACAGCTAGTGAGTGTCCGATGTTTTGTCGGATTTGAACTCAGGTCTTCATAACTCCAGACCCCATACTCTATCCACTGAGCCATCTAGCTGCCTCTTAGGTGAGCCATTAGGGCAGTGGTGTTCTCACTTTTGGCTTTGTAAACTCAGAGCCTCCCACAGAAGTATCTGGTGCACAGAAGAAGATACTTGACGAGTGTTTGTTGATATTGAAAGTTAGGGAAGGTACATCGCCCCACCATCAACAGGCTGTTACCTGGTTTGGATAAGAATAGGACTCAATGCAAGGGACCTGACCTGAGCAGTCATATTGCCCAACCCCTCATTTTATAAATGAGAAAACCAAGACCCCAGAAAATCTGGGTAGTTTGCCTCAGATCACTCAGGTACTAAGTAGCACAACCAGAATCAGAACTTTTCACCGCAGCACACTCTTCTGGAATATTTTAAGGACAAGAGAGGATGAACTACATGCAGTGGGATCTGATACTTTGTAATATGTACTTAAGACAATGGAAAATAATGGTTTCTTTGTTCATAGATAGGCTCATAAGATTTTAGAGTTGAAAGAGACCCTTAGAATCCAGTTCAACTCTTTCAATTTATAGACATGGAAACCACAGCCCCAAAGAGGTTTCCCCAGCCTTAGTAGTTTATTTACAAGGTTAACAAACACTAAAAAGAATGCTTCTCATATAGTTGTTCCTGTGGCCATTCATAATAAATAGGATCAAAACCATTTGTGATTAATAGGTTAAAACAAAAGGCTGCTCTTCACATCTTATTATCACTCCTTATGGAAACTTTGGACTTTGATAGCAACAGGGTATTCCTCCCTCCCTCCACTCCTCCTCGTCCTAGTTGATGTTTGACCATACTTTCCCATAAATCCTCCAAAGAAGACCACCTCTCTTAGTGACATCCAGGTTCAGAAGAAAGTTTAGATTTATTCAAAGCCAGAACTCCAAATTGCACCCCCACTACTCACCTCTACCCAAATCACACATGATTTCAAAAGCAAATGACATTTAATTTAAATGGAATAAAATGAAAATACCATTAAATTGAAACTGATAGTAATCATTCCTTGTACCCATATGCTAGTCAATTCCCCATTTAATCTTTCTGACTCTTTAACATGGGAGCTGGAGGAGGAGAGGAGCAGCACTTCAAAATCAGAATCCTTTGTTAGAACCAGTCTGAAGGAAGAAGGATGTGGTTTTTGAGCTGGATGGGACTTTATAGATTTATTTGTAGTGTATGTCTAAACAACTTCTCCTTAAATCTCAGAATGGCAGCCTAGAGAAGAATGAAATGTCTGTGGGTTGTGATCATTGAAATCTCTCCCAACAGCTCTTAGAGACCTCAGCATAGAAGACAGGATACTTAAGTTCAAGATGCCAAGGCCAGGTCCATCCTTTTGTACAGGGCTACCTTTTCTTCTCTTCCCTTCTTTAACAACCATGACTGTGTATCATCACTCCCTTCACTCTTCCTACCAGTGTCTCTATGTTCCACTCTAGATACTCCTGTAAGATTCCTGAAGTATTTTTGAACCTCCAGTCCAGCAGAATCTGCTCAAAGTACACATAGGATGTCATCAACACCTGAAAAGCTCTCGCACACAGCCTTTTGGGAAATGCAGTCTGGAGAATGCCTCTGAATGAGGAAGGCTCTTTCAGTCCCAAGCATTTGGGAAAATGGAGTCCATGGAAACATCTTCCACACAACAAATAATTATCAAATGCCTATTGTGTGCATGGGACTTTAAGTAGTAGTGCTGCTTAAGGTAGCAATTAGAGCCTTTACTCATAATTTTAATATCTCAGGGATACCGATGAACTCCCTAGCCTGACCATCTACATCCTCTATACTTCAAGGGTCCATTTTCTTGTCTAGTCATACACTCCTTTAACAATGTTGTTTATGGCCTCTCTCCACATGCAAGTTGTTGATAACTCTGGTAGCCTGATTATGTTCTTCTCCATTGCCTCATTTGTATTTTCTGCAATTTAATTAATCCCAACATCATGGTCTTTAGTATTTGTAGCCATATATTGCCACTGGCAGGTGGGGAAATATTTGTAGCCGAAACTATTCAAGGACTTGCTTCCTCCCCCATAATGTGTTACCCTAATAGATACACCTTTTGGAACTCTAAGTGATACCTGTCACTGAATTTACAGGTGACTGTCTCTCCTGATTCTCCCATGACTTGCCTATAGGCCAAAAAGTGGTACACAGAAGTTTCCAAGAGGGTTTTTTTCCTTTACACTGAGATTGGTTCTTCTTACTAGCGCCTAGCTCACAGAGGTAGAAAAACACAGCCAGACAACACAAAAGTTTTTTTTTTAATTATTACATGACATTTTAATGTTTGAGTTTAATTGCATTCCTTACCCCTTGGTACAAAAAAAAAAACACCAGCCACAGAGACCTATAAATGAAATAAGAGGCCTTTTGTAAAATCCTTTGAAACAACAGTTGCTGTTTGAAATGTGTTTCCTCCTAAAAACATACAGATTATAAAACAGTCCATTTGGAATCAGCAAAGGGCCAGGGACTTTTAGGACGGGTGTTTAAGTGTGTATGCACATGCACACATGCACACATAGACACACACACACACACACACAAACAGGTATGCCCTTTTGGATTCATAGAAGGATGAAATATTTGAACTAGAGGGGGCCTTACAGACACATTCATAGTGTATCTAAGGCAAATCTGGAGCAGAAGACAATCTCCACACATCTAAATAGATCTCTTCCTCTCTCTCCATTTATCTCTCATTTGTTACTTTGTATTTTGCAAAATATATATTATATATTATATTATATATATTTTATTTTAAGAAATAAATAAATAAAATTGTATATATATATATATATATATATATATATATATATATATATAGTAACATTGGATGGATTTCCTCATGTAAGTGTGTGGCTTGTCTTTGACTCAGAATTCAAAGAGATGAAGGATTCTCTCTCTCTGTGTCTCTGTCTCTGTGTCTCTGTGTCTTTCTGAGGCTGTCTTTGTGTGTCTGTCTCAGTTTGTGGAGGAAAGTCCATGGAGCTGATATTGTTTTGCATTAAACCCAAGTGTTTTTACCTCTCTGCTGGCATCTTTCTGTGTCTCTGTCTGTCTGTTTCCTAGGTCTTGCAAGAGATCTAAGTGATGGTCAATGCCAGGAGCAGTTGTGAAGTAGGAAGATTTGTTCCCCGTCACTGCTCCCCTCACCTGTATGGCATTCCTACTCATCCAGTCTCTCCAGAGTTAACTAATAGATAAGGTGTAACATAGGCAGAGTGGTAAGCAGATAAGAGGTGGCCTTTGAGTTAGGAAGACCCGGAATCAAGACCCACTTCTTGTTCATATAGGCCATCATTTAATGACAGTCACAGTGCCCCAGGCCTCTGACACTGCAAGTTAGAGCTCAGATACCTATCTCCACCAGCAGTAAGAGTTTCCTCCTTAAAAAGTTTCCTACACCAGTGAAATTACAGTTCTTGTCTATAAAGAGAGGTGGGGTGACTTGGGATTTGCTTTTTGACAGGAAACTCTTTTTTTGATTTTTTTTTGATGCTTAAAAGATGTAATGAATTGTCTACATATACAGTGAGTATCCATGATTATCATGCAAAAGTTATACAACTATTCTGAGAAGTTAACAGCCTCTGAATTTGCCCAATATTTTCTTAAAACCAATTGATCCAGCACTATGTGCTGCACATCACCTCCATAACTCTCACATCACATCCTGTCTCTTCTCTTTACAAAGACACAGTTACACAGTTCAAACTAGTTTAAAAGTTAAAAAAAAATTAAACAGGCAAACACCAGTTTGAGCTGCTAAAACCAGTCAAAACTGGCCCAAACCAGTTCAAACCAGTACAAATGGGCCTAAACATCAAAAACCAATGCAAAAGAGCAAAAGCCATTTCAAAATGGCAAAAACCAGTTCCAAACCAGTTCAAACTGGAAAATCCAGTTCAGACCAGTCAAAACTGGTTCAAAGCTAGTTAAAACCTGTCAAAACTGATTCAAACTGGCTGAAGCCAGTTCAAAATGGTCCAAACCTGTTCAAACCAACCAAAACTAGCTTCAAAACCCATTAGAACTAGCCCAAACTGGTTAAAACCAGTTCAAACCAGTCAAAACTGGTTCAAAACTTGCAATACCAGTTCATACCAGACAAAACCAGATGAGACTGGCTAAAATCAGTTAAAACCAGTTCTAACTGGTTTGAACTGGCTGAAACTGGTTCAACTGGCTGAAACTACCTCAAACCAGACAAAATCAAATTGAACCGGCCCAAACTAGCTCAAACTGACCAAAACTGGCCAAAACTAACACAAACCAAAATGGAAAAAAAAAACAATTTGAAAATTAAAAATAATTCAAAATGGCAAAAACCATATAAAACTGTTTAAAGTGGGAAAAAAATTAAAACAGCAAAAAAAATGTTCAAAACTGAAAAAAATAATTTGAAATGACAAAAACCAGTTCAAGCCGGTTCAAAATGAGCAAAAAAAAGTTAAAAAAAAAACAGTTCAAACTCACTTTAAAAGTTTCATAGTTTAAACCATTTCAAACAGGCTAAAACCAGTTCAAACTGGCCAAAATCAGTTCAAACCGGTCAAGACCTGTTCAAACCAGCTCAAACTGGTCTAAACCAGTTGAAACCAGTTCAAGCTGGTCTAGACTGGCTGAAACTACCTGGCCAAAACCAGTTGAAACTTGTCTATATCTATATACATATAATTTTTTAAGGTCTCATGAGTTATAAATATCATTTTTCCATGCAGGAATGTAAACAGTTCAACCTTAATAAGTCTCTTATGATTGCTCTTTCCTGTTTACCTCTTCATGTTCCACTTCAGTCTTGTATTTGAAAGTCAAATTTTCTATTCAGCTTTGCTCTTCTCACCAAGAGTGCTTGAAAGTCCTCTATTTCACTCAAGCCAATTGCTTGAGTTATAAACCCTTTATTAATATAGAGGTCTGCTTCCAATGTGGAGAATGTACTGTCCCAAGCTTTTGGGGTTTGTACAGCTGTTTTCAGAGATACTTCTAGGGATCTGTAAATTTTCAGTTCTTCCAAGGTGGTATGATAGAGGGCGAGGTGTTTACTCATTTCCTGGACTGTGCTCTGCTCTACAAGTGACCACAAGCACTCTTTTCTGTCCTGTAACTATAAGGAGAATTTTCTCTGCATCACCACTACAAGTTCCACCACGCCACAGCGCTCCTCCTTGCCCCAGGACTGCCTCCTAGGACTGTAACTCAGATCCAAGCACAGGCAAAGCAAGAGATTCCTGCCTCAGCACTGGCAAAGGGATGCCTGCAATTGCCCTCTGATCAGTCAGCCAAGTCCCCCTCAGTCTATGGGCCTGAAGCTCAGGAAGCAGCTGCGGCCCCAGGGCTGCGCTTAGGAACTGGGGCTGAAACGTAGCTTCTCTCTCACCGCAAAAACAGGCTTTTCCCACTGACCTTCTAAGTTGTCTTTGGCATCTGTGGGTTGAAAGGTCTGGAAACTGCCACAGGTGCCTGTGATTTAGTCCTCTGAGGCCTGCTCCAGGTTTACTGTGGCCGGTGTGCCCTCACCAAACTGTGCTCTTCTCCCAGCTTTGCGTGATATACCTTTCTGATCAACCTTCCAAGTTGGGTTGGGTTGGAAATTTGTTTTACTCTGTCTTTTTGTTGGTTCTGCTGCTTTAGAATTTGTTTAGAGCTATTTTTTATAGGTATTTGGAGGGGTTTGGGGGAGAGCTCAAGCAAGTCACCGCTTTCACTCCACCATCTTGGCTCTTCTCTTGACAGGGAACTCTTAAAGAATCAAAGGCATGAAGTTAAGCAAGAAAAACAGAGAATATCCAATGTGGAAGGGACTTCGGAGATATTTCAGCATGCACCCTTCTCTTTACTGATAGAGAAACTGAGCCTTTGGAGAGTGGAACTCACCAAGGTTATATACACACACACAGACACACACACACACACATACACACACACAAAGAGTGTGCGATAGAGATAGGATATGAACTGATGAGCTGGGGCTGATTCTAGGCCCCATGAAACCTTCCCAGAGTCCCATATCACTCTTGAAGCAAACCCTTCAATGATGTAGTTATATGAAAAGTATACACATCATATATGGTCACTAGAGCAACTGGGGTATTGGAATCAGAGGAAATAGAAAACTAGCTGAGATGGAAAGAGTCCCCTACAGAGAGAGAAACTATCAGAAAGGGTTAAAAAACAAAGAACCACCTTGGTACTGATTGGGCTGTACTCAATGAAGTTGTGAAATGTCGATTAGAAATGTCTCAACAAGGTTTGTATGCTACTCTCTCAATCAGTTGTAATAATTCTATGGTTCTTTATAGCTTAATACTGTTCTTTTTTCCTGTGGGATCAAAACTGCATGTCCCATACCTGATTCATATTTGCACTGTGGGTACCATTTCTTCCCATCTGCTGAAGAGGACATCTTTGAAAAGAGACAAAAAGAAAGTCACTCCACAGGCCTGTGTGGGCTTGGAATACTGGAGAGACTCAAGCCCCTTTCGAAGTGACAGGAGCAATTAAAGGACAGGGAATGGTGAAGGAGCCAACCTTTGTCAATTTCAATGGCCCTTAATCTATGAGTGCTTGGCTAGCCCTGACACTTGATCCATCTTCAGCAATTCCCTCTCTTTCAGGAACCCTTCCCTGATCCTCTCCACAAACTTCCTTCTGCTAGTTATAATCTCTTTTCTCTTCTAAACTCTCTTAGCATTTTATTGATATTATAGTCATCCTTGCTATAGTTATTTGGATATTTGTATTAAATCTGCCTTGAGGCCAAGGATTGCCTCACACCATCCCAAACACCTAATGCAATGCTTAGTGGCATGATCGCTTTTTACTGATGTTTACTGAATTGAATTGAATTGAATGGGGAGTCACATTTTCCTCATTTCTGTAGATCTTTCCAAGTTCATGCATTTCTTTGGGGGTCATTTGCTTGGGGTTGAGAGAGAACATGCCAGTATTCTCTGAATACTGATATAATCTAAACTGAATGCTTATAGGCCTAGAGAGATGACTTTTATCCCCATCACATGAAACTGTTTCTGGAAAGAAACATTTTATTTGGCCCTTTGGAATACATCAAATGGCACAAATTATCAAAATATTTCCCCAGGAGCAAAATACCCTAAGACTTCACTTTAAAGGCCTTTATTCCCTCTAGGCTATCCACAAATTACTCAAATCCAGCTCTATAAATGGTGATTATTTAAATAGGTCTTGGTTCAAATTCCAGTGTTTGCCTGTGCCAATCCTCTTCAACACAATGGTGAATGCCTTGTTACTGGTCCTTCCCCCCATCCCCATATGTGTTGACATCTTGTCCAGAAAAGGATGCTTTCCTGGAAGCAGAGAAACTGACAGATTTGAACACTCAGATGTGATCTTTTTCTTTTTTTTCCCATGCAATCCAAGCATCTGACTTCTATTCTTGCCTCACAGCTGTGAGCAAGTGCGAGAAAACAAGCAGAAAATTGGAGGTTTTTTTTTTCTAAAGAAGGGTTTATTTTGGCACTCAGTGGCTATTAAAGCCATTTTGCTAAGAAGCTTCTGAATGTGTCATTCTATTTTTTTTATAAAAGACTCTTTAAAGGACTGTCCATTAAATGAACAATATTCATCATTAACTTTATATATGATCTCCTTTCAATTAAATAGGGTGCCTTTCTTTCTGGGAATAAATAACCATGTTTTTATTATTTTTATCATGTTAATTGAATCCAAACATTTGTCACCCATAAAAAGTTTGGGTTTTGGAGGTCTTGTAATGAATTTTTGGCTTTGTATTCACAACAGCAAATTTATTCACACATGCACAAATATGTAGATAAAATATATATGTAAATGACATATATACATATATAAATTTTTGCATCTCCTTAATGAACTAATAAGCAAGGGAACAGAGTCTTTCTCTGAAGATAAAAAAGTGCATGACACCCACACATAAAATAGGTTTCAGTAAGCAAAAAAATATTGCCAATCATCCAGTTTGGTCTGTACCATGCCAAGCAACCATTTGGACTGGATTTTGAATGATTTTTTAATGAATTCCCTGAACTGAACAGATGTTTTGGCATCATATAGACCCAGTCAGAGGGTTGGCATCTCAAATTACAAAAGAAAAAGAGAACTAGGTTTTGTGCATGCCTTTTCTTCAGATCTTGGGTTCCACTGTTCTCTTTGTGCATGGGATGCTGTTAACAGAGTAGAGGAGAGAACACTCTATAGATATCTCAGCAACTCACAGATTTTCTGGGATATGGAAACTAAGTGTTTGTGGTTGCTGTGTCCTGGCATTGAAAAAAAAAGGCTTTTCTACACATAGATTATGTATTTTAATGCTAGCTCTTGGATAGGAGAATATGTGCAATGTTAAGCAGGGAGAAGCTAACCTCTACAAAGACAAGCACATTTCATGATGTTAGTAGGTTGACTTTGTATGGTTCGCTGTCTACTGGCCTTCCAGGAGAATGTCTGTGACTCTATATTCTGGCTCAAGACTATCCTGTCCCTATGCCTTGCCCAACTATATTCTTTTCAGAGACTATATGGCTTAGGTAGCAGATAATGAGGCATTCACATGGGCAAAGTGGAACTACTTTCCTATATAGGGATGGGATTGGAGTCTCCCATAAGCTCATCAACTTTCCCCCCAAATCAGCTTCCCTTCCTAACTGTTTTTTTAATTAGGCCAAAGGTGTAAACAGATAATCAGGTTCAAAAATGTAAGCACAATTGATTCTTCCATCATCCAATCAGCTTGCCAACTTTTAACAATTCTCCTTTCCCATGGCTAGTATCCCTCCAACGTATTACACTGATTATAATTCCATAATTAGAAAAGTATTCCAAAATGAAAATATTCTTAGGAAGGGTATCAAAGTGAATTGATTCACACTGAGCCCATGAAAGATAATTACATCTGAAGAGTTGGCCACAAGAGCTCTCACTAAGAACACTAGTAACTAGATAAATGAAGAATAAAGAATGAGAATCTTACTTCTAAGTAGAATGGAGGGCAAAGAAAATTTTCTCAATGATCTATATAAAATGTGAGATATTTGTGTCTTTGACACAAGTAACATCTATGTATATTAAAAATTATGGTTTGTTTCCCTTCTAGAAAACAATGTACAGGGGATCAGTGAATGGCACTCCACTCTCCAGGCTGTCAAGGACAATTGTGCTTCTTTGAAAAATGGAAGGAGAGTGTGGCAGCTAGGTGACACAGTAGATAAAGCACCAACCCTGGAGTCAAGAGACCTGGGTTCACAACCAGCCTCAGACTCATGTGTGACCCTGGGCAAGTCACTTAAAAAAATAAATGGAAGGAGAGTTCTGAAGTAAAAAACAAATCAGAAAAAGGAATAGAGGCAGAGAACAGGAGGAGAAGATATTAATTTATACAAGGAAGTTTGAAGGCGAAAGAATAGGACATGGAAGAAGAAAGAAAAAGAAGCTCCACTAAAAAATGGGGACAAATAACCCATGAGGTTCTTCCCGAGAATAGTTGTATCCATGGGGAAGAGCATCTTGTTGTGCTTTGAGAAATGATAATGTAGATCGATAGGTAGAGTCAAAAGAGAGAACATGGGAATATCCAATAAGCATCAGAGGGAGAAGGGGCAAGTAACTAATTGGTGACCATCTGCAGCAGGTTACTGAGGCAAGTAAGTCTTCGTTGACCTGACATTAACTACAAAGAGCCTCCTAAGACCTACATCTAGTAATTGACTTGGACCAAGGATACTGGGACGAGTCATCTGGAATGCTACCAATTGCTAGTGATTAGGAAGTTCTAGACAGGAAACTGAGGGCCATAGGGTGTGGATATGGTATTTTCATCACTGCTACCTATTGAAGATAGAAATTTTTGAAGAAAAAAAAAAGATTTAGGAAATAAGCCTGCAGTAAAGAAGACAGAATAGTATTTCTATTTGTAAACTCCAAATTAAAATATTATCAATGGCTCTTGGCCAGGGATTAAGGTAAAACTAACAAAGATTGTTAAAAATGTATTTTTTTGAAGTTTTAAAAATCTGACTTTAAGCTCAAAAGAGAGGAAGAAAGAAAACGATATATATATATATATATATATATATATATATATATTATATATATACACATATACATATATATATATATAGCTAGAGATTAGAGGAAATAAGAATTACAACATAGGGAGTGGCCCAGTAAGTCACCAGAGGAAATAACCAAGAAAATCAATGATCATAGCTGTACAATTTTGGCAATGGAGAGGAACGTAATGAGTATAAATAGGCCACAGAGTATTATCACTAATGACTTGCATAGAAGAAAGAAGTATAAGGGACATTATCCAGGTAAGGTATAATCTGAAAAGAAAGTGAATGACTTACTATTGAGAATGAGGGATAACAGACACAATGGATGAATGGATGAATGAATGAATGAATGAATAAAAAGTATTAAATACTTGCTATGTATCATTGTACTAAGTGTTGAGGATGCAAATATGAAAGTAGACAATACCTGCATTCAAAGAGATTACATCATCATGTAATTCACAAAGGGGAATGGTGGCCAGGGAGAGGCACTTTGCTCCTGAAAGTTACAGAAATGATCAGTGGGATAATGGCAGAGCTGATTTGATCATGGTTCATATTTCTAGAACGGGAGAGGAGTAGATCATATGGAGGAAAAGGATATACTTAGAGGCAAAGTAATTGGCCTGGCTGAGCAAGACATGGCCCAAGAGTAGAGGGTGAAGTGGTTGGGTTCCATGGCCTCTGAGAGCTAAATCTGTGGTCCTATAATCTTATGAAGTAGAGCTTGGTGGTTAAGGCTTTCCCGAAATAATGGAATGGGTAAGGCAGTCATCTGTCAGGAGAGGGAATCATCAGAGTGAGTTCTCCCAGGAAAGCAAGGACATTGTTATGGGCTGAAAATGAGTCAACCAGAAAGTAGACAGTGAAGATGAATAGGCCTAATGATATGCTGATGCTCACATATTATTAATATTAAAAGATCTTATAGGAAGATTTCTCCTTAACCTGGGGCTTTAAAATATTTTGATAAGTTTATTTCAATCTAATTTGTTTCTTTGCTAATCCTTTATATTTTATTTTATATTGAAAAG
Source organism: Phascolarctos cinereus (assembly GCF_003287225.1). NCBI lineage: Eukaryota > Metazoa > Chordata > Mammalia > Diprotodontia > Phascolarctidae > Phascolarctos > Phascolarctos cinereus. The sequence continues at coordinate 68,167,228 of NW_027555736.1, read as the reverse complement.
TATAAAATGAAAAGTCCATAGGGGGCGGAGCCAAGATGTCAGAGTGAAAGCAGTGACTTGCTTGAGCTCTCCTCCAAACCCCTCCAAATACTCATAAAAAATGTCTCTAAACAAATTCTGAAGCAGCAGAACCCACAAAAAGACAGAGTGAAACAAATTTCCAGCACAAGACAATCTGGATGATTGATCAGAAAGGTGTATCGTGCCAGGCTGGGAGCGCAGCACAGTGCGGAGTGGGCGCGCAGGTGGCAGCGAACCTGGAGCAAGCCTCAGAGGACTGAATCTCGGGCAGCTGTGGAGGTTTCCAGACTCCTCATTCCACCAATGCCAAAGACAACTTAGAAGGTCAGTGGGAAAAGTCTGTTTCTGTCCGCGCTGAGAAAGGAAGGTGGGGTCTTCGCTCCATTCCCCAAGAGCTTGGCCTTGGGGGGGCGGGGCAGCTGCTTCCCGAAGCTTCCGGCCGACTGAGAGGGAATCCAGTGGCTGATCAGAAAGGGATTGCAGGGATCTCTTTGCCAGTGCTGAGGCAGGAATCTCTTGCTTTGCCCGTGTTTGGATCGGGGTCACAGTTCTGGGCGATGGTACTGGGGTGAGGAGGAGCACTGGCTTGGTGGATCTTGTAGTGGCTGTACAGAGAAACCTCTCCTCACAGTTACAGGACAGAAAGGAATACTTGTAGTCACAGGCCAGGAAAGGAGTAAACACCTCGTCCCTTATCATACCACCTTGGAAGAACTGAAAATTTATAGGTCCCTACAAGTATCTCTGAAAACAGCTGTACAAACCCCCAAAGCTTGGGACAATACATTCTCCACATTGGAAGCAGATTCATACCTTAACAAAGAGTTTAAAACTCAAGTAATTGGCCAGGATCATGAGCAAGCAGCGCAAAAAGAGTCAGACTATATTATCTTCCTTTGGTGAAAAAGAAGATCAAATTTACAACCAGAAGACAACAAAGTCAAAGCTCCTACGTCCAAAGCCTCCAAGAAAAATATGAATCACTCTCAGGCCTTGGAAGAGCTCAAAAGAGATCTTGAGAAGCACGTAAGGGAAGCAGAGGAAAAACTGAGAGTGATGCAAGATAATCATGAAAAACAAGTCAACAGCTTGCTAAAGGAGACCCCAAAAAATATTGAAGAAAATAACAAGTTAAAAAATAGCTTAACCCAAATGGCAAAAGAGGTCCAAAAAGCCAATGAGGAGAAAATGCCCTAAAAAGAAAAATTGGCCAAATGGAAAAGGAAGTCCAAAAGATTACTGAAAAAATACTTCCTTAAAAATTAATAGAGCAATTGGAATAGTGACTTTATGAGAAATCAAGACACAGTTAAACAAATCCAAAAGAATGAAAAATTAGAAAACAATGTGAAATATCTCATTGGAAAAACAACTGACCTGGAAAATAGATCCAGGAGAGAGAATTTAAAAATTATTGGACTATCTGAAAGCCATGATAAAAAAGAGCCTAGACATCATCTTTCAAGAAATTATCAAGGAAAACTGCCCTGATATTAGAACCAGAGGGCAAAATAGAAATTGAAAGAATCCACAGATCTCCTCCTGAAAGAGATCCCAAAGGAAAACTCCTAGGAATATTATAGCCAAATTCCAGAGTTCCCAGGTCAAGGAGAAAATATTACAAGCTGCCAGAAGGAAACATTCAAGTACTGTGGAAACACAATCAGGATAACACAAGATTTAGCAGCTTCTACATTAAAGGACCGCAGGGCATGGAATATAATATTCTGGAGGGCAAAGGAGATAGGATTACAACCAAGAATCACCTACCCAGCAAAACTGAGTATAATCCTTCAGGGGAAAAAATGGTCATTCAGTGAAATAGAGGACTTTCAAGCATTCTTGATGAAAAGACCAGAGCTGAATAGAAAATTTGACTTTCAAATACAGGACTCAAGTGGAACATGAAGAGGTAAACAGGAAAGAGAAATCATAAGAGACTTATTAAGATTGAACTGTTTACATTCCTGCATGGAAAGATGATATTTATAACTCATGAGACCTTTGTCAGTATTAGGGTAGTTGGAAAAAAAATTATATGTATGTATGTATGATAGATAGATAGATAGATAGATAGATAGATAGATAGATAGATAGATAGATAGATAGAGCACAGGGTGAGTTGAAGATTAAGGGGTCATATCTGGAGAATAAAATTAAGGGATGAGAGAGGATTATACTCGGAGAAGAAGAAAGGGAGAGGTAGAATGGGGTAAATTATCTCACAAAAAAACCCAGAAAGGAATAGTCTCTTACAGTGGAGGGGAAGCAGGGGAAGGTGAGAGGGAATGAGTGAATCTTATTCTCATAGGATTTGGCTTAAGGAGGGAATAACATACACATTCAATTGGGTATGGAAATCTGTTTTACCCTACAGGAAAATAGGGGGAGAAGGGGACAAGAGAGGAGGGGGTTGACAGAGAGGAGGGCAGATTGGGAAAGGGGGTAATCAGAAGTTAATACTTCTGAGGAGGGACAGGGTCAAAAGAAAGAATAGAATAAATGGGAGGGCAGGATAGGATTAAGGGAAATAGAGTTAGTTTTTCACAACATGTCTCCTATGGACGTGTTTTGCATAACTGCACATGTACAACCTATATTAAGTTGCTTGCCTTTTCAATGAGGGTGGATGGGGAGGGAGGAAGAGAGAAAATTTGAAACCTAGAGTTTTAAAAACATATGTTTAAAAAAATGTTTTCACATGCTACTGGGAAATAAGAAATATAGGGAATGGGGTACAGAAGTCTATCCTGCCCTACAGGAAAATAGAAGGGGAAGGGGATAAGAGAAAGGGAGAGAGATAGAAGAGAGGACAGACTAGGGGAAGGGATATTCAGAATGCATGACATCTTGGGGTGGGGGAAGGGGGGAGATGGGGTGAAAAATTAGGAACTCAAAAACTTGTGGAAGTGAATGTTGAAAACTAAAAATAAATAAATTTATATTAAAAAAGAAAAAAAATGAAAAGTCCATAGACTTCACAAAACTGTCTAAGGATTCCATTACACACAAAAATGGTTAAGAGATCTTGGTCTAAAAAATCAAGATGCATGGATGATCTCTGGAGGATTTATGGAAAGACATGAACAGGAGATGCAAAGGATAAGATGATATGGATGAGATGCCATCTGCACCACTGGGAGGAGCATCATATGAATCATATCAAAGAGCCAGTGTGCTGTAGTATATGGTTAACAAGCAAGGAACACTAGAAATGTTTGTGAGGAAAGCAACTTTTGACCCTGTAGATATTGCTAATGCACAATAGGACGAAACTTGTGACTTGAATATGGCTCTTGGAAGATTATGCTTTATTCAAACTGAACAAAGTTGTTCAAATGGAGTATTGAAGGGGACAAAGAAATAATAACTGTTAAAAAGATATACTCATGTAAGGAAAATACATGGACCATAATGGAGAGGAGGCATAGTGAAAAGTATTTGGATAAAAAAAATAGAGAGCAGGAACAAAAATTTATTATGGAAATACTCTACAGACATCTGTAGGGGAAAAAAAAAAGATGAATTCAGAAAATATTACCAGTCTAGAATGGAAGCATTATATGCTAGAGTAAGAGGTTTTCAATTATCTGGATATCTGCTAGAACTCCCTCACTTCAAAACCAGCTGATGAATTTTTTACTTGCCTTAATGATGATTTTGTTCTTCATAACAGGGAGGAAATTACAAGAAGAAATAGTTATTTGAATTTGATTCTAACAAAAAATGAAGAACTGGTAACTGAAGTAGATATGATTGGAACACTGGAAGAAAATGAAAACCCTCTTAGAATTCATAATGGAGAATGAGAGAAAAGTCAAGAGTTTAACATGAACTTTAGATTGGAAAAGAGGTGATTTCAGCAAAAGGATAGGAATGAAACCAAAGATTAACACTGTACATGTGTGTGTGTATATATGTGTGTGTGTGTGTGTGTCCACACACAATACATAATGTGTATGCAAATACATACGTGTCTATGCATATACACATAAATGCATATGTGTTATATTTCTTTCTTAGATTATAACAAAGGTAACCTATAACTCTGAAATTCTATGATTAGAGAGGATAATGAGCTGAAAGCAAAGCATTCAACAAATTCTACTCTGCCATTCTCAACAAAACTTATAGATCTTACCCTGGGGCCAGGCAGTCTTAGTTGATGGGAGTTCACTATGTCTAGTTGGTCCCAGTAACTTGACGCCAGCTTACTGCCACCCCCCTGCACTTCTCTTCCCTTCCTTACACTACTTGTTCTGGGAATAGTAGTCAAATCAACACTATCATTGCTTCTGGAAATGGTGTGACAATTACTTGCCGAATGGCTCCTCCACTCACCATCCTTGTGACTTTACAAACCAAAACACCCTTCCCTGGCCTCCATCCCCAATATGTCTTGTCTCCCCCTCTTAGAATATAAGTTTCTTGAGGGCAGGAGCTATCTCTCCTTTGAATTTTTATTGCTTAATAGGGCCTGGCACATAGAAAACACTTAATAAATGGTTTTTTTTTAATCATTTATCCATTCATTCAGGTTTATAGAGGCATATCCTTAGAGAAGATTCACAGCAACAATCAACTCATCATATCTTAATGTATATATCATATTTTATAAAGAGTAATTGCATTTTCCAAAACAAAAAAATTAGTGAGGAAATGTCTTAAATATTTTTGCAAACTATTTTAACATCTGGTTTATAGAAGATAGCTGGATTCTCTTATCTGCTTCTTCGTTCAATCTATTGTCATAAGTTGTTTTGTTTGAATTATATGAAGAAAATCTGGCCTCACACAGATGGGTAGCGGGAAAAAGGAGGCATATAATATCTTTGTATCATTATGGAAATAGTTTTCACCTTGTGGACTCCCCTGTAAGGTTCTTGGGAACTACCAAGAGTCTTCAGAAGACACTTTGGGAACCTTTGCTCTAGGGGATTATAATCTTGTATTGCAGAGAGAATTGGGGCAACATAGTATGGGGAACAGTGGCCAGAAAAGAGGTATAGGAGTATTGGGGGGCTAGATAGGTTATGGTTGCTGACCATTTTCCTCTTTTTGTCTCCATGTTTGTGTATAGTTGGTTGCCAACCTTTTGGAAGAGGTAGCTGGTGTCATGAACAGTGACTGTGGGACTTAGGTTGTCTATGTGTATCTTACAATTATTCTTATACCACTGCAGAATCTGTTTTTGGTGAGACAATTGGGGTTAAGTGACTTGCCCAGATTCACACACACAGTTAGTTATGTGTCTGAGGCTGGATTTGAGCTCAGGTCCTCCTGATTCCAGGGGCAGTTCTCTATGCAGTGAATCACCTAGCTGCCCTGCACTACAGAGTCTTGATACAGATATTACCAACAAGAGAACTGTACAATAATAACCCATGTCCTAGGTTTTTCTTAGAGTTGCATGTTTGACTACCATATATTAATTTCTTTGTCCCAGAGAAGTTAATCCTGGAGGTACTCTGACAACGCTTTTGTCCTGAGTTTATCAAACGAGGAAAAAATATGATACGATCCTCCCCAATCCCAACTATCTGAGACCATAGTCTGATCTTAGAAACAGAAAAGAAGCAGTTGGGATTGTTATGTGTGGTTGGTTATGCAAGACTGCTTTCCCGGTGTAGCTCCAGAGGGCTTTTACCAGGTTCTTTGAAAGGTCTCTAGATGATATAACAGCTGCCACTAGAGGGCTCAGCAAGTACAGTGCTCTGAGCCAACCCTTGAGATGGTACTAAGAGCAGCAGTGTGTGAACTCTAGGCCTTGAGTAACCCAATATCTCAGAAGGCCAAAGCCGGAAGCGATCCACACTATCTTCTGATCTGACTCTCTCAATTTACAGATGAAGAAACTAAGGCCACTATTCTTCCCCAAGAAGAAATCAACGAGAGTGACCTGTTCAAGGTTATATAGCAAATTAGTAGCAGACACCGAAAGACCCAGGTGTCCTAACTCCCAGGTTCTTTCCACCATTCCATGCTTCATGTTTAAGGTCACAGGGACCCTGTGACAACAGTTACTAGGTACTCATATAACCATAGAATATTAGAGATGGAAAGAATCCTTTCAAAAAGGTAGCTGATATCATGAATAGTAACTATTAGCCTTGGGTTGTCTGGGTGGGTCTAGGGTTGTTCTTGTATCATTTCAGAATCTAGATACAGATATTACCAATGTCAGAACTGTTCAATGAAACCTGTTATCTATTTATTCTGCCCATTATGATAGATAAGGAAATTGAGATCAAGAAAGGTGAATTGATCTGCTTGAAGTCACACAACTAGTCTGTGACAAAAACCAGGGCCTGAACCCTGATCCAGTGTTCTTTTTCCCTATACCATAGTTTAGGACAAGAAACAGAATAATGATTTCCCACTGGGGCTGGAGACCCAGACACTCTGGGTGGGGGCTGGAAGTGTTTGGAAGTCGAAGTAAGAAGGAATGTTAATAAGAGAAACCTATGTGAATGTGGTATTTTAGAATATGAGCCCAAGCAGCTATTTAACTGATTGAGGAAATGAGGGCAGACAAAAGAGATGTTAAGTGAGGATGGGAGCAGCCAGGTGGGGATAGAGATAAGGAGAGAGGAGGAAGGCACCAGGGCTTAGAGTGGAGGTGTTCCAGTGATGGCCCTCTTCCAATCCTGGCAAGGGTCCATGGCCTCCCTTCCCTTGTATATCACTTCAGGAATATGCCTATTAATTTTTATCATCTGGAGTCAGTGCTTCTTTTGGCTGCCCGAATGCTGGCTCTGTCAGCACAAGGCAATGAGGTTGTGATATTGTCTGAGTTAGAATTTACTCTTCCCAAGAGTCCTGCAATCCAGTCAGACTTATTGAAGATGGAAAAGAATTGAATCTTCCAGGTTGAAGGCTGGGGAGATCTGGAGATTTTCCTATATCCTGCAAATCTCCATCTACACCCCAGTTAGTGAGATTCTGGCAAACCCCAGACTATCCTATGCTTCCTTCTGCATTGACTTCATTTGAAATGGACACTAACCTAGTCTCAAATTTGGCAGAACACAGAATGAGCTGGTGGCCTATTTTTGATTCAGGCATACATGCACTAGTGCCTAGCATCAAATGTTATTATTAGGTGCTCCTCCCCTTTTAGTCAAGACCTGGTTGTTTGTCATTTGTCTGATGGGATCGGGTAAAAATAGGGATGGGATGGGATAGGATAAAATGGGATGGGATGAGATGGGATGGGATTGGGATGGGATTGGGATGGCATTGGGATGAGATGGGATGGGATGGGGTGGGATGGGATGGGATTGGGATGAGATGGGTAAATTATCAGCTAAAAACCATAAATGCTCAACCTCGAAGGGACCTTTGAAATCATCTAATCTAATAGCCTGGCCAGGGTCTACCCAGTTCAGTAGCTGTGAACATCAGGGTCCTCTAGGGATTAGAAGCCCTGCTCTCTGCACTCAATGAATCTCAAAGCTTCATTGCCTGATATCCAAGAGTTTTCTCACATAACAAACATTTCACTTTCACTACAAATTAAAACCACTTTTATTTTTTATTGTTAAATATGATTAAATATTTTAGGAAAAAAGTCACCATTCTGAATTTAAACACACACATATATATATACATATATGATATTTCCCAAAAGTCTTAGTGTAGACTTAAGTTATTAAAGCTCATCTATGTGTGTATATCTATATCACATGAATCACATTATTTATGTCATATACGTATCATGTGTGGTGGGTGTGTCTTACATATATGGGGTATACGATATATATGTGTATATCATGCATATGTGATACTTTTATCTCTCTAACCCCATATACATACATTCCCAGCATCCCCAAAATCTTACTGTGTGAATGCTGTAAGTATCCTCAAAATTTGATTTCCTAAGTCCAAGTCCCAACTGTCTTGCCCAATTTAGAGTTCTACTTGCTTTGTGCTTCTCCCCTCTATATCTTTACTCCCTCTCTCTTCCTTGATTATTGAAACTGTACCTATATTTCAAGGTGCTGCTCAAATTCCTCCTCTTTTAGGGAGCCTCCCTCTACTATCTCCAAGCCCAAGGGATCCAGTAGCACTTAGTGGTTACTGATTTGTATTATCAGTTATCAAGGCCTCCAGCTGAATGTGAAATCTGAGCTGACTCCTGAAGAAAACCAGGCTATTGAGTGTTATAGCCCTAGCTGGGAGGAATCAATCAATTGGGGAGGGGATACTTCCAATGTGTGAAATCCAGGGGTGAAATTTGGGGATAGAATGAGCTTCCAGCGTGAATAGAGAAAGAGCAAGAGAGTCACGGTCCAGCCTGAAGAGGGATGTGGCAGAGAGACACCTCTATGTTTCTCTTGAAACATTATATCATACAAAAATGTTTTCAATTTGTTGACATGAATGCGGGGTTGCATATCCCCATAGAATCTGCCCATAGGAATTTTCTGAGCCTTTAATAATACCAACAGCTAATATGTACATAGCACTTGAGATTTGCAAAGCGCTTTACATACATTACTTGGTAATATACGGTCTGATAGAACCCTATAAGGGAGGAGCTATTAGGCTTCCCATTTTATAGATAAGTAAACTCAATTGACAGAGGTTAAGTGGTTGTTAAATGTTAAAAGCAGGATTTTAATTCAAGTCTTCTTGACTCCAAGTCTAGACCTCAATTCTATCATACCTTACTCCACAAGAAATGTTGATCAAGGTGGAAAAGCAGATGTCGCACTATACCCATTTCTCTGACCTTCCTCTCCTTGACAGAATCATAGAATTTTAGAAAAAAGAAGGAACTTCAGAGGTCATTGATTGAATCATATTACAAACATTCCTTGAAGCAACACCCCTGTTCATCAACATCTGAAGACATCCAGCGACAATGACCTTATTCTTCCCAGCCTCCCTCATAACCTGATATGCAGATAGTAAGCCTGGCCCAATGAATAAATAATAAGGCAACTTCTTCTTCGGGCTCAAAATGCAGGGACATTACTGGTGGAGTCAGATCTACTTGTAAAATGCTTTCCATCACTTGTAAGAACCAAAGGCATTTGTCACCCACCCATAGAGCGATAAATATACCAAAACAACATAGAAGTTTCCTCACTGATCATTGTGTTCAGAGATCAATGCACTCAATGGTTTCCCAGTGAGCCAGTGAGGGTCTCATTGCCTCAGGCTGACTGGCTTTATTGTAATATCCCTGCATCTGGCTGACCCTTTCCTTAGTGCTGTGTTTTGAACTGCCCTACTTCTCTTGTGTAGGGATTTGTGTATTCTATTTCATCCTGAGATCTTCAGCCAGCAGCCCAGGAAACAGTTGTCTCAACCCTATCCTTGCACAGCGAAGTTTTGTTACAAAGTCCCACCTCCCTATCTATCTGTCTACTAGGGAGAGTCAGCCTCTGTCAATAACCCAGCAGACCCAACTAGTATAAGTATAGAGAGATGTTAGATGATGAAAATTAGACCATTTCCTAGTTCCTGAGACACTCCTGTTATAAGACACCTCCTTACAACTCTGAGGAAGAAGAGGGAGTTATATGCAGTCATGGTATATCTGTGGGCTCTCCTTTTCTATGGGTTCCAGTTTACTTTCAGCAGAAGAGAGCCCTCTTTGGCCATATTTCAGTCAAGAGTCTTTTTTTTTCCCCTCAGTATGTTCTTTCAGACTGAATTTCTTGCACTTCCAGAAAGCCTTTGGGCTCAAAGTTTTGCTAGACATCTCACTCATGATGAGAACCCCATTGAGGTGCTGGTTCTTGTCTCTATTGGCCATGGGAAAAAATGGAACCAAGTTTCAGAGGCCTGTCCAACAAGGCCTGGAGTGGTGACTCCCAATCCTGTACTCAGCATGCACAGCTACACTTAGGAACATTTCTTGTGATTCCAGCCAATCTGAATTTGAACCACCTGGGATCTCTCATCCTGGAGATGCTGTGGTCTCATCAGCAGAAGGGTTAGGCAGTATTAGTCAGAGCTAAGTGTTCAGTGGTGGAAGTCATGGCTGTGGGTTGGTTCCTTCATCTGGTTTTAATCAACCTCCCTCTTTGGTAAGTGTTCTTATTTTCATGGAATATTCTCCCAACTGCCAAATGTTTGCTGCGGGCTCACAAAGCCTATCTTCCTTCTTATTCTCTAGTACAGGATGCTCAGAAGATGCTTCATAAAATGGACATTTAAATAGGCAAATCATTATCTTAATTTGGTGCTGTTTCCTCATGCCTGAAAGCAAGATTCCCCTCCACCCCCAACCCATATTCAGAGAAAGCAAATGTGTGTCTGCAATCTCTCCCACATCCAGAGAGCCCAAAACTCTCTCACTCATGCTGGGAAATTCAAACTGTGTAAAACCTATCTGATCAATATCAGCAGAGTGCTATTCAGACCTGAGCCCGCCAGGGTGATAGTATCTGGCAAAGAGGTTTGCCTGGAGAATGGGCCAGTGTTCTTCCAAGGTATCACATTCTGATGTCATTTGGGGGAGACTTTTAGGAGATGGGGGGAAGGTCTTGATCCTTCGTTCCACAGTTTCTTAAGTTGCTATCAATGTGAGTTGGAGGAAATCTGTTCTTCATCTATCAAGATAAGTTAGCAACAAGAGCAGATTTCTGAGTAGTTACATATGTCAATAACTGAGCAATGAGGTGGCAAGGGGCCGATATTTCTTTAACAAGATTGGGTTTTGTTGTACGTCTGTTTGTTGTTTTTTTTTTTTAATATTCTGACCAGAGCTGTTAACAACATTATGATGTGTTTGAAAAGGAAAGATATCAAAACATCACCTCTTTTATTTTGATGAGGGGCTGACACATAAAATAGTCTTTCAAAAAGCCAGGTTTATTGTGGTCAGTTTCCAAAAAAAAAAAAATTCAGCCAAGGGTGTGTAAATGGTGTCAATAGGCAGTGCCTGCCTGAGAAGTAAGGTGGGTATCACTGGACAGTATGGATGAAGAGAGAGAAGAAGAAAAGATTAACTCAAACTTTCTAGCAAAGGCAGAAAAAATACCAGGGGAGTGAAATTCCTAGGTTCTCAAATTATTTCAGTTAGAGGTGTGATGGACAGAACACTGGGTTAGGAATCAAACAACATGAGCTGTAGTCTCCCACTGACTCTCACTGTGGACTTACGCAAGTCACTTCACCAATGAGCCTCAGTTTGCTTATCTGTAAAATGGTGATAATAACTCTGCCCTGCTTTACAACTATTAAAATGCTTTCATATAAACCTTTAAGGAAGAAATCAGAGAGTCAAGAGCTCTCTTTCAATCTGGGCAAAAAAGCAAATGCTCATTTTCTCTGAGTAGAAAAATCTTGCCTCCAGGGATTAAGAAACACTGATTTCCAGCCATGAAGTCATGAGTGAGTATCAAGTGAGGTGACGTACAAAACACTTTGAAAATTATAAAGCACTGTACATGTGAATGGTCTAGTTCTTATTTTCCAGTGAATCTCTCCTTTCTGTCTTCCAGGAGTTCAAGGAACATACAATCAATGTAGTTTCATCACAGACTGACATTTCAGGTGATGGAGTGTCAAAGTGATGGGAGAATTTTTCCTTACCCAGCCAGCTATTGCTACCATGTCTTAACCATAATTTACATTGCATATAGCACTTTGCCAAGATCTTTATTTACAACAGCCTTCTTGGTAGATAGTTGAAATATTAGTAATCCCACTTCGAGAATGAGAAAACTGACATTCAGAGCAGTTAAGAGGTTGACATAGCTAGAAAGTTTTGGAACTAGGACCCAAATCCAAACTCCTGACTCCAACTTCAATGCCTTTTCCCACTATAGTCAACCACGTTGACGCTTGCTACAATCAGTGATAGCATCATTCAGTGCAGCTGCTTCTTGAAACCTTGTGCTGCTGAATGTGCTCAGTCAACGAACATTTCATTGGGCATTTATTTTGTGCAAGAAACTGTGTCTTTGGCACTGTACACAAAATAATTTTCTGTAATGATGCTTCTTTAGAAAGTGGTCCAGCAAATAAGTTTGTAATGTAAAATGCATTAAAGGGAATAACTTGAATCGGATTGGAAATTTAATCTAGAGACAGATTAGAAAGGGCTAAAAGTTATCTGCTAAATTCTAAGCAGAATCGTTTGTATTTTCTCCTATATACAATAGGGAGTCATGAAGGTTTCTGGAGCAGAAGAGTGACACATTCAGACCTAGGCTTTAGGAATATCACATTGGGCTAGTAGAGGATGGATTCAAGAGGTTAGAGGCAGGAAGTAGAGAGTTGCCTGTTTCATTGAAAAGTTAAATAACTTTCTTATATTCATACAGACAGTATGTGAAAAAGATAGAACAAGCTCAGGTTTTCCTGAATTTAATATATCTAAAATTAAAATCATTGAAATAATCTTTCCAAAACCAGCTCTACTCTCTGAATTCCCTCTTCCCATTAATTGTACCATCACTTTGCAGTCATTCAGACTTAAATTTTATAGTCATTTTGTCATCATTTTTACATCCCCATTTAGAATAAGTAATCCACATATATGTATGTACATAATATGTATGTCTAAATGTATATATACATATACAATACAGTTATTCCTTCCATATCACAAGAGTTAGGGGTGCAGTCTGGAAAATCCATGTGAAATTTTTTGGCCCTCCATACCAGAGAAGAAGCCTAAATTATTATGGTATTAAAAGATAAAATATGCTGATATTATACAATAATATATATATTATGCATTTCTGAGTTTCTAAACTTTTTCTGTCATCTGCTGGTCTTTGCCTGTCATCTACAGCTTCCACAAAACTCCCTAAAAACTCCCATTTAATTTCTTTTGTCTACCCACGATATATGAAACCACAATGGGGAAAGTCATGATGTGGGAGGGATAACCATACGTATATAGACATGTAAATGTGTATATGTATATATGTATGTGCATACACACACACACACACACGCAGATATTCTTCTTTACAATCACTCATTTCTATCCCTTCCTTTTTGTATCTGCTACTGTCCTGTTTCAGATCACTTATTATTTCCAGTTTGGATTGTAATAGTTTAATAACTAAGTCCCTTCCCTCTAGCCTCTTTCTCCTCCAGCTTATCCCATTTATTTCTGCAAAAGTAATTTTCCTGACACAGCACTTTGCTAATGTCACCTCCTCTGGCTCCACCAAATCTTTATCCCATTTAGAATCCTCTGGTGATTGCTTGTTGCCTACAAGATAAAGCCCAAACTTTTTCTTTTAAAATTTGGCCCCAAAATGCTGTACACTGGGGGTGGGAAGGATCTAAGGTCCCTTCCACCTCTGATATTCTGTCTTTCCAGGCCTGTCTCTCAATATTCTTCTGCATGAACCCTCATCTGTATTCTCCACTAGAATGTAAGCTCCCTGAGGGAAGACATGATTTTTGTGTCTCTGATCCCCAACACTTAACAAAGTACTTGACACATAGTAGGTGCCTAATTGGCTGTATTGCATTGCCTCTGTACTCAGATCCTCCGTACTCTGGTCTCTTCTTTACCACCACCATCATCTTCCCAGAAGCACCCTCTAATCTTTTCTTCTTTCCTGAATTCTATCTATCTTTCTAGGCTGAAGTCTCTCCTCCTCCAGGAAGTCATCCTAGACTACTCTGATCTTTCCATCCTGGGAATGGTTTCAGTGCAACACCTAATGTGGGTGCCTCCTGTCATTTTGTTTTGGTTTTTTGATATTCAAATGCTGATGCTTTGTCTCCTCCATTATAAGCATCTTGACAGTAAGGCTGTGTCTACATTACTGACAGGTGAAATACAGTAATTTGCACACAGACGGTGATTTGTTGATGTTAGATTTTTGTCATAATATTGCAGGGCTGGATAAGTGAAAGAAAAATTGCTGGCTAGGCCATTTTCCTTTTGATATAAAAAGGTCAGAAATAGGAATAAACAATGAAATCCCTTGGGAAGAAACTTTATTTTAGCATAGGAGTTCTTAACATGAGGCCCATAAACTTTTTTCTTATATATGTTGATAATTGTATTTCAGTGGAATTTGTTTCCTTTGTAATTCTATGTATTTTATTTTATTCATTTAAAAACATGATTCTGAGAAGAGGTTCACAGGTTTCATCAGCCTGTCAGAAAAGTCCATGACCAAAAAGAAAAGAAAAGAAAAAGTTAAATAATTGCTTTAGTACTAAGTATAAGGTGACTTTGGAATGTTAGGTTTCTCCAAACAAAAGCTACTGGACCAGTCCCTTCTTTGACGGAGAAGACAGGGGATTCACTAATCCTTTCTATGTTTTAATTCCCCAATTAAGTATGGTGGTATCATCCCTAATGAACTTCACTTATGACTATTCCTCCACCCCTAAGGCCAAGATCAAGACAGAACTTGAGAACAGAACCATTTTGAGTGGTTTTTTGCCCCTATCTCGCCCTCCCTAGCACCCCTGAGTACTAAAAGCAATCAATCCTCCCAAGGAAATAAAGGGAACAAAACCCATTAACCTTTGACAAGGTGGCTCTTTTCTATTTCTAGCTTTCTAATCACAGCCAAAGGGAACCTTCACTGAAATAACTTAGCTACCTCCCTCCCTGAGTTGGTTCAGCTGTACCAAGTTCCCAGGGAATGTGACTCTAACAGGAGGACGCTTTCTCAAATTCAGAATGAATGGCTTGAAGTAAAAGTTCCTTTTGTGGGATAGGTAATCAAAATCAACTTAAGAAAGGGACAAGAAGCATTGAGTGATGTCTTACGTAAAAATTTGTTTGATGGATGTTTTACATAAAACATTTTTCCCAGTCCTCTGTATGTAATAAATGAGCACTGGACATTAAGCAAGTCACTTAACCTCTGTTTGCCTTGGTTTCCTAATCTGTAAAATGGAAACGATAATAAGAGCATTCAGCTCCCAGAGTTGTTATGAGAATTAAATAAGATAATATTGGTAAAGCATTTTACAAACCTTAAATCACTGCATAAATGCTAGATATCATCACCACCACCACCACCATCATCATCTAGTTGTACCAGGGTCTCTATTTGCTTCACTGGAGAGGGCATCCATACTTACTTTCATTTCTCATCAGATATGGTTTCTGCTGCTCCATCTTGCTCCAGAAAATTCTTCATCCTGGAAGAAGACTTCTACATTAGGCTTCACACTTCTGTAGTATCCTCAATCCCTACAGCCCCTCCCTCTGACTGTACAGCCACTCTAGGAACCTCTATTGATTGAGGCCAGCCCTCTCTTCCCTTTCTACCAGCCCATACCCCTTCAGATTTCTCCGTGAAGCCCCATGCTGGATTCCTTCTTTCTTGCCCTCCCCGTCAGCTTTCTTTAAGACCTTGTCTTTCCCATTGGGATGTAGGCTCCTTGAGGACATGTACCATCTTTCTTTTTGTTTGTATTTGTCCTCCCAGAGCTTAGAGCAGAGACTGATACATAGCAAGTGGGTAATAAATGTGTATTAACTATTGACTTGTTGACTGACAAAATTACACAATCTTGGAACGTTAAAGAATTGTAAACTAAATGAAGTTCATTGTGATATATGGTATGTAGGGTGAGGATAGAAATTTCTTTTTGCCATATTGATAGCCAATTTTCTCAATAATATTTGTTAAATAATAAATTATTTCAAGGCAGCTGGTAGCACAGTGGACAGAGCTCCAGCCTTGGAGTCAAGAGGACCTGAGTTCAAATCTGGCCTTAGACACATGACACTTACTAGCTGTATGACCCTGGGCAAGTCACTTAACCCCGACTGCCTCACCCCCCCAAAAAAAAAGAATTGTTTCCACATTTTTAATGACTACAGGACTATAACACTATTTGTGTAAGTATTTGGTTCTCTTCTAGGATTTCTATACTAATCTATCATTTCTCTTATTTTTGCCAAACCCTAGATAGTTTTATAATACATTTTAAAGTCTAGAAAGTCATGCTGCCTTAATTTACTTTCCCATGCCTTTAAATTTTTATTTTGGTATTCCCATCCATTTGATTTTCCATGAAAACATTGTTATTGTTTTATCCAGTTCTATAAAGAAATCTATTGATATTGAGTTAACTCAGTAGATTAATTTAGGGGGTGTTGTGAAAAAAAAATTTAAATTATTTTAAATTACAAATCTCTGGTTCTTAGTTGTGTTGGGCACATTTTCAAGTGTTTGTTTCAAGTAGGTGGTGTGTAGGGAATAGAAAACTGGACAGGCAATCAGTAAGACTTGAATTAAAATCCTGCCTCAGACACTTACTGGTTGTATGATCCTAGACATGTCACTTAACTTTTTTCAGCCTCTGTTTGAATTAAATCAGTAGATTAATTTAGGGGGTGTTATGACCTATCCATGAAGAATTTCAGATTGGGGAAAAACATTTATAGCAAAATAACATATTAAAAATTTAATCCCTAAATGGCACAAGGAGCAGATGTAAATATTCAAAAGCAATATTTGGTCATCACTGCATAAATAGCCAAAAGGAAATAAAATGATGGTATCATATGATCATGGGACTAGAGTTAGAAAGGATCTCAGAGGTCAGCTAGTCCAACCCCCTTATTTTATATATTAGGAAAATGAGTCATTGAATAAAGGCATCATCTAATCTACACAAATGATATGCATATACAAATAGTTAACTTTTGTATGGTGCTTGAAACTTTGCAGAGCACTTAATATATTATCTCATTTGCTCCCTATAAAACTTGTGAGATTATTATTGTTGTTGTTGTTGTGACTATTCCCATTTTACCATTGAACTAACCACTTGAAAACATGTCCAACCCAACTAAGAACCAGAGACTTACAATTTAAAATAATTTTAGGAGATTTTTTCAAGCAATACAAGCAATAAAGTTTAGTACTGGAAGAGCTGAAAAGAAATGGGTTTAGATTAATATGTTCACTGCTGGTAGAAATACAAATTACTAGAACCTTTTCAGAAGGCAATCTGAAATACACAAGAGGAATGAGAAAAAAACATTCTCTTTGACCCAATAATCCTTAGGAGAGTCATCACAAATGGAAAGAAGTATAGCTGTTCCAATATACGCATAGCAACATAATTTTAATCACAAAGAATTGGAAACAACCTAAAAGTCCAACAGTGGTGAATAGCTGAAAAATTATGACATGGGAATGGAATGGAAAGCTACAGTGCTGTTAATAATGACAAATATGTGGAAAATAAATAAATTCAGAAAGATTTCTATGAAGTAAGGCAAAAAGAAAAAGAAAAAAAAGCACACATTGGCCAGGGTAATGTCAAAGGAAAAATGCATACACAAATTCAGAGATGAATGGAGACTATAAGGGGACACAAGAGAGCAAATAAATTGCTATAAATACATTATGTGAAAAAATGCATTTTAAGTGAAAATAATTGTAAATTAATTTGCATTTGATTCTATAGTGACTTTTAAATTAAGTGCAAAATTCTTAATTTTTAAAAAAGATTCATGACATTGATTTAGACATAGAAGAGACCTCATTACTAGGTCAAAAGGTTCAACTTCTTCATTTTACAGATGAGGAAACTGAGACCCAGAGAGGTTAATTGATTTATCAAGGATCTCACAGTTAGTAAATGTCAGAGACAGAATTGAACCCAGAGCTTCCTAACCCCAAATCCAGGACTAAGGCCAATATATCACACTGCCTTCAAAGAGCTTTCAATCTAGTTGGTGAAACAAGACATGCATCTCTATTTTCAAAATATTAAAAGGAAATATATAAATAAGTTCCCAAATGAGAGAGGCTAGAAATAAGTAGTATAAGAATGCCAAGTAAGGCCAAATGAATTGGGAGTGGGTTGGCATCATAGAAGCTTCCATCCCCTGCTCCACCACATCCCCAGAAAAGGACTTGATATGGCTTTTGAAAGAGGAAGAGGAAGGACCTTAAGCAAAGACAAAAAATAAAAAGGTCTGTCATCATAATCTCCTGCTGTTGTCCAGTTGTTTCAGTTGTGTTTGACTCATTGAGAACTCATTTGGGGTTTTCTTGGCAAGGATATTAGAGTGGTTTGTCATTTCCTGCTCCAGCTCATTTTACAGATGTAGAAACTGAGGCAAACCAGGTTAGGTGAGTTGCCATGGGTCACACAGCTAGTAAGTGTATGAGGCTGGATTTAAACTCAGGTCTTCCTGACTCCAGGCCCAGAGCTCTATCCACTGAACCATGCAGCTGCCTCCCATATCTCCTAGTTGTACTTCTAGGGCTATATCCCAAAGAGATCATACAAATGGGAAAAGGACTCACATGTACAAAAATATTCATAGAAGATCTTTTTGTGGTGACAAAGAATTGGAAACTGAGAGGATGTCCATCAATTGGGTAATGGCCGAGAAAGTTGTGGTATATGAATGTAATGGAATACTATTGTGCTATAAGAAATGATGAACAGGCTGACTTCAGAAAAACCGGGAAAGACTTGTATGGTCTGATGCTGAGTGAAGTGAGCAGAACCAAGAGAACATTGCACACAATAACAGCCACGTTGTGCGGTGACTAATATTGATAAACTTAACCCTTCTCAGCAATACAAGGATCTAAGACATCTCCAGAGGCCTCGTGATGGAAAATGCTATCCACAACCAAAGCAAGAACTATGGAAGTTGAATTGCTATCTTTTTCTTCTCTTCTGTTGAGTTTTGTTTCCTCTTTCTGATGGTTCCTCCTATTGGTTTTAATTTTTATGTACAACATTACTAATGTGAAAATATGTTTAATAGGAATGTAAACGTGTAGCCTATATCAGATTGTGCACCATCTTGGGGAGGGTGGTGGGGAGGAAGAGGGAGAAAAATTTTAAACTCAAAAGCTTATGGAAGTGATTGTTGATAAATCAAAATAAATTAATAAAAAAAGAAACCATATCTCCTAGTTGCTCAATAAAAGGGTCTGTTGCTCAGTCCTTATCCTCCTTCATATTTTTGCAGCATTTCACAGTGGTGTGGACCAAATTCTCCTTCTAAAAAATACTCTCTTCCTTTGGCTTCCAACATACCTTTTTCTCCTGGTTCCCTTCCTATTCATTATCTCCTTTGCTGGTTGATTTTCCTTCTTCTAAGTGAGATTTTCCCTTAAGGCTGTGCCCCAAGCTTGCTTCTTGACTCTCTCCACATTCTTTCCAAGAGTGACCTCATCCTATCCCAAGGGTTCAATTATCACCTTGACAGGACTAACTCTCAAATCTTTCTGTATGGCCCTCATCTCCCCTCTGAGCTCCAGCGGCACAGCTCATCTGCCTAATAGACCTCAGCTGGATGTCTTTCTGGTACCTCATAGTCTACATTTCTAAAACTAAATTTATTATCTTCCCCACAAACCTGCCATTCCTCCCAGCTCCCCCATTTCTTTTGAAGGTACCATGCTCTCTCTTCTGAGACTCCCTGGCTTAAACCATTCTGAGTAAACTTTAACTCTTTTCTCTCTCTACACATTCATTCAGTCTCTACTTGTGTTGATTTACCTCCTAATCATCTTTGGGGCAGCTAGGTGGCACAGTGGACAGCATGCTGGGCCTGGAGTCAGGAATATTCATCTGCATGTTGTCCTTTATTCTCAAAGAGGACCAATGAAACCAGGAGGATGATGTTGTATTGCAAGTGAATTGGATTTAAATGAGGCAGGGCTGTGCAAAGTCATCAGCCCCCACACTCTCTCCTCCAGGGTCATCTGAGTTTAGTGGCAAGACAGGTCAGGATGACTAGAAATGACCCCAGATGCAGTGGGTGACCTTGGAGTTTTTAAGCTAAGGTCTGTTGCATGTCTCAGTTTGTCTGAGGCAATGCCCAATTCAGTGATTTAAGGCTATGCAAGAAATGAGGCAAAAGATGGCCTAATTTGCCTACCCAATTAAAAAAAATCAAACAGGAAAGGGAAGACCCTCAGGGTTTCTGGTCAGAACTGAGTTCAAATCTGGCCTCAGACAGTTCCTAGCTGTATAATCCTGGGCAAGTGGCTTAACCCTGTTGGCCTCAGTTTCCTCATTTGTACAATGAGCTGGAGAAGGAAATGGCAAATCATTCCAGTCTTTGCTAAGAAAACCCCAAATGGGGTCACAAAGAATCAGACATGACTGAAACAACTGAACAAAAGAAAGGACAGACCCCTAGACCCCTATTGCCTTCATCTGTTGTTTATCTCCAATTTAACTTGTCTATGCTCATGTATACAGAACCATTTTCTTGCTTCATGAGCTCCTTTAGAGAGGGACTGTCTTTTGCCTTTCACTGAGCTTCCAATGCTTAGCACTGTGCCTGACTCAACAGTCACTTAACAAAGGCTTGACTGACCAAATGCTCAAAAACCTTCACTTGCTCCCTATTACTTCCAGGATGATATAAAAAGTCCTTAACCTGACATTTAAAGTCCTACATAATATGGCTCAAACACCATTCCAGACTGACTTTATATTATTTCCCTTCACATACTCTCTGTTCTAGCTAAAATGAATCTATCTTCAAATCTTGTCCTACTCTGTTCCCATTTCTGTGTAATCATGCAAGACATTCTCCAAGCCTGACATTCATTCCCTCTTCATTTCTCCCTGTTAAAATCCTCCTATTTCTTCAACATCCAACTCATGCATCATCATCTATGAAGCTATCCATTACCTTCTCCAACCACGGAAGTGTTCTCTCTTAATAGAATTTTTTTAAAAAAGCAACACTAAAGTCAGAGGACCTCTGCTCAAATCCTGGCTCTACCACTTACTACTGGTATGACTGACGAGTCACTTACCTTGCTCAGGCCTCAGTTTCCTCATCTGTAAAAAGAGAAGGTTGAAGTAAATTATATGTGAAGGACCTCCCAAATTGTAGGGAAAAGGAATAAACATTTGTATAGTGCCTACTATGTGCAGAACACTATCCTAAATGTTGCTGATTTATAATTTTCTCATTTGATCCATATGACAACCCAGGGAGGTAGGTGCTATTACAATCTCCATTTTACGTTGAGAAAACTGAGGTTAAATGATTTGTCCGGAGTCACACAGGTAGTAAGAGTCTGATGCCAGAGTTGAATTTAGGTCTTTCTGCCCTAGTGCTCTGTCCACTGTGCCATCAGCTTCCCTCTTGTATATGATCCTGAGATTTTCCTAGAGCACTTTGGTATTCTCCTTCAACCCATGCCATCTGACCTTGTATTGCTCTAATCTGCAGAGATGCCCTACTCGTCCTGCACCAATTTAATCAGATCCTTCTTGAAAGTGGAATCTGTCTCATTTACTCTCATTGTATCTCCAGCTCCTAGCACAGTGCCCATAGGTACTTAATAAACATTTCTTTAACTTTAATGAGTGGAATCAGCAGCAGCAGCAGCAGCAGCAGTGAAAATAACACCAGCAAGCCAGTGAGGTAGAAAGTGCTTTCAGTTCTCAGAACTTCAGTTCCCTTTTCTGTAAGATGAGGCAATAGAGTGAAACACAGAATCCTGGAATATTAGAGCTGCCAGAAAATTCCGACTGGCACCCAGAGAAGTACAACAGAAAAGGAGAGGGGTCATCTAGTCACTGATTGAAGAAATCCAGTGAAGAGGAAAATTTACTGTATCCTGAGGCAGCCAGTTCCACCTTGATACAGCTCTAATTGTTACAATGTTGTTGTTTTTTTCCTTACATCAGGTTTAAATCTTCTCCTCTTGCAACTTTCACTGATTGTTCTTAGATCCCTGTGTTGGGGCCAAGTAGAACATGTATTATTTGCCTCCCTCTTGAGAGCCAATCAAATAGTTAAAGACAGCTAACATGTCTGCACTAAGACTTGATTTCTCAAGGCTTAACACCAGTTTTCTCAACTGATCCTCATAAGGAATGACATTGAAACTATAGTTCTTACATATCTTCTTCTGGACCCTCCATATAATCAAGGTCCTAACTTGTGCTCCCTGGAGCACAGCACAATACTCTGGATGTGGTCTGACTAGGGCGGATTAATGCAAGGATATAACCTTCCTAGCCCTGGGAGATACATTGACTGTCTTAATGCAGTCTTAAATCATCGTCGCTTTTTTAGCTACCATATCACACTGTTGAATAACGTTTCTATGTTTCCTGTCTAGAGGAGTGTTTATTGATTGACTACTAAGCCAGAGCTAGGTGTGCATTCAAAACATACTAACAGGGCCCAATGGCAGGCACTCTCTCTCTCTCTCTCTCTCTCTCTCTCTCTCTCTCTCTCTCTCTCTCTCTCTCTGTTTCTCTCTCTCTCTGTCTCTCTCTGTTTCTCTCTCTCTCTCTCTCTCTCTCTCTCTCTCTCTCTCTCTCTCTCTCTCTCTCTCTCTCTCTCTCTCTCTCTCTCTCTGTCCCTCTGTCTCTTTCTGTCTCTCTCTCTCTCACTGGTTACATTTGAGTGAGGAAGATGAAATAATGCAAGCCTTTGGGTGGGTAAAGAAGGCTTAGGCTCTCTCCATCCAGGCCAACATGTGGCCTGTGAAATCACAGCCCTCCTGCTTCTATTCCTGTAGTTTCTATTCTTTCCTATTCTCAGGTAAAGGATGATTAGAATTGGCAGCCTGGTGACCCCTGAAAGAGTACAGTAAGCTGCTTGAGGTCGAAAAACTTGAGTCCATACAATAATTGGATAGTAGCTGAGCCTAGTGCAGAGTGCATCTCTGAAGATTTATAGGACTTAGACCATCAACAGATAGACATTGAGATACTGTGTCCTACAAATAAGGAAATGATTCTATCTATGCATCAGCTATTCTACTTTTGGAAGTGAACTTGGTGGTGTGAATACTTTGTAACAACCACTTTGTGTTGGAGTCCATTTGAACCAAGAATCAAGGTGATAGAAGTTGTAGTGTGCCCTTGGTGTTGGGAGCATTCTTACTATTTCTTCTCAGTAAATACACTTTATAAAAGCTAATTAACGTTAACAAGTTAAATTGATAAAGGAGTGCTAATTACTGGGACAACCAATAGCATAAGACAGCTATAAACTGTAACTGGTATATATTGTGGAGAATAAACACACCAGAAGGGGAGTTTGAGCTGAGAATATTAAAGAGAAACCTAGTAAGATTTCACAAGTATCTCTCATCGGACAATTCACTGTTACAAGTGAAATGGATGCCATCATAAAATTCAATTGTTTGTTACATACTTTCATGTGCAAAGCACTGTACTAGGCACTGGGGACACAAAATCAAAAATTAAATAACTTTTGTCTTCTAGAGCAGGACTTCTTAAACTTTTTCTACTTACAACCCCTTTTCATGTTTAGCAGCATTCACTGGCATTTGTGGCCTGAAGGTATGTGTAGTGCAAAGTGTGCATGCTTTGTGTTCAGAACCTAGGCTACAGTGAAGTTGTGTCATGCAACACTGGCAAGTGCTGCCAGAAACACCTCAGATTCATTATGTATTTAATTTTTAATTAATTTTTGGTCATTGCACATTCAGAAATGTTTTACTGTTGCCAGATTTTTTGCAATCCCATATGGAGTTGCAACTCACAGTTTTATGAATCACTGTTCTAGAGGATTATATTCTATTGCATATGGGCAAGAGAGGGATGCAAAGTGTGTAATACAGCAATCCATGAAAAACACAAATTTTAAGTGTACTTATAGATGTCAAGATACATGTAAAAATCCAGGGTAAGCATAAATAGAATATTGCATGTTATGAATGACTTGCTCATAAAAAAAAAGTGGCATACAAAGGCTTTATCAAAGATACCTATGGCTGGAAAAGGAGGTACGAAAGCCATGTCATATTAATAAGAAACAGCTGAAACAGAATATTTCATTGGCAGAAAAATTAAAGGATTAAGTAGAAGTCCTCCAGTGCAAAAGATGGATATTGTATTAAAGATTTACGGAAAGAAATGGTTATGAATCAGATAGGATGGGAGAGAGTGAAGGAGCTACCATCTTCATTGATAGAGGGACTATCTGCCTCTAGGAAACTTCAGAATAATTCAAGGACGTAAGGAGGAAGTTGAATGAGAGTGGGAAAATAAAAAACAGTTGTCCAAGAAACAGGAACAAACCAGGATGGCACATTGCCAGTTGTAGCCAAGGAATGAGAGTTTCAGAAAAGGAGCGAGTTAACAGTGTCAAATGCTACTGGGAATTCAAGAGGCAGCAGAGACCAGGCTGACTTAGAACTAAGGTTCAAAAAAGATTGCAAAAGGGCTTCAAAGCTAGCTAATCAATCAATTAACAAGCTTTTATTAAGAGATTATTGTTGAATTCCACTTCAAGATGGCAGAGTAAGAAGTTGCTCTCACCATCCCTTATTAACCTCTGAAAGCCCAGAAAATATCACTCCAGGAAAAAGCCTGGAACAGCTGAATCAGAAGAAAGATGGAGTACAGCAGTCTGGTAGCCCAGGTAGCTTGAGGGATTAATGGGAAAAGCCACTCTTGCCCTAGGGGAAGGGGAGCAGTACAGAACAGGAGGTGTCCCAGCAAGCTAGTGGAAAGTCCCACCTCAGCATACCAGGGGGAGATCCTGAACCCCAAGTGATGGAGCGGGCAAACACCAACACCGGGATCCCAAGTGCCTCAGTAATGGCAGGGGAATCAGTGGAAACTGGCACAAAAAACCACCTCGTGCTTAAGCATTCTACAGAAACCAAGTCTCCCAGTGCCTCAGCAAAACTCTGAGAAGTACTCCAAGGGTCCCCCCCAGGCAGAGAAACATCCTGCAAAACATCCATCTGAAAGGAGTAGAAGAAAGTGAAATGAAGGAAAGGCAGGGGTAAGCAGGCAACCCCTAGGGCCAGACTACTCAATACTATCCCTACAATTCCAGTGTTGCTGATTCTGGCAGGTAAGCTGCCAGAACCCTACAGCCTCCAACTGTCAGCATTGGAGGCCCCAACACACAAAGCCAGTGAGCAGGCCCCAGGCTCCCAACACAAGAAGCTTGGGTCAGTGCCCCCTGCTCCCCAGCAGGAGAGCTCAGTCTTTTTAAAGGCCAGGAAATAAGCAAACACCACAGCAAAAAGAAACATACTATACATTCTTATTATGGGAATGGTGAAGATTAAAGCAGAAATTCTGAAGAGGACACGTTGTCAACAAACCAACATCTGGAACCTCAAAAGGGAATATGAACTGGTCTGAAGCCCAAAAAGCCTTCTTGGAAGAGCTCAAGAAGTATTTTAAAAGTCAAATAAGAGAGGTAGAAGAAAAAATGGGAAAATAAATGAAAGGTATGCGAGAGTCAATAGCTTGGACAAGGAAGGAGAAAAATTAAGTCCTTAAAAAATAGAATTGGCCAACTGGAAAAAAAAGTATGCTGAAGGAAACAACTCCTTAAAAAGCATAATTGGCCAAATGGAGAAGGAGGTACAAAATCTAATAGAAGAAAACAATTTGTTAAAAATTAGAATTGGGCAAGTGGAAACTAATGACTGCAAGAGAGTGAAAATCAGTCAAGCAGAAGCAAAAGAATGAAAAAATAGATGAACAAAGTATTTCATTGGTAAAACAGCTGATGTGGAAAATAGATCCAGTAGAGACAATTTAAAAATTATTGGTCTACCTGAAAATCAGGATGAAAAAAAGAGCCTGGATAGCATCTTTCAGGAAATCATCAAGGAAAACTGCCCTGAGGTCCTAGAACCAGAGGCTAAAATAGCCATAGAAGAAGTCCACTCATCACCTCCTAAAAGAGATTCCAAATTAAAAACACTAAGGAATATAGTAGCCAAATTTTACCAGATCAAAGAGAAAATACTGCCAGTAGCCAGAAAGAAACAACTTAAACATCATGGAACCACAGTCAGAATTATACAGGACCTTGCAGCTTCTACATTAAAAGGCTGTAGGGCATGGAATATGATATTCCGTAAGGCAAAGGAGCTTGGATTACAACCAAGGATCAATTACCCAGTGAAAATGGGCATGATCTTTCAGGGGAAGAGATAGAAATTCAATGAAATAAGGGACCTCCAAACCTTCCTGATAAAAAGACCAGAGCTCAACAGAAAATTTGATCTTCAAATAC
Organism: Phascolarctos cinereus; assembly: GCF_003287225.1. NCBI lineage: Eukaryota > Metazoa > Chordata > Mammalia > Diprotodontia > Phascolarctidae > Phascolarctos > Phascolarctos cinereus. The sequence goes on along the minus strand of NW_027555736.1, from coordinate 68,141,274 downwards.
AAGACTCAAGAGAGACATAAAAAGGAAGAAAGCCACCCTCCTCTGAAACAAGCTGGGGATGGAAGCAACAGCTGGCCATCATCTTCCAGAGCCCTACCTATGACAGTACTCTAAGTCATGGAGACTATCGAGTATATGGGGTGGGGAGGATGCAAGGGATAAGGTAGAAGAAGAAAAATAGCTCACTGTTGGTAATTGTTCATTTGTATTAACTGTATGTGAGCTGGTGCCCAGGAAGGTGCCATCCCCCAACGTTTCTGCCAATGCTCCTATGCTCCAGCCCTGCTGGAGGAAGCCCTGAATCCCTGCTCCATTCTGACCCTTATTCCTGCTCCCCTCCATCTTCTTCATGGTGGTGGTGATGGGGACAGTCCTCTCTAGACTCTGAACTCTGCAAGGCAGGCTCCCTGGTGTATTCTGAGGAGTCCTGGACCTTGCCATTTGCCCTGCCACTGGCACCCTTAGTGGCTCTGGCTTTTAAATCCACCCTGCAAGTGATCCTTCTTGTGTGCATTGTTGTCCCCAATTAGAGTGAGAGGTCCTTGAGAGCACTGACTCTCTTTATCTACTTGTAATGGCAGCTTTTAGCATGGTTTTTGGTACATAGTAAATACTTAACTGATGCTTTTTCATTCACTCATTCATTTGTTCATTCGTTTACTTTTCAATAAAACTACTTGTGTTTAAAAAAAAGATTATTATGATCTAGGAATTGTACTGAGAACTGAGGATACAAAAATAAAAATTAAATAGTTCCTGCCCTCAAGAACTCTACCTTCTATCTGAGAGTCATGACAATGAGGCAGCTAGGTGGCACCATAGTGCACAGAGCACGAGGCCTGGAAGTCAGGAAGACTCATCTTCATGAGTTCAAATCTGGCCTCAGATACTTTTTGACTATGGGATCTCGGGCAAGTCACTTAACCCAGTTTACCTCAGTTTCCTCATCTGTAAAAATGAGCTGGAGAAAATAGCAAATCATACATCTTTGCTAAGAAAACTCCAAAAGGGGACATGAAGAGTTGGAAACAACCAAGCAACAGCCACAACAAATAAAAATATAGATATCATCCTACATGCAATGAGAAATTGTTAAAAGTTTTTGAACAGTGGAGGGAAAGAAGTATTTAAGGAGGATTTGTACTTGCAAATCCTCAACTCATTTTCAAGGCTGATACTGTGCTTAATCTCTAATTCACTTCCAAGATCAAGTTTTCACAAAGAAGGACTTTACAGTGGGTGGAGGTGGGGGCAGAGAGAGAAGAGGGTCTTAAATGCTCATCTGTTTGAAACTGACAAGACCAGAGTACTACGGATGACAGGAAGCAGAGTAATATTCTAATATGAAACCGTGTTTTTTTTTTGTTCTTCCCTATTTTATTTTCTTAGCAGGATTTTTCCATCCAAAGGAAACGCATGATGGATGGGAGAATGAAGAGATTTGAAAGCCAGGAGACAGAAAGCCATTTTGATAATCCAGGCATGAGATGACAAGGTCCTTGACTCTGGTGGTAGCTAGTGGAAGGGATAAAAATGGATTTAATTTGACAGACCTTTCAAGCAATTTTATATAAGAAGTGAAGAAAAATGAAGAGTCAATCTAGGCTGACTGACTGAGAGCAGTAGTGGTGGGATGGGCTAACAGTTGGGGCATGTTAGCAGAGATTGATGGAAGTCAGGAAGCCAGGAAAGAGATACTAGTTGGAATAAGGTAGATCAAGGAGGTGAAGGCTTAAATTCTGTACATGCTGAGTTTGAGGTGCACAGAGAGCATCCAAATGGAAATGCTCACCATAGAATTAGAAAATGAGGAAGTGAAGATTGACACAATGTTAGGATTAAAGATGATAGATTCAGGAAACATCTCCAGAGAAGTATAATATTTATAAACCTTAGACTTGCTTTCAAGAGAGATACCAACTTACCAACCTCTAATTCACTTCCAAGACCAAATTCTACCAAAGAGAGAATCAACAATGTGCTGGGGAGGGGCAGAGAGAAGGGTCTTACATGTTCATCTGACAATACCAATGTGCCATGGATGATGGGAACCAGACTAATTCCGAAAAGAAAACACTGTTTTTGTTCTTCCCTTTGTATTCCCCTATCAAGACTGTCCCATCCTCCAGGGAACACCAGTTCTGTGCTGTTCTTTCCCCAACTGAGAATACAGTAAATACATACAAAAGACACTAGTAGTGTTCAAATCAGGGAATCCTGAGATCGGATGTCCAGTTCTGATTCTGTCACTAACAAACTGTGTGATTTTAGATAAATGACAGTCTTCTGATCCTCCATCTCTCTTCTTAAAACTCTCTAAATTCCCTTTCATCTCTAATAGTCTATGTTTGTGGGCTTCTCTGACAACCCCATGTAATAGTATAGAATTAGGACCACAGGAGTTCAGAAATAGAACAATAGCTAACATTTATTCAGTGCCTTCAGGTTTGTCCAGTATTTCTTTCGATACAATATTTCCGTTATTCATTACCACAACTTTAGGAAGTAGGTGTTATTCTTATACCCATTCTGCAGATAAGAAAAACTGAGGCCCAGAGAGACTGTAAGATGTTTTGTGTGTAGCTATGTGTGTTTGTAGGGCAGAGGGGGTGAGAACACATCCCAAGGCTGAGCCACCTGCCTGGGGTACACAGTTGGTAATGGGGAGAAAGGAAGGAGAGAAGAGTGTTGACAAGAGGCATGCAATGAGGTAAAGAGCCACTCTCTTGATTTCCACTCATCCCAGCACAAGGCACCTTGACACCAATCCTTAGCTCTGCTCCCTTTCCTTTGAATTGGAGGCAGAGATGCACTCAGCAGCTTCCTCTCCAACAGGGAAGAAAGCATTTGAACATGTTCAGGCCTGCCTTAGAATGAACCCCCCAATGAACCCTTGGGGTTTGTTTTCATTTCTTCTTGGCAGAACGTAACTTCCTGCTTCTAAGAAAAATATCTTTTTAAAGGCTTGTAAAAAGGTTCCAGGGCGCCTCGCACATCTTATGGCTCTTCCAGAACAACAAGGGATGAGCTAAATGTAAATGAATCAGAAACACATGGAGCCGATTTCCTTTCCAATACACCAAGGGGCTGAAGCCAGAAGGGGAGAAAGTGTTTGATAAATCATGTCGGAGCTTTTATCAAAGCCAGCATGTTGGAGAGAGAGCCGGAGGTGGTAAAGAGATCCAAAGCATTGCTGAATTTCCACATGGAGAAGGCTGAGGAGGACAGAGAGCCTCTGGCTCAAGGACGGCGGAAAGCCAACAGGGGCTGGCACTGGAGTTGAGGAGGTGTGTGATACATGCAAGATAAAGTTCAAAAAAGTCAGATGGGGCCATGGGCATGTAAGATCACAGATCCAGAATTGGAGGGTGCCTTGGGGATGATCTAGCCCAAATTTTCTCATAATTAGTGCTCAAAGACAGCAGCATAGCCTGTTAGAACTGGGAGGAATGTTAGAGGCCATTGAGTCTGGCCTCCTCACTTTCTAAATGAAGAAACTGAGGCCATGAAAAGTGAAATGATGTATCTAGGTTTATATAGCCACCAACTCCCTTTATGATACTAGCTGGCTTCTTATGTTACTTAATCTGCTTTCAGGACAGAGGATACTTTAAATGACTTCTTCTGTCAATTACTGTGTCTGTTGAGGAGGGGGAGAGGTCCATTATCTTCCAAAGGCAGCTTGGTTTAGGAAAAAGAACAAAGACCTGGGTTCCTCTTCAGCCTTTACGACTTACTAGTTGTGTTATATAAAATAAGATTTAAAAACAAATAAGATTTTATTTCATCTCTCGGCCTCAGTTTCCTCATCTGTAAAAAGAAATGGTACTACTGAATGGTAGATAGAATGCTGGACTTGGATTCAGGAAGAACTAAGTTTAAATGCTGACCCAGACACTTAATAGCTGTATGACCCTAAGCAAGTCACTTAACCTCTGCCTGCCTCAGTTTTTTCATCTGTGAGATGGTGATAAAAATAGCAACTACCTCCCATGAGAGAAAATTTTTAAAGTGTTTTGCAAACCTTAAAATGCTATATAAATGCTAATGTGATGATGATGATGATATCTCCTAAGTCTTTTTAGCTCTGAGACTGTGATTTTTTGGCATGTAGCTTTTATATCACCAAATAGTCTTCTGAACTCATATCACAGAATCTGAGAGTTGGAAGGAACACCAGTGGCTATCTAGTCCAACCCATATCAGAACAAGAATCCCTCTTTACAACACAACCCTCAAGTCATTTAGCTTTTATTTTGAGAGATCTCAGTGGAAAAATCACTGCCTACCAATACAGAACTCATCATATTTTGAATTCTCTCATTCAGGGGTTGGCGAATTATAGAACTATGGAACAAATCCAGCCTGGTGGCCTGCTTGTATACGTCACAAGCAAAGAATATTTTTAGGTATTTAAATAAAGTTTTATTCCTGACATCAAGCCGAAATTTGCCTTCACTTCACATCAAGACTCCCAATTTCCCCCCTGGAGCCAAACAGAATAAATCTAGTTCCTTTTCCCTATGATGGCTCTTCAGATATTTTAAGACAGCTAGCAAGTTCCCGCTAAGTCTCTTCATCACTGTCCTTACCATTCACGATTCTTTTCACAATTCTGCACCTTTCTGGTTACCCTCTGCTGGCTTTCTTCAGCATTAATCAATATCCTCTTCAAAATGTGGCAATGAATATAATGCTCGTGTTCATAAGCACTGTACTTCTCTTAATATGACCTAATCTAACTGTTAGATTTCCTGGCTTCCATGTTATACTAATGATTCCTAACAGGTCTGTAGTCCTTTAAAATCCCCAACAATTTTACATTTCCTTCTATTATATTTCATGTTATTAGCAGCAGCTAGGTGGCACAGTAGATAGAAGACTGGGTCTAGATTCTAGAGTCAGGAAGACTGGATTTGAAATCCTGTTTCAGATTCTTACTAGTCATATGACCTTTACTTAACCTCTGTTTGCCTCAGTTTTCTCTACTGTAAAATTGGGATGATAACAGCAGCTACCTTCCAGGATTATTGGGAGGCTCAAATGAGATAATATGTGTAAAGTATAAATCACTTAGTATAGCATCTTATGCATAGTAGGAGCTTAATAAATGTTTACCTCCTTCCTATCTGTTCCTGTTCTAGCCTATCAGGAACTTTCTTGACTTTGATTCAGTCATCTAGTGTCTTAGCTACCACACATAGTCACATTGCCTTTTTCCAAATCATTGATATTAAAAAAAAAATACCACAAAGCCACACACAGAACTCTGGGATGTTCTGCTGTGCCTTTATTCTAAGGCAACATCAAAATATTAACAAGGATTTTTGGTGTCCAGTCATTGAGTCTGTTTTGAATTCATTAAACTGTCCTATCATCTATCCCACATATGTCCATCTTGTACAGAAGGATGATATGAGAAATTTTGTTAAATGCTTTGCTAAAATCTAAGTAAGTTCCATCCATAACATCCCCTTATCAGCCAGTCTTGAAACCTTGTCACAACGTTGGAAAGTCCATTCTCTTACCTTTTCTTTGGAAATTGGTGTGACATTTTCCCCTCTACAATCCTGTAGTTTCTCTTTGCCTGATATCTGTGATCATTCAAAGATCACTGATGACAGCTTAATAGCAGCATTTGTGGATGTTTTTTGGTACCCTAGGATGCAATTCATATGGGCCTGGTGAATTGAACTCATCTTGGCAGCTTGATGCAGTCTTACTATCTACCTCTTTATATGGGGTATCAATTCATTATTATCTTTTTATCTTTCTATTCTTTCCAGTGAAGAGACCCATCCCACCCCACCTTGGCAGCAAACAGAGAAGCAAAATAAAAGTATTACAATGACCTTTGATTGATGAACTGGCAAATGAGGTGTCAACTTTTAAAACTGATATTTGAACTTTCTTCTCAGAAACACACAAGCTAGAATGGTGTGATGAGGAAGAGAGGGCCAGAATAGTTTCTTGGTTGGCAAGGGCAGAGAGATGAGGGAGGGCTCCCATCTATTTCCTTGACTACTGTGAGAGAGACCTCCCAGCACATCTCCTCCTGCATTCATCAGAAAAAGTGGGGATCTGACCCTCTTTCTCTTCCTCCCCTTCTTATTCTCCTTCTGAGATTGGTATAAGAACATCTCTGAGACTTGATCCATCTAATACAATATCAAATATAGGAAGACACAAAGTAAATTTGATTTCTTAAACATTTACTGAGAGCTCTCAGAATGATACAAAGAGAAGGGAGTTTACAATGAGTGCTAGCTTTGTGGTCAGATAACTTGGGTTTACATTTAGGCTCTTCCACTTACTACTTGTGCAACCAAAGAATTCACCTAACAGCCCTGTACCTCAGTTTACCTCATCTGTCAATTGATATCTATTTACATATTCTAGCCCCCATTAGAATGGAAGCTCCCTGAAGTCAGGGTCTGTTTTTGCCTCTTTTCATATTCTTAATGCTTAGCACAATACTAGGCACACAGTAAATGATTGGTAAATCTTTGTTGACCATCAGCCTGAGGAGCCTGGGGAAGATGACCTCTAAAGTCCCTGTATAGCTCAAAATTTATGATCCTTCAAGAACAGCTTCTATTCTAGAATTAGGGTTCCTTTTTTGTGACTCTTGCTTCTAGTTACTATATATTCCTGACTCACTAATTGATCCTCCCATTTTCAAATCTGATAAATCTAATCCTTGAAGGCCAATACAACCCTTCGCTCCTCAGCTGTCTTCTTGAGCTCAGCCTACAGATCATCTGACCTTCAGTAATCATCAGATCTTTCCATATGTGCCTTCCACTCCACACTCAATCGATCCATTGCCTGCCTGAAGCACCATATTTGTCAGACCCTTCCTGTCTAGCCAGAACTTTAACATTGAGTCCTTTTGTAGAATCCTGCCCTACCTTAGTAGACTCTCTCTTTAGAGAACCATGTCCTTATCCCACTAGCCTTCATTCTTCAGTGAAGATATTATCATATGGGTTAAGATGAATGCCTTGAACTTTAGCTCATCATTTTCTGCTACCCTTTTCAGGACTCACACCCTCTACCATAGTTGGATGGTGAGAACAAAGGAAATGTGATCAATTTCCTTCATCAAAACCCCCTAGAGTTTAATTCTTACTTTCATGCCTATAAATTTGAGTAAAGCTGTGTAGTTCTTAACCTGTCTGTGTGACTGGGACTACCCTTAATTACTGTTTCCTACTCATAGAGACAATTACTTGTATTTTGAGCCAGGTAGATCTGGCTATAAACTCCTTCACCTCTCTATACACTCGAAGAAAGAGATCTCATCTGCGTGATCAAGGTCCAATGGAATGAACTCATCCAGAGATTCCATTTTGGATAGGCAGTCAGTTCAGTAGGGACAATGATGACCTTTCCCCCGGAACAAAAGATTTTTATAGCCCTTTGTTTTCTCTTGGACTGCTGAGTGAAGGGGCAGGGCTATAAGGAATTAGAGAAGGTTCCCCAGGGAACCTTGATTTAAACAGAAGGCATATAATCACCACTTGCAGGACCAAGGAAATGATGCAATTGAAGGTCTTGTGGAGGTGCCTCTTGGACAAAGAGAAGTGCAGGGCTGCTGTTTCTACTTTTTGACAGTCACAGCACTCTAATAGGGTCTGGTCTTGAGAACTTTCCATTTCTCTGGGGCCAGAGAAGCTTCTTGCCTCTGCTCGACAGAAAGAAGAACATTTGGGGCTAATGTCAGGAATCCTACTCCCCTTGTGCTCCAAGAGTGAGGATGGTCCTCAGGGAGGTCAGGATAGGTTCTGAGATGATCATGAGTTTGATGAACCTTAACTTCATGAAGGCTGGGGCCCCCACATAGTGCAAGATCTTTCCTGCCTACTGTGATTGTAAAAGCAATTAATGGGGCTTATAGCTTTTGGGCCTAAAATGTTTTTTTCAGATATAATGAGAATATCCTTCTAGAAATGCTTTCATGTCCTCACTTCACTGTGACACTTAGGACCTTTGTTTTTGCATATTTAATCCAACCTTTTATGAAGGAGAAATCAAATGTTATTCCAATATTCCCACTACTAAGCGACTTGTTTCTCTCCCTATGGTAAGGAATGTATATCAGATTATCATTCTCTATCTAAGTGACCTTCCATGGTAATCACCCATGGAACACAGCTTTGGTCAGTGACAGTCTGTAATGTCAGACCTAGTTGTATATAGACCACAGAAGCATTCACGGGAAAGGAGAAGGCTAAAAATATCCTGCTAGATAATCTATGTGACTGTCCCATAGATGGGCTGGCATTTATATTGTACCTACTAGGTGCCAGGCACTATGCTAAGTGCTTTACAAATATTATCTCATTTGATCCTCGCCATAACCTTGGGAGATAGGTACTATGATTGTCCCCATTTGAGGAAACTGAGTCAAATAGGGATTAAGTGACTTGCCCAAGGTCACACAGTGTAAGACCTTCTACCCTAAGCCTGTATCTATTTATGGTGCATATATGTCTTTCACCATTAGAATTAGAGGCCCTATGTGGATACCACCAAGAAAAACTCCAAAAACTCCAAGAACTCCAAAACTTATCTGCTTCTTTAGGTCTCTAACAGGAGTTTCCGTCTTTGATATAACAAAAGAGGCACAGTGTGATACAGTGGGGAAAAGCACTAAAATTAGTCAGAGGACCTCAGTTCCAATTCTGGTTCCACCACATACTACCTGTGTGACCTTGGGCAAGTCATCTAAACTTTTTAGGTTTTAGTTTCCTCTTCTGGGACACTAGGAGGAAAGATAGGCGAAGCACCAGATGACCTCTGAGTTCCTGTCCAGCCCTAAACCGGTAATCCTAGAATCTTATGAAAGGAGGAGAAATCTTGCATCTCAGTCTTGATTATTGGATGCTTAGTCCCTTTCCTATGAAATACAGGTACCTGCAAATGCTTCTTTCAACCCTTCCTGTTACATTGCTAAGGTAAGGATCCAGTCTTAGATCTGTACCAGATTTCCATTCCGATAGCCTATAGGTCTTTCTCAGTTGGACTGTCTGTGTTGACTATTGACTTATCAATTGGGAAAGTGGCATCTGATGTGTGGCAGCTGTGTTTCCTGCTCTTTTGCCACATAACTGTCTTTCTGCTTTAGCCTCTGAAAACCAGTTTCCTTGTTGGCATTCCCTTCTTGACTGCCATGTTATTGTTTCACTGCTGCCATGGCAACCACTCAGGTGTTTTTGTTCTCCTTTGCTGGTCATGACTTCCATGCTATGTCTGTAATCAGCCACACATCTAGCTAGAAATCTACAAAGCCAACAATTGCCTGCCTTTTCAGCCTAGCTTTGCTGATCTTGCAAAAGGACCTGATGGTCTGCTAAATTAGGCCACTGAGTAGTTTATTACACAACAGTACATCTAAGTGAAGAGGAGGATTCAAAAGCATTCTGGGGCATTCCAGACAAAATACGAGCCTTCTGGACCCAAGGTTCAAAGTCTCCATCAGCAGGCAATGTGCTCTCCTGTCTGTATTTCATGTATCACCTCAACCTACAGCCAATTACTAGAGGTGGGGGTGGGGTATGGTGGAAATGGGATAGACTGGGCTTGGCATTGGAAGATCTGACTTCAAGTCTAAACTCTGCTACTTATTAGTTATATGCTTTAAGAAATCAGTGACTTTCCTAAAGAACAGACTTAACCCTGCCACTCCCCTACTCAATAAATTTCATGGGATTCCTATTACCTTTAGAAGCATCTTTATATACCTCTGTTTGGCCTTTAAAACTCTCTACCACTTGCCCTTATCCTACCTTTCTCTTCACATACTCCACAGCTCAGCCTTATTGACCCACTTGCTGCTTCTCACATATAACACTCCATTTCCCTTTTTTATGCCTTTGCACTAACTGCACCCCTCATGCTTGGAATTCTTTCCCTTCTCATTTCTGTTTCTTGGAATCACTAGTTTACTTCAAGGCTCAGCTTGAGTGCCTCCTACAGTACAAATTTCCCTTGACACATTCACCATGCCATAAAGCTCATGTGAGTCTTCACCACTTCCATCACTTCGTATCATTCATTGTGGCTTAATCTCATTGTCCAATAAAGCTAAATGATCCCAGAAGTATCAGGCCGGCCTCCACTGGTAGGGGGTAACTTTGTTGTTTCCAAAGGAGTACAGAATTAACATTAGGGTTATGGTTACAAAAAGAATAGGATTAGAGTTAGAAATAGAATAAGAGTTAGAATTAGAAATTAGGGTTACAGTTAGAAGTTAGAAGACCTTTAATGAAATTTATTTACCAATACCATGGACCTTTCTTCAATATTCAATAGATTTTCCAGCATATTTTTCATGTTCAGCTGGTCTACATTTTCTTCCTCAAAGCATAGTGGGACCACTAATTTTCATCCGGCTCTCCTTCTTTCCCCTCCCTAGTAATACTTCAGAGGCAAGAAGAATACTCAATTCCAAGATTTGGAGGCATTATGTGTGTGTGTGTGTATAATATATATATATATTATATATATATATATATATAATCACATAATATATAAACTATATAATATATATATATACTATATATATACTATATATATATAATATATATATATATATATATATATATATATATATATATATATATATATATATATATATCAGTAACACCTATTTCTGATTATCTGTGAAATAAGTTCACACTTTTACAAAGGCCTCAGGCATGCACTAGAAAGCCTCAAAGACTCAAAGAGAGACCTTGCCTGTTGGAAGAGATGAGTGTCCCTTTTCCTTAATCCAAGCTACACCTGAAATATTTAACATAGCCACATCTGAAGTCTCTGGACTACTTACCAACAATAGGGAGTCATGTAAAAGAGGCCTCTGTCTACTTGTACTTATCTTGTCTTTCCTGAATGCCAGTGCTACTGTTCTGACTTTCTGGGTTCTAGTTCCCATATACATTTGGCCTTGGAGATATTCTTAATCTTGCCTGTGGACCTGAAATGATTTCCAAATTCAATCCATTACCTGTCTGGTCTATGATGCTTACGTACCTGATCCTTCCTCCCTGTCTACCCCACCATATAAGGTCCATTGCTTGTCTAAGTCATGATATTTGCCAGTCTTCTCCTTTCCTGACTAAGCCCTTGATCCTGGCCCCTTCTAGCTCGTCCTACCTTACTGATACCCACACCCTGAACTGTTTGGCAGCCCTTGGTTTTTATGTCCATCAAAGTATATTTGAAGGCTAAAATGAAACAGTTACAACAATCCAATCTAATCCAAATTGATTACTTCAAATGCAGACCTTTTCTATATGTAATGAAATCACATCCATAGCAGGTCATAATTCAGCCACCTTTGGATATCCAATTGGGCATACAGCCCTCAGTTTTAGAGTCATAAACTAACCAGTTATGGTCAAAACTCATTTCAGCATTGGGGTTCTACAGAAATTGTGGAAACAATTTTTTTGGCAAAGGCCTTCCAAAGCCCCTACAGAAATTCTTTGAAAGTACATCTGCAGGTTCCCTGTAGGAGAAAGCTAAGAAAAGTTGCCTGGCTACCCAGTTGTAGTCAATGCCGAGGTCCAGTGACCCTCTTTATTCAGGCAGCTCAATTGGGTGACCATCGGAAATCATCAAATCCGTTTCACTTGACACAGAGAGAGGTCTTTCCTGTTCTCAAATTCACAAATCAAGTTCCCCAGAATTCAGAGAACCTTGGAAAGACTCACGTGAACTGATGTGGAGCTAGATAAACAGAACCAAGAGAATGATGTAGACAATAACCACAACAATGCAAAGAACTACACTTAAAAGATGTCATAACTCTAATCTTGACTCCAGAGGACTGATGGTAAAACACACTTTCTTCCTCTCTTTCAAGACTTGGTGGACACTGGGTACAGACCAAGTACAATGTTGTCCAACATGACCACTGTGTTGATAAGTTTTGTTTGACTATACTTCTTCATTACAAGAAAGGGTTGGAAGAGGTGGGGTTATTGGGAAGTGACAACGATGTTTTAGAAAACCATTGATTTAAAAAGCAATGAAGTTTCTATCCATGAAGAGGAAGAGAGGTAAGAAAAGAATTTTCTTTCATTCCAGTCTAAATACCTGGGAATTTTTGACACCCTAACCCTAACAGGGTTGATTTTTAACGGGCCATGAAAGACAAACACAAAGGGTATGAAATCAATTTTGCCAACAGCTTGAGCAAGGAGTAATTGTGGTTGTAATTGTCACAGTGGCACCTAGCTTCTCCTTCAATGAACCCCTCCAGATTTTACCCTGCACAATGGGGAAGCCAGGATCAGACTCAGGCTCTGGCTTTCATCTAGCTATCTATCACCATTACATTGTTCATTGTGAGGGTGAAAGAGGGCAAAGCTTTGAGTTTAGTTTTGATGGAAGTCCTGTGACCTCAGGGTTTTTGTTATTTCTTCCCCCCTCCTTTAACTTAGAGCCTAATTAACCGTAGAGAAGTCAAAGGTCTGTAACTCATAACACATCGATTGAATTTCACTGATTTTTTTAGATCCTAAGGAACTAGAGAATATTAATGCCATAAAGTGGCCAGATTTTTCTAAGGCAAACTTTTCAAAATAATATTTCCAAAATGGGAGCTTTTTTTTTTCAAATATAATTCAGCTATATTAGCTCAGCCCCAGCCTCCCAACAAAAAGAAACAAGCATTTAAAAGAAAACGTGAGCAAAGGATTCCTGAAATTCTTTCTTTCCAATCAACTCTTTCTACCTAATCACATTATCCAAAGAAATGAGTGGAAGGTATATTCAATTATACAATCTTAAAGCAAACAATCCTGAAGCATAAACCAATAGGTTATATGTTTTGTTACAGATGTAGCAGTGGGAGTATTAGTAGAGAGGAACTCAACTCCATTTAAAAAAAGGCCAATCTTTTTTATTATGTATATACATATATATATGTATATATATATACATACACACATATATATACATATATATGCATATACACATACACATAGATGTGTATATACATACACATATACATATATATGTATATATATACATACACACATATATATACATATATATGCATATACTCATACACATATATGTGTATATACATACACATATACATATATATATATACACACACATATGTAGATACAGATATATTTTCCAAGAGAGCCATCCCTTGGAACACAGAATAAAAAGGAAAAAGAAGACATTTCAGGAAAACTAAGAAACTCATCAAGTAAGTCTAACATTATATACAGTGTTCTATACCCTGTCCTCCTCCACTACAAAAATGGATGTGAGGGAATGCCTTCTTATATTTCTTCCTCGCTGACAAGTATCATCTTTATAATTTCACAGCATTGAGTTTTCATTGTTTTGTTATACTTTCCATTTATAATGTTGTCATCATGTGCATTGTGTTTTAAGGTCTGCTTGCTTCACATTGCATCAATTTATATATGTCTTCTCATGCTTCTCTAGATTTGTCATATTCATCTTTTCTCTAAGAGGGCAATAATATTCCATTCCATTCATGTCACAAATTTTTTTCAGTCATTCCCCAATTGATTGGCATCTATTTTGTTATTGGTTCTTTGCTGTCACAAAGGCTGGTATGAGGTAGGTGCTATTGTTAACCCTATTTTACAGAGGAGGAAACTGAGGCAAAGAAAAGTTCAGTGACTTGCCCAGCATCACACAGCTGGTAAGTATCTGAGGCCAGATTTGAACTCAGGTCTTCCTGACTTCAAGCCTTAAAGCTGCAGTCACTTAATTTCCAAATGGCTTTACAGTCTTGAGATACACACACACATATTTATATGCACATATATACGTGTTACTTACATACATATATACATGCATTCATGTGTGTATATTTATCTATACACATATAGCGTGGTGCCAGAAAAAGGATCCCAGGGGAGACTTTCAGGACCACACCACACACCAGTCCCCAGCTCCCATTCAGTATCCTGAGGCTCATGAGACCTGCTTCCTTAGAGTATCTACTTTAGGAAGGATTCAGAAATCAAAACATTGATTAAAAGACTAGAAAACAGATGCTATGTTCAGATAGAGGAGTTGGGTTATTTCTCTTTGAAAAGACTTGGGAGAGGGAAGGGTAGGAGAAAGTTCAACTCACAAAATTCTGTTTGAATTTGTTCTATGTAGACATAGCTCCCAGTCTAAACTTGACCAAATATAGATGGCCTGTGGGAAGGGGAGAAAAGTGGTCAGTGTGGTTGATCATTACGTAGCACCACCATCATAAATTATATTAACTGGTTCTGCTATACTATGGTCCTTTTGGTCCCATGTTGACACAGGCACAACTCCAATTTCCTGGATAATGCTGGCCAGAGTGTTTTGTAGGCCCAACATAACTGAGGAATTGTCTGAGTTCTCCACCTTGAGTGTGGAGAAACAACCCAAGTGTTGTGAGGTAGTGGAACAGGTTGGGGATTTGGGGATTATCCTTTCCTGGAAATCCCTATGATAGACAACCATCAATCTTGGGGCTTGCACACAGCCCTGCCTGGGGGTTAGGAGATTGACTTGATTGCCTCTAGAGGTACTATCTAACTGTGCAATTCTATGAAGGCATAGAGTGTCTGTACCTCCCTATGTGTACATTTCCTTCAGAATGAAGGCAGGGCTTTGTTTATCAATTAAGGATTTGGAAAATAACCCGCTGCATCTTTAAACATCCGGCTAGTCTCACCCCATCAACTTCCAGCAACCACATGTTTCCAGATGTCATTGGAAGTGTCTTAGGCATGTTCTACAGGAACATTACAATGAAACCGATACATTTTCAATAAATGCACGTGCTCTGGCTGCCCTCTGGGGTAAATATTTTCAGAATTATTTGTGTTCATGTCTAATATCTAGAGTAGGCTCAGAAGGAATGTTTGGTGAGTCATTAAGAGTTAAGCCAACTAAACCTGGTTGCAAGATATTTTGAGAACCAACTTAAACCTCATCTCAATTCTCAAGCTGTCCCCATGGCTTAAAAATCTCCAAGAAATCTGTTAAATCCCTAGGCTTACCCTTCTACTTCCTGTAGATCTTGTCTCTTACCCAACCACCTTCGTTCCTTCTTTCCCCGTAACGGTTTCTAGTGGGGCTGAAATGAGAGCTGAGAAACCCAGCCAAATATATGCTTCTTCATGAGAACTGTAACCTGTTTCCCAAATGCTCTGGGTTCAACACCCCCAAATATGCTGTGCCAAGCACTCCTTAATTTTGAAGCCCCTTGGTGTATTTCAGGGAAATCTACTCCATATGTTTCTGATCCATTTACATTCAGCTCATCAGAATGTTGGTTTTTTAAAAGTTCTTGGATGTGTAAGATGCTTTTGGAGTCATTTATTTTTTACAAGACTTCCATGCCTTTAGTTTCTATAGAGAGAGGGAAGTTGAGCTTTGTCAAGTGTAAATCAATGTTAGTCTCACAAGGCTCAAGTTTGGTATTTGACTTTGAAGCCACGAAGCTTGAATGGAATCTTAGCCTAACAAAAAGTGCATCCACCCCCTGAAAGAATTCACATGGATAAGGGATTAGGAAAAATGGGAACTTTCTATTTGAGCTGACTACAAATATTCAGTCTCCCAGGATTTCTGAAGGTTCAGGTGGGAAAAAGAAACTCTTTCCCGCAATGTGGTGTAGCTCATTCAGAGCTTAATACAAGAGTCTAGGAACACAGCAGACCTACTTGGATTCACCTCTCTGAAAGTATCTCACCAATCACAGACTAGCATCACAGGGCAACAGAGCATTAGGACTCCAATATGGAGGAGTGAATGGTTGAGTTGGTTTGTGAATTAGAAGGAACAAATAAGACTACGGGGAAAAATGTGGGAGGCAGATGGGAGGTTGGAAAGGAAACCAGGCATTCTCTGGGGTAAAAAGGAAGAACCAATATCTATGTCCTCAATATAATGCCACAGAGTTGGGATTTGGGACAAGAGTACTTAACTGCAATACAATGAGGCTCAACCCAGGCAAGAAGGAAGGAAATATCCCAAGATCCCAGAATGTTAGAATGGGAAGGGACCAGCAGTGGAGGTTCAAAGCATTTTTTCCTTCTTTTTTTCATGGAACCTTTGGTGGTCTAGGGAAGCCTAAGGACCCCTTCTCAGAATAATGTTTTTAAAATGCATAAAATAAAATATGAAGATGATATCAAAATACAGAAGATTATATCAAAAGAGAGTTATCAGAAAATAATGTTTAAGAAATTAGAATCCTTCTATCACATCCCTTAAAATAAATCTCCCCTAAGATATAAGTGGTCATTCAATTTTTACTTGAAGACCTCCATTGAGTGGGAGCCTACTACTTTCCAATGCAGTTCATTCTACTTTGGGAGAGTTCTTGCTATAAGGAACCTTTTTTTTCCCCTCACACAGAACCCAAATTTGCCTCTGTAATTTTCACTAAATTCTGATTCTGCCCTCTGGGACCAAATGGAACAAAACCAATTCCTTTTCTCTATGGTGGACTTTCAAATGCATAAATGAGGCTATAATGTTCCTCTGAGCTGCTGCTTCTTCATACCAAAAACTGTGTCTTCTTCAATCAGTCTTCATATGGCATGGGCTCAATGCCTTTCAATATCCTGGCTGTCCTCATCTGGAAGCTCTCCAGGTTATCAATGTCCTTCCTAAATTATGATACCAAGAATTAAATTCCAGATATGGTCTGACAAGGGCAGAGCATCAGAGTGTTGTTATTGGAAACCATGCTTCCTTAACAGCTTTTTGTATTCTTATGCTAGCAAAGTGAAGGGGAGAATGAAAACAATTACCCAGAGAAATCAGGCCAAAAAGTCCTCAGGAATCTGTTTTAGACACAAGAGTTTCATTGACTTGAATCTACCCATCAGTGTCCCAGTTCTTCCATGTCCCTTTCATAGTAGAGATACATGGTCTTGAGTCAAGCCTGAGTGCATGACACAATGAACCAGCTGTGGGCTGCAGGGCTCATCCCAATATAAGTTAAAGGAGGCTAGAGAAGTGAAGCAGTTGTCCAAATGATAGAGGCTTCTCACCTTATTCTGAATGAAAAGGGGATCAGGGGTCTGTGTGACCCATTTATTTTTTCAATCAACACTGGATAATTGCTCATTTTTCCTCTCCCTGAGAGAGTCAGTCTAGTGCAGTGGAAAGAATATAAGACTTCAGTCAGGAGCCCTGGGGTCAAATCCCAGGTGTGCCATTCTCATCAATCTAGTGGCTGTGTTCTATGGTGAAAAGAGCACATTATGGAGAGTCAGGAGATTGGGGTTTAAATTTAAACTCTATTACTTACAATCTCTCTGATATTAGGAAAATCACAATTCATTTTTCTGGGTCTCAGTTTCCTTTTTTATATATAGAAAGAGTCAGCTGAATTCTAAGGATACTTCTGGCTCCAATTCCTATGATCCAATGAACTTCTTCTCTGAGCCTGTTTCCTCATCTGTTTAAGGAGAATGATGTTTGCCCAACTTCTCCTTTCAGCCTCATTTTACTCCCCTTTCTGCACTCTCCAGTCCCGTCAAATTGTCTTTCCCCTACTGCTTCCATGACACCCCATCTCCTATCTCCATGTCTTTGCACTGATCATGCCAGGAATGTATCCACTCCTCATCATTTCCTTTCCCCCCACCTCTAAAAGACTTTACTTTCTTCAAGATAGATCAAACACCCCCTCCTTCAACAAATCCCTTTCCGATTTCCACAGACTGTCAATGCCTTCCACCTACCCATATTATATTTAACTACCTTGTATTTGTGTCATAATTTATTCTTCACGTATTTATTTGGTGTGTACTTACATAAATGTACATGTCTCTACAAATACAACATAAGTTCCTTGAGCTCTGTTGCTATTCTTGGGTTGTTTTTTTTCTGTTGTATTCCCAATACCTAGGAATTGCTGGCACACAGTAGGTGCTTAATAAATATTTGTTGATTGATTAAAGATCAGATGTAGTTTTAGCAAGCAAACCTTTTAGCTGTAAGGTATTACATGAATGTAAACTATCATTATTCCTGTTGCCAGAGCAGTGTCTGGAACCAGAAAAGGGATTTGGAAATACTCAGCTAATCTTGAGAACATTGCCAACAATATTATTTTACCCAAATCAAGCTCTTGACTTCTTTTCTTTTTTTGTTGTTCTAGGTAACACTCCACATATAAACTTCATTAAAGTATGATGAGCAGGCAATGACCACAACAGCCTGCCACGGATGGATGGTCTATAGCCACAGTTTGGCAAGAGATCATCTGCCATAGGTCCAAGAAGAAAATTTAAATCACAAACCATATGCATTTTTAATTGCTCTATTAGCACAAAATAAAAATGCATATAAACTTTAGTGCTTTTAATATTACACTTAGGACTGTTTACTCATTGCAGGTAAAGTGCTTTTAGAAGGAAAGCATACTTCCTCACCCAGGCTGCTTCCCATCATTAGTTGGAGTATGACTGTTCAAATTGTAGCTGGACTGAAATGTTTTGATTCAGTGAGGCACCAGTCAACCTGTAACAGAGCACCCATTCACAGCCGCCTCTTAACCGTAACAGACCATTTTGGTATTGCTTGCACCAGGCATACATAAACTAGGTTTACAAAGAGTCATAAAAAGGGGGGTGGGTGGGTGTTTTCTTATTCCATTTCCCTCTCTCCAACTCCGCCTTCCCCATCCCCGCATCCTTATGACTTGACCACAAGGCAATGCAGTCAAGCTTTTCTTGGATCTCAGGAATCAAAATCAATAAATATCAGTCATAGAATATGAAGCTTGCCTTTGCCACTGTGTGTGCTGGAATAAGGACACTGGTTGTGTAAGAGCAGAGGCACTTTAGAAGTAGTTAGGTGCTCTGTTACAGGGACACAATGCTGGGGTTGTGTGGGAACCCACTGGACTGCCCTGAGACAGAAAAGGGGGAAAAAAAAAACCTTACTAAGGAGAGAGAAACCCAGAGGACTCTGAGTCTCCAGGGTGTCACTGGACAATGGGACAGCAAAGGGAGCCAAGTGGTAATTATTTCTCATTTTCATAATCCATTCCAGAAATAATCTCGCTTTAATAAAGGGAGAGGTAACAAGCATTACTGAAAAATCAGCAGGGTCCAGGGAAGCATATGGCACTTATACTCTCTATGTGTCAAGGGGTTCAATAATTAATAATAATAATAATAATAACTTTCCCATAAAGCTTGGAGATTTTCAAAGCACTTTACAGATACCTGATATGAGCTTCATAACCACCATGTAAAGTCATGGGTGCTACAGACATTATTGCCTTCATTTCACAGATTGGGAAAAGGTAAAGGGCTTTGTCAATGATCATACCTACACCTATCAGTGGCAGATTGCAGCCTAGATCTTCCTGACTCCACTCTTATCTGTTACACCAAACAAGAGAATAAGAGGACCGCTCCCTGGATGAGCCACCCCCCCCCATTCAGCACCATCTTGGGTGATTACATACCCCTTACTGTAGTTTCTCCCCATGTCTTAAATTGAACTAAAAGCACTTGCTTTTTGAAGGAATTGAATAGGATTCTTTGAAATTATCATTTATAAAAACCACAGATGAAAGTCATATCTGTCCCATGCCCTTAATTATTTGGATGCTGGAGTGGTGTGACGTTCACAAAACATCTGGATGACTGACTGAAGGTTTCACTTGTCCTCCAGATGTGCTGGTGTTGTGTAGACACAGCCAAACATACAATGTGAGCATGAAATCTTATTATTTTTGCAACTTCCAGCAAGAAGCAATTAGTTGCCTTCAGCATGTAGGAGGGTTTACTAATTTAAAAAGAAGCATATGAGTAGTTGGAAAGAGGAGCTGGTCAACTCCATGACCAAGTCTCTACTCTGTCTCACATCTCCCCAGTGGCAAACACCACAAGGAAGTCACCAGCCTCAGTCTTGGCCACCAAGGTCAAGGGCCCTCGGACCTTTTCCCTGCCTCAGAAGCTATTTCCCTCCATGAATGCCTCCACCCTATTTCTCATGTCTATGGAATTTGGCCCCTAGACTTTGGCATAATCAGTGCCTAACCCCAGAGAAGTCATCCTGGGATAGTCAAGGGATCTGAAGCATTCTGGAATCAGACCTTGGGAGTTTGGAGAATGGCCACCTACATGATCAGTCAGGACAGGGTGTGTTAACAAAATCAGTCAGTCCTCTGCACTCATTCCAGATTCCCTGAGATCTGGGACACAACACCTCGGTGAAACATAATTGAAATTGTCAATGTTACTCCAATATGGTCCATCTGGCCTACAGCTCAGTCTCGGCCTTAATGACAATGTGTTGTTAATAGAGAAATCCATAAATATGGACTGCCATGACCCCAGTGATTGGCACTTAACTTTTTAATTAAATCTAAGAGATGCCTTTGACTTGCAAAAAATCCAACCTTCCATACCTCAGATTGCTTATACTCCCCTTTGTTGTTGAAGCTGTCTTGTAAAAGGTTCCATTTCTGCCCCTCTCACACTAAAATCAAGCCAGGAAATGTGAGGCTACACCATCATTGGAGAAATAAGCCTCCTTGAAAATAGCAGCATGAACAACATGAACAGTCTCTTGGCATTCAGGAAATGAGGGCTCTCTTCATGGTTTGGACATTGGATTTCTGTCATAGATCATAGAATGCCAGGATTTACTGGTGTAAAGGACCTGAGCCATCATCTCAGTCCAATTCCCCTGTGCTACTGTTAATGAGGCCCCCAAAAAGAGAAGTCATTTTCCCAAGATCATCCAGCTAAGTAGAGAGCAGAGCCAGTCTATGGAACCAGATCTGATTCTCACTCTGGCTCCCTCGGCTGTTTTTCCACTATACAAGAAGATAAACCATGGGCTATGTCCACTGAAAATAAAAGCCCTAATGATGAACCTGATTGTTCATTTTGCTTCCCCCAATAAAGGCCTCCTCTGATGCTTTGCCAAAGTATATCATTGACCCAAGTTTCTCCAAGGCTGTACTCCGGCAGCTCTTACAAGCTATACAGCCTTTAGAGACTGAGAAACACACTAGGCATCTGGCACCCAAGGGCCAGCCTAAATAAGGTCACAAAGATTACAGACCTCCCATCAAATCTAGCTGTTAGGGAATGAATGGTGGGGAGAGCAGGGTGGCACAGCAGTCAGTCAATTAAAAATATTATTAAATGGCAACTGTGTGTCAGATACTTCGCTAAGCTCTGAGATACAAAGAAAGATCAAAGACAGGCCCTGCCTTCAGGGAGTTCAGTCTGATGAGGAGACAACATGCAAACATTTATGTACTAACTATAGGCAGGACAAATTCAAGATAATCGACAGATGGAAAGCACCAAAGATAAATTAGATTGGAGAGGCTTTCTAGAAAGACAGTAGGGCACTGTAATAGTCCAGGCATGAGACGATGAGGGGCAGTTACAGAGCCCTGATCTAAGGCACAGAAGAGTTGAGGTTTATGCATGGTGGAGGGGACATCTAGTAGTATCTGAGACCAAGCACCCTGAAATTTGTCTCCTCCTCGGTGTGGATGGAGCACATATCAAAGACTCAAACACCTAGTTCAATCAATCAATCTATCCATCCATCAACAAGCTCTTATTAGGCACTGTGCCTGACACTGAGGATACGACACCCTCAAAGAGTTCACTATAACTTAGCAGAGATATCATGTGCCCATAGAACTACATAATTTCTTTAAATAGGTAATTTCGGAAGGAATACTAGCAACAGTTAGTGGGGATAGACAGGTGGGGATGAGGAAGGGCCTCATGTAGGGGGTGACAAGTTTAAATCTGAAAAGAACTAGAGATTCTAAGAGGCAGAAATGAGGGAGCAGTGCATTCTAAGCATGGAGAACAGCCTAAACAAAGATGCAGAGAGATGAGATGGAATGTCATGTGTAAGGAAATATCAAAAAAGCCAATTCATCTGGCATGAAGAATGCAAGAAATTATAACATACAACAAGCCAAAGAAGGTAAATTGGGGCCAGGTTGTAAAGCTGAATTGAATTGGTTTGCCAACATAGAGCGTGCTGTCTTAGACCATAGGAGCGAAGCTGGGGTGGGGCAGCTCATTTCAGCCAATGGTCCTTTTTTTTTAATTTATTTTTTTATTTTTAGGCAATTAGGGTTAAGTGACTTGCCCAGGGTCACACAGCTAGTAAGTGTCTAGTGTTTGGTCTGAGGCCGGATTTGAGGTCAGGTCCTCCTGACTTCAGGGCCGGTGCTCTGTGCTCTAACCACTGTGCCACCTAGCTGCCCCCAGCCAATGGTCCTTAACCAAGATTTGAACTAGGAAAATAATCCCACAGCTCCAGTTTACCTGCAGAGGCAAAGCTTAGATCCAGAGTGCTGGAAAAGGGTGCATCGGGTAAAACATATCATAGGTGACTTAATATAAGGACAAAGTCAAAATATTTGTGGCCCAGGCATGTCTGAGTCTCCTGGGCAGAATTAAGCAAATAATGGGCTATCCTTTGGCTGAGTCATTCTGTAAGCCTTGGAGGACATGGCAGGCTCCGATCTCTGATCTCCATGCTTTTTTGTGCTACCCATAACAAAATCTACACATCTTAGACAGATAGATAACACATTCAGTGAGTAATTACCACGTGCCAGGCTCTACGCTAAGCAAGTTAGACAGTCTCTTTCCTCAAAAAGCTTACATTCTTTTGGAGGAAGACAACACAGAAAGGGGATCTGGAGAGGAGCAGGTGGGGTGTCCTGGAAGTGTTAGTGGAAGGCAATAATTGATCAAAGGGCCAAGAGGGCCTATCAAAGCTTAAGGTGGCTCCAGGGGCCCTGAGTCCCATTCTCAGGTGGGAAGTGGAGGTGAGGGCCTGAACAGAGTAGAGCGCAGACGGTGTGGCTGGAGATGCCCTAAAAGATATCCTGAGTATATAGGAGACAATAAATAGGATCGTAGATTTAGTGGTGAAATAGACCATGAAAGTTATCTAGTCCAACACCTTCATTCTACAGATGAGGAAACTGAGATCTAAAAAGGTTAAGTGATTTGCCCAAGGTCATTCTCTTGGTGAGTGGAAGAGCTCTAATAGGTTTGATAGCCTTTGATTAAGCAAGCAGCCAGCAAGAATGCATTAGGCTCTTATAAATGTGTCTAGTCCTGTTCTAGATATTGTGAGGGAATAGAAATATAAGGCATAGCTCTCTGGCCTCAACACCTTATTGTCTGGTTGCAGGAGAGGAAACTGAAAAGGGGGAGAAGGGTGACAGACTTGAAAATGCTAGGGCACAATACAAAACGGCACCTCATTAAGTACTATGTCCTGTGACATGGTTTCTAAAGGTTCTTAGAGTTCTGAAAAAGGAGACAACAGTGGCCTCACACACCAATGCAGTTAAGCATCATTACTGATGTGGCAGGCTTTGTCCAAAATGGCATCCCCTCTTCCCACCTGATCCCCCTGCCCTGTCTCTTATCTGGAAATATCACATGTCCCACCCTCCAAATCTAGAATCCAAACTTCAATCCCCATACCACCCCAACAAGTAGAGCCTCCCTGTATCTATGTACCTGTGATGTTAGCAGGGAAGGGAGAGAAGGGTGAGAGCAATCAGATACACCTGGATCTTTGTCCTCCCCTTCCTTATAAAGCATATGAACCGTCCATCCCTTTCTACAGTAGAAAAGGCACTGGACTTGGCATAGAAGGACGTGGGTTTAAATCTACCTGTGATGCTCACTACCTATTTGATAAGTCCCTTTAACATCTCTGGCCTCAATGCCCTCATGTACCTCAAGTGACCTTGAGGTCCCTTCCTGATCTGCATGTGTTATCTTAGTATCCTAAATTCCACCCGACCTAAGGCCAGGCCAAGACACTGTACCTCCTGCTATCTCCAGAGACCTGGCTGCATTGTCTTCTTTTGGGTAACAGTGATCTATAGCCTTGTTCTTCTTCCCTTTCCCCTTTCTTCCATACCCCAGCTGGCTAGAGTTAAGCACATCCCTTGTGTGAGGTTTAATTAAAATGACCCTGTAATAAAAGGCCTATTGCTGACCATTACTGCCCACTTTGTTTCTTCTGTGGATATTTCTAAGCCCTGGCCCTGCCTTCCCCCCCAAAAAAAAAACAGCCACAGCGATTGGTTCATTATTGGGAGCAGCTTAACTCCTTTGTGAACAAATGCTGAGATTCAAGACTGCAGAAGCACCCAGTCCATTCTCAGCGATGAAGATATAAAAGCCGAGCCTGGATTCTTGCTTCTGCTGCCAGGGTGTGCATGAGGGTACCGATCAGGTCTACTCTTTCTCTTTCTCTGTGGTGACTACTCCAGTGCTCTGCAGGCAGGAGGCCTTCTCATAGGGCTTACTAACTAAAGGAGGCCTGGTAGAAGAAGACTGGAGTTGGAATCAGAGGACCTGGGTTTGAATGTGGCCTTTGCATCTTGCTATTTGCATTATCCTGGGCACAGCTTTCAGAAAGTTAGGTTCCCTGGCCCTCGGCTTCCTCATCTGCAAAATAAAGAGCTCCCAGCTCTAAATCCTATTATTTCCTACAAATGCACAAGAGGCAATATGGTATAAAGGAGAGAGTGCTGGCCTTAATGTCCTCAGACCTGAGTTCAGTTCCTGGCTCTGATACCAACTAACTGTGAAACTCTGGGCAAGTTCCTTACCTTTCTCAATTTTCAGCTTCCTCATCTATAAAATGGGTATGACAATGCTTGCACTACTGATGTCACGTGGTTGTGAGAAAAACACTTTGTACATTTTAAAGCACCATGGAAGTATGACTTATTACTTGTTGGTGACTACTTATATGCCATTAGGAAATGCAAATTAATTGGAAAAAAAAGATAATTAGGGAAGCAAAACTGGTAAAAATCTTGATAGTACATTCCAAAGATAGCTATCTACATATATAAAATTTGCTATAATTATTATAGAACATCTATATATTATACAGATATTATAACATATTTATATGTTTAATATATTTATACATATGTATATATAATAACATATAATTTGTATATTGTGTATGTACATCATATGTGTGCATGCATGTACATATTTTACATATATTATACATATCTATATACGTATAATACATTGCATATATTATACCTATCTTATATAGAGAGTGCATGTGTGTGTGTGTGTGTGTATATGTATGTGTGTGTGTGTGCGTAATCCAGGCAACCTGATCTCCTATTTTAGGCATTTCCTCTTTTCAGGATTCTTATATACCGTCAGTGCCCAGCTCAGGTATTACCTCCCATCTCAAGAAAATAGCCTTTTCTGCTCTTCCCTGCTGAAATTCATTGTCTCTTCTCAAAAAAAGTAGAACATCTGTTCTTTATGTGTCTCATATCCCTGATCACTCCTTATGGTGTGCTATATCCTCCTGTAAGCTCCTTGAGGGCAGAGATTTTGTCATTAAAAAAAAAATCATTCTCAATGCTTGGCACATAATAAGTATTTAATGCATTTTAAAAATAAAATAAAACTATATTTAGATTGGAATCTACTATGTGCCAGGTACTATGCTAGGTTCTTTACAAATATTATCTTATTTGATGTTCACAACAACCTTGGGAGGCAAATACTATCATTATCTCCATTTTTAAAATAATGGTAATAACAATAATAGAAATAAGAACAGTAACTGTGACATTTATGTGGCTCTAAAATTTGAAAACCTAGGCTCAAAGTGCCCTAAACAGAGATTTGAACACAGGTCTACTGAATCAAATCCTGGGCTCTCATGTCTTGAGACATAAGGACCCATTCCTGCTGAACATGGAGGGACAGCTGAGGAAGGAGAAACCTGATCCTCCCTGCTGGCCATCTGTTTTAGCACCTCCTTAGACTGCACCGTCAACTTCTCAGCCTGACAGTTCGCTTGGGGGTGATAAGGTGCCATAGTGATGCCTCAGATAAAGTCCTTCTTCACAATTTCCTTGAATCTGAATGAAATAAATGAAGGCTTGGTATCAGAAATGATCGTTTCTGTGGTCTCAGTGTGATGAGAACCCAGCACAGAGCTCCAATTGCCCCACTGGAGAGTTTCAGGTAGACCTGCAGGGGCAGCCCTTACAGCTGTTTTGACAAGGAATCCACCACTGTTAAGAAATTCATATCCTGAAATTGTTGTGAAAGATCAATATGGACCAGGATATGAGTCACTTCCCACTGAAAAAATAGAAGCCTTGGGCAGGTTATATGTAGTTGCCTGTTATGCACTAAGCTTCCTTGCAATCTTTTCAATATTGTAATCAATTCCAGGCCACCAGACAGAGTTTCCAGCCAAAGTTGCATGCAAACAATTCCTGGGTATGAGTCACATAGTTGATTACTAGAGGAGAGTAGCCATGATCATCTGAAAACAGCCTTCTGAGAGAAAAAAAAATAGCCATTTCCTTCATTAAAAAGAAATCATAAAAGGCCTTATTTATAGGCAGTTAACTTATGATGAAGGCTGATGAGTGTCTTGAATTTCTCAAACAATTTCTCTGCTTACTGGCCCCTCCACACTGGGTTCAAGTCACTCACTGGCCAGTCTAATGGGACCTACACTTAATGGAATGATTTAATCATCCTGAAGAGGAGGATCAGAGGAGAATCACAGAATCTCAGAACTTTAAGGGACCTCAGAGGCTATTTAATCAATCAATTGATAAATATTTATTAAGTGGCACAAGAGATTCTGAGACTTGGCAAAGCAAAACGTTCTAGACTTCAAAGTTCAACATTATTCTGTCAGGTCTGTAGACAAACATACAGCCATAAGCATTAAAAAAGTCTCTATTTCTGCACATTTAAGGACATAAGAATACAAAATTAAGAGTTCTACTAGCTGATATTATGTAGTATAGATTTGCAAAATGCATTACAAATGTTAGCTTATTTGATCTTCACAACTCTGTGATGTAGATGCTATTACTATCCCCATTTTACAGATGAGAAATTGGCTGAAAGAGGATAAGTGACTTTCCCCAGGTCATATGACTAGTAAGTTTCTGAGACTAGATTGGAACTCAAGTCTTTCCGGCTCCAAGCCTAGCCTGCTACCCACTGTGCTACCTCACAGTCCTCCTATGTAGTTCTACAAGAACTATGGTCAATACAAATTGTAAAGGTACAGCTATAAGAGGTCCTTGGGAAACTTCCAATTCCTATGCTAACTGCAAAGTTTTCTCAGTACGTGCACAATTCCCTTCTGTAGGTCATTTTGTTCTAGTCTAACACATAACTGGTACCTCAAGTAACCTCCAGCACCAACAGGGATGTTGAAAGCACATATCAAGCTGATGTTCTTAATGAACTCGTAAGTCAATTATTATTTGATACTTCACAAAATAGACTCATGTTGATAAGTCCAGTGTCAAGGGATGACCCTTATCACAAGAAAAAAGTAATAGCTTAGTTACAACTTTTTTTGTGTGTGGAAGACTAAATACACACACACACACACACACACACACAATGGAATTGGAGTGATCATGGAAGAGCTTGAAGTTTGCACTTTTTTTTTCAGAATTGTTATCATTATTTATCCTTCATTCTCAAGGAGGACCAATGACATCAGGAGGGTGATGGCTTGACTTGCAGGTGAATTGGATTTAAGTGAGGCAGAGCTGTGCAAAGTCATCAGTTTCACTCTCTCCTCCAGAGTCATTGGAATCCAGTTGCAAGACATAGGTCAAGATGACTGGTAATGACCCAGCTTTTGGATAGGGTGGGTGCTAACAGCACTGTTGTGGTAACCTATGGAGATCCTGATGGCACAAAGATATGTGATAAATTCCATAAAATATATGACTTTCTGAAATTCTTCTATTAGTTTAGAATCTGGTGATCCAGTTATCAGGACATCACTAGAAAAGGAAGCCAATCTTGGAGTCTAGAAGGCTGGATCTCCACAAAGCACTCCATGGGAAATCAAGAATGGTATAATGTGATGCTGAATTAAGAGCACCCTTTGCTAAATGATTGTTTTTGGCACACTTACTGCGCTATAATCAAAGGCTCATGTTTTATTTGAACTCTCTCCATGGCATAATCAATCAGTGAGCATTAATTAAATGCCTGCTGCGTGCCAGGCACTGACTAGGTAGTGGGGATACGAAGTCAAAAGATAGGCAGTCTCTGCCCTCAAAGGGCTTACTTTTTATTCCCAAAGAAGGGAACCTATGAATCAATCATGCAATAGTTCAAGTGCCTTAAATGTTGGTATGTAAGTATCTAATCCTATATGTGAAGATTGACCATGCCTGTCATTTACCCATTCCGCTGTAGCCCTGAGATGGGGGTCCTGGAATATGTAAAAGGGGGCCTGGTGCCATTGTGTCAATCAATCAAAACAATCAAAACAAGCATTTATTAAGCATCTACTATGTGCCAGTTACTATACTAGGCATTGAGAGACAAAATTACATCATTTCTATCCTCAAGGAGGTAATACTTTATTTTTTCCTTAATAGTATTTCATTGTTTCCAATTACATGTAAAGATAGTTTTCATTACCTATCAGATCTATGGAGAACAGAAGAATTCATGACCAAATAGGAGATAGGGAACATTATGAAAAGCAAAATGGATAATTTTGATTACATTAAATGGGAAAGTTTTTGCACAAACAAAGCCAATGCAACTAAGATTAGAAGGAAGGTGGAAAATTGGGAAAGAATTTTTACAACCAGTCTTTCTGATAAAGGCCTCATTTCTAAAATTTATAAGAACACACAAGCCATTCCCGATTGATAAATGGTCAAAGGATATGGATAGTTCTCAGATGAAGAAATTAAAGCCATCTATAGTCATATGAAAAAATGCTCTAAATTGTTATTGATTAGAGAAATGCAAATCAAAACAACTCTGAGGTACCACATCACACCTATCAGATTGGCCAACATGACAAAACAGGAAAATGATAAATGTTGGAGAGGATGTGGGAAAATTGGAACTCTAATACATTGTTGGTGGAGTTGTGAAATGATCCAACCATTTTGGAGAACAATTTGGAACTATGCCCAAAGGGCTACAAAAATGTGCATACTCTTTGATCCAGCAATAGCACTTCTAGGGCTTATATCCCAAAGAGATCAAACAAATGGGAAAGGGACCCACATGTACAAAAATATACATAGCAGCTCTTTTTGTGGTGGCAAAGAATTGGAAATTGAGAGGATGCCCATCAATTGGGGAATGGCTGAGCAAGTTGTGGCATACGAATGTAATGGAATACTATTGTGCTATAAGAAATGATGAACAGGCTGACTTCAGAAAAACCTGGAAAGACTTATATGGTCTGATGCTGAGTGAAGTGAGCAGAACCAAGAGAACTTTGTACACAATAGGAGCCACGTTATGCAATGAGTAAGAATGTTAAACTGAACCTTCTCAGCATTACGAGGAAGTAAGACATCTCCAGAGGCCTCGGGATGGAAAATGCTGTCCACATCCAAAGAAAGAACTGTGGAAGTTGAATTGCTCTCACTTTTTTTTACCTTCTGTTGAGTTTTGTTTCACTTTATGATGGTTCCTCGTATTGGTTTTAATTTTTACTTACAACTTCACTAATGTGAAAATATGTTTAATGGGTATGTAAATGTAAAGCCTATGTCAGATTGTGTGCCTTCTTGGGGAGGGTGGGGGGGAGAAAAAAGGAGAAAAATTTTCAACTCAAAAGCATATGAAAAAAATTTTAAAAATAAAATTTTTTTAAAAATGATAGTTTTCAACATTCATTTTTGTAAAATTTTGAGTTCCAATTGTTTTCTCCCTCCTTCCGTTTCCTCCCTCCCCAAAGCAGCAAGCAATCTGATACAGGTTATACATGTGCAATCATGTTAAACATATTTCCACGTTAGTCATGTTGTGAAAGAAGTCAGTTTAAAATTTTTCTATCAATATTCATTAGGGAAATTGGCTTATAATTTTCTTTTTCTCTTTTGGCTCTTTCTGGTTTAGATATCAGCACCATATTTGTGTCATAGAAGGAATTTGGTAGGACTCCTTCTTTGACTATTTTGCCAAATAATTTATATAGTATTGGAATTAATTGTTCTTTAAATGTTTGGTGGAATTCACTTGTAAATCCATCTGACCCTGGAGATTTTTACTTAGGAAATTCATTGATGGCTTATCCAATTTCTTTTTCTAAAATGAGGTTAAGTATTTTATTTCTTGTTCTGTTAATCTGAGCAATTTATATTTTTGTAAATATTCATCCACTTCACTTAGGTTGTCAGATTTATTGGCATCCAATCAGGCAAAACAGCTCCTAATTACTGCTTTAATTTCCTCTTCATTGGTGGTGAATTCACCCTTTTCATTTTTCATACTGGTAATTTAGTTTTCTTCTTCCTTTTCTTTTAATCAAATTAAACAAAGGTTTATCTGTTTTATTGTTTTTTCCATAAAACCAGCTCTTAGTTTTATTTATTAGTTCAATAGTTTTCTTACTTTCAATTTTATTCATCTTTACTTTGATTTTAAGAATTTCTAATTTGGTATTAAATTGGGGATTTTTAATTTGTTCTTTTTCTAGCTTTTTTTAGTTGCAGAGGTCATATTTTATTGAGAGAAGCCACAGATGTTAAGTAAATCTAAACCAATGGGAAGCAGAGGGGAAGGGGTAGCTGAGGGGATCAGGTAAGACTTCATATAGGAGGAGGCATCTTAACTGAACTCTGAACCCAGCTATCATAATCCCCATTTTACAGATGAAGAGGCTAAGACAAACAGAAGTTAAGTGACTTGCCCAGGGTCAAACAGATAGTGGCTGTGTAAGGCTAGATTTGAACTCTATTTTCTGGATTCTAGGCCCAGCTCTACACTACCGAGCTGCTTAGGAAATGAAGGGATGCATTCCAGGCATGGGAGACAGGAGAGGGATTGTTCATGTGATTAGCTATTCAAGGTAAATACTCTCCTTGCCTTGCTGCATGTCACAGGGGGAAGAGGTGAAAGTGAGCTACCCTCTCTCCCCTAAGCCCTCATTGTCACTTTTATTTCCTTCCCCTTCGATGCTTGTCGCTCTTTGAGATCATAGAAGCTCCCGGGCAAACTTCTCTGCATGACTCCAGAAATAGAGTCTAGCTGACCTCCTGACCCTCCCTCTAAGGCTGTCAGCTCCTTCTCTTAGGCAGTATCAGCAAGGACTAGAAAAAGGAAAACCTTCCATTTTTCAGCAGAGAAATATACTTTTCTTTCCCAGTGAGGGAAAAAAAAAATGTTCAAAGTCACTCCTACATGGTAGTCAGTGAACTATGAGAGAAAAGAAAAGGTTCAAGGATCCAGGAACCTAAAGATAAATAAACCTGGGGGTTACTCCCTCCCCTTGGCCTGGGGAGTGAAGTGAGCAAGTTGAGGGACCTCTCATCTAACCATTGTGAGGGGCCTCCTGCTGGATTTCTGCTTTTTACACGAGCTAGACCATCAAAGTTAGGGGAAACTGAACAAAACACAGAAAGATCATCCCAGGAAAGGCTTTAGATTTCATCTTATAAAATAACTGCTTCCTGATGCCTGCTTTAGAGACTAGGGTTCTGCTCTCTGATACAGCGCTTTATCCCCTGGAAAGGAGGAATTACCCAAAGATTCTAAGATAATACCTGCAGAGTAATACCTGGTTACCTATCAGGAATACTGTGGAGAAAAATCTAATGTTGGGTGATAGGCATCCATAGAGCATAGACCAGGTAGAAGGGCACCCTCCCTTACACCCATGCCATGCTTTATGCATTATCATTGAGGGTAAAGTTAAACTACATAATGCTAAGGTCCATTCCAACACTCTTTAGGCCTCCAAGTGTGAAATGTGCGAGCAAGACACATGGCTCAAATGTGAACTGTATGGTTTGAGTAGGAGAACAACAGAACATTAAGGCTGGAAGGGGCCCAATGTTATTTACTGTTCTAGCCCCCTCCCACTACTCCAATTCCTGAACTGACATTTCCCTGCTCACCATTTCAGGACTCTGGGGAACAAGAGAAAAGCAAGGGATTGAACACCATACTTGGTTTCATAGATTATCAATAGCCCCATGAATAATTGGAAGGGGGAGGAGATTGAAATTGATGCTGAAATATGAATTTTAAAAACTGATACAGTTTAAGGAAACTTCAAAGTGTTTGCCCTCTATTTGGGGAGGAAGGCAATAAAATGCCTTGTGGAGGGGGGTAACAAGCAGCTTCTCCCACTAAACCTCTAAGCCACTGTCTCAGGGGTGTCATAGGACCACAAAGTTATAGATTTGGAACCAGAAAGAGCCTTCAACATCTTCCAGACCAACCTTTTCATTTTAAAGAAAACTGAGGCCAAAAAGGCTCTTGTGACTTGCCCAGTGTCACACAGGTAATCAATGACAGAATTTAAACCCACCTTTGAAGTCAGAACCCCAATTCAGTGCCCTTTCCACAAACTGTTTCTTCCTTCATTTTCACAGTGCCACAAATTTAAGCCTGAAACCTGTCTGGTTTCCCATTCTCTATATTAAAGGTATTGAGAAATTTTCTTTCCCTTCATCCACTTAAGAAAAGGTCAGAGTTCTAAAAACCTTAAGGAAACAAGGGAAAAAAGCAGGAAAAAAATTAAATAAGGCCTTAAATAAGGTAAACTATTCATACAGCTGTCCTTTCATCTAATAGTAGTTGGCCCTTTTTTCAGGGGCTCTGATCTGAATCTGTATCCAGGCCAGCAGCCTACCATACTTCCTGAGTGTATATGAGTCAATTAATCAAAAGCATTTATTAAGTGTCTACTACGTGCCAGGCACTGTGCTAAGCTCTAGGGATACAAGATGGGCAAAAGACAGCCCCTGCCCTCAAGGAGTTCATAATCTAACAAGGGAGAGAACATGCATTTACAAACAAGCTATAGAGAGGCTATTTCTTCACTTACAAATGGAACTCATATTTTACATCTCAGCCCAGCCTCTGCCCAGTCCAAGCGATACAAAAGGACCATGCCATTTATACAATTCCCTCCCTACTCATAATAGACTACCACCAGCTGAGCTCCAATGAACAAGTCACATCTGCTCATGCCCAGCTGCTAACGCTACTCTTCTCACTCTGGTCTCAAGGCGATAAGTCATTTTCAGTGGGGCTCCCACCCAGGGACAATGGTCTTTTCCTAGAATATCACATGAGGGTTTTATGATAGTCTAATGTTAGACATTGAAAAATAAACAGATCCTATCCAAAGAAAACATGGAAGGGTTCCTTTCATCACAAAGCACCATCCTTATGTACAAAATGAGAGTTAGACTAGGACATTTTTAAGGTTTCTTCTAGCAAACTATGAACTTTGCAAATCCAGCAACTGTTTCATCTAGATTTTGTCTCCCCAAGCCTCTAGCATGGTATTCCAGAACACAGGAAAGATTTTAATATATGTTGAATTGAACTGAACCAAATTCCTTCTGTGAAAATGTGGGTGTGAGTTTATCTAGAGCTCATATTTGTGTGGGTGTGGAAGTGCAGATTAAGAGCTTGGTATACCCAAACACCCAACATATTCAACAGAGCTAATTTAACCCGACCGTAACTATACAATTCAGTCATACATAGCCAAACTCCCAAGGGCAGAGGTGGTATAAAATATTACTCTAAGGAAAAAGAACAATATTTAGTAGTATTTTCCTCCAAGAGACACTTACAGTGTCAGCTGGCTATAACCTACAATTTCTGAGAAGTTTCCATAATTAAATGGGAATGGGGATGCAGGGAGTTGAAGGGACAGGCTGTTATACTCCTATATTCCACACAGCTCTGGGCTCAGAGTAAACACTCAGTAAATTGGTGATTTATTATCCCCTCTTGATTGATTGAGAGAGGGAGTGGTAGGTACATAGGGAGAATGTAAGACTTATTTTCATTCCTAGCTCAGGTAGAGGGTACTGCCTTGGAAATTTTGCTTCCAGTGCTGGCATGTCTAATGTGGCAAAATTACTCATAGCAGACTGTTCACAGTGCAAGGCACAGAATTTTGCATACATCTTAGCATCTAAAGTTTGAACATGTCAGTCCACAGAACAGGGTTAACTTCTTGAAAGTGACAGACTTTCAAGGTCAAGAGTAAAGAGGACTGAAGGCCCAGGACTATGATTAATGTTCATTTGAGCTCAAAAAAGAATGAGGTTAGCAGTTCACACATTGAAACCTAAGGTTGTAGCTACTAGATACTGAAACAAACTGGTGATTCAGGTACTTTAACTTTGAAAAAGTTCAACTCCTAAGAGACAAAAAATGTACAAACCAGTGATTTAGTGAGAGGCAGCATGCTATAGTGGATAGAGGGCCAAACTTTGGAGTCAGAATGACCACGTCTCACCTCTGGCACATACTAGTTTGGTGACAAAGGGAAAGTCATTCAATCTCTCACAGTCCCAAAAGGTCTCTAAGACTTGGCTTGAGATAATGTAGGTAAATTGCTACATAAAGGCAAAGTAATATTTATGTGCAGTTGTTTTTATTCTTAATTTTTTTAATTTAATTTTATTCCACTTATCAACAGGGTATTGTGAAACTGAGGTCCGCCAATGAATGTGTTAGACCTGGCTTCCATCCTTGTGTCATCTGAATATTAATACACATTCCATCTTGCTTTCTTTCATTCAATAATTAGTTGTTATATGCCAGGAAATTAAAAAGATTCTGCCCTCTGTATTAATATGATGCTAAGAGGATAGCTGACTAAACATAACATGTACACAAATATGTAAACACAAAATTGTCGTTTGTCATTCCTTCTCGAAGAAGACCATGACGTCAGGAAGGTGATGCTATGACTTGCAAGTGAATTGGATTTAAGTGACAGAGGGCTGTGCAAAGTCACCAGCCTCACTCTCTTCTCCAGAGCCATCTGTATAGTCATTCAACAAGGTCTCAATCCACATAACTCTTTCATTCAACCTACATCTCCCCATTTTTTCATCTGTATATGGTGAGAGACTTTGTCAAATATCTTGCTGAAAACCCAGAGTTGGGAGAGAGCCCTCAGACTTGGGAAGCCCTGATAAACTGGGGCACGTGTCTGCCCACAGAGGTACCTCTATTGAGCAAACTCCACAGAAGCACAGAGATTTTATTGTTAGAACAAGCAGAGTGGAGTTTCTGGTTTCATAATAATCAGATTCATTAAGAGGGTGATTAGTAGAAGTATCAAAAATTGGAAGAGAAAATAATCTTTGGGCACCATTAGGTGATTGTTTCTGTCAGTTTCTTTGTGATCTGTTAAGAGAATTAATTTCTTCTGCATGTAATCTTCTTAGGCTACTGCAATCAACTCTGCCCTGGAAGGTGTAAAAGGAAAGCATGAAGCATGTTTTTAATTGTCCCAGCTCCCTCTCTGGTTCCCCTTCCTAAGGAAACAGAAGAAAGTGATGGAGAAGCCACTGGGGAAATGAAGAGAGACTCAAGATCATGGGAAGCCACACACAAAGCAGGCGGCAAAGCTCCCACATTGGGTTAGCCATGGTCGTATTTTCTTCTCCTTATCCAGGAGAGGGAGAGAGAGACAGAGACCACTAAAGTGGTTGCAGATGTGTGCATAACCTGGGACAGAGAATGTGAGAACAGTTACTGTGGGTCAGGAATGTTAAGCAGAAGCTGGGTACCTCTGACCAGGAGGTCTCATCAATGATTTTTCTTATAGTTTTTTTTTCCTGTTTTATCCATGAAGGTGGACTTATAGCTTGAAACCTAAGCTTAGACAGTTTCAAGCCAGAAAAAAAATTAAAAGCAATTTGACAAGCAAACATTCCACAATAATAATACTTAATAAATGCTTCATTATTCATTTAAATTTAGTCTGATTTATTAAACATTTATTGTGAATCTCCTATATATGAGGCTGTATACTAGGGTCTTCAGGGCAGCTAGTGTTGAAGTGGATAGAGAGCTGGGCACGGAGTCAGGAAGATGAGTTCTCCTGAGTTTGAATCTGGTCTCAGATACTTACTAGTTGTGTGACCCTGGGTAAGTCACTTAACCTCATAAAATGAACTAGAGAAGGGAATGGCAAATCACTCCAGTATCTTTGCTAAGAAAACCCCAAATGGGGTCACAAAGAGTCAGACACAACTGAAAACAACTCAACAACTAGGGCCTTGGGATATGAATATTAAGCAAAACACATTCCCTGCCCTGCTTTCAAGAAGCCTAGATTCTATTAGGAAAAAGAGAGGTGTACATAGTTATATCTTGGAAATTTGGCCCAATGGGCAGCATCATGGGAATTTACCCAGCATTCATTGTAGAGGGTCATGTTCTTCCTTTGGTGGAGAACCACTTCTGATTATTCTACAGATAAATGACTTTTATCCTAAAGTTTTGGTAGGAGTGTTAGCGCCTTTTCTCTTAAGAAGCATCTCTTAGTCTCTGGTGCCAGTAGGAGAGACCCTATGGCATTACACAAGATGTTAGTATTCATATTCTGGAATCTTGACTACAGTGATTACATTCTAGTCCCAGGGGTTTACTACTTATTTTCTTTTCACACTTATCTTGTAAATCAGTTCTGGGTCATCAGCAGTAACCGGAGGGGTGGTATCCCAAATAATACAAAGTAGAGAGAAATAAATAAAAATCACAAGTACTATGTTTCGCTTTGGAGCTTATTCTATCACTGTGGGACAACAGATTTAGCTCCCTTATATTTTTTTTTGTTTCATTTAATACTAAAATTTATTTTATATGATCATAAATTTGTATCTAGAATGGAGCTTAGGGATTATCTACTGACCAGTGGTTCTTAATTTGGAAACTTTCAAAATGTTTTGCTAACTGTGATTTCAACATCATTGGTTTCCTTTGTAATTCTAGGCATTTTATGTGTTTTATGACATTATTCTGCGAAGGGAACTGTGGGCCTTCACCAGCCTGACAGAGAGGTCCATGTCACACACACACACACACACACACACACACACACACACACACACACACAGGTTAAGAACTCCTGATCTATTCCAATTCTCCCATTTTTTAGAAGACAAAACTGAGGTTCACAAAACTAAATGATTCACCCAAGGTCATACAGATGGGCAAAGCCAGGACACAAAACAAGTTCTTCTACCTTTGAATCTAAATCTCATGCTCTTTTGATTATGCCATGACATGTTATGTTTGTGTCCTGTCTCTTGCGGTTACTACCTGTGTGACCTTGGTCAAGATGGTCACAGCTTCCCTGACCACCAGTTTCCTCATCTATATGATAAGGACATTGGACAAGATGTTCTGAGATCTTGGCAAAAGCGTATAGATTTTCATAGAAAAGTTAGTGTTTATGCTGGCGGTTCTTAGATTTTGGGGGGTTCCATGAACTTGAAGTGGAAAAAAATATATCACTATTCAATATTATTGTTTTTCGATATAAGCCTGACTATTTTATTTTATATATTTAAAAAGATTATTCTGAGGTGAGATACATAGGCTTCTCTAGACTTCAGTCTATAGCAAAACAAATTAAGAATCTCTGTTTAGAGGTTACTTGGTAAAGTGTAAAGAGTGTTGAACTTAGATAACTCAAATAGGGGACTTATATGGGAGTCCACTTCTATCTGGGTCACCTTACCTTGAGGGTAATTAGGTGGTACAGTGGACAGAGTGGGGTCTGGAGTCAGAGACTCTAGTTCAAAAACCAGAGTTCAAATATGATATGACTTTGGTCAAGTCAACTAACCTTCCTCAATCTCCTCATCTGTAAAATGGGAATAATAATAGCATCTACCTCACAGAGTTGCTTAGAGGATCAAATAAGATAACATAATGATGTAACTGTAAAGCATAGTGCCTGGCAAATAGTAAGAGCTATACAAATATTAGTTATAGTAATTATTGTTGTTGTTGTTACAAACCTGGACAAATTATATCAGCCTTCTGAACTTTGCTTTTGCCTCACAAAACAGAGATTAACTACCCTGATATTAACTAGTTTATAAGACTGTCATTAGGGTTAAATGAAATGTGCTCCATGATTATAAAATGCTATACAAATGTAAACTATTCCTTCTAAATTGTTCTGCAGGTAATTTACACATTAGGAAAATCCATGTGCCAACATTTAGATGATCACACTTCGAATATAGGAATTCTTAAACGTTTTGGTGATTTGGATTTCTTGGTTGATTTGCTGAGACCTATGGATACTTTCTCATAGTCATGTTTTTTAAATTCATATAATAGAATCTGTAGGATTACTAAGGAATCTAATTACAATGAAGTACAGTCATCAAAATATTGAAAAAAAAGGTCATGGACTCCAGGTTAAGAAACCTTGCTCTAATAAGTCCACAACAGACTTAAACTAGAGATTATAGAGTATCATGTTCAATTCTGGCATTTTAAGACGCATTAAAAATAGGATCATATTCAAAAAAGGGGAAAGGCCTGGAAATGATGCTGTGGGAGGAAGAGTTGAAAAAACTGGGACTATTTAACCTGGAGAAAAGAATATTCATAGGGAACCTGGGGATTATTTTCAAATAATTGAAAGGGAGTTGTGGATATCACAGGAACACATTTTTTTCTCAAACAGAATGTTCTTGGCTCTGCCACTTAATAGCTGTATAGCCTTCAGTAAGTCATGACTTTTCTAAGCCTCAGTTTCCTCAACCATGACTAGATGACCTAGGAGATCCCTTCTATCTCTAAATGTATGATACTATTACTATACTAGTGGGCTTTGTAGGACAATCCCCATTAAGTACTATGCTTTTTTGGCTATCAGGGGATAGAAATGGAAATCTCCCAACCACTTGGAGGTTAAAATATAGGTTGGTTTGCATAAAAAGATAGAACATCAAGATAATATACACAAGCCAGGGAATTACAGGTTAAAAGATAGCCTGGTTGTCTTTGAGAATGGAAGGTTGCTTTATACACAATTGGTTAACAAAGCTTATGGAAGAGAGAAAGAGCAAAGCTAAGGACACACCATGGAGGAAGTCACTGGCCTCTAGCTCATGATGACCTAGAAGGTCAGCCCTGGCCTGCATCAAAAATTCTGGCCCCCAGTGGCTTAGGAGGTATTTTTGGCTGACTCCAGGTGGAATGGAAAGGAATTGCTGAAAGAAATATAGTGTGAAGAGGGATTTGAAAAAAGAGGAGCAGCTGCCGACCACCTGGACTGTTGATATTGCTCCATAAGTATGGCGCAAGGCCAAAGAATAAGGAGATACAAGAATTGGCCAAGGGATTCCAATACCATACCATAGGTGTAAGCCTTAATATCATACCACATCAGGAAGGGAATAGAAAAGTAGAGGGCAGAGAGAGCACTGCCCCCCTCAAAGGCTTTGGATTCCTAGCACTGATATATGTAAAGCCATCCTCACTCCAAGCTCTGAGCCTCTCCTATTGAACAGAATTATAGACAGATCAGCTCTCCATGTCCAGCACCTGTCATTGGGACAGTAGTACACTTAGGAGGAGACTTGGAAAAGAGAAAACATTCCCTGCCCTTTAGAGTAGTTATCAAGATAATTACTGGAAGTCTGAGCTTCTTGTGATGGAGAGGGACACTTCTGAGCTCCCAGAGTGGACTTCAAAATCTTAGCATAAGCTGATCCCAGCATAATAAAGTCTTCTATTTCACAGTAGGGGCAATTGAGTCGGGGCTGCATGGAGGTTGTTTTCCTTACAGGCGACTCTGCTGAGAGGCTACAAAACGTCTTCCAACTCATCTAAAATTATTCCACAAGAAATGTTGACTCTAAATTATAAGGACTTAATTTTTCCAACCACAGCCAGTCAGAAAATGACTCTCTGAAATGATAAATGGAAAGTACAGTTAATATGTTTACGTTCTGGCTACCAGTGGCTTGGTTGTTTAACTTCCTCAGCGATGCCTGAAGCCCCTATAGAGGAGAAGGCAAGATTCTCTTGTTTCCTGGAAGGAAAACAACAACAACAGGCTTATGCACAAGCCTGGAGATTGTATCCCAAGCTTGGAACTGGCAAAATATCTTCCCTGATAGGAAAGTGGTGATGGAAAGACTTCTGAGGTCACAGCACAGATCCAGGGCAGAAGTCTGGGGAGAGACAAAGATAGACACAGACAGAGAGAGAGAAGATGGGAGAAGAGGAGAGGAGAGAAGAGAGGAGAGGAAAAGAGAGGAAAGGAAGAAGAAAGGAGAGAGAGAAGATGGGAGAAGAGGAGAGGAGAGAAGAGAGGAGAGGAAAAGAGAGGAAAGGAAGGAAAGGGAAGGGAAAAGAAAGGAAGGGAAGAGAAGGGAAGGGAAGGGAAGGGAAGGGAAGGGAAGGGAAGGGAAGGGAAGGGAAGGGAAGGGAAGGGAAGGGAAGGGAAGGGAAGGGAAGGGAAGGGAAGGGAAGGGAAGGGAAGGGAAGGGAAGGGAAGGGAAGGGAGAGAGAGAGAAGAGAGGAGGGGAGAGGAGAAGAAGAGAGAGAAGGAGAGAGGAAAAGAGAGGAGAGGAGAAGATAAAGAAAGAAAGAAAAAGGGATGGAGGAAGAAAGAGGAAAAGAGAGATAGAGACAGAGACAAAGAGACAGAAGGAGGGAGGGAGAAAGAAAAGGAAGGTAGTGACTGCTTAAGATGTTGTAGGAGGGTCTCATTCAGCCCGCCAAGATGCCAAATGGGAAGAAGGCCAAGGGCAAGAAGGTGCCAAGAAAGTGGTCAATCCTTTGTTTGAGAAGCAGCTGAAGAACTTTGGCATTGGTCAGGACATCCAGCCCAAAAGGGACCTTACTCAATTTGTCAAATGGCCTGGGTACATCAGACTGCAGTGTCAAAGGTCTATCCTTTACAAGCGTTTGAATGTGCCACCAGCAACTAACCAGCTCACCCAGGCTTTGGACTGTCAGACAGCTACTCAACTGCTTAAACTGACTCGCAAGTACAGACCCAAGACAAAGCAAGAGAAGAAGCAAAGGCTGCTGGCCTGGGCTGAACAAAAAGCTGCTGGCAAAGGAGATGTCCCCACTAAGAGACTGCCTGTCCTCGGAGCCGGTGTTAACACTGTCACTACCCTGGTAGAAAACAATAAAGCTCAATTGGTAGTGATTGCACGTGACGTAGACCCCATTGAGCTAGTGGTCTTCTGACCTGCCTTGTGCCAAAAAATGGGGGTCCTTATTGTATTATCAAGGGTAAAGAAAGACTGGGTCACTTAGTTCACAGAAAGACATGCACAAGCATTGCCTTCACACAGGTTAACCCTGAAGATAAGGGAGCCCTGGCTAAGCTGATAGAAGTCATCAAAACCAATTATAACGATGAATATGATGAGATCTGTCGTCACTGGGGTGGCAATGTTCTGGGTCCAAAATCAGTGGCTCATGTTGCCGAGCTGGAAAAGGTAAAAGCTAAAGAACTTGCAACCAAATTGGGTTAAATGTATATTTGATTTTCCCTACATAAAAATAAAAATTTAAACAAAATTTAAAAAAAAAAAGATGTTGTAGGAGGGACTCCTTCATTGGGCAGGCAGCCGGACTGAATGAATTCTCAAGTTCCTTCCAGCTCTGAGTCTATTTTTTTTTCTGACCCCAAGTTCCACTCTTGCAACTGTCCAGATTTAGGCTTCCTCATGCAGGAAGCTTAGAGTGTAATATAGAAGTAAAAGCAGTCAGATAGGAAATGAGAAGTGCTGCCTCTCCTCATAGATTTGTCACTAACTCTTCGTGGGAACTTCAGCAACTCCTTGAAATTCTGTGTAACATTCTCCTCTTCTGTACAATGGGCTTGCTACAAGGGATTTCTTCCCCTTTTTTGGGAAGGGGAGTGGATAGGAGGGAGAGGGAAAGGAAATAAATGTTTGCTAATTA
This sequence comes from Phascolarctos cinereus, assembly GCF_003287225.1. Classification (NCBI taxonomy): domain Eukaryota; kingdom Metazoa; phylum Chordata; class Mammalia; order Diprotodontia; family Phascolarctidae; genus Phascolarctos; species Phascolarctos cinereus. Next base: position 68,099,503 of record NW_027555736.1, on the reverse strand, counting down.
AAAATAATTAATTATAAAAATAAGATGAGCAAGATGACCCTTGCCCCACTTCTCTCACATGTTTCATAGTACCTGAGGGTCATAGATTTCGAGTTTGAACGGACTTTGGATGTCATAGAATCACAGAATTGAGAACTCAAATGGACCTCAGTGGACATGTAGGACAACCCATAGACCAAAGGAATTCCCATTCTACCAGGCCATCCAGCCTTTGCCTCAAGACCTCCAGGGAGGGGGGAACCCAGCATTTCCTGACACAATCCTAATTCTACTTGTGGATGGCTTGAATTATTACAAAGCTTCTTCTAACATAAGACCATTTGCCTTTTTGCAGCCTCTACCTCTAGCATCTGGCCCAACCCCCTCATTCGACAGGGGAGGAAATGGAAGCCCAGAGAGGTTAATGAATTTGCCTAAGGTCACACAGGCAGTAAATGGTAAGGCCAAGGTTTGAACCCCAGATGCACTGACTCCAAATCCAGGGCCCTGCTGCTGTAATGATCAAATGAGACACAGTTTGAGACAAAAGAAAGCACTTTAAGACAATGGCAAATATCAGAAGATTGTAGCCTATTGCTAACATCCAAATCCACACTCAGTCTTTCCAGGTAGGATCTACCACCACGTTATCTCGGATGAGCTGTCCATCTCTTCAGTTACACAATTTTATACAACTCACCACTTGTTGTCAGGACTAATCAGATAAAACTGCAAAAGGGAACCGAGTTCCTCACAATGCACAGAAAGGTTATTATGTTCTTCCTTCATTTAACGTCCTATGTGCATGATAATCTGATAACATGAATAACAGAATCTGCTATTGTGATGAGACCCATGAGTACATGTAACACACCGAAGAAGTTCTAGCAGCATTTTCTGTGGTTTCAGTCTCCAGAAAGATAAAGACAAAATGGCCTCAAGACAGATACATTTCAATCAATGTCACCACAGCCCCAGGAGTCCTCATGTTTTGTTGAAAGGCACTGAGGGCTCAGCAGGCCTTGACAAATCTTCAAAAGGCCAGTGCAAGGGCCTTGGACAAAAAGGGCCATTGTTCTGCCTTGTGGCAGACGGAGTATCAAGCATTCATTATTACCTCTTGGGTGTGACAGCTTATAAGGCCATCCCTCTCTGGGAAGCCAAATTATGCCATGGGTTTATTTTCCAAGTGAACCAAGTTGGTGACACTGAGAAGGGCTAAGTAGACAGCCCCAGAAAATGAGATCCTGTTTCTTCAAGAAAGGAAGAAACGGATTTTCCCAAGTGTGGGGAGACGTGCCTGAAATGGTCAGCCCTGAGGAGGAAGTGTGGAGCTCCATGTTAGAGGTACCTTGGCATCACAGACTCCCACAAAAGAAGTAGCGTTAGAGTTGGTCATTCCCAATTGAGGTGTCACATTCCCGGACATGGACATATTTTTCCTGGGGCATGGCTTTAAATCCTCTAACACTCCCCACCTCCTTCACCACCACAATTAAAGGGCCTCTGATGGTAGTGAGCTGGGTTCACTGATGTGAGAGTGGGTTTCAAATACATGCACTATTTTTCTATATCTCCCATTCTCTGTCCTTTTGGTCAATGAATTTGACATAAATAATCCAAAGCATTAATATTTCCTTTCCTTTTCCTTTTCAAAATTGCACTTCCTCCTCCCCAAGGGGCAGTATCCACAGAGAAGTAAAGGTTTTCTTCTCAAGGCCCAAGATAAAATGTCTTTGTAGTAGCCACATGGTGTGCTTTTTTCACAGCATCATTTAATTTTCCCACATACTGCCCCCCCTTACCCCGATTTAAAAAAAAAAAACTTCCACAAACATGTTCTTGTCAATATGGGAAACACTACATCTTCTTAGACCCTGTTACAAAGTGTTCTCCACCTGGATCCAAGTCACCATCTCAAAGCTAAATGTCCAACTAATATGCAAAAAATTAAAGGAACCATTTGAGGTCCTGATCTCCATCAACAGATTCCTTTCAGCCAAGAACTCCCAGGTTCCTACTTTATTCATTTATTTAGGAATTAATGTAAGCTGAAATAATATTGAGTTTCAGCCCTGCATTTCCATCACATCCAACTGGAATAAACTTCAGATCAAAGAATCTTTACTTAAAGGTATAGAATAACAAGTGAGAAAGAGAGACATTTGGGGACAAAATAGGATCATGGAGGTTGAAATTCACCCTCATTCCCACCATGTCCCAAGTTTTATTTCCTCCCTTTCTTTCTAAACATTTATTAAAGAAAAAATTTGAAATGTCACTGATTTAATCTTTCTTGTTAGAGATGAAATTAGAAAACTAAGCAACCAAGAATAGAGTTGTGCTGTTTTTAAAGTTTAAACAGATGAGAAAAATGCATGCAAACACCAAGTTAACCATTTGTTTCTTCTCTAAAAATGCAGATAATATTTTGGTGAATAATATGATTAGCATGAGCTTAAATTTGCCTTTCCTCTGTTAAAAAAAAATCTTATTTAGTTTTACCTTTTTTATTTACTCTATATATTCTTATGACTTATTTGTTGCAGCTATGATTGTTATTCAAGTCAAGATGGGGCTTTCATATTACTAAACATCTGGAGGGAATGAATAGCAGCAATGCAAATATTAACGTGTTGAAACAATTTAAGAGAAAAATAAATGGAAAATCAATTCAATTCACCAAACATTTGTTAAGCTTGATTTTTAAAATTACATTCTAAATGAGAATTTATAATCTAAATTAGTATTGCCTTTGGCTTCCATATTGTTCCATTTAGTATATATGTAAAGATTCTGATGTTTTGAACCTCCTCATTAAATGATTTGCATTGGTTGAGTATCTATTTGAAATTATTATACTTAATGTCAATGTCTCCCTTCATCCATTTCCCATCTTTTAGTATCAGTAATATGCTTAAACTGTTTAAACAGATTGAAGTTCTTTTGATTGTATGCCATGTCATTTTTTTCCCCTCATCTTATTCTTTCTTTTAGCTTTGTATTAATTTTCATCTTTGTTCTAAAATATTGGCAGTCTGATTGTGCACAATTGGCTCAAGAATGATTTCTGCATCAGTAATGAGTCATTTCCTGCCCGTTAAAATACAATCAATTCTATTTTACTGATGTTATTTGATGTTCATCATGTCTAGAGCATTTTAAATCTTTTCTCAGAGAACATGATACACAGAATGTGTTCATGAAGAGGACAAGGTGGTCATATGATCAGAACAAGAGATAATCATTGGATAGCCTTCAGGTTCCATTGGTATCATTACAATGTTGACAGAAAGGTCCCCAGAACATTGGGTAGAACTGCTACATGAAATTGATGGAGGGACATAGCCAAGGGGTCCACAGGACAGGAAGGCATGGATAAGCTGTAATTTGCACTATTAAGGAATACCCACATAAATGAGATTAAAGATGCATTTAAGTTTTATTAAATCCAAACTTCCAATTCATATTGTGATCCTAGTCTTTCTGAAAAATAATACTGATACTATATAATAATGATGATTTACACTTTTCCCCAGATCCTTAAAAAACCTAAGAGGAATAAATAACATATGCCAAGATACCTCCTATGTTATTTCTATTAGGAAGACATAGTTGTATTTGGGGTGGAATATTGGCCTTGCTGGGGCAATGTGCAAGAATACTTTGTAATTCAGAGTAAAGAGATAAAATGATATGGTATAGTTTAAGAGAATGAGGAGATTTGACACATCTGTAAGATGTCCCTCATGTCCTAGAATAATCCCACAATTTGTTCCTACGGTCCCTGTGATGTCCATGGTTTCCTTCTCTATTTCCTTGCTGCTCCAGTAGAGCCTGAATGTGGTGACCTCTCCCAACTCCTGATACCAGGTGGTATTTGTTCATGAATGAAGTTTTTGGTACTGGACAACTTGGACTATATAGTGGGCTCAGTTGTTCAGTTGTTGAATGTAACCATTACCTGAATAACTACAATTTGCCTTAATAAAATGCTGTAATAGCAGTCTGACCACAGAAAATTCAACGAAGAGCAAACTCTATTACTCCATCAGCAAGGAAGGAAAGACATTCACACCCCTGTATAAATCAGACTTCAAAAGAATGATCTTTTCACTATATCACATTGACTCTCAAGGAAATTCAGCTCTAATTATTATGTCCATTTTATAGAGAAGGAAACTGAATGTCAGAGATTGTCATGTCTTAAGTCACAAAAGACAGCTAGGTGGCACAGTAAAGAGAGTGCTGGGCCTAGGAGTAAGGAAGGCTCATCTTCCTGAGTTCAAATCTAGCCTCAGACAATTACTAGCTGTGTGACTCTGGGCAAGTCACTTAATCTTGTTTGCCACAATTTTCTCATCTGTAAAATGACTACAGAAGAAAATGACAAATCAGTACAGTATCTCTGCTAAGAAAACCCCAAATAGCAATATGAAGAGACGAATATGACGGAGAAATGACTGAACAATAACAAAGTCACAAGGGGAACAGTGAGAACAGAATCCAACTCTCTGGCATCCCAGCCCACTGACTGGAGCTTGACTCTCTTTTATAATGGGATCCCGTTATCATAGATGTAAGAATGGATGGTTAGCTTGGATTAGATGGCTGCCGAGATCCCCATCTAACTAACTCTCAAACTCGGTGATTCTACAAGTCTTCGACAAAGTATTTATTAAGCATTTACTAGATCTCAGGAACTGTGTCAAGCGTTGGGAATACAAATACAAAAAGCAAGATGCTCCTTGCCCTCAAGAAGGTTACATTCTAATTGGGGAAGGAGGAGTGTTTTTGGTCTGGGAAATCATGAGTATGGTGAGTGGAGCCATAAGGCAACTGATTGATACATTCCAGAAAAAAAAAGATGAATTTATTTGGTTTATCCTGGTGTCTAGGTTGGATTAAATATGGAAAAATTATCCCCAAATAGAAGCCAAGGGCACTTGGGAGTGAGAGTAGTAGGCAGCATGGCATGAAGATGTAAAATTACAAGGGCATTTGGAGATCATCCAGTCCAATCCCTCCATTTTACAGGTGAGAAAACTGAGGTCCAGGGAGTTTAGGTTAACTATCCAAGGTCTCACTAGCAGTAAGAGGCAAAGCCATTCAAATACTTCATTACAGTGGAGGAGCTCCCCACAAAGTGTTAAACCATCTGTTTAGAACTAGAGAGGGAAAGCTCATCTGCTGGAGAAAGAAACTTAGCTTACAGCAAAATAGAGTCTCCAGGATTGACCCTTAACCTATAACTGAGTCTGAGACCCTTGAAGTTTATACAAACACGGACATGACGATGAAGATTTTTAGGTTTTCAACTTCAACCACAGGAGAGGTGAGAAGTGTAGGAAAATGCAGTCATCTGCTGTGACAGATGCTTCCTTTTTACTGACAGCATAAAACAATGGACTACTTTAGTCTCAGGAGAACTGTTGCAGAAACATAATTCTATTGCCTGTTTTCTATTTCAGACAAATAATCCTTGATTGGGCTGCTCACAATGGGTCTTCATTCAGGGACCAGTCAGTCAATCAACAAGTATTTAAATAATATTTGCATTTAATAAGTGCAGAACTCTGTCAGCTTTGCTGGGCGCTGTGGGGAATGCAGAAGAAATATGATGTATCCAAACCCTCAAGAGGCTTCAAGTCTAGTTAGGGAGATGGTTCATTAATTGATAATAAGCAATGCTTTGTAGGTAATAGGGGCTGAATAAATGCTAGGTGAATTGGATTTTACAGTTCAAAGAAAAACACAATTGAGTATTTATTTATGAAGGCATGGGTTGCAACCTCTACCATCTAGACAATGTCAACAGAATATCAGGAGGGACCCCAGCACGTTGGGCGGCCCCCTGTGCTGAATTTATGGGAGAAGGTGCTCAAGAGTTGAATGGGACAGTTAGGCACACATGACTTACAACCTCCATTGTTTAAGTGAGCATCTAAATAAGTGAGATCATTGGTCCATGGGTCCATATGGCCAATGTCTCATGTTTATTTACCATTTTGACACATATAGCCTCCTGTCTTACAGCAACTCTGTGATGTAGGTGGTACAAGTAACATCATCCTCATTTTACAAATGAAGAAACAGGCTCAGAGAGGTTAAGCTCTGAATTATGTAAAGAAAACATGTTAGAACCACTGGATTTGAAGCCATAGATTTCCTGACTTCACTTTCAGTACTCTCCCCACATCAGGGACAGGGAGAGAGACAGAGACAGAGAGAAAGGAGAGAGAGAGAGAGAAGAGAGAGAGAGAGAGAAGAGAGAGAGAGAGAGAAGAGAAAGAGAGAGAGAGAAAGAGAGAGAGAGAGATGGATATTGGATTTCCCTGCAATGATCATTTGAGCTATATTATACAAGTATTATTACACCCATTGTACAGATTAGGAAACTGAGTCACAGATAGGATAAAATAACTTGCCTGTGGTTGCCCAGCTAGTAATTAGTAGAACCAGCTCCCAGAGTTCCTCTGTCTCATAAATCCAGCCAGCATTCCCCCATCCTCAGCATCTCTGATCTTCAGAGACTACTTTATTTGTGAAATAAAGCAGTAGCAATAGATAATCTCTAAGGCACTTTTTGGCTCTAAAATTAAAATACATTTATTAAGGTCCAATTGCATAGAAGGTACTATGATGAGTGCTGGAGATAGTAAAGACAAAAACAATAATTCCTGCCCTCAGGGAGCATACATTATACTGACTGGAGAGGGACAATGTATAAATAGGTAAGGCAATACTGAAATTATACACAGTAACTTGAGATGGTTCAGAAAAGCCTGGGGTTTTGCGGCGGGGGTGGGGATGGGGAGAGATTTTACTTGATCTAAGCCTATATAGTGGAGTGCCAGAGCACTTTGTCCCAGGTCTTATGCTACTCAACAATTTCAGCAGTGACTTAAAAGATACAGAAGAGATATTCATTGTATTTACAGAGGACTCCAAGTTGAAAATGAAAGCTCGTGTCAGAAATGATGGGATCAAGATTCCAAATGATTTCAACAGATGAACAGTGGGTCAACACCAACAAAATGAATTTCAACAGGGAAACATAGGAAAGTCCTGCTTTTGGCTCCAAAACCCAATTGAGCAAGTGTAGCCCTGGGGAGACTTGGCTTGGCAGTAGTTCATGTATAAAGAATTTGGGTGTTTTAATTGACCACAAACTTTATAAAAGCCAACATGAAGCTAAAAAGGCTAACACAAACTTAGGCTGCATTAATAAAAGCATAGTGTCTGGATGATGAGAAGTAATGGTCCCACTGTATTCTGTGCTGTTCAGACCACATCGGAAGAATTGTGTTCAGTTCTGGGCACTGCATGTTAAGACATTTACAAACTTGAGTGTGTACTGAGAAGGGCAACCGGTAAGGACCCCTCAGTCTGGAAACTATGCCCTTTTCTGAACTTGGCACGTCTAACTTGCAGATAAGACAAAAGCATGATAACTATTGTCTGAATTATATATTATTCCCCTTCATCCTAAACTGGCCTTTTTGCTGTTCTAAAGGAAGATGATTTCTTCACATGTCTCCACCTTCACCATCCTCTAACTCTTCTCCACAGTTGCAATATACTTCCTCATCTCCACCTCTTAGAATTCTGTTTCATTAAAAGCTCAACTCAAACATCATCTACTACGTAAGGAGATTCCTATAGATGCTACCATTTTCTATCCATTGTGGATGATCTGGTATTTATTTTGCTTCTATTTATATGTATACATATTGATTCCCCTGATAGAATGTAAATTCCTTGAGGGCAAGAACAATTTCATTTTTATTTTAGAGTCTCCAGTACCCCGGGCATTGTCTCTCATATAGCATGCAATTGTTAAATATATATTTGTTGACTGATTAGTTGATTGGTTGAAATATGAGAGAAACTGTCATATAGGTTAGCAAACAGATGCTGTATTTTGCTCTAGAGATCAAAACTAGGACCAATGGGTGAAATTTTTGGGAAACAGAAGCTTAGATGAACATTAATTAAGGTCTTTGGCATGTGCACAGAATGCACCAGCAGGCTCTCCTGATATATTCCCCACATGGAAGAAGTTGGGAAGCCGTTTCTGGGAGAGTTGTGATGATGTGCAATGGAAATACCTTTCAAGATACTGGAGCATGTATAGACATTTTAAAAATGGTTCCAGCTTGCTAACCACATAGTGGATAGAGTGTTGGACCTACAGTCTGTAAAATGGGCATAATAATTGCATCTACCTCTCAGCTGTGATGATCAAATGATATAATATTTATAAAGTTCCTTGAAAACCTAAAACATTATGCAAATGCTAGCTATTACTACCTATAATGTGACAAAGGACTGATAAATTAATTGGATAAAATGTAAATACTTTATAAAGCTAACGTTGGGCTAGCTAGGATCTATTGATTGGAAAAGCAGTGTGGTATGGTTTAGTGTTTCCAAGCTTTATCAAGTTTGAGCTTGCTCTCTCTCTCTCTCTCTCTCTCTCTCTCTCTCTCTCTCTCTCTCTCTCTCTCTCTCTCTCTCTCTCTCTCTCTTTTCCCCCTCTCAATATTTATGTGACTATATATAGAGAGAAAAAAGAAATTTTTTGTTTTGTCATATAAATACATGTACAGATACATACATAGACAGATGGATGGATAGAGAGATAATAAAAATATGATGGCAAAGAGTAATATAGTCCATCTATAGCTAAACTCTGGATTTCACATGGGCTTGAGTTCAACATAGAGATATTTATACAATTACAGTTTTCTCACTGGTCTTGAGCTTCTAATCCCAGTTTGAACATGGGAACTACTGAGGCCAAATGGTCTGTTTTACATATCCAGTTTGCTACCAGGCTAGACAGGAATCATATTTTAAAATAGTGAAATATTTAATTGGGACAGAATTACAAAGGAAAGCAAATAGAAAAACATTTCTTAGTGCTCATTTTCCACCCTTGCCCTCAATTCCCACCAGAGTTGTTTAGGAAAACAGCTTCTCTGAGATTCAGGGCTCCTCGTAATGAAAGAATGGGATTCGTTCATTTCTGTTTGAGATCATACTCTGGGATATTCTTGGAGATAAAAACTTCAGTGAAAAGCTAAATTTGATTCTAGAACCTTTGGCTCTCCTCTCCCAAATCATCTCCATGTGGTCTTATCTGCAAAGCCACCTCTTTCAATATGGCTCTTAGTTACACCATCTCCGTGGAGGTAACTGGTAACCACCACCTCTGCTCCCCATGTCTTTTATTCTTCCATTACTTGATGGAAAAGATTCCTCCTCTGGCTGTTGCACTGAAAGGAAGGCCAGAGCCAAAATCCCCCTCAGTTACTGTTAAGAGAAAAAACCCACTGCTGGCAGGGCAAAAAGCAAACTTCCCCTCCACTTGTTAGTAATGCTCTCCCCCTGGGGGAAAGAGTTGCGCCCAAGTGCAACCTTCATTCCCAAGGGCAGAACAAGCTAAAGTTACTATGAATTCAATAGCTTGTAAATTAATTTGTAGTTTATTGGCCATAGTCAGCAACTGTATGCATTTTAAAAATAATAATACATAGGCAGACAACATTATTTTGCCTAGGGAAGGTATGCTTGCTTATTTATTGTAATGAAGTGCACTGTATATTTTTGAAGCTAAATAAAAATAATGATAGGAATGCTTCACGCACATATGGATTCATGGACTTGCTATAACTCAGCGACCCCTTGAGGGCCAGTGCTCCACTTTGGAAACCACAGGCACTGTGGAAAGAACACTGATCGTGGCATCAGAAGATATGGATTCAAATCCTTCCTCTGACACATAGGAGCTGTATGACTTTGGATAAAGTACCTTTAATTCTTGTTTCATCTGTAAGATACACATCATAATAGTTTTACTACCATTTCTAAAGGTTGATTTAAAGAAAATGCTTAGTAAACTTTAAGGCATTATATAAATGTGCGTTATTGCTATGATTTGAGCGTGTCCTGGTAGAAGCCCAGCTGTATCTAGAGTTCCAAGCTATTCCTGTCCTTCTTTGTGGGTGAGTAGCCCAGACAGGCTTCTGTGGTGTCAGACAGGCTGGAAACTATAAAGTTATCCCTAAATTAGATGTTCCTTGGTCCACACTGGGATTGGAAAAGGACCTGAAGTAACCCAGAGTATGATGATAGAGCTGTGAAGACAGTCTGTGTGTCCCAACAGTAAAGGCTACCTCACTCATTTCCACAATCATTCTTCACCATGTTGCTTTACCACGTAGGCCTCTCTAAAATGAAGGCATTGGAATAAGTGACCTCTAAAACTTTTCTCACCTCAAAATTTATAATGCCAAGATTCTTTATTATCTAAAAAGCTTCCTAATTAGCTTGGCCAATTCTAATTTCTCCCATGTAGTTCCATCTTACACATCAAAGCCTGATTTTTTTTTCCTGGTGTACAGATCTGTTATTCCACTGCTCAAGATTTTTCATTTGCAAATATTATATCTTCCAGGTAACTTGTAAGAAGTACTTTTGATTACCCCAAGCTTTCCCTTGAAATAAAGATGGTGATGATGATGATGATGATGATAATGATGATGATGATGAAAAGGATAATAACATCATTCTGGTGATGTTGTAAGGCCCCAAGTCATTGAACATTATAATTTCTGAATAACTGAAGTTGAGTATCACCAACAGAAGATGATGGAAAGGCTTTTAATATACAGAAGAGGCAACAACACATTATAAACAAATAATTCTGAAAGAAGAAATACTGTGAAATATATCATCAAATAAATGTATTGTTGGAGAAGATGGGCTGATCACATGATAAGAATGAAGGACAGTCAATAGATAAAGCATGTGCTCCATGGTACCCTGGTAGTATCAATAGAACACAAGGAAGGCCTGCAGAAGGTTTGGTTGGTGGACCCACTGTAGTTAATCAATAGAAGGATATAGACAAGGATTACACAGGACAGAAAGACATAGGTAGGCTGTAATGTGCATCTTTTTAGGGAATACCACCACTTTTTAGGGAATACCACTGGAGTATTGGGGGAAAGAGTGGTTAAAAAGAAGGAGGGATAAAAGTGAAGAGAGCACCAAGTGACCATTGATGAGTTCAAGCCATTAAGTCCAAGTGAATTGCATCATCAGGTAATGAAAATGCTGGCAGAGCCAACATCAATGATCTGTGGAACGTCATGGAGGATGAGAGAAGTGCTACAGAATTGGAGAAGGACAAATGTCCTGATTTTCAGAAAATGAAAGAGATGGAATTCATAGACTATAAGCCAATGAGCTTGTCTTCAATTCCTGGCAAAATTCTAGAAAACGTCATTCAAGGAATAGTTAATAAATGTCTAGAAAAGAATCAGGTATCACTTAAACAACAACAGTAACAATTATGAAAACAACAACAGTAGTATGGCACTGTCAAGAACAGAGCATTGCTAGACTAATTTCATTTTCTTTCTGAGATGGCTGTTTATAGTATTAGTGACTGGTACTTGAGTGAATATTATAAGTATAATTAGCCTAGATGTCAGCAAAGCAACTGACCAAGCTTCTTATAATGTTCTTGTTGGTAGGGAGAGACAATAAAATTAGCTCTGTTCCAAACTTGTGAAGTCATTGAACACAAAGAGTAATCATTAATGGTTGAATATCACCTTGGGAAAATGTCCACAGTAGAAGATTGTAGGAATCTGGGATTGGTCCTGTGCTATTTAACATTTTATCAATGACTTAGGTGAGGTCATAGATGTTGTGCATATGGAATTTGCAGATGGCAGAAAAAAATAACTGAGAGGTAACTGACAACTGGATGACAAAGTCAAGAGTCAAAAATACAGTCTAGAACACTGTCAAATCGAAGATGATATTCAATAAGAATAAATGTCAAATGTTATACTTGACAGATCATCTACAAAAGGCTGGAGACAGGCAACAATTAGTGAGTTGCAAGCTTAATATGAGTTAACAGCAGGCTGAAATAGACAGGAAAGTGAATTTAGTCCTAGAATTCCTTAAGAGAGCCATAACATCCAGGAAAGATGAGCATCCTAATTTCCTTTTCCCTGGTCAGACCACATCTTGAGAGTTCAGTTCAGTTCTGTGAGCCACATTTTAGGAAGTATATTCATAAAAGGAGAATGTTTAGGGGAGAACAGAGCAGATGGTTAAGGGCTTTGAGATCAGGTCTTATGAAGATCAATTGAAGGAGTGGAGATAATCATTCTGGAGAAATGAAGATTTATCAAGGACATGATACTGTCTCCAAGTTTTTGAAAGGCTATCAGCTCGATTAGTCAATGAGTAAGTATTTGTTGCTCAGTCATTTCAGTTGTATCCAACTCTCCATGACCCTATCTTTGCAGGGTGGGGGGAGGCGTGTTTCCTGGCAAATATATTGTAATGGTTTGCCATTTTCTTCTCCAATTCATTTTGCAGAGGAAATTGTGGCAAACGGGTTTAAGTGACTTGCCCAGGATCACACAGCTAGTCAGTGTCTGAGGCCAGATTTGAACTCAGATTTTCTTGACTCCAGACCTAGCACTCTATCCACTGAGCCACCTAGCTGCCCTGAGCAAGCATATGTCAGGTACTTTGCTATTTTCAACAACCTCACCATCAAATGGGCAAATTAGGCAGCCCATTTGACTCCCAAGAGCAGAACAAAGAATAATGGGAAGAAACTGAAAAAAAAAATTAAGATTGGTCCAAGGAAAAGTTTTCTAGCAATTTGTGATCTGTGCAAGTTGCTTCCTCGGGAAGCAGTGGCTTCTCTTTACTAGAGGACTTTGTGCAAAAACTGGGTGTGCTGCAGGGAGGATTATTGTTAAGTACAGATTGAACTAGGCTTCCTCTAAGGTACCTTCTAAGGATGATCTTGTCATCCTGATCTTGGCAGGCATTGTGAAGAAGGCTTTCATAGATGAAGGCCATTACTCTACAGATAGCATAGCACTAAGCCCTAGACTTCCTACCACTCTGATAAACACACTTGCCCAGCTAAATGACAGATTGGATCAGCATGGGACCCAAAGGGTCCTGAGTCTGGGAGTCACCTGGCAAAGATGGGCTTCCCAAAAAGTTGTTAATATGGGACATTCCATGAAAATGGCATAAGCTGTGGGGGACATCCAAAGTTATCTGGCTTACCTGTGCTAGTGGTTCTGGTTCAAGGCAGGAAAGGAGAACATATGGATAAGCAGCAAAGAGTAGGGAAAAAAATATCCATTAGAGATCATGGAAGCTTTAGTTACCAAGATATGTCCATTCTGGACTCTTGTTGGTAAGAGCCAATGACACTTTTGGTTAGCTTAGTTTTTGTTGGTCTATTTGTCTTTCTATGCCTTTGCCAATATTTTGGATGCTGGATTCTATCTGGATGTCTCTGCCCACCGTTTCCTACCTACACATACACCCGTTAACTAATCTCTTTGCGTTAGCAGGACGAACCTTGATTTGCATGGCAAACGGCAAAATCTGGAAAAATTGGGAGGCTCTTGCATTCATCCTGGAAAGGGTTTTAGCAGTCATCCACTTGAAGAACTCAAAGCCAGAAGCAAAGAAATGTTCACCTCCACCTATTTTCTCTCGGGTGTGATTGAGATATGAAAGTTGAAATTCTTAACTTCGTATTTCAGTTTCCATTTGGCTAAGTCATAGATCCTGTGCATGGTATTGCCACCTCTTGGTGTTCAGGGTTTTCCCTCCAGATATCTCTGCAGGTTTATTGGCTCCAGGTTGTGGACTGTATAATTCTCCATGATTTTTATTTGAGTTCCAAGAGACCTTCTTTCACCTTATACAGGATTAATCTACAAGCTGATTTGCATCCATGAAGTAAAAAAGCCCCCTAATTTGAAGTGTGTAGAGGTTAACACATATTTATCCTTTATCGCTAAATGGACTGTATACTTGAAGTGCTAATGTTCCACTATCTGGTTCAACTTCCTGTTAAAAGTCACAGACTTCCATAGCTTGGCTTTCCCCATTGTATTTCTCATGCTGCAGGGGCAAGAATGAGATGTCAACTGAGTGTACCACATCTCTGTCCCTGAAGGTATAAGTTTGAGTGCCCTTCTTTTGATCTACTTGATCTAGATGTGGCGAATAGGAAGTCCCAATTAGTACCTGCCCCCTGCAAAAAGCTAAGTGACAGCCTCTGTATTTTATTTTAATGCGTAGGTGTTCGGGAACCAAGAAACTGAGCAAGTAAAAGCACAACTGAGTTGATGGGTATAAGAGCTGGGCTAGGACAGCCAGTATGAGGCATAACCAGAGAGTGTCTTATCCTAAAGGGCAGTGTTTTAAATTCTAAAAACACACTGACCAGGCAAACTCATGGCATTTCTGCTCAGAGCCTAAGGAATCATCTTAGACTGCTGTCCCACTGAAGAAGCCGCAGCAGCAGTGGGTAAAGAGAAGCCAGAAGAAGAAGTCTAATTAAGGTACAGCAGCCCTAGTCAGGCAAGAAAAAGAAAGCCAGGAAGTTGACTAATACAAGGAAAGACAAGCTATCACTGGAAGTCCAGGAAGCCAGGCTGATCTAGAGTACAGAGTACCAACAAAGGCAGAGATAGAAAGCATGCTTACAAAAATCTGCACCTAAACAAGAATCTACTATCATCTTGACATGTCGTTTTTCCCCATAAGAATGTTAGCTCCTTGAGGGTAGGGGTGGCCTTGCCTCCTGTTATTTGTATTCCTAGTTCTTAGCATAGCATCTGGCACAAAAAAAAAAAAGCATTTCATCAATTATTTTTTCATTCATTCATTCATCTATCCATCTAACTATTAATTCATTCATTGAATTTATTCATTATAGCAAGTGACCATTGAATCCTTGATTTGAAAATAAAAACATCACTAAGCAATAGTGCTATGACCTCTAATCCTGAGGAAAAGCCTATTTTCTCTTTGCATATTTTTAAAGTTCCCTGTTGAACATAAACAAGTCTGAACTCAAAGAGATCAGCTGTGGATAGAAAGTAGCCAGAAGCCTACCTGGATGAGCAAGGGTAGAGATGCTAGGCTGATTCCATTGACGAATGGAGTCCTGGGAATAGTCAGGTTCTCTCTACGGGAGCTCACAGCTGAAAGATATTATTCCTCACCTTGGGAATGTTCTTCATGACTCATAATATTCAGGACACTAATAAACATAGTAAGAGATAGTGAGCTAACATCCTATTTAGAATAGGGTACTTTTCACAATTTCCCTTTAGTGAATAACTACATTAATAAAGTGAGAGTAGCTGGGCATCATGGCCCTTGCCTTAAATCCTAGCTGCTAGGGAGGCTGAGGCTGGCAGATCTCTTGAGCTTGGGCATTTTGGACTAGTGAGCTATGCCAACTGGGTGTCCACACTGATTCCAGCACCAGTATGGTAAATCCTTAATATTGGGGTAGGGCTGGGGCAGCAGGCCATCTGAGGAGGGGGGAACCAAGCCAAGACCTGTGACAATAAGGGGTGATATTAGGGAGAATGGGAGAACTAGGTAGACTAAGAAAAAGAAAGAAAGGAAAAGAAAAAAGAGGAGACAAGAGGAGACGAGAGGAGAGGAGAGAGTCTAATAAGTTTGAACAGAATTGGCCCCGAGCCACTAAACTTGGAATCAGGAAGATGTGGTTATGGATTGCAATGCTAAAAGGCAGGCCTTCATCAGAAAGACACAAGAACAGAAAGGCAACAGTCATCTGTGACTGATGTGCTGTGGATGTTGTGGGTAAATAGGATCATGGCTGTGATACGAGCAAACGGTGGTCTCTGACAGTCTGACAGCTTTCATATGGGATATTTCCAAAAAAAGGACACACTTAATGGCATATGCTCTTTCCCACTGGTAACTCAGCATCTGCACTCCAATGTCTAATCACTCATAATTTTCAATTTCAATTAAATTCAATAAAAAATTATTGAATTTTAGCATGACTTGCTTTGAAAAGCGCTAGAAAATTCCATGGCGCAGTGGATAGAACTCTGGGACTGAAGTCAAGAAGACCTGAATTCAAATACAGTCTTAGACACTTACTAGCTTTATGAACCTGGACAAGTCACTCAACCCTCACCTGCCTCAGTTTCCTCAACTGTAAAATGAGGACGATGATAGCATCCATCTCTCAGAGTTGTGAAGATCAAATGAGATAATATTTGTAAAGCACTTTGCAAAATTTAAAACTCTATAAGCTGTATTGCTAGCTATTATTTTCATCATTAATTATTCTGATTTTTCAGCTTTTCCTCTTTCTCTTCATGCTCTACTCCTTTACACTTCCTTTCTCTCCCATTTCCTCTTTTTCCTCCTCAATCTCTTTCAAAAATGGTGTATTTGTGAATATATGAATACAAAGATGTATAAGTAGAGACAGAGACAGAGAAAAAGAGAGACAGACAGACAGAGACAGAGAAAGAAGAGAAAAGAGAAAATGGAAATGAGGTAGCGAGAGACAGAAAAAATGGGAAATACAGAGAAAGGAAAAGATGCACACACCAATTCAAGTATCTCAAATATGAAGAAGAGGGGTAGGTAGGAAGCAATCTAAATGTAAATATTGTAGGATCATAGATTTAGAGCTAGAAAAGACCTCAGAGGGCATCTGGTGAGGAAACTGAGGCAGACAGGGGTCACATGACTTGCCCAATACCCCACAAGACATAAGTCTCAGGGTTGGGATTTAAACCCAGGTGATCTGTCTCCAGATCAGTGCTCTTTCCAATGTACCCTGATACCTTCCATCTAGAATCCTCCTGGGCTTGGTGAGATATACCTGGTGAATATGAAACAATTCTCTTTAGCACCAATCTCATTATCATTCTTAAGAGATAAGCAGTTTCCAAGTGGCTGGATTAGACAATTCCTCCAGAGTACCACTGAACATTCCATAAGGCGGAAAATATTGTCAGTGAAGTAGGATGGCTATCCAAGAACATATTGGTAGGAATCCACATGACACTTTATCGCTCAAAGAGAAGAAAGAGGAGTTGGAGAGGGGAAAGGAGCTGGAGAAGAAAAATGAGAAGACAGGAGAGAAAAGGCAGAAGGGAAAGACAAAAAAAAAAGGAGGTACATGGAAGGAGAAAGAGCTGTCATATTTATTCTTTCACAGTTTTTTACTATGGTATAGACATCAAGTGAAATACAAGAAAAATTAGCATCCCTAAGAACAAGTCAGCTAAATTATTAAGAGGACCTAGGGAGGGGACTGTGAAGCAAGGTATTTCTGGGGAAATTTATAGCTAGGTTACTAGCAATGTGCCATTAACATCCTACTGCTGGCTTGGTTAAATCATAAACAGGGTCATCAGAGTCATTAGATACAGATGTCTAGCCTGGCTTCCAAACTGACATGGGTAGGTTGGAGAGGCTGAAATCATCCTCTGTGCTTTCTGCTTCTCATCCAAACCAAATGTCACATCCGCTTCACCCATGATACAATCCAGGCAAAAATCAGTTTCCCCACTTTGAGGTACCTGTGTCAGTAGCAATTCTGGGCAGATTTCAGGTGGCTTTGGCACAAGATGAAATGAAACCAGCACTCATTCCATATTTTAAGAAATATCTTTCTGACTATGCAGGACTTTGGGATTGATAACAGGGACAGCCAGACTGTGGAGCTCTGTGTCTGTGCCTGTAGGTGTGCATGCATGAGTGTGTGTCAAAATAATGAGAAAGAGTGGCTTTTCCCATTTTGTCAATTCCCATCAGCTAATTTGTATACCTACACATCAGTGTCAGTTGCTTTTGAAGGAAATTTCATTATTTGAAAATAATTATTTTGTCAACTTTATTCCATTGGGCTGAGCAGATTCTCTAATGAAGCCATGTACATTTTCTTTAAGCTAATCAGTTCGTTCAGTTAGAAATCTTTCAGCAATATTTTGTCACAGTTGTACAGATTATGATGTTTTAGGATTATTGTCATTGTTCATCTACAGGCTCAAACACATAAATCACTTTCGAGTACCTTGAGAGTGTATACAGTATAACTGGTCTATGATAGCTTTGTGATCCTGATGTTAAAAGAAAAATTGGATCTTCCATGTTACAATAAAAAATTAAAACCAGCATTTAAAAGTGGAAAAAGTATTAAAATATTATGGGCAAAAAAAGAACTATCTTTCATGCATTGGAATCACTAAAATGCCATGTGCTTTAAAGGCTCTACTGAGGGGGAAGGATCCCCACTCTGGCTATAGACAATTTACTGATAGGCACCACTTGACCTAGAATTTAATGCTAAGCTGGAAGGGACCTTAGATATTATCTAGCCCAACACCCTCATTTCACAGACAAGAAACCTGTAGTCTAGAGAATTGAAGGTCACCCAAAGAGAAACTGGCAGGTTGAGGATTTGAACTCATATCCTCCACCAAATCCAGTAATGCCTTTTATTGTTTTCTCAGGAAATATCCAAGGAATTCTCTAACAGATCAGGCAGACATCATCAATCAAATCCCAAAGCTTTTAATTAGACTGTAGTGCAAAGGAAATAATGCGACAATCAAATCATAGAATCATTCTCAGCCTCTTCCCCTCTCCCATACATTAAAGGGCGGAGAAGTATAAACTCCTATTGCTGGCAAAGGGGAGTAGTTCCTTTCCCTGGAAAATGCACACTCCAGGAAGAGGAATGGTTGAATCCTGACTGGATCCTTTCTCATGGCTGGAGCTTCAACCTGGCTTTCTCAGCAGATTTCACATTACTCCCTTTCATACATTCCCCATGCCAACCAAATCCCAAATCATTCTACCCACTATTCCATATATATGCCATTGCATTTCCTGGTACCATGCATCTGTACAGGCTTCTCCCAAGTCAAGAATGCATTATGTCTTTGCCTCATCCTCATAGAATACCTAGCTTCATTCAAGGCTCAGCTCCAGCGGCACCTTTCCATGAGATTAGTGACATCTTACTGAAAAATTACTTTTTATTTACTTTTTATACAACATATGTTTCTTTATCTCTACAGATATCTTTCCCACTGTAAAATGTAAGCTCCTTGAGGAAAGAACTGGGTTTTTTTTTAACATCTGCAGCACCTAACACTGTCTTACAAATAGCAAGGATTTCATAAATGCTTACATCAATAAAGAAGGAAAGAAAAGAGGGAGGGAGGAGACAGGAAGGAAAGTAAGAAAGAAAGAAAGAAAGAAAGAAAGAAAGAAAGAAAGAAAGAAAGAAAGAAAGAAAGAAAGAAAGAAAGAAAGGAAGGAAGAAAGAAAGGAAGAAAGAAAGAAGAAAGAAGAAAGGTTCTTCTTACAAATATACATCTTCAAGCATAAAAATTCCCACATTGGCTATGAAAATGTATGTGTCAGTCTGCATCTTGAGTCCATCACTTTTCTGATAGGTTTCAAACTTCATTATCAGTTCTATTGAATCATGTTTGATTCTTGCATTAAACAGAGTTCTCAAATATTTCACAGTCATTTTCCTTTACAATATTATTTTATAAATCATTCACCTGGTACTATTCACTGTACTATGCATCAGTTTATACAAGTCTTTGTACATCTCTCTGAAGTCATACCTTTCATCATTTCCTATGGCATAATAATATTTCATTAACATTTATATGTCATTATTTTTCAGATATTCCCCAATTGATGTCCTTCCTGTTAGTTTCCTTCTTTGCTACTACAAAAAAGAATTGCTATATTTTTGTACATTCGGTCCTTTTCCTGTCTCTTTGATATCTTTGTTACTTATTCTTCACAAAGATGAAAGATAGGGTCCAGAATAAGAGAATTAATAATTGTTTTACTCTGTTCTGCTCAGAGATTGAAGGAACTGGGGATACTTAATTTGGAAAAGAGAATACCCAGGAAGAACATTAAAGTTTATATTTAAGTATTTTTTAAATTGCCATAAAAAAGAGGAGTCTGTCTTGTTCTTCTTGGCTTCAGTTACTAGAATCAGAAGCAATGAGTACAAATCAGATGGACATCTCCCACCCTCTCACCATCCTGGTCTTTTTTCTCTCACCATTCTGGTCATATCTTCTGAATGTGCTCTACCTTGTTAATGTCATGTCTACCTAAGTCAGTGTGGTTATGCTTCCTGGGCCTGTATAAAATGTTGGCCCTTCCTCAGATGAAAGGTCAACGGTCGAGGTTATCACAGAATGTGCCAATATAAACCCTAGCACACCACAACACAACAGTGTCCCTTAACAAGGTGAAAGAAGGTCAAGCATTACCTAGGTGCTTAATAAATGCTTGTTGACTGACAAGGAAGGACAGGGTTGCTATTGCGGGTGGGGGCTGGGGGATGTGGTCTAGGGAGAGGAAAGGTATGAGAGACAGCAAATACGTAAATCCATAGAGTAGACAGTGGGTTTCAAAAAAGGGATTAAAACATGGGCTTCTATTCGGAAAACAATGGTCCTACCTGAAAGTCCCCCCCCACCACCACTCTACCTCTGAGCTCCTTCTGGTAGAAGACAGATAACATGAGTAAGGTTCTACAAGTGTTGACTTTCTACTTTTTCTTTGACCTTTCATTTCCACTGGCTGGTTCTTGGAGTACTGTCTCAACATAAATGATCTTCAATTTCATTTGACTCTTCCCCTTTACAAACAGTGGGACTCTCTCTTACACAAGAACAATTCTCTCTCAGAATCTGATAGGAGGAAAATTCTTCCAAAGAGACTGTAAATATTCTGTTTCCCTCTTTCTCACCATCACCACCCCAGCTCCTAAAAGAGGAGGACCTAGTCTAGTCTGGGGTTTGTATAGTGCATTCCTGGGTCCCATTGGCATGATTTCTCTGAAGCCTTTGGTACCTGTTGCTAAACGTTTCTTTTTAAGTTTCCAAAAATAAAACCTACATGATGGCTAATAGGACCACTGCATAATTCATCTACTCAAAATAAATGAAAGAGAGCTAATGCCCCAATCCTGGCACCAGCATAAAGCAAGCCAACTGGAATATGAGGTGACCATGATTTCAGCATTTGGCAGAAGGCAGCTGTCTAAAAGAGGAAAGCATTAGACTGAGTCCAGGATGGAGGGCAAGGCCATTGGTAATACTATTCCTGGCACTGGTCATTTCCTACTGGCTTATGCTATGGAAAAGTCCATAGATCCTTCATGTTCCTTGTTGGAGCTTTCGGGTGTCATCTGAACCCAATGAAGTATTTCAACTGTGCACAGGGATTACAACACCGTGAATACATGTCACCAGGACTTTGCTGTTCAAAGAACTTCCAAACAAGAATTTCAACACCAATTAGCAGCTGTCAGGTTGTCAATTCCATGACTATTATTCATAAGAACAGCACCTACACAGCCCCTGCTTTCCTGGTCAGACACTGGCTGCTCACCTTCACTAAGCCTTTTGCTTACCCAGGAGACTTATACAGGCTACTCAAAGACAGTTTGGTCCAGCCTGAAATGCAGCTGCTCCTTCAGAGTAATGGCTCTTTGTCTTAACACACCTATTAATTCAAAAAGGAAGAAGTCTGTGGCTTAACTTTTGGGCTCTGTCTACATATACACACAAGGGACCTTGTATAGCCTTTCCCAATCATCCAGATTTCTGGCTTATCTGAAAGAGTCTGAGGGATAGAATGGAAATGGAACCAGCAAGGGTTGATGCAACAGGCCAAAACAGAGCTGTGGGTGGCCTAAGAGTTTGGGCCAGGAGAAAGCTGTCTGGGGGCTGGGAGGGAGTGGAGGGGAAGCCAGAAAGGAGTCAGTGGGACCTGGGAAGGAGCCAGATTGTGGGGAGTGGGGAAGGGAACGGCTCAGAATGGAGATGAATGAGAACAAGGAAGTAGCCAAATGGGTTGGGGCTGGGGATAAGTCAATGGAAGAAGTAAGGTAGCCTATTGGGTCCTCCCCAAGGAAGAAAACTAACTGGATCCCTGATGACATCACTGTTTTTGTGGGAAGGCACTACGATGGGGATCACGGCCAAAATTCTGAACTGCCTGGGTACATGTGTGTATAAATATTCATATATATGTATGTATATACACATGTATATTCATTTAGATATAGTCTATTGATGTACACACTCATATATGTGTTTCATATAGATGATAGATAGATAGATAGATAGATAGATAGATAGATAGATAGATAGATAGATAGATAGATAGATATGCATTTCAGAAACACAAAGATACAGAGAAAGACAGAGCATTGGTCCCACTATAGACCACTCCTGAATATGTTCTCCCCATCAAGCAATAAGATCTCCTTGACAGGAAAAAAGAACAGGTATACAATAAAAATTACTCCAATTATTAGCCACACCAGAATTTTGTGCAAGTCATATTTGAAGAGGAAGCATATCCTATATTCAAAATAGTAGACAATACTTCTGATTTATTGTGAGTCCTGCTCTATTCTATATAGGTGAATTTGGCCAATACTTATGGCATATATATGTGTATGTGTATATATACATATATATGTATATATATACATGTATATATATATACACACACACACACACACACACACACACACACACATATATATATATCAGTATATAACACTTCTATTTTAGTCTCCACTTACCTTCTGAGGGGCTAAAGTTAAATGGGAAAGTTATCGTGTGTTCACAGAAGGTTCCTTGTTTAAATGAACCAAATCTTTATATTTTTTTACAAGGGCTCTTTTTTATTATTAATTTGTGCCAGAACTTTTAATGTATTCTTAAGTTTCTGCAGAGTTGTTGTTTAGTTTAATTTTCTGAATTCCCAAGATTTCAGTATTTAGTTTGAGAATAGTCTGGGAAGAAATCATTAGAAATGAAAAAAAAAAATCCTGAGATTTGATTACATGTTTACTTTATAATTATCTTGCCAAATAATTAATACACTTGGGTTTTATGGCACCCTTCATTAAAAATTGCAACCCATGTTTTTGCAGGGGATTGTTAAAAATGTCAAGAAAACAGTAAGAAGTATCAGTTTCAGAAAATAAAATGAAGATTGTTCACTTTTTTCCCCCTTTACTTATTTATTTCATTTTTCCTTGAGGGTCTCAGTCATTCCCAAGATTACAAAGCAATGGACAGTGTGAGCAAAGACATTTTCAGATAGCATATGAAGTACAAGAAGGATTGTGTTATAGTTGATAGAATGGGAGACTTACAGTCCAGGGACCTGGGTACAAATCCTGCCTCTCACATTTACTAGTATAGTGACCATGAACAAGTTATTGAGTCTTTTGGATATCAATTTCTTCATCTATGAAAGGGAAATAATAATATTTGTTCTATCTAGCATTTCATAGGGTTACTATAAAGAAAATACTTTGCAAGTTTTTGTGTTCTCTAGAAATGTGAGCTACTTTTATTCCATATTCCATTCCATAATTTAGTTCAGGAAGCACAATTTTTAGGGGCCAATCAATCATTCAATTAGCACATATTTATATGAGGCAACTTACTAAGCAATGGGAACACAAAGACAAAAGTTGAACAGACTGCCCTCAAGGAGCTTATATTCAAGTGAAGGAGATACTATGTATATACAAGCACATATATACATATATGTATATATGTATGTATGTATGTACAGAACAAGCAGCTAGGTGGCACCATAGTGCACAGAGTGATGGGCTGGACATCAGGAAGATTCGTCTTCCTGAGTTCAAATCTGGCCTCGGATACTTCCTAACTGTGTGACCCTGTACAAGTCACTTAACCCCATTTGCCTCACTTTCCTCATCTGTAAATGATCTTAAGAAGGAAATGGCAAGCTGCTCTAGTATCTTTGCCAAGAAAACCCCAAATGGAGTCACAAAGAGTCAGACACAACTGAAATGACTGAACAACAACATATATATATGTATGTGTATATACATAGAGAGAGAGACAGAGAGAGAGAGAGAGAGAGAGAGAGAGAGAGAGAGAGAGAGAGAGAGAGAGAGAGGAAAATATAAAACACATCCAAAGTAACTTGGGAGGGAGAAGGCAATAGTAACTGGAGGATCCAAAAGACCTTGTACAGAAGATGGTATCTGAGATACACCTTGAGGAAAACCAAGGGTTCCAAGGAGGAAAGTATGTATTTCAGGCAAAGGGACAGGCCAGTGAAAACTTAGAAATGGAGCATCATGTATGAATGACAGCAAGAAGGTCAGTTTTGCTGGACCATAACATGCATGAATGTGTATGACTAGAAAATACAATCTGCTCTCTTAGCAGAAGTAGAGAACTACAGGTAAAAAACATGTCAATGGCACTGTCAGACTCAATTGCTTGTGTTAGTGAATTTGTCTGAGCTACTTTTTTCCCCCTTCTTTCTTGTAATCAGCGAACATATCAGTTGAGTGTGACAATATATGCCATGTTCCCCACCCATAGTCCCCCACTTTTGCAAAGAAGGGATAAAGTATACTTTCTCCTCTTCAGAGACAAGTGCAATCATTATTGTATAGCATCAATTTCATCTTTTGTCGTTGTTGCAATTCCTTCCATTGACATTGATGCATTTATTATGTCTACTATTCTCACCATCCTATTGATTTCACTTTTCATTGACTCATTTAACTCTTTCCATATTCTGTGGATACTTCACATTTGTTATTTCTTATAGTGTAATCATAATAATTAGTTAGCATTTCAAGGTCTGCACAGTGCTTTACATATGCTATCTCATTTAATCTTTCCAGCAACCCTGTGAGGTGGGTGCAATTATTTCTCCCTTCACAAGCAGAGACAGAAGTTAAATGATTTGTCCAAGGTCAGTGTCTGAGGCAGGATTTGAATTCAAGTATCCCTGAGTCCAAGTCTAGAGCCCTATCCATTATGCCCAGCAGGGACCCACATGTATTCTTTTGCATTCATGTACTAATTTGTTGGACCACTCTCCAACTAATGGATGTCTACCTTGTTTCTCATTTTTTTTTTGCTACTAACAAAAGTTCTACTATAAATATCTTGACATATACAGAAAAATTCTATCTTTGATCCCCTTGTTGTATATGCCTACTAGTGAGATCTCTGGATCAAAGGAAATAGATGTTACAGCCACTTTCTCAGCTTAATTTCTATTTGTCTAAATATTCTATTAGCAATTGGTAACCCTTCTTTCTCTCTAGTCTCAGCATTTTTCTTTCCAGACAATGAGGAAAGTCAGATAATAACCAACAAGCTTCATCGAGTGATGAGACAACTCCTACGTGAATCATGAAAGTTACACTCACCCAAAAGGAGAATAAGCTCCCTCTGCGAAGAAGCAGTCACCCCCATTGGAGGTCCTCAAGCTGATGTGCAAGACAACATATTGAGATGTTTCTTACCTGTTTGAGCTTAGGCAAATCAACTAACTTTTCCTCACCTATGAAATGAGGGGCTAAACTAGATGCCCTGTGAGAGTTCTTCCAGCTTTATGACTGCAGTCTTATAATCTTATGACTCTAATTAGTCTTCTTTTGGGGTATGGGGGGTGGGATGAAGGGATATTGGTTGAACTAGTTGATTACTTATAATTCATTAATGCTAAGATGAAGTAGTGGGCATCTAGGTGGAGTGGTAGATAGAGTTCCAGACCTGGAGTCAGAAAGACATGAGTTCAAATCCAGTCTCAGACAGTAATTACCTGTGTGACCTGGGCAAGTCACTTAATCCTGTTTACCTCACTTTCCTCATCTGTAAAACTAGCTGGAAAAGGAAATGACAAATACTTCAGTATCTCTACCAAGAAGATCCTAAATGGGGTCACAAAGAGTCGGACATGACAGAACAACAAAAGATGAAGTAGGTTTGTTTCCTTGAATGAAATTCATCACATCCATAGTGTGGAAAGACTTGGCTCACAATTAGAGTTCCCCTACCAGGATAAACTTCAGGTACCAGCTGTAAATGACTTTCTCCTCGATTGCACAGATCTCACTATGTCTGCAGCTATTCATTTTCTCATTCTCCAGTTCAAAGGGCCACTTTTCTTGCTGCTCTATTGTTTCGACTTGGTTTGCTTTTCCATATGATGACATTTAATATCTTCTGGAAATGCTCCCAAGGAGCACATGGGTGGCATCAGGACAGCGGGAGCTTTTAATAGGGCTGCTGATTGGGCAGGATCTGTCTCTGCCCGGGTTGGTGAAAACAGAGCTTGTTGTCTTTTCAAACAAATCCCAGAATCTTGGCACAGGCAGGGGCCTTGAAGACAATTTAACCCAAACCTCTCATTTTATAGAACTGAGGGCCAGAGAAGGAAATATGACAGGCTAGATAAAGTGCTGGACTTGGAGTCAAGGAGAGACCTAGGTTCAAATCCCACCCTCCCACCACTACCTCCACTGTCCCATTGACACTTGTTAGCAATGTGACCATAGGCATGTCATTTAAACTTTCTAAGTCAGTTTCCTCATTGGTAAAATGGGGATAATAATAGTGCTTACCTCATAAGGATCATGTTAACACTTACCTCATATCATTGTCCTAAGAATCAAATTAGATAATGTATACGAGGTGTTTTTTTAAACTTTAAAGCACTATAAAAAGGTTATTGTTTTCAAAGTAAAACTTTAATTGATGTATTCAGTTTTTATATCACCAAAATTTCCCACCATATCTATATCCCCCTTCCCATGGAGCCATTTCATATAACAAAGAAGTTGGATCAATAAATAAGTAAACAAACAAACAAATACATGAATGGGAAAAATCAAACAAACCAATCAATACACTGTAAAACTTCTGACAGTTTTATGTTCCACGTATTATGTTCCTCACCCATGCTAAGGAGTGAGAAGAGGTACCTTCGCATCCCTCTTCTTTGGAGCCAAACTTGTTCTTTCTCATTTTTAGCATTCATTTTTTATTGCTTTGCAGCTGTTGATCTTTCCACTTATGTCGATTTTTTTGTTTGTAATTGCCTCTATCCCTTGTTTGGTTAAGAATATATCTCGAGGGGGCAGCTAGGTGGCACAGTGGATAGAGCATCAGCCCTAAAGTCAAGAGGTCCTGGGTTCAAATCCAGTCTCAGACCAAACACTTGATACTTACTAGCTGTGTGACCCTGGTTAAGTCACTTAACCCCAACTGCCTAAAAAAACAGAATATATCTTAACCAGATACCTATGAAAATTGTATGTTCTGCTTTCCAAAATAATTATACTAATCTATAGCTCCACCAATAATGCACCAGTGTGTTTATCTTCCCACAACCTCTCCAACATTGGCTATTCTCATCATTTGTTATTTTTGCCAATTTCCTGGGTGTGATTTGAAACTTCAAAGTTATTTGATTTGTATTTCTCTTATTAATAGTGATTTGGAACATTCTGTCACATAGCTGTTAATAGTTGTAGTTCTTCTTTTAAGTACTGTTTTTTCATGCCTTTGACCACTATACTATTTGGGAAATAGCTTTTTGGTCACATATTTCAGTCATTCAGTCACCTCCCTTCTTATCCTAGATGCATTAATTTTGTTTGTGCAGGACCTTTTCAATTTCATTTTATCAAAATTCTCCATTTTGTCTTTTGTAATTACCTTTGTTATGTCCTTTGTTTCATTATAATGTACCCCCTACCCATTGCTGTGAAAGATGTATAATTTTCTCACCTAATTTCTAATGATATAATCTTTAATATTAACTTTAAAATTAGCTTTGAATTAATTGCAGACAATGATATAAAGTATTAATCTGAGCCTTATTTCTCTCAGGTTGCTTTCCAGTTTTCCTAGAAGTTCTTATTAGAGAGTCCTTTCCTAAGTAATTTATATTCAGAAGCTGCTCAGTATTATGATAAGGAAAGGGATTTCTTTTGCCAGTGAGAGAATCAGAAGAGGAACCAGAAGACCTGGGTGTGAGTCCTGGTCTCTATCCTATCAGTCACCTTTAAACTATATAACATTTGGTAATTGTTTAGAGCTAGAAGGGAATTTAGAAGAAATCAAGTCCAGTCCTTTCATCTTAGAGATGAGGAAATGGACCCAATGAAGACAAGACAGTGTCACACAGCTAATAAGCGTCTAAAGTGGGGTACGAAGCCGGCTCTCCTTGACTCCAAATCCAATACTCTATCCACTACATCAGGCTACCTTTTACATTTTGGGGGGCCTCAATTTCTTTGTATGTAAAATGAAAGGATCAAACTGGATATTCTCCAGGGAACACACCAACTCTGATAGACCATGATTTTGTGACTCCAAGTGCCCTGATTCATTTTCCAGGGTACATCCTGTTAAGCTATACCACCTTTATCAAAGATAAAGGAGCTTCTGATTCAATTGTCTTTTTTTTTTATTCTACATTGATCTCTCCATCTTCCCCAACTCTACTCCTTCAGCTCGAGGGCAGCTGATCTTTTGCCCAATAGGAGAGGAAATTTATTCAAAGGCTACTTATCCAGTACAAACACTCAGGGCTGGTATCTGCACTGTGCTCTTCAGTACAGAAAACTGGGACAGTAAAGCTTGGATTTTTCTAGTCTCTGTCAAGTTCAGGGGGTGGGGTGGGGGAGACTTAGTCATATTTAAACTACTACTTATTCTAGAAGTCATGAATGCAGAGCCCTGAGAGGATCAGAAAGTTAGGTACAGAGGCTGATAGGCACAAAGATCTCAATTCCACACAAGGATCTGAAGAACATTGGATCTTACATCCTCATCATCACTGATATTTGTAGAGCACTTAAAAGTTTTTAGAGCAGTTTCTATATATGATTTCACTTGAACTTCAAGATAACTCTATAAGGGAGGTCTGATTATTTTCTCTTTTGTTACAAAGGAGGAAACTGAGGCTGTGATTTACACAGAGTCATAATTTGAATTCAGATCTTCCCAACTCCACATCCAGCCCTCTATGCATGAGCCAAGTGGGAATGCCCAGTATCTAAGTTTGAGTCCTTCTGTGGCCACACACACAGATTGATTTTTGTTGATGGAATCAACCTGGCCCATTAAAGTACAGAGGTCAAAACTGACCCTCCATATTATATTAAAGTCTTTCTCTTTTTTTCCCTCATTATCTTTGACATGGCATGAAACTTAGAGAGAATGGAAAGGAGAGGGGAAAATTGTAATTAGAAAGTTAAGCCACAAGGAGGATGGTTTTTTTTTTCAAAATAAAGGTATTACTTCATCTGGAGGACAAGCTTTGGACCAGAGTAAGTGACCAATTATTCTCTATTTCCACTGAGAAAACAAAAGGGAATGAACTAACAAAACAACTTGCAAGTTTAGTTCTTCATCACTTCTCCCCTGGACTATTGAAATAGCCTCCTAATTGGACTCTCTTCTCACCAATCAATCCTCCACACACCTGTCAAAATGACAATGTTTAAACCCTAAAACACAGATATGACCCAGTCACTGCCTTACTCAAAACTCTCCTTTGGTTCCCTGTTACCACTGCAATAAAATGCAAAAATCACAATCCTGTCATCTAAAGCCCTGCACACAGTCTGTCTCCCACCTAACGTCCCAGCTTATTTCTGTCACTAGCCTTTATGAGTTTTTGCACTATCAAACCAACTTGCTAGCTGTTTCCTACAAAACACGCTCCTTCTCCTTTCTCCATCCATTTATTTTCCTCCAAGTTGATAATGCCATGTCCCTGCATTTCCACCTCACTTCATTTAAAATACGGGTCTGGAAGTGCCTTCTCTGCAAAGCTTTCAAACTAGGAACGAAGAACAGGGATGTACCCAAAGTGACCTCTAAAGGACATTGACACCTCTGCAATTAAGAGAGGCAGCCTAATACAGTGGTCAGAGTGCTTCAGTTTCCTAATTTGTAAGGTGATTGATTAGACGGCGGCAAGGGTGTCCCCTGACCCTAACTTTAGGATTCCACGATGTCCACCTTCTCCCAATGATTCCTGGCTTGCCAGGTCATCCTGAAAAATGGTTTGAGTCTCAGAATTCAGTGACCATTATGCGTTGGTGCTTTGGGGACAAGAAAAAGTAATCTTTTTTGTTTCCTTCCCTCATGATTATCAAAATCCTGGGATACAGCTTGTGGACTTCCTCTGAATTCTTCAACGAAGTTCTGTGATTTAAGTTCTGGAAAGAGAACTGTATCCCACTCACTCATGTTCTGTTGAAGTGCCAACATGCAATTCACTTCAGCATTTCTTAAGAACCTACTGCTCTGGTTAGCTAAGATACAGGTGGTCCCTGCTCTCAAGGAGATTTCTGTCTTGTAGAGGGATAAGACAAAATACAGATAATAATGGGAAATACCACAGGACCAGGGCATCAGATAAGTGCAAAGAGAGACAATGGGAGATGGGAAAGGGCAAAGGTCTTTACTGATTAGAGGGATGTGGGTAAGGCTTTCTGGAGAAGGCTTTTTAAAGGACTCCTAACTACAGATCAGGGAGAGTTGGACACAACTGAAACAACTCAAAAACAAAATGATAAATCAGTTCACTGAGTCCCCTTGGCATGGTCCAACTTGAACACAAACTTCAGATAAACCTTTTCTAAGATCCTTGGTTGATTTTTCTAAATTGCTTTATGTTGAATTTGAGGTATGCTTAGAGTAAAGCCAGGGAACAGTGTGGTGAGTATGAGTCAGTGGTAAGTGATGTTTTAAAATGCTTAAATAGGTAATTCTCATTTGAGAACGATAAAGTCAATTTCCCATTATACTAAGCACTGTTTGGCCCATATGTAAAGTACTGGGCTCAGTTGCAGCATACAAAGAATTTGGAGAGCGTTCAGAGAGCAGAAATGACAAAAATATAGGAAATGAGATACCCAAAGGAAATTAAAAGACCTCAGAATTATGTATTGTAGAGATGGATAGGCTGATAATTATGAGTAAAAGTTTTTGAGGGGTGGTTATCTGAAGAATATATATATACACAGTAGTAAAAGAAAATCTATAACCTTCCTTGGGAATCAATCCAGTGTGTCTAAAAACTCTATCATAAAGGTTTTAGGATTTTAAGAAGATTGAATTTAGAAGCTGAAGGATTTCATTTGTTGTAGCTATTGTTAATAATAACCAGCATTTAAGGCTTGTCAGTAGAACAGCCCTGGGAGGTAGGTGACTCTTTTTGAGGAAACTTGAGGCAAAGAAAGGTGGAATGACTTGTTCAGAGTCACATAGCTACTTAGAGTCTGAAGCCAGATTTGAACTCTTGTCTTCCTGACTCCAATCTAGTGCTCTTTATCTACTTCATCAACCTAGCTGTCTATTGGCCTCATTTTAGAAATAAGGAAACTGAGGTCCAAAGAGTTAACAGCTCTGGGACTTTTCCAAAGTCACAAGATAGAAAAACTAAACCAAGATTCAGTGTAGCATTCTCTGATCCCAAATCCGGTGTTCTTTCCATTTGAGTCAATATTCTGTATTTATTAACAATCTGGTAAAGTGAAAAGAAATTTAGATTCTAAATCTGAAGAAGTGTGTTCTGGATCTAGTAACTTCCTGGGTGACTACTAGCAAGTCATTTAAGTTCTCCTGGTTTCAATTTTCCTAGCTATTTTTTTAAATGAAGGACTAAATAATCTCTAATTTTCCTTCCGGTTCAGTGAATGCATGAGTCTGTGTGAAGAAAGAAAAAAAAAGGGGGAGGAGAATCAGTTTAACCAGCAGTTTGGGGGTAGGGCTCTAAAATTGGAATCAGATACAAAGCAGAATTTTCTGACAAGATGGAATGGACTGTTGGGTGAGACAGTGGAATCTCTTCGAGAAATAATGGAATTCTCTACTGCCTTATACAGTCCTGAGTTTAACTTCTGCCTGCAGGTAGGGCACAGTCTAGGTGACCTCTCAAAGGCCCTACTGGTCCTTCAGTTCCCCTCAAAACCTTATCAGATAAGAGTTCATTTTCAGAAATTCTTCATTTGAAGGACTCCTTCAGCCTTTTTACAGGGAACATAAGAAGAATAAAAATAACCAAATGAATTCACTACGGTGGAAAATATCATGGCCGGTAATGAAAATTACAGGAAAGCTGCCGACTCCTGCTCCTTCCCCAAGACTAACATGAGAACATGTTTTTACTCCAGACTCAGTAATTAAGTTTGCCCAAGAAAACTCCTATCCCATGCCTCAGGCCAGGCACTAAATGAAGCCTTTAACCAACTGATAAATGAGATTATCTCAGTTTATAGCAATCTTGCTGGTGAGACAGGCCTCCTTAAGTTTATTAAAAATAAACAAGTCAGTGTAGAAGACTCTGCATCAGCTCAATAGGAGCTGGCTGATCCTGAGGCAGGCAGAGACTGGCTTCCATCTTTAATGGGCTTCCTTTTTTTCCAAAGAGCCTTGACTGCTTCTTCAGCTGTTTGGGGACCCAAAAACACAGAGTCCTGAGCTCAGAGAGACAATCTTTGCAGCACAAAACCAGAATGGTTTGGCCTTTGTGAAAGAATGAGATGTCAGGGATCAGAAAAGTTGAGCGCTGTTTGATTCTCCCACCACTGGGGGTCCTGTCCCTGTAGCACTGTATAACCTTTAAAGATGAGATGACTACTACTGCCCTCCACATACACACCCCTAAATTCAGTTCTGCCTCAGGCTCTGGACAAAGCCTGTCCCTGGGCAGGGGAATTTTTTTTAAATATAAATTTATTTATTTTTAGTTTTCAACATTCACTTCCACAAGTTTTTGAGTTCCAAATTTTTGCCCCATCTCACCCCTCCCTCCACCCCAAGATGGCATGCATTCTGAATATCCTTTCCCCTAGTCTGTCCTCTCTTCTATCTCTCCCCCCTTCTCTTATCCCCTTCCTCTTCTATTTTCCTATAGGGCAGGATAGACTTCTATATGCCATCTCCTGTATTTCTTATTTCCCAGTAGCATGTGAAAATATTTTTTTAAACATATGTTTTAAAACTTTAGGTTTCAAATTTTCTCTCTTCCTCCTTCCCTATCCACCCTCATTGAAAAGGCAAACAACTCAATATACGTTATACATTTGCAGTTATGCAAAACACTTCCATAGTAGATATGTTGTGAAAAACTAACTCTATTTCCCTTAATCCTATACTGCCCTCTCATTTATTCTATTCTTTCTTTTGACCCTGTCCTTCCTTAGAAGTATTTCCTTCTGATTACCCCCTTTCCCAATCTCCCCTGCTCTCTACCATCCCCCTGCTCTCTTGTCCCCTTCTCCCCCTATTTTCCTGTAGGGTAAGACAGATTTCCATACCCAATTGAATGTGTATGCTATTCCTTCCTTAAGTCAAATTCTATGAGAATAAGATTCATTCATTCCCTCTCACCTTCCCCTGCTTCCCCTCCACTGTAAGAGACTTTTCTTTTCTGGTTTTTTTTGTGAGATAATTTACCCCATTCTACCTCTCCCTTTCTTCTTCTCCGAGTATCATCCTCTCTCATCCCTTAATTTTATTCTCCAGATATGACCCCTTAATCTTCAACTCACTGGGCAGGGGAATTTAAAGAATGGGACTAATGCACTGTGAACTAGTCCAATCATTTTGGAAAACAATTTGGAACTATATCTAAAAAGCTATAAAATTGTGTTTACCCTTAGACCCAGCAATACCACTACAAGGTCTATATCTAAAAGAGATCAAAGCAAAGGGGAAAGGACCTATTGTAGAAAAATATTTATAGAAGCTCTTTTTGTGAAGGCAAAGAATTGGAAATTTAGGGGACATCAACTGGAGAATGGCTAACCAAGTTGTGGTATAATATGACTGCAATGGAATACTATTATGCTATAAGAAATGATGAGCTGGTGGACTGCAGAAAAGCCTAGAAAGACTTATATGAACTGATGCAGAGTGAAATGAGCAGAATCAGGAGAACATTTTACACAGTAACAGCAATATTATGATGATGATCAATTATGAAAGACTTAGCTACCCTAATCAATACAACAATCCAAGACAATTCCAAGGAACCCAAGATGAAAAATGCTATCCACCTGCAGAGAGAGAACTGATGAACTCAGTGCAGATTGAAGCGTACTTTTCTTGGTTTTTTTTTTCCAACGTGGCTAATATGGAAATAGGTTTTTCATGACTCCATGTGTATATTTGCTTGCCTTCTCAATGAGTACAGGAGGGGCTTGAGGGAGGGAGAAAATTTGAAATGAGAAACTTTTAAAAATGAATGTTTAAATATAGTTGTAAAAATAAATTTGAAGAGTGCAAGGCTAGTAAATTTAAAGAGAGCAAGGGGTCCATGCTGAAAGGCTAAAGGAATCTATATCACACACACACACACACACACACACACACACACACACACACACACACACACGTACGTTAAGATCTCCTTCCCTATATCTTCGACCCCTGCCTTGGTTCCTCATACATTTCCTCTCTGCCAAAGGTCCTGACTTGCCCAACATCTTTGGTCCCTCCAAGGGTTAGAGTTCTCTCCTAGAATTCTAGTCCCCATTACCAACACCTGGACCTTCCTACTTGGACATCCATTTATTACCTATTGCAGATACCCTGAAGCTGTATCTCTGCCTGCCTATCATAGGCTACTACTATTCCTAGCTTCCGAGGCCTCCTGTGATTGCCTAACACACCCCCTGTGGATTTTCTGGTATCTGCATCCTGGCCTTCCTCAATCTCACTCATCCCACCACCAGTTAAGCCCTAGTTATAACCAAATAAAGATAAAAGGTGGCCAAAATAAAAGATAAAAATGTCTTCAGTCCTCTTTTTGTTGTACTCCAGACCTTCTCTACCACGGTCCCACATCAGTCACTTTATGAGCCTCCTTTAACCTTTATTTTCAGCTTCCTTTTATGCCTATTCCCTCTTTCAAATGTTAGCTCCTTGAGGACAGAAAATGTTTTTCTTTCTACTTGTATTTCTGTTGTCAAGGTTTAGCATTGTGTTCAGCTCATAGTAAGCATTTAATAAATACTAGCTGACTACCTCACTGACCACCATGAGGCAGCACAGCATCATGGATAGATGGCTGCCATTGGAGACAGAATGGTTTAAATTGAAGTATTATTTCTCACAAGTACCAACTGTGTGACCATGGGTAAACCACCCCCCTTCTTTGCCCCAGAAAACTCCCCAAAACCATTTTAGTGGCCAAATGCCAATCTGCATCAATGAAGGGAATTTCTATATGAGTTCCTCAATCCAATTAAATCACAGATACAGACCAAAAAAGAGAGGTCAGTAGAATTCTGAGGCTTAAACTTACTTTAATACATCAAGGGTCTAGGATTTCAACAGGTTGGATTCTTCTTTCTTCCAAAACCAATCACAACCCATCAACAATTTAGGAAAAGGTCTTTTGATCTAATGACCAATCTTCCGGTAATAGGCCTCTCTAAATTTATCAAGGCTGTTCCAACAGACATAGAGCTGTCCATCATTGGGCTTATGCTCTATTGCCTTTCCCAGATGATAGACTGGCCAGAGTTGGCACTCCACAGAGAGCCATCCCAAACCCAGAGTCACCTTCAGGCTTTAAGAGAGCATCAAAAGATAAAGGGTAGAGAACAGTTGTTTTTCTAGCCTGAATAATGCATACACACCAAAAAAAATGGCCTTTATTCACCACCAATCAATAGGACTTATGGTTAGAATTTTTTTTTTCTGTAGAAGTTAAGTTAATTGATGCTAGGTTCAAATATGTTGCTTGACTGCATACGTATAACCTATATCAAATTGCTTGACTTCTTTCAATGAGGGAGGAGGGAAAACAAGGTGGGAGAGAATTTGGAACTTAAAATTTTTAAAAATAAATGCTAAAAATTCTTCTTACATGTAACTGGGGGGGAAATAAAAGATGAACTGATTTCAGGGAACTTAGGGGGGGAAAGGATTCACACATGCTTTCTTGCCAACAGTGGCATGTACTTTAGGTAGCTCACCCAGTTTAAGGGCATAGATGGACCACAGCAGTTGAAAAGCATGAAGCTTCCATTTGGATTAAGGCTGTGACCTTGGTTGGTAGTCTATGGTTATCTCTTCTTCTGAAGAGCTCCACATTCCATAACACACATGATTTGGGATCTAAAGCAAATCTTCACTTATCTGAGGAAGAGAGGTTCTGGTTAATATGATCTTCTAGTTAATTTATTTGACACTTTTAGTAGAACAATCCCTTGGATTTTTAACCTTTATTCTTGAAAATCCTTCTAAATTTCATTTCCTGACTTAATAAAGAATCTTGAAACTAACAGAATGCTTCTTTGATTGATTAAAGTCTTCATAATATCCAAGGGTCATCATTCTGATCTGAACACAAGTGATCACTGTGGGTCGGAAGAAAAAAGATAGATTGGACAACTGATGTTGAATTCCTCTCAGTTTACCTCAATTATCTTCTACCTCCCCCATCTCAAACACTCCTTTGCTGATTTTCTCCTCCATTCACTGACTTCTCTCTTCTTCCAGGCAAAATTTTATTTGATGGCCCCTCTGCATTTTCCTGCTGCCTGCTTCACAATCTCCATTCCTTCCTTAAGTACTCTCCAGTGCTGAAGTACCCTGTTTTTATAGCATCAGTTCCATGTCCACTTCTTCATTCAATATTGCTTTTTGGAATACTCAGTCTTCTTAGCACCATTAACTCTCCTGACAACTACCAATAACTTCCACTTTTGGAAAAGTTCTAATTTGCCTGAAGTTGCTGGGTATTTGAGTTCTGGTTAAATCAGTTTCAATTATAGGTCTTACTCCAAAAAGATGAGAATGCTTCACTAATCAAAGATGAAGCAGCCCAGCTGGTTGCTTGATTATAAGTTACCTATAAGGAAAGCTTTTCTCTACTTATGTGATAGTTACCTTACCAATGGAAGGCACCAAACTAAAAGTTATGTAAAGAGATGTTTAACATTTCAATAGATCAGTCAATCAGCACATCTATTGAACTTCTTTTTCTCCTTTTTTATCTTCATCTTCTTTGTTTCTTTTGTCTTCTTCCTCTTCTCTTCCTTCTTCCACTACAGAGAAATGCTTATCTTTAAGGTTTGCAAAACACTTTACATGCCTTAAGCCATTGGTTCTTAACAAATTCAGTTATTAAACATTATCTTGAATGCCTACTATGTGTCTGTTACAGCCCTGTGAAGTTAGTATTATTATATCCATTTCACAGATCAGAAACCAAAGCTTAGAGTCAAATTGGCTTCCCCAGGATTACAGAGCTAGTAAAGTTTGAGGTCACATTCAAATCACAGGTATCCATTGCTCCAAATCTGGCACCTTATTCATTGATGTGGATGATGATATATTAGAGAGTAAGAGGTTTACAGAGAAAGACAACTCATGGATATATGCTTCAAGATCTTAAGATCAAGTTGGAAGAATAACATGAAAATAATACACAAGGTAATACAGAGAGCTAAATAAGGGAAGTAAGAATCAATGCTATGGGCATTCAGTGGAGACAGAGATTACCTTGGGTCCGCACAAAGAAGACAGGGTTTGAATTAGCCCCTAGGAGATTGGTTCAATTTAGTATATTTTCCCATAAATTACGGGAAATGACTAGAATGTTCATGAGGAAAGTGAAGTTTCACCTTGAGAGAAGTGAAGTTTCTGAAACTATTCCAGATTTGATCAGTGAAAGGACCAAATAAATTTTCAAGATGATACTTAGAGTATTGTCCACCTTGATGAAATCCCAAACAGGTTGTAGTTAGTGTCTTGTCTAATAGGCACAAGTTGAAAGGCAGCTAAGAATCTTGGACATCAAAGGCAGGTCAGAGATGTCTTGGAACACACCTTATTTGAGGGTAAGTGAAGATGCTCCATAAGAAGTGGTATATAACCCTTGGCCCTTACAGAGTCATCATCTACCTTAAAGAACCAGCACACACAGATGCAACTCTGGAAAAAATAAAGCAGTGAATCAAAAAGAAAAATGTACATTAATACATGGAAGTACTGAAGAGGTACAAACCAGATGAAAACCAAGTGGGTTCAACCTGGAACAAGGTTCTGGAAGAACTAGGTTTTAAAGAAGGGAGGGGACAGAATGTGGGGGAAGGTGGGGAGGGAAGCTAGAATGGATGCTAAATGGAGGGTGTCTGATGTTTGGAAAGTGGGAAAACTAGTAGTAGTCTATTTTTGAGGTAGTCTGGCCCATAGGGATAATTGACAGGCACCATCTCAGCTTAGCTCTAAACAGCAGGGTAATCTGAAATGCAAATTGTGATCATTAGCCAAGTAAGCACCCAGGAGCCTTGGGTGGACAGTAGTCCGAGTTCAAAGCCATGAGCAAGCTGAGAACCAAATAATAATAGAGGCAAGCAGGAAGATGTGGTCTAAGTTCAAAGCCATGGATGGTGAGCCTGATAAACAAAACCAGATCGAGACAGGGAAATATAAAGCAACTAAGGCTAGAGGACCCAAGGAGATAATTGGCTTCATTCTCTTGGAGTCTTGCTCCAGGTGCCATATTTTATGCCATACTAGGCAATAGCCTTCTATTCAGCTCTCCCCTCCTCTTTCCCCTCCCACACCTCTTAATGCATCACAGCTTCTGCCTCAGGAAAAAAAAACCCATGAGCTGTCTGACATGTTGGCTAGATTAGTTCAGCTAAAGAGGAGGATTCATGCCGGGGAACAAGAAGACATGAGGTTGGTGAAATGGAAGGCTTTTAAGATGAGGATGTTTAGATTTGATATGACAAGCAACTCACTAGAGGATCTTGAGAAGGAAAGTGACACAAAAAAAACCTGTATTTGAAAAAGATGTTTTGAATAGCTTTGGGCAGGATGATGTGATATACCAAGGGGCTCAGGGTACCTCAAAACCTCATTGAGCTTCACTCTTGGAGCTCACACTCTAGAAGCCTCAGATTTCCAGCTACTCGTGCTTCCCATAAAAATAGATAGATAGATAGATGCATATATGCATATATATGTGTGTGTGTGTATATATATATATATATACATACATACATACATACATACACACATATATATGTATAGATCTATAGGTATATCTAGATATAGATATTCCATTTCTTATGGGTGTCTATATCTATAACTATATATATATATATATATATATATATATATATATATATATATATATATATATATATATACACACACACACACACACACACACACATATACATACATGTGTATGTATGTGTGTGTGTGTGTGTGTGTGTGTGTAAGGAGGAGGGGGAGGGAGGGGGAGGGGGGAGAGAGAGAGAGAGAGAGAGAGAGAGAGAGAGAGAGAGAGAGAGAGAGAGAGAGAATATCCTGAAGGCTAGGCTTGTTTCATTTTGGGTTTTTTTTTTGTATCCTAAGCGCCTAGCATAGTGTGCCTGGTACTTAATAAATGCTTATTCTTTAATTAACTTGATCTCTGGGAATTCTCTCCATCTCTCTGTTTCTGTCTGTCTCAGTCTAAAAGATACACTTCTCCCAGTTCTGGTGGCCCCTGGATACCTGCCTGTGCTCTCAACTGTTGACTCCAATCACTTGACAGATTTGGTCCTACCTTGAGGACCTCCATGCCTACTCTTCACAGAATATTCCCCATGGGTTCAGGCTTATAATAGAAAAAATAATCCTCTCAAATAGTACTTATCAATAGTAGCTCCTCTTCATTGTAGAGGCAGGCCTGGGGAAAGAGAAAGTTTGGAAGAGGAAAGCAAGGAATATAGCTAAATGGCTGTTGCAACAAT
Organism: Phascolarctos cinereus; assembly: GCF_003287225.1. Lineage (NCBI taxonomy): Eukaryota > Metazoa > Chordata > Mammalia > Diprotodontia > Phascolarctidae > Phascolarctos > Phascolarctos cinereus. The sequence continues at coordinate 68,060,025 of NW_027555736.1, read as the reverse complement.
TCAGACACAATCTAAGCACGTGGTGCTGTCTGTGAGTCCATGAGACAGAAACACCTAAAGATCCGGCTGCCGTGAACCTTTTAAGGGGAGCCCCCAGTGGACTATTGTGAGGAGAGGCGAATCAAAGCTTGGGTCCTAAAAGAAGTAACTGTTTGCTCCCCTCTGTGACTCAGGATGCTATGGCCATGTATCTGACTCTCCTGGAGCAGAGAACAAAAATCTGCCTGATTAGTCTTAGCAGACAGCTTATTCCCTTTCCCTCCAAGCTGGCAGCATCATCTGGCATTTCTTTTATTGGCCAGGCATCATCTAGTGATTAGAGTGAAGAGTAGGGGCCAGAGCATAGAGAGCCAACATCCGTGGCTTGCCAATTTTCAAGCCATTTATCTTTGTTGGGGATTGGTTTCTCTAGCTGGAGAGCGGTACCAATTCCTGTGGTGAGGCAGTGAATGGACTTGGCAAATGCAGGAAACATATACCAAAATGTTTATCATAGTACTTTTATGGTAGCAAAAAAACCAGAAACAAAATAGATACCCATGTACAGTGGGGAGCAGCTAGACAAGTTGTGGTGCATGAATGTAACAGAATATTACATTGCTGTTAACATAGGATGAATATGGTGAATACCAGGAAGCTTGAAAAAATTTACATGAATTATTGCCAAGTGAAGTAAGCAGGACCAGAAAAACGGTATGCACAATGACTACAACAGTGGAAATAGAAATTGTGTCAATCAAAGCTGAATGCTGTAAAATCATAATAACCAACTTTGCCCCAAAATGAGAAAATATGAAAAGATAGACCCCTCCCCACTCCTTTGCAGAGGTAGGAGTCCACAGGTATGAGACATTGCATAGAACATAAAACTTTTTCCATTCATTGATTGTTTTGACTGAACTTTTTATCTCTTTTCTTTCTTCTGTTCTGTAAGACATAATTCTCTTGGACAAGGTATGGGGAAGAATATAGGGAAAATGTAGGTGACATAAAAACAGAATATATGATTTTTTTAATTAAAGTGAATGAAACAATTGGGATCATAGCATTGTTTTAATCCTCAACTTAGGAACACTTTCACCTCAATGGAAGTCAAACCTTTAATAGAGAGTTTTACCTCATCTTGATCCTGTGCTATTGTGTGTATGAGTCCATACATGAATATGTTTTATTTATTTACTTATTTTATTGTTGGTAGGGACCTTGGGCTGCTGAGTGTTTACATTGGCAAGGAAAGACATTGTTTCCTAAGAGGGTTTTTGCTAGAGAAAAATAATTTTTAAAAAATTATTTCCTTCCATATGCTGTCAATTTATTCCTTCTCCTTGTCTATTCCCCAAGCCTCCAATGCCTCCCCTCTGCATCCCCATACTCCTTGAACTTAGCTCTGAAATTGTGCCCCTCCAAGGGCAACATAGAAGACTGATTTTTGAGCTTTAAGATCATCTTGATCAAACATCCCACATTCAAGTGCACTTGAGGCTTACTGGGTAATACAAAAGGCCTCCCTGGCAGCTCTGGGAATAGAATTTATATTGCAAGTTATTCTATAATTAATGAAGAAAAGGTTCTCTTTCATTGAAATTCCAGAGCCAAGTTTATAAGACGTTAGTAGAGTATGATGTCTAATGTTTAGGCTGGAGAGGTGAAGGCATGGATGTCTGGGCCTGAGCTGGGAATTCATGATCAGTCACTGGTGCTCTGGGTGACCTGAGGCAGGGCCTATTCAACATCTTAGTTGGCTTAAGATTTACCATATTGGGGGTGAGGGGCAGAACTAAGGGAAGGATAAACCATCCACTCAATTCAATTCACCAAATATTTATTGAATGATTGCTATGAGCAAGACATTGTAAGAGGTGCTAGGACCACTTGGGGTTTTAAGATTGGGTTTTATGAGGTAGACTGTAAGTATGGGAAATGAGATAGGATGAAGGGAATGAGGGAAACAAGGTAGATATCAGACAAAGTACCATAGGGAAATGTATTAGGGAGAGTGAGCTAATGACTGGTGATCAAAGGCAGATAAATAGGTCAGTCAAGAAGCATTCACAAGCACCTATTATGTGCCAGGCACCACATGCTAAGCCCTGGGTGATGCCAAGAAAGGAAAAAACAGTCCCTGTCCTTGTGACATCCAAGCTGAACCTTGAGGAAGATAAGAACTCTGTCTAGCAAACATTAGTTCTCTATATGGGCATCAGATTGTAAGAATACATGGAAATAAATTGAGGTTAAAGTACCAATTGTAGTCACATTGTAGAAATCCTTGAATGCTGAACAGGGAGTTTATATCTTATCCTAGAAGAAATAGGAAACTATAAAAATTTTTGAACAGACATATGGTAGAGTTTTCTTTAGGAATATTATCTTGGAAGCCATATAAATAATGGATTGGAGAAGGAAGAGAAGAAGCAGGGGAACCAATTAGGAGATTATGACAACAGGGTAATGAGGGTCGGAATTAGGATGTTGTTCATATAAGTGAAGAGAAAAGGATAAATGAAATGGATTTCATGGGGTGCAATTTGGGAATCACTCAGCAGAGTTATTCAGAGGGCTTTGAGGTCCTTAGAATGACCAAGTCTGTTAGAAAAATATTCATTCTCTAGTCAAATTTGCACCATGAAAAGAGGAATGAGGAGTGAGATAATGGCTAGGAAAGTGGAATTGATGAGAAAATAGCATTACATGCTGTACTCAGAGGGATAAAACTGTTGGTCTGTAGGGGGCTGAAGGAGGGTTGGATTGGGGAAATAGCCAGGATCCGTGCTGCAAGTGATGTCGATGCTTGGGAGTGCCCTCTAGACAGATGCCTGGACTAAAATGGGAAGAGGAGTGTGGAGGCCAAGTTTGATATACACACACATACACATACACACACACACACACACACACACACACACACACACACACACACACACACACATCTTTTACCTCCAACCTCTCATCCAAGGAGTCTTGAGGAGATTCAGAGAAGAGAACCATAGAATGAATCATAAAAACTGAGAAATGAAAAAGACATTGCTATGGCTGTCATCCCACTTAACAATTTATACGGGTCCTGTGACCTATGATTGTTAGAATACTTCTCTTCCCTACCCCACATGCCCTTAAAGAAATCAAAGAGCTCAGTAATAGGCAGAGATGCCTCAAGGAGAGGCAGCATCTTCTGAGCCAAGACACAATCTCTGCCTAAATCCAAGTTAGTAGTTTCAAAACTTTATGTAGCAAGGCTCTGTTTTTTTAGCAAAAATAAAAAAAATTGTTCCCTATCACCCACACACACATTCAATGCATTCACATGTGCACATATGTAGGTATGAATATGCAGGTATGAATGTACAATTGTTTATGTAGACATATACACACATATAGCCATTTTTCATAAAACTTAAATTTTCTTAGCTCATTTTTTATTTATATACAACTAATCCTTTATTACATCACAAAAGATACTTAAAATACATTAAAATAATGTAACATTCACAGATAAATCCTTTATACTTTTTATATCAATAATATACATATAATAACCACAGTGATGGTGAGTGTGATAGATGCTTTTGGTTTGGGGTGCAAAGTTTGGGATGCAATTTGGGGGTCATAAGATATGGCATCATTGATTCTGTTGCTACTTGTAATTCTTTTTCAGCCACTAATCAGGGTCAATATTTTTTGACTTTCCAATCCTAAATAAGCCTGTTTCACATAAATAATATGCTATGAATGCTAGTAAAAAAAATTAATTTCTTTGATAAATGAGAACTTTTTATTCACCTGTGGCCAACACAAAAAGATTTTCAAGTTTGAAGCACATTTTAATGTTCTGTCATAAGTCTATTAACCATTCATGTGTCTACAGCAAATGGGTCCCTTATCCATTCCGTTTAGAAATATCTAGATCTTTAAAATAGAATGAGAATTTTTTCCGGCAGACTGATCAAGTGATTAATAAGCCAATTGCTACTTTCTTTTCTTTCATTAGAAGGGTGGGGTTTTTTTAAATAGAGAAATATACCAAAAACATTATTTTATAAATTTACTATCCTGAGCTCTACCCTTCTCATGTATATAAACACTTTATCTTTTTGGGTAAGTGCAGGCCTTGAGGACCTCACATTGCTTTATTTAGAGTGATCAGTTTTGTTTTATAATCCATCAAATGTACAAGTTTTTGGAGAAAATTCTCATTATAAAATTAACTTACTTCATCTTAATCTGCATTATTTTAAAAAATGACAATTTGTTCTTTGAACTAAGTTCCCTTGGAAGTACTTTGGTACAAGAAAGCTTGCATGTCTAGGGTACAGAGATAGGGTTTCCTAAGCTCCACTCCCACACTATTACCCAGTTTGGCAAGAAGTCTTCCCTGTAAAGGACTAGAATATATATAACGTGTGTATGTATTCATGTGTATATGTATGTGTATATATTTATGCATGAGTATGTTTGTATACACACTATAGTTATATATTTAACACATTTATGTGTACATATGTGTATGTATGTATAGATACATATATAGGTATGAATGTATGTATGTATATATGTATATACAATATTAAAATACAACTGCTTACACACACACACACACACACACACATATATATATATATATATACATATACACACACACCAGTCTGGTATGTGTGTGTATATACATCCATATACACACACACAATAAATATATACAATATATGCATACATACATAAGCATATACATATACATATCTGTGTATATGTGTGTTTACAAAATTCATTATACTTGTATATGCATATACATATATGTAACTGATTATACTTGTTGTAACAACTTAAAAAATCCGTATGTAGTTCCTCCCTTGTATTGTTTGACACAAGTGATTGCCAACAAAGGATGCAACATGTCCAAATGATATGGTGGCCATGTTTTAAGCTATTTCTTGTAGCACTACATTTTGTTCTAAGCAGCTTGGCGACACTGTGGATAAAGTACTGAACTTGGAGTCTGGAAGATCTGAGTTCACATCTGCCCTATACACATATTAACTATAATAACACCTATCTCAATTGGCTGTTGCGAGCATCAGATGAAATAACACATGTAAAGTGTTTTGCAGACCTTAAAATGCTATAGAAATACCAGCTGTTATTATCTTTTTATTAGATGAACTTTCTAAGTGTAGAATCCAATACAAATGTCTCACATTATATCATTTCCATTTTTGATCTGTCAGTTATATTGAAATTTTTCTCTCGATTTGACACGGCCATCGACAGGTTTCCAAAGTAACAAATCTTGCCTAATATCAGTTTCAATGACATAGCTTACATATGTAATCAAATTCCTGACTTTAATACCATCTGTTGCTTCTTTCACCTACAATGTAAAAGAAGAGGATCTTAGTTTCTTAATTAATAGATTATTCAGGTCTTTATACACATGGGCAATTCTCCTATCTAAATAATTTTCTGTAAATGGAACCATTTGAAGTTGCTTTGAAAATGAGTCCCCAAATATCCATTTGATCATATCAATGCCTGCAAATAATACCAAAGTTTCTCCTACAGAATGAGGTTTTTTTCCACTGAACAATTTTGTAAATGATCTCATATATTACAAGCATTCTCTTTGATGTCAGAGAGGGCTTTTCTAAAGTTTGGTTTTGTTTATTAAAAGCATCTAACTTGCTCTGGAAAAATTCTCTTGTCTTGCCAATGTAGAATTCATGTATATTTTCAAGATGTCATTTCAATTTATCAGACTTCTTACTATCTGCATACAGAACATTTTAAAAAGCAAACATAGTCATTTTTCCTCTCCATTAGTTACAACAAATTTGAATTGCAATGATGTATTTTAGCATCTTTTCTGGAGGGGGGGTTCCTACTTCTATGTTTCTGTTATTTCAACTTTCTCTGTTGTCCCTGATTGTACTACTTTTATATGGTCGTGTAGACAGGCTCCTCAAACTGCTTCTGTCTTTATGTTGTTGTTGCTCCTGTTTGCCAGGAAGAGGACCATGACATCAGGAAGGTGATGCCATGACATCAAGTGAATTGGATTTAAGCGAAGGAGGGCTGTGCAAGGTCACCAGCATCACTCTCTCCTCCAGAGCCATCTGAGTCCAATGGCTAGATGTAGATCAGGATGACTGGGGATGGCCCAGAGTGCAGTAGGAAACCTTGGCCTTTTTAAGCTAAGGTCTTTAACAGGTCTCAGTTTGACTGAGGCAACATCCATTCAGTATTTAAGGCTGGGTCATGTCTTTATGTATTACGAGGGGATATTATTTTACTTTTTAAAAGCTGGAGGTAATAAAAATTTTAAATAATTAAATTTAATTGCTGAAAATTTCAAATGATTGTCTGGAAGCAGTAATTTTGTTTTATAAGCTACACTTGTGGTGGGGGGGAAAGGGGGAGAGCATCTGCTTAATATGGTGTACTATGTACAATGAATGATGTGGAGAAATACAAGTTATTGTGGTACTTTCAACTTCCACACAAAGATCGTTAAAGTCTGAGTTTACGCACTTCAAATTGGGAGGCAGTAAATAGCTCTATAGCACAACTCATCTGTGTCATAAGCCTGCTGTGGTTGAAAGTGTTGGCAGCAGAACATACACCACAGTGAGATTCAAAATGAGCAGACTCAAATATGATTTCATTTGCAAGACTGCATTAAATAACCACTACATTGCCTTACCTCTCAGTTAATGGGAATTCAGCATGTTATTCTCACTTTTGTTGACTTTGATTTGAACTTTGTTTGCATTGAAGGGAAAAAAAAGTGGATTTTGCAATGAGGTAGTTGGAATGGAAAATACGTAATAGTTTTGTCCATTGTTTTGTACCTCCTATTTCCTCCCCAACAATCTCATGCCCTCCCTTCATCCCCTGACTGAGGCAGAGAGACAATTTGGAAAACTATGTGTCCTAAGTGAAGGTTTTCAGACGAGGGAAAATAGAGACATTATGGAGCATAGTGGAGCACAGACCAGGGAATACAGATTCAAGCAGAAAGGAAAATAATCCCTTGCCCTTAAGGATCCTGAATTCTAATAGGGAAAACAATACAATAAAGAAAGCTGAAAAAGGGCTGGAGCCTGAGAATAGCATGGGGACATTGTAGAGAAAGTCTGAAGGGTCAAGAGTATAGCCTAGGAGAGAAATAGAAGATGTGGATGGTCTGGTCTTTCTCCACCAAATGAAGATTCTTATGGGAGCTAGTCAATCAGAGGTAAAGGCTAGAGGGGTGGAGGACAATTCCAATTTGAGAAGTCCAGGGGTGAAGTGAGTTTCCAGGGTAAAGACAGTTATGTGGAATTGTAGAGAAAGTCTAGACAGTTAGAAATGCAGCCTGAAGAAGTAGGTGTCAAGTGTTAATGCTTGAAGTGTTGTTACTGCTAATATTATTACCACCACCACCACTGCCACTACTACTACTAGAATTTTACTATTACTACTGCTACTACTACTATCATCACCACCACCACCTCTACTGCTACTACTACTACATTAGTAGTAGCACATTGTACTAGTATTTTACTAGTAGTAGCAATAGTGGTGGTGGTAATAGTAGAATGCTAGTAGTAGTAACAGTAAAAGTAATAGTAACAATAGCAGTAGTAACAATAGAAGTGGTAGTAGTAATAGTTCTAGTAGTAGCATGGTAATAGTAGCACTAGACATACTAGTAATAAGAGTAATAGTAATAATACTAATAGTAATACTCATAGTCATAGTAGCATATTTGTAACTTAGTAGTAGTTTAGCTTGTAATTTAGTAATAGCAGTAGTAATGGTAATAGTAGTGGTGTTGGTAGAACTAGTAGTAACAGTAATTTAATTCACTTACTTTGAAAGTTACCACAATTATTCAGGATTACAGAATTGCAGGCTTATGCTTTAGGTAAGAAAACTGAGATACGGAGAGACGAAATAGTTTATCCATGATTACACAGTGACGGGCAATGTGATATGATATTAATGAGTGCTAGGTTGGAATTAAGAAGACTTGAGTTCAAATCTTAGCTCTTCTGTTTATTACTTATGTGACTAGGCAAGTCACTTAACTTCCCTGTGGTTTAATGACTTTAGCTGTAAACTGAGAGGAAGGGATTAGATAATCACTGAGGTTGTTTCTACCTCTATATCTCTGATGCCTCAATCCTAAGGAGTCTATGATGAATTCTTCACAAATGGAGAGGGACTATCCCAGTGCTGAAGAACTTGTCTACAATCCTTTGAAGAGACTGAGTAAGAGATCTACCAAACCGATAGGTTATACCTTTGAGTGAGGGTTAGGATGGAAAGTAGAAAAGCCAAGAGGACTTGCCAAGATCAGCTAAGGAAGTCAGGGATGGGAAGGTCCTATGAAGCCCTTGGCTTTCCCCTTCATTTAATAGTTGACCAACTGTTAAAGTGACTAATGGGAATGGGGGAGCCAGAGGGACAGCCAAGAAACACTTTGCCAACTTTCACTAACTGCTAGGACTGTTGTTCATCCTTCATTCTCAAAGACGACCAGTAACTTCGAAAGCATGATGTCTTAACTTGCACATGAATTGGATTTGAGAGAGGCAGAGTTGTGCAAAGTTGTCAGCCTCACTCTCTCCTCCAGAGCCACTGGCAAAACCAAAGTCAAGACAAATGGTAATGGCCCCAGGACTGTACTCAACTGTTTGAGAAAGTACAAAGTCATTTTGCAAATCTACAGATACCTAGCTTTAGTGAGAAGAATAGAATGCTTCTAAATTGTTGACACTACTTTGCTTTTATTGCTGGTTCTCTTTTCTCAAATACCACTATCATTTCCCAATATGTCTTTTCTCCCCAGTAATGCCCTCCTTGATCAAAAGTAGTAGTATGCAATCAAGCAAAACAAATCAACACACTGGCCATGTCTGGGAAAATGTATGCTTTATTGCATACCTCTTATTCACCAACTCTTTCCTGATAGCTAGGAATAATGCTTCACTGAAGTTGCAGATGGTCATTGCATCAGAGTTCTGAAGTCTTCCAATATTGTTATATGTTTTACATTATTGTGATTCTTCTGTAAATTGCTCTCCTAGTTCTGCTTACTTCACTCCCAAATGTCTCTGAATTCTTCGTAATTGTCATTTCTTATGGCACAATAAGTTTCCATTACATGGATCTACCTCAGTTTGTTTAGCCAAAAGCTTTCCACAAATACTTTTGCACATAGGACCTTTTCCACTGTTTTCATTTTCCTCTGAAGTACAGTCTAGTAGTATCACTAAGTGAAAGCTTTAGTGATTTTTATTAGTATGATTCCAAATTGCTTTCCAAAATGGTTGGACCAAATTATATCTCCACCAATAATGCATTGGCATACCTGTCTACCGACAGCTCAAGCAACATTTATTATTTGGGGGAGGTGGAATAAAACTGCTTTATAATACAGTTGATACAAGGCCAGGATAGGAAATGGTTTCACTGAAGAGCTGTGTTGTCTTCCAGTAAACACTTTCATTGTATACAGGGCATCTCAAAAGTACTTAATGGCACTAGCAGCTCTGAATGGATCTATAATTTTTAAGGCTAACTAGAAGGTATTAATTAAAATGTACCTATTAAATTGCATCAAGAAAAGACAGATTTGTGGGAAATGAAGGGTTTGATTGATGTTTTTGGGGTCCAGTGAGTGGTTTCTGGCAGGGAAGGGCATGACCTCAGGATCAATGAAAGTACTCACCTTGAAAATGAAAACAGGGTATATATATATATATATATATATATATATATATATATATATATATATATATATATATATATGTATGTATATTAACCTTCTCTTACATTCTGCTGTGCACATGACATGCTTTTTTCTTTTCTTATTTATATTTAAGTTTATAATATGTTTCTTTTTCCTTTCTTATTGTGCATTTGAGTTTTAGCATTTAAGTCTAAAATTTTAAAAAGATAAGAAAGAAGGAAAAATACTGTGCTACAACTGGTAAAAAGAAAAAAAAAAGGTCTTAAATCGAGAAGGGCTAATGAGCCTAAGTGAAGGTCAAGCCCTAGAGAAAGGCAAATTCTTTCACTGTTGAATACAGCTCCTATTCCAAGAGGAAATCCAATGAGGAGCTGGCAGGAGGAAGATGGGAAAAAGGAGAGTCAAGTGGCTCCTTTTTTTGTATTCTAGTGAGGGACCAAATCGATCAAATGTACAAAGAAGGTGGGGAAACAGTGTTCTCTAGCCCATAAATATATTTTCTAGGTAAGAATATTAAGGAAGAAATTGCAAACACATATTTCTTGATCATTTGAGGTCAATCAAAAATTCAATGAATATTTAATAAGTTCCTGCTATGTGTCAGGCACAGTGTGTGGTAGTAGGGATACAAAGAAAAGTAATGAAATAATTCCTGCTTTTGGAAGAGTTTACATTGTATTAGGGGAGACAAGAAGTGTATATTTAAGTGTGAGTCAACTTCCATTCTACTCAAAATGTCAAAGATTTGGGTGGAAGTCAGGTTACATATGTATATAAAAATAATATAAAGAGAACAAATGTATTCTGACTTCTCCAGCAGCTATGGCTCCTGTCCCACCCTTTGTACATCACATACAATTTTTTTTTGTTATCAAGTATATGTTTTCTATGGTTTCATAATTTAAAGGCTACCGTCTTGACATTTTCCTTTTTTCTTTTTCATTTGTTTCCTTTGACTGTTAATTTATTTATTTTTAGTTTTCAACATTCACTTCCACAAGATTTTGAGTTCCAAATTTTCTCACCATCTCACCCCTCTTCCCACCCCAAGACAGTGTGCATTCTGAATACCCCTTCCCCTAATCTGTTCTCCCTTCTATCACCACCCCCCCTTCTCTTATCCCTTTCCCTTTCTATTTTCCTGTAAGGCAGGATAGATTTCTATACCCCATTGCCTGTATATCTTATTTCCCAGTTGCTTGAGAAAACAATTTTTAACAATTGTTTTTAAAACTTTGGGCTCCAAATTTTTCCCTTCCTCTCTCCCCACCCACCCGCATTGAGAAGGCAAGCAACTTGATACAAGTTATACATGTGTAGTCATGCAAAACACTTCCATAGTAGTCATGTTATGAAAAACTAACAATACTTCCCTTCATCCTATCCCCACCAGTTAATTCTATTCTCTCTTTTGACCGTGTCCCTCCTCAGAAGTGTTTGCTTCTGATTATCCCCTCCCTCAATATGCCCTCCCTTCTATCATTCCCCCAACCCCTGCTGTCTTATCCCCTTCCCCTTTATTTTCCTGTAAGGTAAGAGATTTCCATACCCAACTGAGTGTCACATACAAAAATTTAAAAAACCCAGTGAGCAAAAATGTAAAACCAAGGACCTCTCACCAGATATTACAACACTGAGTGTCCTGTGTCTTTTTGTCTTTAATTGAAATTATGCCTTCTTGTCCTCTGGCTGTGCATGTCAACATTTCTGTTTTCTGAGATTTTTGCCCCTTGCTTCTCATTTTTCCAGTTCAATGACTGAGGAAAACAAAATCCCTACCAAAGGGATATGTATGGTAATTGGTTGAGCTGGTAAGAAAAGGAGACAGAACAAGAAGAGAGAGCGAATACCATGGTGAAAGAGCAGGAGTGAAGAGAGAAGAAAAAGACTGAGGAGGGTGTTATCCCTTTCTTGAAGAAGCAGTTTGGTGTTATGAATAGAATTCGACATTGGAGTCAAGAAAACTTGGGTGCAGGGTTAGAATTCTGACTTAAACACCTGGGCATGCCCTTTGATTTCTCTAAGCCTCCATTTCTTCCCCTATAAAATGAGGATCTGGACTTGATGGTCTCTATCCCTAAATCTATGATCCTGTAAGATGGCATTAGAAAGTTGGAGGACTTTAGAGAGTCATCAGCTCTAGATGGACACCAGCAGGAATCTGGATAAGGGAGAGAAAATTAAGTACAAATGCCTCCCCTAGCCCCTCCTACTGCCTTCAAGGGGCAGGGAGGTGTCAGCAAATACTGGACTTGCAGGGCAGCACCCCTGCCAAAAACCTACTCAGACCACAATTGGGTGATTTTCAATGGTTGCTAAATCAAGAGTTCTCTTCTATTTCATTCTTTTTAATGTAAATTTATTCTACAATATTATGAACTGTGTATCTGTGAACAAAGGTACCACGCATACATTTTCCCAGATTTCCTGGGTAGGGGCTGTGAACTAAGAGATGAGGAAATCCCACAAATTGATACTTGAGCTCCATATTTCAAAAGAAAGTCTCTGACTTTCTATATATACACATGACTGTCTTTCTCTCTCTCTCTCTCTCTCTCTCTCTCTCTCTCTCTCTCTCTCTCTCTCTATATATATATATATATATATATATATATATATATATATACACACACACACACACCACACATATACAACATACAAACATACATATATACACATACACAATACATATCTACATACACACATATATGTGTATATATGTGTATATATGTGTATATACACAGACATATTAATATATGTATTATATATACACATGTATACACATATGTGTATATATATATGCATGTGTATACAGAAAGAGACACGTATGGACATAGATGTATAGATACATAATATTGCATCATATTATGTTATATACAACAATAATTGTATTGTATATACATTGCATTGTATTATCTATAACACCAATACTACTAACTACTACTACTACTAATAATAATAATAATAATAATACTCTTTGCACTTATCTCCTTAGGTCCTTACATGATGGTGGTAATATACCATGAGCATATGAGACCAGCTCAGTAAGTTGGCATTTCCTTTGAATTTATCCCTGTCAAGTTAAATAAGCTAGCTCTATGAAAACATAGATAGAATTTCATTCCAGGATCATTTGTATAGATCTGTAAGCCTCTTACAGTCACAGAAATCTGGAGTTAGGAAGAAGGATGTCCACTCCTGGATCCTTGCCCCTCCACAATTCCAAGGCCAGATCACTTAAAGCTCCATCTGTAGGCTTAGCCCTACTCTGCCCTACCCCTAGTCCTGGAACAATTCAGTTCCTATGTAGGGAAATATGAATTTTCAGCTGGGATAACTTTGGATCTATCTAATCTTATTAGAACTGGAAAGGATGTCAGAGGTCACCTAGCTAGTCTAATACTTTAATTTATAGATGAGGAAACTAAGGCATAGAAAGGTTCAGTGACTTTGCCAGGATCACACAGCTAGTTAGTTAGTAACAGTTGGGACTTAGACCTAGTTGTACCAACTGCCCCATAGCTTCCTCCAAGCAGCTTTGTATTCTGGTGAGGATAACCAGACACTTGGCTTATCTTTTGTGATCAATCTCTCCTTATAGCCCATTTTCAATAACTCTATCCCTGCTGTGTTCATGTCTGAGTCGTTGCCTTGATACCCTTCCAGGCATCAAGGAGTAATCTCTACCTTGTTTTGAATAGTGGTCCTATATACTGCCATTCTACCCTTGTTCCCAGTCCTAATTAAGGAATCATGTTATTTGCTATGAGATTTTTTTGTTGCCTATTATTTATCTGTCTAGATAGCTCCTCTTGGCTACTATACCAGTACTCTTGATACCCTGCCCACAAATAGCCCCCCTTCTGTTTACCAGCTACATCCACCTTTACAGACTGTTATAGTGGAAAGAGTTCTACCCTTGGCATCAGGAGACTTCAGTTCAAATCCAGGCTCTAAGACTTGCCAGCTGTGTGACCATGGACAAGTCATTTAACCCTTCTGTTCCTCAGTTTCCTTATCTGTAAAATGGCAATAATATTTGTATTACCACCTCACACTGAGGAAAAAGTGTTTTATCAGCCAAAAAACTGCTGCAAAAATGCAAGCAATCACTGTGTTGTCATCAGGACCTTTTGCTGCCATTTACAGCCATGTTATTCTGCAACTACGCAGAGCTATTTAGGTTCCCGGCTATTATCTACATCTGGAATGTTCCTGAATTTTCTAATGGACCTTGGTTGGCCATTCTAGTCTGTCCCTTCCTACCACACCCAAGCTTTGATACTGATACAAGGGATGTAAGGGAATATCTAGTCCAAAACCTTTACTTTACAACTGAGGAAATTGAGACACAAGGCTATTGTCCAAAGCCATTAAACTATATAACGGAAGAATGAGGACTAGGGAGGAATTGTATCTGTCGACCTCTAGGGCATTGAATTCTCTTTGCAAAATGGTTTTATTTGTGCTTCCAGTAACTAAGAAAGCAATAGTTAATAAGCCAGGAGGCTGAGGCATAAGTCATGCTTTAAAAAAAAAAACATTTGGGGAAGGATACAGGGGAAATTTCAGGAAATGTGAAAACAAAAGATATCAACAAAAATGTATTTTAAAAGGAAACATGTTATCCATATTTTATATTGGTCACTACGTATCTAACCCACTCTTCCTTTTATCCAATTCTTCTTTTTATTCAATTCTTTTTATTCATTTCAACTTAATAGCTTAAAACTACACTAAGGTCTTTGGGATACCCATGATACTACTATCTATACAACTATTGGTTAATCATGTCACGGCATATTGTAGTCTGGACATAAACATTATTTATTCACTTGATTTTTCCTGTGTGGATAGTCAGCATCTGCTGAGAGAGTAGTTTGGGTGTTTTGAAAGATTATTGATCTCATTTAGTAGCCTCTAAAATGATCGGGACTTGATGAAATCAGCACAGCCCAAACACAGACTGCTTTCAGTGACCACAAGCTCCTCCCTGGAGTGAAGGCTCCACTTTGTAATGTCAATATTGTTCTGGTGATGTATTTGCTGGAGCATCCTGGAAGACCATATTCGACAGAGAACATTAAGGGTCATTCAAATGGCAACAGGGAGGCTCCAAGAGCAGACTGACACATATTATCCACCAAGGCTTGCTCTGGAAATGGAGCTTAAGGAATGTTAGAAAGATGTGCGCCTGGAAAATACAGGCTAGGCATGTAGTGAGCATGAGGATGGGCCAATAAATAGCTCCGCTGTTCCATGGGTACTGGTGCTATTAGATAACACTGTGTTCCTATGCCACTGAAGATGCAGGAGTGGGCCAGTTCCACACTTAACCTCAGCATTAATGTATGGAGAAAAGTGTCACATTCTTTATAGGCCTCAGAAAGTGGACTGTTTTCTGTCCAGCAACTCTTGTGTGTAACCTTTCTTATCAGCCAGGGGATGTGTGGAGGGTAGGGTGGATTTACTCTATCAGGTCAGCTCCAAGCCCTCTGACTTTATTATATTTCTCTGAGCCTTTGTCACATGACCTTAGCTCCTTGGGGTTGCCTTCCTATAGGAATAGAATGTGTTTTACTAGAAGCATTATTTTTTGCATAGAATATATAAAGCAATAAAACAATTTGTATTAAAGCATTTGCAATGTAACTATTCATCTCAGATCTTGCTAGACATGGGAGGGCCTAGCTGGAGAAGGCACTGTAGACATACCTTCTCCTCAATCTTTTTGCCAATGCTCCTTTCTCTTTTTCCACTCCCAGATGGTTGTTGATATATCCCAAAGGAGAGAGCCCAGAGCCCCCACTCTACTCTGGGCTTTCCCTCAATTCCAAAGTTTTTTTCGCCTCTAGTACACCACCCTCTGTGGGATAGACAGTGGCCATCCACATTTCTTTGATAAGTGGGAGTCACTAACTATAATCCTTCAAGTAAAATGGAGTATTTAAACGCTTTGTAACTCAACTGAGCCTTATGATCCACCATACTACTTACTATGCCTTCTAGGCCTCTAGGTATTGACATTTGATTTGCCAAAGAGTCCCAAAGCCCCCTGTACTTTGCCATTTGCTATGCAAACCCTTCTACACATGTTAAAATGTGAGTTATTTAATAGTAATTATGATAATAGTTGACTTTTATATAAACCTTACTACGTGCAAGGCACTGTTCTAAGTGTTTTACAATTATTCTAATTTGATCCTCATGACATCCCTGGGAGGTAGATGTTGTTATTATTATCTTCATCTTACATCTGGGGAAACTGAGGCGAACTGATTCTGGTTGGTTCTGGTCTTGGTTGTTGTCCTTTGTGCTTGGAGAGGACCCAAATGACATCACTATGGTGAGGGTGGAGTCAAGGTACATGTAGTGTGTCAAACTGTGGCTGACCAGACCAATACGATCTTGGAAAGCTCTACCACAGCTTGGGCACAAATAGTCCATATGAATATTTGGAGTAGAGATGTCTCTAAATTTGCACATCACCCATTTCTTTTGAGCTAGTATAATTCTGCTTTGCTCACCTTCTTTGACACAGGTACCCCATGCTGGATGGTCCCTTGCCAGTGTCTCCCACGTTTCACAATCAATTCCAAATTTCTTTAGAGAAACTTTGAGAATGCCTTTGTATATCCTCATCTTACATCTAGGGAAACTGAGACAAGCAGAGGTTAAGTGACTTGCCTAGGATCACATAGCCAGTAAGTGTCTGAGGCCAAATTTGAACTCAGGTCTTCCTGACTCCAGGTCCAGTGCTTTCTCCACTGCATCACCTTGAAAATAAGGGGTATCTTGTTTTTCTATTTATATCCTTAGAACTTACCACTGTACTTGGCACATGCTATGCATTTAATAATTTTTTTTTCATTTATCCATTCATTCAATCAGTGATCTGTAATTTCTCCCACAACCACGAAGCCCAAATCATATACAACCTGCTCCCAACCAAAGAATTCCAGAAAGACACAGTCTGATTTATTGGGTTTATTTAGTATCCCGAGCCTGCATGCCCTATGAGAGGACATAGGGTAGGAATTCTAGGAAACTCTAGAGTAAGAAAAATCTGCTTCCGGTGTAGGCTGGCACCTTCTTGGCAACTTAGAAAGTCTTAAAAAGCTCGATGCAGAGGTGTGAAACCCCTGAGTCAGGCCCAGATTAAAATGTAATTGAGAAATGTTTAACAAAATAAATAAAAATATAACACAACATAGACAATGTTCATGTAGGGATGCCATTTTGATTTATGTTTGATACCCCTGAGAGCGACTTGTCTAGGGTCACACAGTCAGTAAATGTCAGAGGGAGAACTTGAACCCAGGTCTTATTGGCTTCAGGGCCAGCTCTCTATTCATTGTGTCTCTAAGAGAGCAAAGTAATATAGAAAATACAATACAACCCCCCTTGTGTATCCAACATGACCGCGTACTAGAGAAAGAGTCAGGAACTCTGGATCCAGTTCTTGGCTCCTGCTATGGCACAAGACATCAGCTCAGGACCTAGGACGACTAAACTTAGGCACATGGTGTTTTTCCATTCAGCATCCTCTCCCTGATAGACACCTACATGGACTTCTCTGAACAACCACCAAACAGCAGGGCCAGCAAGGAGGAGACTACCACCAGTATGTTTCATTGCAGTCTCTCTGACTTTGCATTCCCAGGGGGCATTTCCCCCTTAGCTGCCATTTCTCCAAATTTCTGCCTTTTGTTCCTCAGCAGACAGCCAAAGACAGGCTGCTCTACACAGAAGGGGAGATGCCCAAGGATAAAAGGAACACAGTTAGAATGAGGTACTGCCAGCACATTGGATCTATCTCTTATAGATGATTCTAGATATAGAGGGCTTGAACAAGAATCACGTGGAATGCCAGAGAGTGGTTGGGCTGCATTCTGCACCATTTAAGGAAATACCCTCAATGACAAGATCACAGTTCCATTTATATGGAAGTTAACAATGCATATCCTCCACTAAAATCCTATTCTAATACCTCACCTTAGTGTGGAATGATTCTAGGTTCTTGATTGTACCGATGGAGTGAAATGTACCAATGGAGTGAAAGTTCAGAAGTATCCTAGCTTGCTATAAAGTCTTTTACCACAGCATTCAACACAGTGCCTAGTACACAGTAGGTGCTATATAAATGCCTATGCCCTTTCCCTTCCCTTCTGTAATAAATTGTGAGTCAGTCATTCACAAAGACCAACATTGAGTCCAGAGGGCTAGTTGAGTGATCAAGCTGTGCAGATCATGGACATCCACAGCAACTCTCAAAGACCATCAACTCAACCACAAAAGGGTTGGGGTCTATACAGGTGGAGGGATCATTTTATAGATAGAAAGTTTGAAGGCACTTTCAAGTTCACCTCATAGGACAAGAGATCATGGATTTTAAGTCTCTCATTTTACAGAGAAAAAAAACTAGAACCCTCAGTTTACATCCCCAAAGAAGGTTAAGTGATTTGCCAAAGATCACATAGGTAGTGAGAGTGAGAGGCAAGACTTGAACGTGGGTTCTCTGACTGCAGAGCTTTCTCATGAATTATGCTGCTTCCCTTGTACCGTGCCTAAACTTCTTCTACAGAGAAGGAAAGGCCAAGAAAAGTTAAGTGACAAATTCACAGAGGTAGCAAATAAATTAAAAAAAAAAAGGTTGGGATTTGAACCCAACTGCTCAGATTTCAAATCGAGCATAATTCTCACTGCCCCATGATTCTCCCTACAGGACAGTTTGCTACACTCAACAGTCAGCAAATTTTCACTGCAGAAAGGTAGGCACGGAGGTTTACGCCCAAACTCCAGAATCACACCAGTCTCGCCACTCACTCAAGTGTACCTGAGAAACCTAGAACCTCTCTGAGAGATTTTCTGTCCCTAGCTGAGCTGTCTCCTAGATGATATCAACGGTCAATCTTAAGACCAATTGAGAATCTTTCATACATTCTAGGAAGCTAGAGTTTCTGAGTACATCTGACTCATCTTCTTTCCCACTACCTACTCACCCAAATTTCCTTGTTATTGTTGTTTAGTCCTTTCAGTCATGTCTAACTCTTTGTGGTCCCATTTGGGATTTTCTTGGGAGAGATACTGAAATGGTTTGCCATTTCCTTCTCCATCTCATTTTACAGGTGAGGAAACTGAGGCAAACAGGGTGAAGTGACTTGCCCAGGGTCACACAGTTAGTAAGTGTCTACGATCAAATTTGAACTCAAGTCTTCCTGACTCCAGGCCTGGTGCTCTATCCACTGCACCATCTAATTGTCCCTACAAATTTCCTTAGAAGAATTAAGAGCTTCCCCGGGAGAAGAAAGGAGGAAGCTAGAACAAAGGCAGTGGGAAGACCATTAGATTTGGAATCAGAAGTCTTGGGTTTAAACCATGGCTCTGTTATGAACTATCTCTGCGATCTCAGGTAAGTCAATTAATTTCTCTGGGCCTCAGTTTCCTCAAATATAAAATGAGGGCCTTATACTTATGTAATCTACAATCCCTTCCAGTTTTAAATCTATAATCTTATGATCCTGTTATCCTTCCCTGTTGGACCTGCAGGAGCCTGGCCCAGAGTCTAATCAATCCTGGCCCAAACCCTTGGGCTACTCAGGGTTTAGGGGTGGGGATTTGGTCAGTTAGTATGCCAAACGTGTCAGCCATGTACTAAAAGCCTACTTGTCATATGGCTTATAGATGGGCAAGGTCAAGGCAGCTTCTCTCTGAAAATTTAAAACAATTTATTCGTACTCAGCTGCCAGGAATGAGTCTGAGACTAAGTATTTGGGTCTGTGGGGCAATATATATGCACACCATTGCAGTTAATTATATGCCAATGGATGAGCCTATAATAGGACCCTGGCACTGGAGAAATGAAAGCGATGCTCACATTGCCCTCTCTTTCTCCCACTTCTCACCCCCAACCCACATCTCTAATACCCCCAGCATCCCATCATCTCATAGAATCCCTCCTGCCCCTACCATCTTCAGGTCTTTGGACCCCCAGCACTTAGCATGGTGGCTGGTATGCCACAAGAGCTTAATAAATGTTCATTGATTGGTTGCTCTGAAGAGGCTGAACTAAGCTTTACATGAACTTGCTTTCCATGGGGAAGTCTTGGCAAAAAGCAGAAAAAGGTTGTAATGAAGCAGGCTACAAATGCTTGTAAATCATCATCATATAATAACTAGCATTTATGTAACATTTTAAGGTTTTCAAAGCACTTTACAATATTATTTCACTGGATCCTCACAACCTCCCTGGAAAGTAGGTGCTATTGTTATCTTCATTTTGCAGACAAGGAAAGTGAGTCTGAGAGAGGTTAGGTGACTTGCCCAGGGTCATACAACCAGCAAGTGTCTCAGGCAGAATTTAAATTCAGGTCTTATTGGCTCCAAATCATGACATTCTCTTAGCTGACATATGGGGAAACTGAGACCTAGGGAGTGAGAGGAACTTGCCCAAATACCTAGAAACAAAATTGTCTCAGATTGTTTCCATCAAGATACTATATGAGGGACCACAAAACAAGTCAATTCCCTGAAGCCCCATGGGACTTTGAGAAGCACTCCAAAAATCTGAAGGAGTTAACTAAGAGAGTTCAGCCTTGCTATTTTTAGAATTAGCTATATGACTCAGTGAATAGAGTGCCAGCCTTGGAGTCAAAAAGGTCTGCCTTCAAATACCACCTTAAACAATGTAAGTCTCTTAATTGCTTTCTGCCTCAGTTTCTCCATCTGTAAAATGGGGTAATAGCACCTACCTCATACACTTGTTGCAAGGATAAGATGAAATGATATTTGCATTATGCTTTGTACATCTTGAAGCACTATATAAA
The DNA here is from genome assembly GCF_003287225.1 of Phascolarctos cinereus. Classification (NCBI taxonomy): domain Eukaryota; kingdom Metazoa; phylum Chordata; class Mammalia; order Diprotodontia; family Phascolarctidae; genus Phascolarctos; species Phascolarctos cinereus. The sequence goes on along the minus strand of NW_027555736.1, from coordinate 68,039,472 downwards.
AGCTAGCTATTATGATTATTAATGTAGATTACGTGGTCTTCACCAGAGTAGGAGGACCCCATCATTTTGACTACAATTATTTTGCTGAAAGTCAAAAATACATGTGAGAAAGAGGCATTTCTCTCTGAATGAGGTTTAACTCTTTGGCATCAGAAATGGTATTTTTTTTCTCTTGTTATTATTTTGACAAGGAGTCAGCCTTTGCCAACGTGGGAGGTGCCAGGAATCACTGGTGAAGAAAAACCAAACACCCAGCCCAGTCACTGAGGCTCCCCAAAGTGACAGAACGCTGGGATATGGAGTCATCTGCCCACAATCCCAGGGCTCTCCAGACCCCAAACCCATACCACCAAGATGCCTTCCTAAAACCCCTGGATTTATTTCCCTGCTTGGTTGTGGGATTTTTTGAAAATTTTAATAACAAGAAAAGATAATGATCCATCCTCAAAATAATGAAATGCACATTGGAGGCCAACCCTCTCTACCACCCCCAAGAAAGGAGGGCTGACTAGAAACTGAGTATGTGGATTATTAAAGAGAACATGAGAATATTTTACATGGAGAGTAATTTCATTAGAGATCAAAACTAAAGGCTGAATAAAAGACATCAAAGAGGAGACTGAGCACAGAACTGTCTGTTGGGACCCATTCCTTCCTCTCCCCCTCCCCTTCCCCTACTTGGAGAGTTGGCTCTTCCAGCTACACAGTGGGCAGCCCTCCATGGATCTGGGCAGAGGGCGGCGACTGGGGAGCAGGGGCATGGGAGAGAGAAGGTCACCCATCTCATGCACATGCTCAGTGCTTCTTGGATTGTTCCCCACGTTTGAATGTCCTTTGGAGCTGGTGGGCAAACCAAGGGAATGAGTAGACATGGGAATTCTACAAAAGGACTTTTCCCCATTAGATGATTCTTAGTCGACCCTCAGAAATAAGCATGACAATTCTGGAGAATCTAGAAGGAAAAAGGAGAAAGTGATTTATTCCCCTCTGCAGCATTGGAGATTGTACAGGTCTGCCCTCCCAAGCTGTAGGAGGAGATTTGAATCCAGTAAGTGGAACAGGCTGGACATTAGTGTTCCAAGACTATATTGAAAACATTGACTTGTTCCTTTCACCTCCTCTGGGATGATGCATCTCATTCAGTAACTATGTAGTGAACATGTACTCTGTTCAAGACAATGGATGGGATTCCCCAGGGGTTACAGAGACAAGCCTCTCAAGTAAGTGGCAATCTAGTAGGAGACATAAGACATTCACACAAGTAACTAATGCAAGTTGGACTTAGGGGCTTGGACAGAGTTCTAAGGTCCTTTTCTACTCTAAAACTCTGTGATCCTATATACTGAGTACATGGGAATAATATAAAGGACCACAGAATCAATCACAACATTTCTGAGTTAGAAGGGACCTCATAGACCTCATATTGTCCAACCCCTAGGACCTCTTCTCTATATCATACTTAAGGTCACTCAGCCTTTGCTTAAAGACCTCAAAGGGAACATACTGCCCCAGAGAGAGGCCATTCTACTTTAGGATAACTCTAAGCACCAAGAGGATGTTTATCTTTCTCCCCCACTACACTAAGCCAAAACCTACCTCTTTTCACCTTCTATCCATTGCTTAGATTTCTGCCCTGTTGGGCCAAAGAGAATACATTTACACCATATTCACATGACAGGACTTCAGGTAGTTGAAGACAACTATCCTGCCCCCTCCCCATCCCTGAAGCCCTTCTCCTCTAAACTAAAAGTCTCTAGTTCCTTCAACTGACCCTCATATGTCAAGAACTCAAGGCCCTTCACCAAGCTGATTACCCTCCTCTGGACAATCACTACTAGTTTATTATATACCTTTCCAAAATATGGTGCCCAGAAAGGTACATAATATTATGGCCTCTATAGTCTCAGTAGGAGAGACTGTAGTGAGGCTTTAATCACCTTAATTCCTAGAAGCTATGCCTCTCATAATGCAACCCATTGCACTGGATTTTTCCTCCACAGACATATTATATGCAGTTGAGCAGTATAGCATATAGTCCACTAAATCCTCAAATCTTTTTCAAACTGTGTTCTTACCAGGGCTCCTTAATCTTTAATTTGTGAAGCTGATTTTTTTTTCAATACAAGGGTAAGGCTTAACATTTAAATGTATCCCCAGATATATCTAATTTTGTCAAACTCCTTGAAAAAAGAACATAGTAGACACTTATCAAATACTTTTAGAATGGCTGATCCCCATTGAATTTCATTATATTCCATCTGGCCCAATGCTTTAGTCTATTGAGATCATTTTCAGTCCCACTGCTGAGTTGGAGAGCCCACCTGGCTTTGTTTCATCTGTCTGTCTTATAAAACTCTGCCTTTATCCAGGCTATGGAGAAAAATATTAAGTATCATAGGGCCATCCAAGCACAGAGATCAGGGGCACTCTTCTTGGTGTCAGCAATCTCTTGCTGACCATCAGACTCACGGAAATGGTAGTATCTAGGGCCTGAAAACATGTGAGGATTTCAATTACATAGGAAAGGAATGGCATAAGAAAAATAGGACCATGAAGGGTATATTGGGGAAACAGGGAATAATAGCATATGGCTAGGGAATAGGATTCCATTATAGGAAAATTGTAAGAAATAAAGCTACACAGGTAGGTAGAGGTCAGATTGTAGAAGGCCTTGAATACCAGACTAAGGAAGTTAGATTTTATTCAGTATGTGATACCACAGAAGGTTTTAAGCGGGAGGGAGACTTGCTTGTCATTCTATTTTCTGTGGCTATAAAATAGAATTAAATTACTTTGAGTTTTCCAACTTGCAACATTCTTAAGAAGATGGATACTAAAAAGGGGGGGAGCATGTTAAGTTCAATTCCTTTTTTTTTTTGATGGAAGGGTTCTTTCACTTTCCCATTCAGAATGTGGATGTCCCCATAGGCTGTATGTACAGATTCCAAACTACTTCACAGCAACATAGTTGGCAAGTTAATCATGGTTGTCATACCATTTGATTCAGTTGGGTAGAGCACATTTTTCTCTAGGGATTAGTACACTTGAAATAATCACACTAATTTACCAAAATTTGAAGGCGAGAAGGAGGTCAGATATTAGTCGAAACAACTTGTGCTGATAAATTTGAGAATTTCAAAGAAAAAACGGGCAAAGGAATACTGGAGCAATGAGTGTTGACAGGGCAAGAGAAAGACCCACAGTGCCCTTCAGTGGTAGTGAGTAAAGCAGGTCTGTCCTTCAACTATTCTTTAGTGGACTAGGTCAGAGGAAGGAAAATTCCCCCACTCCCTGCCATGGCAGCTGGCATAAACTGGTGGTCCTGATCATCAGACTTCCCACTGGTAGGTGGAGGAAGGGAGCCAGATGAAGAGGATTTCTGGAAGAAAGTATGACCAGGCTCCCCTTAACCGTCAAGGGGAGACATTTTTCTGGGGCCTAGAAACCAAGCACTTCATGGAGGCTGCTACACCTACCATTTTTCCTGGCTAACCATAGTGAAAATAGGTTCCTGGCATGGCTATATTTGTATTTCAGCTTCCAAGGGCTAGCATAAGAGCATGAGTCATCTCATGAGTGTCAGTTTTATGCTACTGCAATTGCTCATCTAAGTCAAGGACATTCATAGGGCACCCATCTCCAGATGCTTTGTTTGTCATTCAGTTGTTAATTCTTACCAAAGAGAGAATAATATTCCCTAATGCCTAATGTATAAGCTTGTCTTCCAGATCCAAATGGAGCCATTTCCCTAGTGGGAGTGCTTGACTGCCTCTTTTGACAGCAAGCATTTCATTAGTATCCACCATATAAAAGTCACTGTGCTAGGCAAAATGGGGTTCATCCTTCTAGTTTTGGGGGTAGCAGTGGGGGCAACAGAGCCTCATAACTTGACACAGGACTTGTAGCACCTTCTGGTAGAGTGGACTATGAAAATCCTGTGAAAGTCTTGTGAAGATCCATGTGAAGGAGTCAGTGACCAGATCCACCTGGGCCAGGACAGAAGCACTAGTATTTAAGAGTAGTGAGGCAAAATTAATGGTAGCTGATAACCTACTGAAGCTAGACCCATCTGTTCTGAAAGACAGAAATTGAGGCATATGTGGTTTGTCACACTTTAAGGCCTTGAATACATATAACTACCTAGCTCCTCCAGGGCCATCAGACCAAGTGGTATGATATAACCCAACAGCAAGCTGAACTAGGGATAAAGGAGAATTGTTTTAAAATGCATCTTGTGAAAGTCCTAAGATAAAATATTTTGAACCCTATACCAAATCCAGTTGGATGCTTTCAACATGCTGAGGATGGAAGAGATTATGAGACATAAATCCACTTGTAGAATATAACAGCTATTCAGTAGTAGAGGCAAAGATGAGAATCCAGTTTTCTCTGATTTCCAATTCAGATCTGGTTCCATAATACCATATGCCTTTTCCAAGAACCTTCACCCTCTTGGCTGTATACAAACAATTCAAAGTTCCAACACTGTTAAATCTTTTGAACTTTGTATATTACTTTACTCATATATTTATAACATAAGAGGCATTAAGATGTAGTAAAGTGCTATTAAACTCAAAAAGAAACAGGATCACTAAACCATGCATAAGGACCCCTGTGGGCTGCATCTGGACTAAGGAAACCACTTGTTAACATTATCTGTATTCTATTGTACTTTCATTTACTTTGTTGAATATTTTCCAATTATATTCTAGTCCGGTTGTGGCAGAGTGTTGGGATCACATTGGCCAATTGTTTGAGACACCTTGGAAAGAGAGCTGAGCCTGGGAAATGAGGGTTGCAGTCCTATTCTGACATATATTGGCTATGAGACTCTAGGCAAGTCATTCAGTAAATGACTTTGTATGTAATAAGTACTTAATATATACTTCATTCATTCATTCACTTAACCTCTCAGTACTCTCATCTAGGTCACTCTCTAAGATGATAAATTGTAATTCAGGTGCTAATAAGAATTGGTAGAGAGAGTTTCCTCACTGGAAGTTTAGTAGCAGTGAAATCACAAGTCCAATCAACACAACAACAAAATTTGTCATATTCCCCTACCAGACCATTAAGTTCCATGGAGGTAGGCACTGTCTCAGTTAACTCAAATCCAACAAACATTTAAGTGCTTAATTTGTGGAAGACACTGTATGAAGTACTAAGTATAAAAAGAAAAAATAGTGGTACTATCCCTGCCTACAAGGAGCTAATCTTTTATTGGGGAAGATAAGGGTGTGAGGAAAAACAAAGTTAAAAAGGCATAAGCATAATATAAGCTAGGGAGGGCACAGAACATTTTTTTTTCCTCTTGGAGATGTAATCTACAGCCATGTTATTCATCCAACTTTTTGACCAGGTCAGCCAAAGAAGCAAGAGGTGGCATTTGGGTGGGGAGGATTAGCTCTGGCTTCCCAAGCCAACTAAATATAAATAAGATTGTAGAGACTCTCCTCATTGCAAGTTAATCCATCTATAAGAGTCCTAAATAAGAAGGGGAAATAATATCTAAAGCCTCTCTGATTTTGCACTTTGCCTTCTGGGATGGGGACACCCAACCTATCTAAAGCAAGGAGTTGTCCTTCCTATTTTTAAGGGTCTCCAGGGATAGGGGTTACATAAACTCCTTTGGAAACCTACTTCATTGTTAAATCACTCATGTTGTTAAGTTCTTCCTCACGTCTAAATGAATGCTCTCCACTTTTATTTTAACTTGTCCTGCATCATTCTTCTCAGTGTGCTTCTCAGGCTTTGGTCCTGAGAAGGCTCCTGAGACTTCCCTTGAAATCCTAAAGTTGACCTCTTCTATTTACGTTTATATGACAATGCCTCTCCTTTGGTTTCTGGCATACAACATGAATTCTGATTGAATTTAATAAAAATCCAGACAGCACCTCATTTGTGTCTCATCGAAAGGTGAGCCAAGTCTTCCCATATTTCTTGGGAAGTTTTATAAGCCATGGCAAACAGAGGTGCATGGGGGAGGTGGTCCACAACGTTGGCCTCCCCCAAGTGGTTCTTTAGCCAAAAAGTTTAAGGGCCACTTCTGTACGTAATAACATTTCAAATGCATGAAATCAGTACCAAGTTATTTCTCAGCCTTCTTATACGAAGACTAAATAAAGGAGCAATGCCCTGCCCTGAAATACGCACAGAATCCTTGAAGATGAGGAATCTGGAGTGGCATAATCCTTATAGGATTGAATGAAAAACTCTGAAGCTAATATTGTACGTAAGGCAGCCATGGTCTAGGGAGAAGACTGCTGACCTGGGAGCATTGATTCCTGGGGATTCTACCAATGGTGCTTTATGTCACCCGGGATACAAATCTTTCTTCCTTTTATGTGGGAAAGGAAGAGAAGACAAGGCAAGGAGAGGCAAGGGAAGGGGAAAAGTAGAAGGCTTTGTACACACAACAGAAACAAGTTTCACTGAAATAGAGTACTCAGAGAGTAATATGAAATAAATCTGGGAAGATAGTTTTAAAAATATGAAGAGCTTTAAATATCAAGCTGAGGATTGTGTATTATATTTTACAGCTAATAGGGAGCCACTAAAAGTGTTTGAGTAAGAGAGTTATGTGATCACATTTGTGTTTTAGGAATATAAATCTGGCAGCTGTGTGGAGGATGGAGTTGAGAGGAGAGGGATGGAAGGAGTGAAAATGATCAGGAAGCCGCTGTAGTCCAGGTGAGAAATAATGAGGGTACAAACTAGGATTGTGACTGCGTTTGTGGAGATAAGGGGACGAATGATCAGTAGTTTGTAGACCCCACAGGAAGACCAGGATGAAAGACATCAAGCGAGTGTCTACCCGTACAAAGAAAGCAAAGCATGGTAGCAACACTGCCTCTGCGGCAGCCTTGAGAAAGACAGGCTCCTGCTTGGTAGTGGAAAGACAGAACACCGGTTGACCGAATTCGAAGCGATGGCACTGCTTTTCCTACACATTGAAATGGCCAACTCTGTGGGAAGCAGGTCAGAATCTCTGAGACCTTCTCCCCCAGGGACTTCTCTTTTTTGTGCTCCACCGGTTTCTTGGCCCTCAGTTTCCCTGGGAAATCACAGAGGCGGAGCCTCCAGCAGAGCCCACAAACAATGGGAACCAATCAGCCAACCGAATGTTTTGAAGCCATCACCTTGGCTTGATTTCAGGCCAGATTTGGGGAGGTTAGCTGTGTGTATCAAAGTGTTTACACAGTGGTATCCAGGAGCCCGATTAACTAAGAATGGCCTTTAGATGAGCCATTATCAGAATTCACTGAGTCGTTATTGGAAGGCTATTCTCTTACCCAGTTCTGAAGGTGGAGGATGGAACCCTAGGCTCAATAGGTAACAGTCCAAATAAATCCCTTGTGAATAAATTCACATGCCTTTTAGAAGCAAATGGTGGTATTCTTGTTCTAAACCTTATCAGATACTCCTGCTGGACCCTGGTAAATTTGAAAGGTATATAGATTTTGCCTGCTTGTTCTTATAGCTAGAGTTCTTGGGGCTCTATCTTTCCAAAGCCATCTGTCTTGCTCCAATTATGCTAACAGTCACAAGGGAATTTCCATTTTATCTGAGGATGCAAGACTGAAAAGACCCAAAAGAATGGAATGTCTACCCCAACTTGCTCTCATAAAATGTAAACTCTTTGAGGGCAGGGATTGTTTTCATATTGGATTTATATCCCTAACACCCAACACAGTGACTGGCCCATACTTACCCTTTGTGTATTCCTTTGTGGTTCCTTGACCTTTGAGTACAGCAAGCCCATGCCCAGCCTCACTTCATTTTCTCCTCTCCTCTTCCCACGTTAAGGTCTCCATGCTGGGTTAAAAGAGAAATGTATTACAGCTAGTTGTAATCCCCTACCAGGCAAAATGATAGAGAGTTTAAAATTTCCCCAAAGTAGATATCTTTTATTTGTTGACTACCTTAACATTCTTTCCTCCACTAAGGCCTACTCCAGTGTCATAACTTGTGGGGATGTAACCTGGCTTTTGAGGAACATAACAATACAGTGGAAGCTCTGATGGAGGATGGAGCCGGAGGAGGGAGAGGTTAGAAACCCATGTTTCATAGGTATTTTAATCTTTATATCTCCACCACAAACTTGGATGTACTAGACACTTAAATTGAATTGCTTTGTTTTGTCATTTCAGTCATGTGCTACTCTTAAGACCGCACTTAGGGTGTTCTTGGCAGAATACTGAAGTGGTTTGCCATGTCCTTCCCCAGCTCATTTTATACATGAAGAAACTAAGGCAAACAGGGTTAAGTGACTTGCCCAGGGTCACACAGCTAGTAAGTATCTGAAGCCAGATTTGAACTCAGGAAGATGAGTCTTTCTGTTTCCTGTATTCTCTGTATGCTGCAGTGCCACCTAGCTGCCCCAAAAGTGAATTACTAACATTGATTTTGCCTTCCAATAAAGTAGAAATGAGACATTTGGTAGAAATATTACAACATACTGCCAAGAGAAAAGTATATTCCTTTCTATCCCCATTCAGTTTTCTCCAGAGGTCTATCATACATAACTTTTTTTAATGTCCTATTCACCTCCTTAACTTCTTTCTTGTTTATTTTGAGGTTAGATTTATCTAGTGCCAAAAGGGGGAGGTTCAGGTCCCCCACTAGTATAGTTTTGCTGTCTATTTCTTCCTGTAACTCCCTGAACTTCTCCTGTAAGAATTTGGATGCTATACCATTGGGTGCATATATGTTTAGCAATGATATTACTTCATTGTCTATTGTGCCTTTTAGCAGGATGTAGTTTCCTTCCTTATCTCTTTTGATTAGATCTATTTTTGCTTTTGCTTTGTCTGAGATCAGGATTGCTACCCCTGCTTTTTTCACTTCAGCTGACGCATAATATATTCTGCTCCAGCCTTTTACCTTTACCCTGTATGTGTCACTCTTTTTCAAATGTGTTTCCTGTAAACAACATATTGTAGGATTATGGTTTTTAATCCATTCTGCAATCCTTTCCGTTTTATGGGAGAGTTCATCCCATTCACATTCACAGTTATGATTACTATCTGTCTTTTTCTCCATCCTTTTCCCCCTATTTATGCTTTTCTTTCTCCTTTTTCCTTTCCCCCTTCACTAGTGTTTTGCTTTTGACCACGCCTCCTTCAGTCCCTCCCCCTTTTATTATCCCTTTCCCTTTTCTTCCCCTTTAGTCTTACTGCTTCTTCCTCCCTTCTTTCCCCCCTCCCTTTTCTTTCCCCTTTTCCCTCCTACTGCCTATAGGGCAAGTTAGATTTCTATACCTAACTGATTATATTATGCCCTTCTTGAGCCAAATCTGATGAGAGTAAGGTTCAAACAATGCTCCCCCCCCTTCTTTCCCTCTGCTGTAATAGGATTTTGTGTCTTTTCCTGTAATGTAATTTACCCTTGTCTGCCTCCTCCTTTCTCAGTACATTTTCTAAGATCAGATTGATCCACTTATTTGGATCCATTTAACCCACTTGATTAGATTTTTTTTTATCATTACATCAAAGTCAACTAATATCCACCCTCTTTATGTATACTCCTTTAACAAGGTGTAATAACAATACAGTTCTCAAGGGTTGCAAGTCTCATATTCCCTTGTAGGGGTTTAAACAGCCCCCCCTTATTAACAACATATTGTATCCTTCTGTCCCATTTACCTTTTTAAGTCCTTCTTGAGTCCTGTACTTGAAGATCAAATTTTTTGTTGAGCTCTGGTCTTTTTATCAGGAAAGTTTGGAAGTCTCTATTTCATTGAATATCCACCTCCTCCCTTGAAAAATGATGCTCATTTTTGCTGGGTAATTGATCCTTGGCTGCATTCCAAGCTCCTTTGCCTTACAGAATATCATGTTCCATGCCCTGGTCTTTTAATGTAGAAGCTGCAAGGTCCTGTGTAATCCTGACTGTGGTTCCATGATATTTAAATTTTCTTTCTGGCTCTGCGCAGCACCTTCTCTTTCATCTGGTAATTTTGGAATTTTGCTATTATATTCCTTGGCATTGTCAATTTGGGATCTCTTTCAGGTGGTGATCGGTGGATTCTTTCTATGGTTATTTTCCCTTCTGGTTCTAGGACTTCAGGGCAGTTTTCCTTTATGATTTCCTGAAAGATACTGTCAAGGCTCTTTTTTTCATCATGATTTTCAGGTAGTCCAATAATTTTTAAATTGTCTCTCCTGAGTCGATTTTACAGGTTGGTTGTTTTACTGATGAGGTATTTTACATTTTCATCAATTTTTTTCATTTTTTTGTTTCTGTTTGACTGATTCTTGCTCTCTCGTAGAGACATTACTTTCCATTTGTCCAATTCTAGTTTTTAACAGATTGTTTTCTTCTGTTAGTTTTTGTACTCCCTTCTTCAACTGGCCAATTGTGTTTTTTAGGGACTTTCTTCAGTATACTCTTCTGTTAGTTTTTGTCCTTCCTTCTTCAATTAGTCAATTGTGTCTTTTAGGGGCTTGATTTCTTCAGTGTATTTTTTTTCCAATTGGCCAATTGTATTTTTGAAGGACTCTTCTACCTCTCTCATATGACTATTAAAATCCTTCTTGAGTTCTTCTAAGAAAGCTTTTTGGGCTTCAGACCAGTTTATATTCCTTTTTGTTGTTGCAGATGTGGGTTTATTGACAATGTTGTCCTCTTCAGAATTTCTGTCTTGATCTTCACTCTTTCTCATAATATGAATCTATAGTACGTTTTTTTTTTACTCATGGTGTTTCTTTATTCCCTGGCCTTTAAAGAGATTGAGCTCTCCTGCTGGGGAACAGAGGGTACTGACCCAAGCTTCTTGTGTTGGGAGCCCAGGTCTTCGTCACTGGCTTTGCATTCTGGGGCCTCTCATGCTTACAATTGGAGGCTGTAGGTTTCTGGCAGCTTACCTCATGTTGGGCTGGAATCAGCAAGGCTAGAACTTTCAGGCGATTCTAGGTTGCCTGCTTTTCCTTTCCTTTAGCTTTCTTTAGCTCCTTTTAGATGGGTGCTGCAGGGTGTTTATCTGCTGGGGCCCCCTGCAGTGTTGTCTCCCTTTTTTCTGCTAATGTACCAGGAGATTCCTTTGTGGTGGAGTGCCGAGGCACCTGGTGGTGTTCTGAGCTGGTTTCCACCGGTTCCCCCTGCCCTCACTGAGGCACTTGGAGGTCCAGGTGTTGGTGTTTGCCTGCTCTACCACCTGGCCTTCAGGATTTCTTCACAATTGGAGGCTGCAGGGCTCCGATAGCTCACCTGTTGTTGGGTTGGAATCAGCAAGGTGGGGGCTTTAGGAAGCCTTTAGCTTGTTTTCTTCACCTCCTTTCAGATGAATGCCACAGGGTACTTATCTACCTGGGGCCCCTTGTAGTTCTGCCTCCCTTACTTTTGCTGAGGCACTGGGAGACCCATTTGCTGGGCTGCTGCACTGCTGCTCCCTGTCTTTCTTCTAGTTCAGGTGTTCCAGGGTTATTTTCTGGGGTGATATTTTCTGGGTTTTCAGAGGTTGATAGGGAGAGTGAGAGCGACTACCTTTTCACTCCACCATCTTGGTTCCTGGAATGGTAGAAATATTACCAGCCTAGCAGTCAGATTATCTGGGTTCTTATCCTGACTGACACTTTGATGTAAACGAGTATCATAGAAACTCTCCAGAGAATACCCCCACTTTTCCTTTTTTATCTTCTGTGTTTGATTATACTAGGGAAAAAAAAAACAATTCTTTGAGCCATACCATAAAATTAGGTGAACCTTATAACATATGTGCATACCTGTGTTTGTGTTGGTTTCAGGTATGGCTTCACATTTTATTTACCACCTTTTTTACTTTTGTTATCTATTTTATCTTTATGTGAATCAGTTTTGTAATGTAAAATATTGTCTTTTGCTAAACAAAATTGTGCTTCTTTTCCTCACCTAAAATATCGTTGTTGTTAATTTCCTGTCATATTTTGTCTTTAGAACTAGCATCCTCAGTAACCAGTGGTACATAGCAAGTATGCTTTGACCCCACCTGCCCAGATATTGTTCTGTTTCTGTGGTGTTCTGTAGATGAAAGCATGTTCCATGCTTATCACTGATAGAACTTAGGTTTGCTAGAAAGAAGCCTAAATGTGAACCTAACAAAGAGATCTTTAACAACAAGCTTAAGTCATGTAACTTCATAGACTTTGAAAAGATCATTGACAATGTCTTTGTTAATTTTCTGCCTTGTAGTTTCCCAGACAGTTTTTGGTCATTTGAAAATTATTTTCATATATCACCTTCAACTTTGTTCAGCTCTTCTTTAAAATGATTGGTTTTTTTTTTATCATTTCTCTTAAACGAGAACACATAAATGTGCCTTTTTAAATTTTAGCCTAATTGATTCTTGGAAACTGATTTTTTTTTGGATTAAAAATAACATTTTAATCTATCACTTTGACACAATTTTTCATCATGCCAGGATTAATATATGGTGGTGGTGAGATATAGTTTAGCAATACTAACCAGTAGTTACTTAACATATTTTTCTTTGTTGACATAAATACTTTCCTTTGAGGACAATGTTCTTTTATCACAGTGCAGTATTATTTTCTATGCCACCATTCACAAATAAAGCAGTAATATTTGGTATCACTACATTCTAATTCAAATAAAACAATACATTTTCATTCTTGATGCCACTCAACAGAAGTTCCATATTTTGTTAGCTTCTTGAAGGAGATTCCATCTTTTTAATCTAGATGCTAAAAACTTAGCTTTATTTGGGAATAGAGGGTGTTGGGAGGGGGAGTGTAAAAACAAGCATTTATTAAGAACCTACCTATTATGTACTAGGCACTCTGCTAAATCTTTCATAAATACTATCACCATATGGTCATGAGTGAAGTCATGTAGGTCTAGTTGAGTAATTAAATAAGAGCTAATGATGGAAAGATTACTTCAGATGGAGGAATCACCACTTTCTGGTATCCTCCTCCTATATGCTAAGCTTCATTGTTTTTGCATGTTTGGTGATTATTCACTTGACTGACATCTATCCAAATCATAATCACAAAAGGCACGTGATAAGATCTATGCAGCTGATCAATTCATATTCTAACAGAAGTGATACATAATAAGTGAGAAGCCTAAGTCTTAGTCTGAACCCTTATTTTACAATCAAAATCGAGTTTCAATGTATTCTTAACCAGACACAAATTTTCCACTCTGAGAGTGAAACCTTAGCTCACTGCATACATAACAAAAACTATCTGGCTAATTGGCACACTTTTAGTTACAAGGAGGATTTCAGTAATGCACACCAAAGTCTATGGAGTATAAAACATTTGAGAAAATTGGATTTAACCGAATAAAAGTACTTACCAAATCACTCCTGACATACAACTAACAATTCACTCTGCTACAGTGAGAGTTTCACTATATATGCATATATATAATGTACCTTCACATATATGTGTGTATATACATGTGCATAAAATTGTAGATATATGAACATGTATTAGTCAGCTCTGTCCCACAACATATAAGCTAAAAATTCCCACAACATATAAGCTAGAACTTCATGTGACATATGAGAACAGACCAACTAGTAACTTTTCACTACCCCTCCCTACCTCTCTGTCCTTCTTCAACCAAAATACTTTATGAATTCTTCATATTGCATACTTTGTACCAAAATCCACATCACTCAATAATAGCAAATTCAGTCTGTAATTTTTTAAATGAAATCTAAAATAAAATACATCTCCACCTAATGTAGCCCAGCCCCTCGTGTCTCAAATACGATAATAAGAACTCTCTTCTTTCAGATCAATCTATGAACCTCCTCACTACTACTTTCACAGAATGTCAGGGGTATACCATCTAGGAGAAGAAAGTGGAGGCCAAGGTCAGAGCAGCGGTTTTCCTCCCAATAAAATTGTGCTGAAGTCGACCTGTCTAAATCTATCATGTGTATTGTGTTCAGAGCACCCATACTCAGGACTGACCTGCCTCTTAGAACTAGCACACAGGAAGGATCTCTTACCCTAAATGCATGATAGAGAATCACAAAATAACAGAACACAGGAATTCTTAATGGGGAGATACTTTTGTGGCTGTCCAGACCAATTCATACCAGTACCCAATAAACCAGACCCAACAAACTAGCCTTTGCTTGAAGACTTAGGTCCAGAAAGGGGGAAGCTGTACTTCCCCCATTCCACTTTTCCATATAACCATTTGTTAAGTTCTTCCGGATAAAAAAAAAGACTTAGATTTGTCTCTTCCCCATTCACTCCCATTGTTTCTAATTCTTCTCTCTGGGACTAAACAGAATAAATCTAATCCCCTTCCCTATTCCATCTCTTCAAATATTTAAAGACAATTATCATATCCCTTCTAAGTCTTCTCTTCTCCAAGCTAAGCATCTTTAGTCCCTTCTGGTCATTATCATTTTTTCCCCATTCTGGCTATAGCTCCCAAATCCAAGTTAAGGACCAGATCTTCAGCAAACAGTTCAGTCTTGTTGCAGCTACTGCATGCACATACCCTAGTCTTATTCCTTTTTTAATAACCCCTTTGTCTGTCACTCTCCCCATCGCTTAGTGTATAAGGGTGATATCTTCTTCCTGACAAACCCACCATTTCTCAGTGTTAAGGCCAGTAGGGGCTCACTCGGTAGGTTGGAGAGTCAGCAAGGCTGAGAGTTACAAAAACAATTTTTTTTTAAGTGCAGGGAATGGGGGGCAAAAACCTATTGGTTTTGGACTGCAGTGACTCTTGAAAACGCCAGTACTTTTTGTCAGATTTGGCGATCAAACCCCTGCCGAGCGGAGGGCCTGTGTGCCAAGTTTCAGTTGGCAGAGGCCTGAGACTTCGAGATTATAAGTACCTGAAAATCAAGGGGGGTGAGGAGGGACAGAGGTGTTGGGGTTGTGGTGGAAGGATAAGTGTCTACAGCAGGGATTGAGCAGATGACCTAACAATGCCTTCTCTTAAATTATTTGGGGCTAAAGGGTTAAAGGGCCTTGGGTTGGCCAATGTGGACAGCAGTTTCCCAGCCCCCAATCCTTTCCCTTCCACACCCCCAAACTGTGGGGTCTGAACAGTTGAGCTTTGAGCTCCCTCTGAATCTGGCACTGCCGGCGTCTGTACTGCTGCCTGTTTTTCTTTTTTTCTTTTTAATTTGATTCCCCTGGTAGTCCTAGAAGCTGGGGCAAGAATTACTTTCAAACAAGAATCCCTTTTGTTTGCTGAGCTCAGGCTTCCGTTTCATTAGAAAAACATGGGGCTCCCTCCATCAAATTTCCCTTGGAAAACAGGCCTTTAATTTGATGGGGGGGAATGTGTCTCCAGAAACCCCACCAAAATTCCATAACTCTCTCTCCTCCCCCCCCAACTTCCTCCAGCCCCCAATCTAAACCAAAATACTGCTCCGGACATCAGCTCAATGAGGAATTAAGCTAGCTGGATCTCTCCCATCTCCTGCGGTCCTATATCTCACTAGGGCATCAGTAATCCTGTCAAGGAGCCCTATTCTTGTCATTCTCTCCAGCTCAGGCCTTGAGGTCTGTAAAGGGGGAAGAAGGTTCAGATACCTAAGAAAATTAGAACCTCTGGCTGCCTGTTATTTCCACCTCAAAGGCATAGTTCCTGCCCAAGCAGCCCACCACATAGCTCAGCCTCCCAGACTGATGGGTCCTGAAAAACCAACCTATAAGTCACCGAGTGAGGGAGAAAGGCAACCTCCTTAAAAAAAAAAAAAGACATCAGGTATTAAAATAGTAGATCTTTATTTTACAAGGTGTTATCAGAAGTTTCACAAAATTCCACCTCTGATCCCTCATCTTGGCCCCTGACAAAGCTCAGATGAGGATAGGTCCCCCCAAAGGGGCAAGGCATCCTATATGGGGGCTAACGTGGGCAGGATGTCTCTTGTCAGAGGACCTGTATAGAGAAGCTCACCCACAGTTTGGCCTTATAGCCCTTGGAGGAGTTTCCTAAATGGTACAGGGAGTAAGTAGGCATGCCAACAGGAACAAGACCTCTAAGGTTTTACGTATGATATGATGGTGTTTACATATAATCTCTTCCTCAGCTAAACCCCAGAAACATAAGAAAAATAGGACTGATCAGTTACTCAAGTTGATGGGAGTTAACTACATGATAGTGGAATGGCTAAAGAGGTGGCCTTTGAATTAGAGAGACCTGGGTTCAGATCCTAATTCTGGCATGATCTTGAGTGAGTCATTTACTCTTTTGCTGATGACATCCCATGTCCAGTCCCCATCACAACCTTTCCCAGCAAAACCCGTAGTGAAACTTGCGGTCTTATACCTGTGTCAATTACTCACCTGGTCCTCCTCTATTCAGAGAATGCACAGAGGTCCTTCTTTTCTAGTCACTGTAGAAATAGGTATCAGGACCAGACCTTGGCAAACTTTAAAGTTAGGGAAAATTATCCTTGGTATCTTCACATCTCATTTTTAAACACTTCTTCTCCTCCTTTCTGGTGCTTCTGCCTTTATCTGACCTTTACTGGAATTATTGTTTTTCCTTTTCCCACCCCAACCCCTCCTCCAGACACTTAACTTGCATCTTATTCCCTTAGGGAAAGGATTCTTCACTTGGAATCCACAGAACCCCAAGAGGTCCAGATCTCAAACTTGGATGAGAAAAAGATATACCTTTCTTTCAACTATAATTTTCTTTGTTATAGGTGCATTTTACCATATTCATTTAAAAATAATAGCCTAGGAAGAGAGCCACAATGTTCACCAGACTTCCAAAGAAGTTCATCACACACCCAAGAAGAAGTAAGAACTCCTGCCTTTGAACTTTAGTCTGATTGGAACTTGTTCAACTGCCCTTAAATGTTAGTTGATAAGGATTCTTTAAGACAGAAACTAATGAATCTATAATGGCAAAATTTCACAGATTGGTACAATCTCAACCATTCCCCCCATTTTTTTTGAGGGGGGAGATTTGCAGTAACCTTCAAAGCATAGAATGCTGAGTCTTGTCAGAGAGTCCCAGTGCCTATATCACCTTTAGTCAATTAAATTGAACAAGTATTCATTAAGAACATACTATAGGCAAGGCTGTTGATGTCTTTGGTGTCTAGGAGGACCAATGACATCATAATGTCATAGTGATGTCTTGATTTCCATGTAAATCAGATTTAAGTGAGGTAGGGTTGTACAAAATCTTCAGTCTCACTCTCTCTTCCAGAGTCATCAAAGTCCAATGACAAGACATAAGTCAAGACTAGTGGCGATGGCCCAGGATGCAGTAGATGACCTTGGCATTTTTGATGCCTAACCAAGCTCTGAGCTCTCCACAGCACGGGCTTCAGCCACCTTCATGGCTGTTGGAAAAAATTGTTCTCACTCGCCCAATCTGCTGGAGGAAGTTTTCATGTGCTTGGGGTGGACATCCCCCTAACTCATCAACAGCTTTGAGCTTGTCAGTTACCCTCAACCTGGTTTAGCCCATCTGCCAAGATAGTTTTTTCCAGAGTGTGGCTGCTGCACACGCTACAGATTTTTGGAGTCAGAGGTGAGGGCTGAGCGCCAGGTCGACCCCAAAGGTGGATGAGCAACCCTGACAAGGGACCAGCAAGTCCTTACACCAAAGGTGTCATATGCACTTGTCTTCAGGGAAGTGCTTCTCTGGATAATTAAACTAATGTTATCTGGCTCAGACTGCCATCTCAATTTTGAGATTAGGAACTTGTCATTCAGTCATTTTCACTCATGTCCAATTTTCCGTGACCCCGTTTGGGGTTTTCTTGAACATATATCTTCTTGACTCCAGATTCAGCACTCTAACTTACCTGCAGAAACAGTTCAGTTCTATTTGACACTTAGACTTCAATATTTTAAAAACAAAAAGTGGATACTTTCTAGATAAAGGTCCATTACAAGCCCCTCCATGTTTTTGTAGATGATTGTCATGAATTGGCTTGGATAGAAAAAAATTCACCATCAACCGGTGTTCAGCTTCCTGGTGACAAGCTTCTTCACCCTCAGCTTGACCAGCCCTCCGGCAACAAAGAGACTGTCCATTACTGAGTGGGCCTGAACCTGGTGCCTCATGAGCTCAGGAATGCTAGACCTTGTGTCTCAATGGCATGGTCCTTTGTGAGACCAAGGTCGCCTCTTGCCATCATAAGGCATCAGAGTAGGACTATGCAAATATATTTTAAATATTCAGAAGGGGAAAAAAGAAAAAGGAAAAGGTTTTCTTATTTAGTGTCTAGCATAAACCAGGTTCTAAAACATCTAAAAGTCTACCAGGTTCTATTTGGCTCCAGAACATAGAATTGGAACCGATGGACAGAAATTACAGGATGCAGATTTCATTTCAATAGAAGGGAGTCATTGTTGTTCAATTGTTTCAGTTGTATCTGCCTCTTGGGTTTTCTTGGCAAAGATACTGGAGTAGTTTACCATTTCCTTCTCCAGTTCATTTTACAAAATGAGGAAACTGAGGCAAACAGAGTTAAATGACTTGTCTAGGGTCATATAGCTGGGAAGTGTCTGAGGCTGAATTTGAAACTTAAAAGTTATTATTTAATTATTTTTA
Source organism: Phascolarctos cinereus (assembly GCF_003287225.1). NCBI lineage: Eukaryota > Metazoa > Chordata > Mammalia > Diprotodontia > Phascolarctidae > Phascolarctos > Phascolarctos cinereus. The sequence continues at coordinate 68,020,968 of NW_027555736.1, read as the reverse complement.
AAAATTAAAGTTAGATTAAGAAGGAATTAGTAACTATAATCCTACTCTGGGGTTTCACCATGATTAAGCATGAACTCTGGCAGGTTCTTCCAAACAAGAAAGGCATTAATGGAACCAACAATGGAGTTTTGAAAAGGTTCATCAAGATAGGGTTGGCCACTTCATGGTGATTTGTTTTTTACCACAACTCATTAAATCATCTACTAAAGTATGGTAGAGTTCCATTCTGAATTGGTAGAAAGTGGACCCACCACTTTTGATCCCTGAAGTATTGAAGTAAAATTGACTAGTAATACACGGGCATTTGTTTTTCCTGAAATATTGCTGTGTATCCTGTTACTATGAAGAAAGTATGCTAATGTTAGTAGTTTATGACCAGTTAATAATTTTTATTTTACTTAATAAAAACCTTTATTTTATGGAAGCATAATTGACTGAATCACCTGTCATATAATCTGAAACTTAGATAGTTATGTCTTAGAAAAAATTCATAGGTTGGTCCACATAACCAAATTCACAAGCCACCATTCTCTTGGTGGCAGTCTACTTGTTACAATAGTACTGTTAACAAAATGTAATTTTCACATCCTAGCTTATTAATGAGATACCTACAATGTTCAGTCTCTATTAGGAGGTCTTGGTGAGGATATCATTGGGCCAATGTCATTAGCTCAATATGGTTACTTTCAATCAATGACCCTAATGGCTGCATCTTTCAGTAGTTAGAGCCCCCCAAATAAAGCTGAAAACTCTGGCCTGAGGAAGGTACAAGCTACCTTCCCATGACTACTTCCAGGATGGCTCTGAAGCAGGTATTTAGACTGGATAGCCTTGAGCTACACTGGGGGTTTCTCGGGCCTGAAACTTATAGGAAGATGAATCCTGATGCAACCTGACTTCTAAGGCATGAGGGTGAATTCAGGTTGGCTGCATGTGACAGTATTTAAATGGGAGAAATGCTTTGCCTGCTCTTCAAGTCATATAACCTCCATCAACCTCAGTTTCCTTATCTGCAAACTAGTATCACCTACCTCAAAGAGTCATTAAGGACCAGATGAGATAACACGTAAAAAGCCTTTGCAAAAACCTCAAAGTGCTCTATAAATGCTACTTATTATGCCCTCTCAGTGGCAAATGGAACACTCTTTTTCAGTCTACACTCTCATCTTGCAAAACACACAGTCTGCTGGCAGCCTTGCACAGATAGGCTTGAGGCTATCTTCTATAAAGTGGTTCAGAATTCTAGGCTTGACTTTTGGCGTTGGAACCCTTCTGGGGTGCAATCCAATATAATCTTTCAGTGTCTGAGTCTGAATCATTAGTCCTTGTGTTAAATTGTAGACTTTCCATTTATAGATGCTATTTTGGATAAGATTTGCCCGTGTGTGTGTAAAATTAAAATTTCCAAAAATAGACTGTGTTCATTTTAATCCTCTATAAGGAAGCCCTTGTCTCTCAAGGAAATGTATGTGTTTTATCAGAGGGCTAAGTCATATTTACAGTGCATCCTTGGTCACACGTTGGAGATCCCAGGAATTCCTAGGAGGTATAGAGGACTCTCTGTCACCTTCCACCCATAGTTCTCAGACACAGTCCTGGTAACGTACCACTAGAAAACATAATGCCTTGGTATCAGGGCTTGGTTAGAGGCTACAGGTAGGCTGGGGATCAGTGGGCCACAATTTCTGAAGAAACTGGGAGAGAAGAACTGGGTCTCATCTGAGCAGGGTTCATTAAAGTAGATCAGCTAGAATTTTTGCCCCAAACCTAAGAGGAGCCAAATTCACTGCCTGCATTGGCTCCTGGAAGTCTGGTCATGTGAAGGAGAAAATCCCACCCTGTAAGTAATCTGATAAAACTAGTAAGAGCTAAAGGACTCACGGTGGCCAATTGAAATAGGCAGGCCACATGCAGAGTGGGATACCAGAGAGTGATATCAAGAGGAAATAATTAAGCTTAGTGGGAAAGGAGAAAATAAAAGCTAAATCAGAAAGTAGCTGAGGGTCAAGAACATGGGAAAGTTGAACAGGAGCTGAGAGTTGAACCCCAGGAAGACAATTTTTCCAACAGTGAAGAAGAGTGTTCTACAGGCTCCTTTTTATAGGATATACAGGCATGATAACCACTCCCATCATGAATCCCTTCTGAGACAGCCAAGGATCCTAACATTGGGCTCTGAAGGGCTAGCTTTGCAAACCTGGAATTCTAACTGGCTGACTTGCCAACAAACACAGTTTAAAGAGAATGGCTCTCCTTTAGCTTCACCCAGTACTTTGTAGCACCAAAGGGAGAAAGGAAGGGGGAAATCTTGCTAGTCAGTGCTATATAAATGCTTTCTTCAGAGGTTCCCTAGTTCTTTATCTACAGAAAGACTTGAGTTTTTATTGCTGACTTCTCTTAACCGTCTAAAGGAGGAATACTTGTGACCCTAAATGAAGATGCCAACTTTGTATTTTCTTGAAGGTCTTCTCTGGGTATGACCTAGACCCTTCTTCAAGCTGATACACACACACATACATGTACACATACACACAAATACACACACACACACACACACACACACACACACACAAGCTATTTTACTTCACCTCTCAACATGATGAAGAAGTACCCTGAACCAAGAATCAAAAGATCTAGGTTCGAATCCAAGATCTAGCACTAACTATTCATTTGACTGAGCAAAAGACAATTCACATTTCTGAGCCTGTTTCCTCATCTGTAAAATGAGGATAATAATTTATGTCCTGCCTGTGTCACAGTGTTGTGATAAGATTTAAATAAGACAATTGTCTAGAAAAGCTACATGCAAGTAACATCATTGTTTCTAAGTAATTTCTCTTCTTTTGAAGACCTTCTGATTACTAATATCAAGCCACATACAAAGCAGGAAGATGTAGGCATTCTGAAGATGTCTGCCATCAGCTCAGCATCCAAATGGAATAAGAATTCCCTACAAGCACTGAGGCTCTGTTTGCCACACATGCTTGTTTGCTGGTGACTTTGTCCTAATTGTATCAAGCCCTGAAACATGTGGAGCCTCCCAAATGAGATCCATGATCACTCAAAAGAATTTGACCAAGTATCCACACAGGAAATAAACATATGGATGAAGAAGATTGATTGTTCAAACTATAATATACAGTCAGACAACCCATAGAGGAGATCCATCAGCGTATCATGCTTCTTACCTCTTTTTTTTACACACACAGGCAAATTTTATCCAAAACAGCATCTATAAATGGAAAGTCTAGCAACTATAAATGGAGATTGAATGCAGTATTTGCATCATGGACTGAATAGTATACAGAATTGTGGGAGATAGGACCAACCCAAAGCAAAATATGATACAGGCTAAGTCTGTCTTCATTATAATGAGACAAAAAGACTACTAAATCTTTACTCAATAGACCAAGGTTCGAATCCCGGCTCCAACATCTACCAGCTTAATACCCATGGGCCAGTCACCTGACTTCTCTGACTCAGAGTTTTCTCATCTATAAAATAAAGATAATGATATTTGTACTAGCTTCCTCACAGGAAAGCATATTGTAAATCTTAAGATACCATATGAATGAAAGTTTCCATTATCATTAATTTCCTTCTTTTCAATTTTTCCCTCACTTCTTTCAGGGTGTCCCATTTCTCCAAGTCAGACAGCTTTGTGCTCTCCATATTCTCATCCCTTCTTCTCCCCACTCCTGGTTTGGTTTCCTACCCCAATCTGCCATCTTTGGTCAAGGTACCTATTCTCGTCCTCTCCCTAATCCAAATCTGCCCACTTTGTGTCCTACTCTCTGTTGCATAATTATAGTTAGTCTGATAAACTAATCAGAATTGGGGTGGAGGGAGGTAGTGAATAAGTAGGTAGAAGCATGGGAATAGAAGAAAGAATATTAAATTGAGACTTAGAAGACAGAGGTCATCCCAGCCCTGACATTAGCCATCTTAGAAAACTCATATATATCACTTGACTTTTTCTAGCCCTTAGTTTTGTTATCTGTGAAATGAGGGAATGGGACCTGATGACTTTCATCTCTAATTCTGTGATACTATAATTTTGGAGAACATCAGTAATGGTAGAATTGTGGAAGGATCCTCATTAAAGGTCCTCCTAACTCTGGCTTTATTGATATCTTGCCTACTTGTCTCTGCCTATTTTTCTAGCTTGTCAAAGCTTTTGGGAATGCTAATCCTATCTTCCAGTGTCCTGCTGGCCATCCCACCCAACTTGTTGACATCCACAAATTTACTGTGCGTACTTTCTTATTTTTGTCCCAAGTTACTGCTACATGGTTTAACTAGCTCTGGGCCCTGGGCCAATCACTGCAGAACACCACTCTTTCTGTCCTCCTGGTTTGTGATTGTGCCATTGATAACTGGCTTACAGACACTAACTATTCTTCCAAGACCACACAGTGAGTAAGGCATAGGCTAGGAGAGAAGCCCTGAACAACCACTGCCAAGGCCTACACACTAACTGAAAGGCCATGGTCCTCTCTCTTCATAAAGGAGAAATTAGTGTCCTGCTGTCCATAGTGTTGATACACATCTATACACACAGAGTCAGACAGATGCACAGACACTGAAACAGTGGGAGGTGAGCACATCACCCACAATGCACAAAGGAGAATTCAAAGATAAATGGCACCCAAGAGTACAAACCCATCAAGTCAACTCATCATGCAACCAGAGCTAAAAATAATGCCAAAGAATGTTTCCCCAAGCCAATAGCCCTGTCAGTCTCTGAGTCAGCCATACAATGCAACTGGTCATCTGCAGAGGCAGATGCTGTAAGAAAAATATCCCTTGGTTTCCAGGAGGCTACCATGAACCAGACTGAACAGGGGTTCGTGTGTTTGTGTGTGTGAGTACATACACAGGTGTGTGGGTGGAAGCTTTGTTGGTATAGCCACTGAATGGGGAAGAGGACCAGGAAAGAAAGAGAGCAGTAAAAGTCACTACCAAGGGTAGCCAGCAGAAAATTGACAACTTCTCTAATTTACATGACATCTAGACCTGAATACCCATAGCTTCTAGACATCCTCTTCCCATGAGCCTCTCTGCTTTCCATCTCAATTAAACCTCTTAAATTGTATACATGATGTACTATGTTCAGTTATGTATCATACCCCCACCCCAACTTCATATGTCTCCCTCTCCACCACATAGAATATAAAATAATAGGGAAAAATGCTTTTTCCCCTATACAATCCATAACTCTGGCCCAATATAATCATTTCTTTTCCCGCTCCCAATTTAGCCATAGCTACTACATCCGCAATAAAACTTGATTCCGCCAATTACTTACTGTGGGCAAATTACTTCACGGCTCCAGGCTTCAGTAATCTCATCAATAAAATAATTATTTCCAAAATCCCTTCCAAATCAAAAATTCTCACTTTTCAACTATGAGCTACTCCTTGAGAACTTTAAGAACAGCAGTTAGCTGAGAAGAAAAGGCTTCTCCCCGCCCACGGCAGTAAGAGGAAAATGAGAAAAAAAAGCAATCTACATTCTCCTTTTAGTTACCTCTATGTCCCATTCCAGCTTTTCTCTATCTCCTTCCCAGCTCACTCAAACTAAAACTATGGTACTGACCAACACTGGCCAACAAAGAACGAGAAAAACTTCTGATAAGCAGAGGTATCCAAAGGCTTGGAACTTGAGGTTCCAAAAGTATCCAATCCTGATTAGAAATCAATCAATTAATAAGCTTTCGTTGTGGGAGATACTGGACTAGTGAGTTGGGGCTACAACAGATGCCTTGTCCTTTTCCTTGGACCAACTCAATGAAGCCCCCAACTGGAAAGTGGAAAAGGAAGGAAATATAGATACTACTTATCTATCACTTTACAAAATGTGCTAGCGTACACACATTGACCATTTAATTCATGGTATCGCTATCATAGTTATTTGCTTAAAATACTAAATAACAAAGAGGGAAAGAAGAGGCAGAATTATTAGAGGCTATAGCTTTCAGTTAAATTTGTTACTAAAATTCTATGGGAAAAGAGAGGCCAAGATGGATGGGAAACTCAAGAATAAAATTGTGAAGACACAAACAAATATGATTCTTGAGGAGAGAAAGAGAGAGCTGCCTAATGAGGAAATATAGCTTAGATAGATTTTTTGTGTAGATAATTTTACTGACCAACTCATATTTGAAAAAAACTTGTGTAGACCATATAAGCAAGAATGAATAACTGAGTATTCATCCAGGTAATAATAAGAGAGTCTTTAATAACAGAATCTAAAACATTTAAGTCCAGCCTGAGCTGAGATTGTTAATGGAATGCCAGGGAAAACAAAAAGGGATTTGTTTTAGTTTTAATGGCCATCATTCAGAAAAGCAGGTGCTGGGGAAAGACATCCAGCCACCTCACCAACTTCCATCTATAGGGTAGTCAAGCAAGGTTAGAAGGTGACATTGCTAGGCAAGTGGAATCACTTCCACCATCTTGGCCACCACGTATGCTCAGACACTCGTAGAGATAGCCCAGGATGTTGAATGCGAAAGCATCAGTCATAGCAGTACTTCTCCTCCTCTTCAGACCACCAGCACTTCTTCTAGTCTGGGACCCATAGCCATCACTGAGAAAACACTGTGAAAAGGGGGCCCACCTTCTTCACCACCACCATCAGCAAGTTGTTGAGCAGAGGCCACCAATGGGCAGGTAAGCACCAAAGTCCTGAGAGATCACTGGTTCTCCTTTCAACCCAGCCCCCACAGCCACCATGCCTGGAAGCAACCCATGACATGGAGATGTGACCTAGAAATTGTTTCTGCAGGTACTGCAAGGCATAGCTACCGAAGACACAGGAAGAAGTTCTTGTCACCAAAATCCTTGGCATTGTCAAATGGCTCAACATCAAAAACTGATATGATTTTTGTCAGTGAAAAGTAATATTAAAGAAGAGTGTTATCTTTCCTTCTGTACCCTAAGGACCACGAGAACTTGCCATCTGACTTACAGCTGAAACCTACCATCTATATTGCCTTCCCCTTAGAACCATGCTTCTTCAGAGCAGAGATGATTTCTGCTTTGTTATTTTTATCCCCAGAGCTTTGCACATAATAAGTGCTTAATATATATGTTATTCATTGATTCATTTATTAAACTCGAACAAAATATCAGGATAGTCAGTAGGGTAGATGAGTCAATGGTAACAGAAGACAGGAAGAAGATTGAACTTCTCTCTTATTTTGATTATCTTTTCCCAGGAAAATGATTTTTGGCCTGGATGGTTTAGAACAAAATGGTTAGCAAGGAATTGAAAAGGATCCCCAGTTAAGATGGCAGGAAAAGCCACAAAGGGGACCAGTTCTCCTGCCTGTAACATAACAAAGGTTGAAAAATAGCACCAGATACATTATTGATTAATAAACACAAATTAAAACTACAATAAGCATCTTTATCCAGCCCAAGACCAAGGAAGCCTTCCATAACCCTTTTACCAAGGAAGGCCTCAGACCAGAAGAACTGCAGGTGTACCTGAAGCCTGCAGTATACTCTGCCTAGGAGACTCAGAAACCATTCACATTCTGACTGCTTGGACTAAGGATGGGGTGATGGAAGCAATCCTTGCTCAGACTGTTATTCTCCTATGGGGCTGGAACTCTGAGGCACTCTGATCTGAGGCACTTTATAAAGCCTACAGTGCTCTATGCCAAGGGGCAGGAACCCTGGTGGAAAAGGGAAGTGGGGAAGAGAGGGCAGCCAAAGACCCTCAGTATTCTGCCCCTGAGGACTTAGTGCTAGAAACCCAGTGCTGTGACAAGGACACCCAAAGGCAACTGGACCTGAGATACTGCAATCTGGCCTGAGATAACTACAGAGGGCCCTATAGACCCCCTAGCCTGGATGCTATGATCTAGGTCAAGGACCTGAAACTAGCTAGGACATAGCAAATAAACCAGGGAGAGGTTGAAGTCATTGGCTAGAACCCAGGTGATTGTTATTGTTTCCAAAGTTCAGAATAACTCCCAAAAAATGAAAAAGGGGAAGGGAGATAAAAAAGAAGATGACAAGAGACTACTTAGAAGCTCCCACTGAGTATGTGGCGCCAGGTCTGATAAGCAGCATCCTAGAGTATTGAAAGTATTGGCAGACGCATTGCCAAGCCGCTGCCAGTGACTGTGGAAAGATGGGAAAGGTCTGCAGGAATGAAGAGGAGAAATTTCCCCCTGGTTTTTGAAAAATGAAAAAGGGTAGAACCAAACCATAGGTCAGAGAGCTTGACTTTGATTCCTGGCAACACTCTCAAACACGTTATTAAAGCAATGGTTTGTGAGCATTTAAAAAGGGAAACCATAATCATTAAAAGCCAGCATGGTTTCTTCTGGAAGGGGTCATACCAGATTGACCTTATTTCTTTTCCTGACAGGGAAACATGATTAGTAGATCAGGGGAATGCTAAAGACATTAAATACCTTGATTTCACTAAAGCATTTGACAAAATCTCTCCTGCTATTCTTACAGAAAAAAATGAAAAGATATTGGCTAGATGACGGTATGGTTAGATAGGTTCAGAAATTATTATACCCCAAAAGAAATTGTTTAATGTCAGCGATGACAAAGAAGAATGTTTTCTCCTTAACTTTGAAAAAGATGTCTAGTGCAGTGATCATGGCTCCTGCCCTGTATAGGAACCTTCTATGAGGTTCACAATTTATAATCACTAATTTCAACGAAGGCATAAATGACATGCTTATCAAATCAAGAAATGAAGCTAAATAAGAGGGATAGCTAACATAACAGAGTTAGAATCCAAAAAAATCTCAAGAGACTAGAACAATGAGTCAAATCTAGTAAAATGACATTTGATAGAGATAAATTTCAACTCCAATATTTGGGTTAAAAAAAATAGTATTTCACAAGTCCATAACGGAGGAGGTGTGGATAGCTTTCCTCTGGAAAAAAAAAAAAAAAAACGGGCATTTTATGGACTACAAGTTCAAAATGAATCTGGAGTTTGACATGGCAGCCAAAACAAATGAAAATCAAATGTCATCTTGGGCTGCATTGAGAGAAAAATTGTCCAAAATGAGGAGTTCATTATTCTGCTCTACTCAGCCCTAGTCAGACTGTAGCTTTTGTATTATGCTCCATTTGGGGTGCCAATATTGTAGGAAGGTCACTTACAGATGGAAGTGTATCCCAAAGAAGGCAGTAAGTTGGAAATCATCCAGTATAAGGTTCAACTGAAAGAAATGGAACCATTTCTTTTGAAGAAGTGAAGATTTACACTAACAGGATAACTGTCCTCATGGATCTGAAGGATTGTCATGTGGAAAAAGGATTAAACTTGTTCTGCTAGCCCCAGAGGGAGAAACCCAAAGCTGTGGGTACAAATGGCAAAGAGGCAAATTTAAGCTTCTTAAGAATTATAGCTGTCCAAAAATAGACTGGGAGGCTTTGGGAAATAGGAGGTCGGTTCTCCCTCGCTTGAGAACTAAAAGCTGATCAAATCCGAATGCCCACTTATTGGTAATGTTGTATGGAACAGACTCCTTGAGCATTGGGTGAACTGGAGGCCTTCTGAGGGTCCTTCCAATTCACATCCTGTGGTCCTGTTGTACAGTTAAGGTCAATCTATTATGTTTTACTAAGTAGGTGGGGGTGAGATTCTCAAGGAATCCTGAAGATTGCCATCATTAGGGCAGCAAAATCTTTCTTTCTCCCACATCGAAGGAAAAAAGGAGAAGACCCAGCAAGCAAGTACAATAAACACATTGTTGTCTCATTTCACATTGTATTTCCAGGCATACCTCAGAGATATTGTGGGTTCAGTTCCAGACCACCACAATAAAGCAAGTCACACAAATTTTTTGGCTTCCCAGTGCATATAAAAGTTATGTTTACACTATATTGTAGTCTGTTAAGTATGCAATAGTAATATGTCTAAAAATACAGTGTGCAGACCTTAATTAAAATACTTTGTTGTTAAAAAATAATGCTAACCATCCTCTGAGCCTTCAGCAACTTGTAATCTTTTTACTGGTGGAGGGTCTTGCCTTGAAGATGATGGCAGCTGATTGATCCGACTGGAGGCCTAGAGTTTGGCCTATCTTGGCTTTTGACATGTCCTCCTCATTAAGCTTAATCATTTCTAGCTTTGGATTTAAAGGGAAGGACATGTGACTCTTCTTTTCAATTGAACACTTAGAGGTCATTGACCTAATTTGGCCTGATTTCAATATTGTTGTATCTCAGGGAAGAGGGAGGCCTGAGGAGAGATGGGAAAACAATCAGTTGCTGGAGCAGTCAGAACACACAAAACATTTATCGATTAAGTTTGCCATCTTATATAGGGGCCATTTGTGGTGCCTCAAAATAATGGCAATAGCAACATCAAAGATCATTGATCACAGGTCACCATAACAGTTATGATAATAATAATGAAAAAGTTTGAAATATTGCGAGAATTACCAAACTGTGGCACAGAAACTCCGTGTGAGCACATGCTATTGGAAAAATGGCAGAGACAGGCTTACTAAACACTGGGTTGCTACAAACCTTCAGTTTGTAAAAAATGCAATATCTTCAAAGCAAAATAAAGCAAAGAGCAATAAAATGAGTTATGCCTGTACTTATTTTATTATTAGTCCCTTCTTTATGGGATCTGTGCTACCTCTGTTGAATTATGAGGGAAGCAATAGGGTTGTATAAAGCTCACTCACCCCAGCCCATTCACTCACACAAACTGACAATTAAATGCTCTCTGTTCAACAAGTCAACAAGCATTTTATTAATCGCTCATCATATGACAGGCATTGTAGTAAGCGCTGAAAATACAAATTTGAAAGTAAGACCGTTCCTGCCCTCAAGGAGCTTACATCCTAATGTGGGAAGCTTAAATTTGCCTCTTTGCCATTTGTACCCACAGTTTTGGGTTTCTCCCTCTGGGGCTAGCAGAACAAGTTTAATCCTTTTTCCACATGACAATCCTTCAGATCCATGAGGACAGTTATCCTGTTAGTGTAAATCTTCACTTCTTCAAAAGAAATGGTTCCATTTCTTTCAGTTGAACCTTATACTGGATGATTTCCAACCTTACTGCCTTCTTTGGAATACACTTCCATCTGTAAGTGACCTTCCTACAATATTGGCACCCCAAATGGAGCATAATACAAAAGCTACAGTCTGACTAGGGCTGAGTAGAGCTGATAAGTAGGGAATGGGAGAGAGACAAAGGTAGAAGAAGTCTTGGATATATCCTGGAGAGGAATGAGACATGGCTGTGCTAGGGACCCTCCCAAAGTAGAGGATCTAAGAGAAGCCATTCAATCAGAAGGAAAGGTTACAGGGATGGAGAGCACTTTCAAAGACTGAACTCTAGGGTTAGAGTAAGAATTCAGGAATGAGAGGCATTTGGCCTAATGGAGAGACAATCAAGTCAAGAAGTATTTATTAAGTACCTGCTAAGTGCTGGGGATATAAAGAAAGGGGGAAATGTTTCTTGTTCTCAAGAAGCTCACAATCTTTGCCAGGTCTATATCCCAAAGAATCAAAAAGGGGGAGGAAGGACCTATTTGTACAAAAATATTTATAACAGCTCTTTTTGTGCTGGCTAAGAATTGGAAATCAAAGGCCATCAGTTGGAGAATGGCTAAACAAGCTGTTGTATATGATTGTAATACAATATTATTGAGCTATAAAAATGACAAGCAGGATGATTTCAGAAAAACCTGGAAAGACTTATATGAACTAATGCTGCGTGAAGTGAGCAGAACCAGGAGAACATTGTACACAGTAGTAGCAACATTATACAAAGAATTGGGAATGACTTAGCTATTCTCAGCAATACAATGATCCAAGATAATCCCAAAGGACTAAGGATGAAACATACTATCCACCTCTAAAGAAAGAACTGTCATTATCTGAATACAGACTGAAGCAGGCTAGTTTTCACTTTCTTTCATTTTCATTCACTTTTTTTTGAGTCTTCTTGTACAAAATGACTACTATGGAAATGTTTTACATGATTGCACATGTCTAACCTGTATCTGTTTACTTACTGTCTTAGTGAGGGGGGAGGGGAGGGAGGAAAGGATAGAATGCAGAACTCAAAACTTTTAAAAAATGTTAAAAAAAGTTTTAACATGTAATTGGGGAAAAATAAAATACATATTAAATATTTAAAAAAGAAAAGAATCAATTCATGCTTCATAGAGTTTAAGTAAAATAACATGAATTTCAAAAGGAGGTTTATACTCTAACAGGGGAGATAACATACAAACTATGTATAGATAAGATATACAGAATAAATTGGAGACAATCAATAGAAGAAGATGTTAGAATTAAGGGAGATTGGAAAAGGTTTCCTGTAGAAGATTTTGGCTGAGTCTTGAAAGAAGCCAAGGAGAGTATGAAAGGAAGATGAAAAGGGAAAAACAATTCTAGTGATATTCCAGGTTCAAGTCCTATTTTTGATATATGCTGGCTCTGTGACCCTCGACAAGTCACTTAATTTCTCAATTACCAAAACAACTTGGAAAGGCTATTAGTTGCAAAGCTGGTAACAATCTACATAGGTAGAAGGAGTTTCCTCACCAAGAGTTCCTTATCACAAAGAATTAACAAATCTAGTCCAAAAAATAAAATAAATTAAATTAATGAACCACTGAAATAAGATACTGAGGCAGACTGGAAGACCTATGTGCCTAGCACACAGTAAGCACTTAATAATATTTATTGACTGATGTCTTTCCTAAGAGCTCTTAAATAATTCAAGACACTCTAAAATACCTGGAATAATTCCATGCCTGGAGACAGGTGACCTCGGCAGGGCCCTCCAGTCTGTCATTACTTTTAGACTTTGACTCCCAGTTTTTTCCATCAGAGCACAGAGAAGATAATAATAACCGTTTGCTTGCAAAGTGCTTGGGGCTCAGAGGATAAAAGGTGTTAGATGGGTGTAAAATGTTATTTTTGGCACACAAGTTGGAGAAGGGAAAGTCCCACACAGAAACGGAAGCAAGGAGGACATTTTTTTCATTCCTCCTTGAAATAAATTGATGGAGAACAAAGTGTTATCCCACTGCCACCTGTTGGGGATTTGTTTGTTTCTCCGTAGTACTGCATACATGGGGCCAGGAGGCAGGTTTGTGAGACGGAAGGAGTCCTAAAGGGCTGAGTCTAGAGAAAGAAACCAAACCATTTTCCACAGAGATCGATTCTCTTTCCACTGTTAATGGACCGTGTGACTGACTCTGTCTAGTCACTTGTAAAATGATTGCAATTCTATTGACCCTTTCCTAAAGATGATGTGAGGCAGCTGTTTCTGGAGGTTTCCATGCACTATGGGCATCTCAAGTGGGACATGCTGGAAGGCTGCAAGACAATTTCTACTAATATCTCTTGAGTATATGTTGATCTTTTTTTTTTAAAGGCTTCTGGAATTGTTCCAGCCCTGCACTGTCTCCTGCTTTTCAATTCTGTTCGATTTAATTCAGTTCAACAAATATTTATGGGCTTATAAAGATGGCACTGTGCTAATGCTAGGTCACTGCCCTCAATGAGCTTTCAATCTACTGAGAGGATACATGCATACAGGTAAATAAATGATGTCTGCCAAAAAGTAATAAAGAGAGGGAGTGGGGTTAGACCAGGAAAGACCTTGTATAGAAAGTGGAACTTGAGCTCTGCTTTGAAAGAAGTTAGAGGTGTCCAGAGTTCAAGGTAAGGAAGGAGAAGATTTGTGAAATGCAATATAGTAATCCCTCCCAGGTCACAAGAGATGCCCACATGCATACACATCTCCTATATCAGAGAATGGAATGATATTTAAGGCCCAAGACTATGTTAGGGGATTTTTTACTCTCTTGGCTCATAGCCCATTGCCCTAACCCCACCCCACCACCCCTTCCCACAAACAGTTGACACTTACTAGCTGTGTGACCCTGGGCAAGTCACTTAACTCCAATTGCCTTAAAAAAAAATCTATGCCTGGTGCTATGAGGGATACAACAATAGTAACACAACCTCTTGAATTTCTATTACAGTTTATCAACATCATCTCATTGTCTTTGCCTACATGGAGTTTACATCCTAGCCATAAAATAATAACATAACTATAAATTAATGTGGGATGAATAAGTACAGTAAAAATTTGTCTTGAGCACTCAGAGAAGGCTGCATTGGTTATATAAACAACTTCCCAGGGCTTAGAGATCACCATTTCCCCCATTGGTGGGGAGCTGGGGAGCTGAGAGAAGGGAAGGCAAAAAGTAGAATTGAGAGATCACTACTGGACATGTACCCCAAGAAGATCAAAGCTAGAGAGAATAATCTCACATATACCAAAATATTCAAAGCAGGACTTTCTGTGTTAGAACTAGGAACATAATAATACCCATCATCTGAGAAATGACTAAACATATCTTAGTATCTGGATATGATGGAAGATCATTAGCTACAAGAAATAGTGACTATGAGGGATTTAGAAAAGAATGGGAAGGCTTATATGAATTGATGCCGAATGAACAGAGCCAGGAGAACACTATACACAATTTATCTTAATGTAAATGAAAACAACACTAGAAGTCAGAACAAATTCAGTCTCTTAATATCTGAAACTTCTACCTGACTTTAGACCATATTGCTTTTACCACTCTTCAGATTTCCTTTATCCCCTAAAACCATTGCATTCTTCTGATCTGGACCGCACCTCCTATATCCTCTGCTAAGCATTCCATAGTTTTGGTAACTGACCTCTGGCTCTCCATGACAGACCTAACACTATCGGTATTCGCTTGAGTGGGGGCCTCCCAGCTTTCCAGACTGTAATGTCTCCTCCTAAACTATAGATCCCCAGCCCTAACCCATGGGAGGCCCTATACCTGGTCATGACCCTATACAGGGCCTAGATTTTCAATATACTTATTTTTCTTTCAAAAAACACCTTATTATTCAAAAGTAATAGAATAGAGACTCCTGGGAGCCAAGATGGCAGAGTAAGCAGTAAAGCGCTGTACGTAACTCTCCCATATTCACCTCCAAACAACCATAAAATAGCACTCCAAAACAAATCCTGGAACAGTAGACAGTAGAACCAGTAAAAATTGGGTGAAACAAACTTAGTCCAAGAAACTTGAAAGATCAGCAAGAAAGTTCTGTCTCACTAAAGTAAAAAGGGAGCACAGTCCAGGACAGGAAGCATCTTAGCAAACTAGCAGCAAGCCCCACCTCAGCAAAGCACAGGGATATACGGAGCCCCAGTGTGCTGGAGCAACAAAAGCCAACACCAGGATTCCCTACCGCATGTGCCTAGCATCACCAGGGGAATGGGAAGACTCCAGCTCCAAGAACTCAAACGTGCTTTAGCATAACCCTAGGCAAACAGATAGTACCCAGCAGCCAGACCTCCATGTGCTCCAGCATAGCCCCAGACAAACAGATAGACACCAACCCTATGGGTGCCTAGGCAAACAGGCAGCCTCCACCACCAGCCCACCAAGCTTCAGCCTGGGCAAATAGGCAGCTGCCAGTGGCCAGACCACCACGTGCTTCAGTGTAGCCCCAGGGAAATGTAGAAACCCCCCACTAGCCTCAGCACATGCCAGACACCATCACTAAGACTGGCTGAGAACCATGTAAACTGCCAGACACCCTATAGCCTCCAGCAACACCATCCACCCCCTACCCCATCCCCTCAGGTAGCATCTGACACAAGAGTCCCCCATAAGCCTCAGGGAAACATCAGTGCAGCACTAGGTAAATAGTCAGGGACTGTAGCCACTGGCACAAGAAGCCTGAGACAACGCCCCTTCCACCCTGAGCTCAAATTTAAAAGAAAGGGGAAAAGGCCAAAAAAGATGAGCAAAAAACAAACAAACAAAAAAAAAAACCTGACCATAGAAAGTTATTGTGGTGACAAAGAAGATCAAGACACAAACTCAGAAGAGGAAAACAAGGTCAAAACCCCAAAGAAAAACAAGAATTTGTCTTAGGCCCAGAAAGAACTCATGGAAGAGCTCAAAAAGGAGCTTACAAATCATATAAGAGAGGTAGAAGAAAATTGGGAAAAGAAATGAAAATGATGCAAGAGAAATATGAGAAAAAGAGTCAACAGATTGGAAGAAGAAAACAACTGCTTAAAAAGTACAATTGACCAAGCGGAAAAGGAGCTACAAAAGCTAATTGAGGAAAACAACTCCTTAAAAGTTAGAATCGGGTTAGTGGAATCTAATGACTTTATGAGACATAAAGAATCAATCAAATAAATTCAAAAGAATGAAAAAATAGAAGAAAATGCAAAATACCTAATGGGAAAAAACGACTGACCTGGAAGATAGATCCGGGAGAGACAATGTCAGAATCACTGGACTACCTGAAAGCCATAATCAAAAGAAGGACCTGATATCCTGGAACCAGAGGGCAAAATAGCCATCAAAAGAATCCACCAATCACCTCAGGAAAGAGATCCCAAAATAAAAACTTCAAGGAATATCAGCCAAATTACACAACTATCAGGTCAAAGAAAAAATACTGCAAGTAGCCAGAATGAAACAATTCAAGTTTCACGGAGCCACAGTGAGCATTGAACAGGACTTAGCAGCTGCAACATTAAAGAATCAGAGATCATGGAAGATGCTATTCCGGAAGGCAAAGGAGCTAGGACTACAACCAAGAATCACCTACCCAGCAAAATTAAGCACATTTCAAGGGGGAAAAATGGGCATTCAATTAAATAGAAGGATTTCAAGCTTTCATAAGGAGAAGACCAGAATTTAACAAAAACTTTTATCTCCAATATCAAGACCCAAGAGAAGTTTAAAAAGGGGAAAAAGGAAAAAGAAAACATAAGGGATTCAATGAAGCTGGGAAAATGATACTTGTAATTCTTTAAAATGGTACCACTAATAGTACAGCTAAAAGGAATATACTTACAGAGAGGGTATGGGTATAAGGTGAATTGGAGGGAATGACATTTTTAAAAATTGAGATATGAGAAAAAAGAGTACACTGGATGCAGAAGAAAGGGAAAGGTAGAATGGGATAAATTATTTCACATGTAGGAGAACGAAAACCCTGTTAGAGTGGAAGGAAAGATGGAAAGGTCGGTTATTGGCATCACTTGCCCTCACTCTCATCAGTATTGGCTCAGAGGGAATAGTATACAAATCATTTGAATATAGAAATCTATGTTACCCATAGGAAGGGAGGAAGGGAGGAGATTAAGTAAAGGGGGTAGACTGACTGAGGAAAGGGCAGGTGGTAGATAGAAGCAAACCACAGTTGAAAGGGTGAAAACAGAGAGAAGACAAACAGGAGGAAAAATAGGGTGGAGGGAAGTACCCAGCTAGCAATCGTAATTGTGAATGTGAACGGGATGAACTTTCCCATAAAATGGCAGCAGAAACAGAGTGCATCAAAAACCAGAATCCTACAATATGTTGTTTACAAGAAACACACTTGAAGCAGAGAGACACACAGAGTAAAGGTAAGGGGCTGGAGCAGAATCTATTATGCTTCAGCTGAAGAAAAAAAAAAAAAGCATGGGTAGCAATCCTGATCTTAGACAAAGCAAAAGCAAAAAAGACCTAATTAAAAGAGATAAGGAAAGAAATTACATCTTGCTAAAAGGTAGCATAGATAATGAAATAATATCAGTACTAAACATATGTGCACCAAGTGGTATAGCATCCAAATTCTTAAAGAAGTTAAATGATTACAGGTTCATGACCAAACAAAAGATAGAGAGCATTACAAAATGCAAAATAGATCATTTGACTGTATTAAATTGAAAAGCTTTTGCATAAACATAACCAATGTGATTGAAATTCGAACAAAAGCAGAAAGCTGGAAACAATCTTTATAGCAAGTGTCTCTGATAAAGCCCTCATTTCTCAAATATATAGAGAACTGAGTCAAATTTATAAGAATATAAGTCATTCCCCAATTTAGAATGGTCAAAGGATATGAACAGGCAGTATTAAGATGAAGAAATCAAAGCAATCTATAGGCATATGAAGAAGTGCTCTAAATCACTTTTGATTAAAGACATGCTAATTAAAACAACTGAGGTACCACCTCACATCTATCAGATTGGCTAATAGGACCCAAAAAAAAGGGAAAGTGATAAATTTTGGAGAGGATATGGGAGAAAATGGGACACTAATGCACTGTTGGTGGAGTTATGAACTGATCCAACCATTCTGGAGAGCAATTTGGAACTCCTCCCAAAAGGCAATCAAACTGTGCATACCCTTTGATACAGCAATATCACTACTAGATCTGTATCACAAAGCAATCATAAAAAGGGAAAAGGAACTAGAAAAATATTTATAGCAGCTCTTTTCATAGAGTCAAAATATTGGAAATTGAGGGGATGCCCATGAATTGGGAAATGGCTGAACAAACTGTGGTATATGGATGTAAAGGAACATTGTTGTGCAATAAGAAATGATAAACAGGCAGATTTCAGGAAAAACCTGGAAAGATTTGTACAAACTGCTGTGAAGTGAAAAGAGTAGAACTAGGAGAACATTGTACACAGTATCAGCAATGTTGTGTGATGATCAACTATGAATAACTCAGCTCTTCTCAGCAACACAATGATCTAAGACAAGTACAAAGGACTCATGAAGGAAAATGCTATCCACAACCAGGTAAAGAACTGATGGACTCTGCATGCAGATTGATGCATGCTTTTTTCAATTACTTTATTCTTTTTTGTGTTTTTTTTCCTTTTGATCTATTTCTTCTTTCATAACTATGACTAATACAGAAATATATCTTCTATGATATATAACCTATATCAAATTACCTACCATTTTTGGAAGAGGGGGAAAAATGTGGAACTCAAAATCTTGTAAAAATTAATGCTAGAAATTGTCTTGACATGTAATTGGGAAAAAATAAAATACTATTTAAAAAGTAATAAAATATGCAATGTACATAAATATATACATGTACATATAATATATGTGTATATATATATTTGTCATTTAAAGCATGTTTTATAGAAGCAAAATATATTGCTTTTAGAAGCGATATATAATATATATTTGAAATCTATGTGTGTATAGATATAGATATAAAATAATGTCTAAATTACTTCACACTGCTTAACTTTTCATCTCCACAAATTCCCCCTCCCCCTGCAACTGTGGGGAACTGCTGTCCTCAGCCCTTGAACCACATCTGGCTATGATCCAAATGCCCAGAGGGTGTGAACAATTATTGCAAATTTGTCAGGTTCTTAATTTGCAGGGCTTTCCTGTATGTAAATCTGTGCCCTGCCTAGGAAGCAGATGCCTTAGGGAGAGTAAAGTTAGAGGTTTAAAAAAAAAATAACCCATAAAGTCAAACCCCATGATACCACTCATTATTATACAGATTTCGCTATAACATAGGTTTAAATTCTACCACCACCAACCCTTCCCCCAAACACACACACAATCATAGCAATCCCACACAGTAAAAGCCTATCCCACGCTAGAATCCAACAATTTTAAGGTCCAAAAATTCACTTTCGAATTAATTGTGTTGGAACCGGGTACACATTTTTGCATTTGCTTCTGGAAACCATACTATAAATGATGGCCAAATTTCCAGGATGAGAGGAAGGAAGGGAATAAATATTTATATGCTGCCTACTATGTGCCAGGCATTACAAGAAGTGCTTTTTTACAAATAGTATCTCATTTGGCCCTAGCAACAACCCTGCAAAGTAAGTGCTATTATCATCCCTATTTTGTTGTTGTCATTCAGTCATTTTTCAGTTGTGTCTGACTCTTTGTGACACCATTTGGGGTGCTCTTGACAAAGATACTGGAGTGGTTTATTATTTCCTTTTCTAGCTCATTTTACAGGTAAGGAAACTGAGGCAAACAGGGTTAAGTGACTTCCCTAGGGTCACACAGCCAGTAAATGTCTCAGGTCACATTTGAACTCAGGTCTTCCTGACCCCGGGTCTGGAATACTACCCACTACACCACCTAGCTGCATAGGATAGTTCACAAAAGTCTATTTTACTTCACTAGTCATCAAGTCTACTATGTAATGGACAAAGAGCTCAACACCGTAGATATGAACTATAAATATGAGGCTGTCTACTGCTAAGGAGGTAACATTCTCTCAGAGGAACAACGTATAGGTATTCACAAAATACATACAATATAAATTCAGAATAATTTTTTTTTTTTTAGGGAAAATGCTGGCACCTGGGACAAGCAGGATTGGCATCGTGTAGGAGGTGACCCTTGAGCTGACCTTTGAAGGAAACTAGAAATTCCAAGAGATAGAGGTAAGGAGGGAATACATTCCCAGGGCAAGAGAATAGACAGCAGGGCAGTGTGGCTGGTCTTTAGAATGTGTGGAATATGATTGTAATTAATATGGAAAAGTAGGTTGAAGCCTGAATTATAGCAACTATACTATCAAACAAGTGAAGCTTATATTCCTATTTTTGGGTAAATCTGTTCCACCATGCCTCCAAATATTCTGTGCCCCCAAATGACTCACTTCACTTCCCCCTTCAAATATTCTTTGCATATGACCTCAGACACCAGTTAGGAGAAAAGTAAATATAACTAAGGAATTCACCTGAAACTAAGAATGACTGACAGACCTCGACTCTTGGCCAAGCATTCATTTATTAATTCAGCAATCGGTTGGTGAGAGCCACTACATGCAAGGGCAGGTAGGTGGTACAATGGAGAGAGTACTGGGCTTGGAGGCAAGAAGACTCATCTTTACGAGTTCAAATATGGTCTTAGAGCCTTACTAATTGTGTGATGTTAGACAAGTCACTTAACCCCATTTGCCTCAGTTTCTTCATCTGTAAAATGAGCTGGAGAAGGAAATGGCAAACTACTCTAGTATCTTTGCCAAGAAAATCCCAAATAGGGTCATGAAGAGTCAGACACAGCTGAAACAACAAAACTACATGCAATGTACTATGCTAAGTACTAGAGATACAAAGACAAAAAAAAAATCATTCCTGTCTTCAAAGAGCTTATTTCCTAGGGATCTCTTCTTGGTTTTATATTTGTTAAAGTCTGAAATTTCACTGGTTTAAAGAACTCCCCAAAAGAGTTCTTCTATACTGGTGAAGATCTGCAGTTTATAGTGCTAGGTGCCTGGGGCACTGAGAATGTAAGTGACTGATTGGGGTCACAGACTTAGGATGCGCTAAGAAGCCAGGTCCTCCTCCTTCTTCTCCTCCTCCTTCTCTTCTCCTCCTCCTTTCTTTTCCTTCTTCTCCTTCTCCTTTCTTTTCCTTTCCTTTCTCCTTCTCCTTCCTTTTAATGTATATCCCTGGCACTTAGTAGAGTGGTGAAACACAGTAAGAGCTTGATAAATGCTTTTTTCATTCCAGAATGAGAACAACTCTCTCTCTATTATTGTATCAGCAATATCAAACACATAGCTCACAGGCCATTCCTGAGTATGGCCTAAATAAAACCAAAATGCAATTGGGAAATATGGAAGAAACTAAATAAGAACACAATGGCATATAGATACTGTTCACATGGGGTTTTCTGAGTCAATATGCAGCCAGCAGGGCTCCTTAGGTATGGGTTAGTGCCTCTCCTGCTCCATTTCTATTGGAGCTTAATGTTATGCTGCTCTTTCTGCTGTCTCAGTTCCTTTGAACTGGCTGTCACCTGTGCCTGGAGTGCACTGCTCCCATGTTACCTCTGCCTTTAAAAATCCCTTGTCTCCTTCAACTTCTCAGCAAGCTATCTCACACCATAATGAGCACGCTGGTCCTTGTGAGTCCTTACTCAGAAGTAGTTAGGGATGCGATTGAGGGAATTGAGGCATCTGGCGTGAAGTTAGATTGGGTTACCAATAAAAGTCCTTGCACAAGCCTTCTGGTCCCCATCAGTTCTGCTTTCTTAACTGTCTCCTTTTCTATTAGCATCACCTGTTTGTAATAATAGCTAGCATTTAAATGGCACTTCAAGATTTGCAAATCACTTTATGTAAACTATCTAATTTGATCTTCACAAGAACTCTTTGATGGAGGTATTATTATTACCCTCATTTGCAGATGAGGAAATTAAAAGTGACATGCTCAGGGTCATTCAGCTAAGGAGTCAGAATTTGAACTCAGATCTTTTTCACTCAAGCCTTTGAACTCTGTCCATTATTTCCTATCCTTCTATGCCTACTACAAAAGGTTTGTTTTAAAGGTCTAAAGGAGATGATCGAAGACAATTCCAAAAGACTCATGATAGAAAATGCTATCCACATTCAGAAAAAGAACTATGGAATCTGAATCCAGACTGAAGCGTACTTTTTCTCTTTTTTTGGTGTTTTTTCTTTCTCATTATTTTTACCTTTTGTTTTGATTCTTTTTTCATGACATGACTCATGTGGAAATATATTTTATATGATTGTACATATATAGCCTATATCAGATTGCTTGCCATCTTGGGGAAGGGGGAGAGGAGGGAGGAAAGAAGAAAAAAAAATTTGGAACTCAAAATCTTATAAAAGTGAATGCTGAAAACTATCTATACGTGTAATTTGAAAAAAATAAAATGCTATTAAGTGGTGGGGCGGGGGGGGGGGAGTCTCAAGTAGGACACCTAACTCCACTCCTATGCTTTGTCATTGGTTTTTGTTCAATTGTTTGTCTGTTTGAATAAGCTATCTTTTCCAGGCACTGTCCTGGGCTGCATACTTGTCAGCCCCTTCCAGCAAACCACCTCTCAGCTGCCATCCAAATTTTCCAACTGACCCATAATCAGCTAGTCCAAAGTAGACTCACAGCAGGCCATTTATCTGATAGAGGTTGACCACATTTTGGTTTCCCTGTGCCCGAAGGCCAGTCTCTGTGATTTCAGAAAAAGGCAAAAAAAAAAAATATGGGTGGGGTAAAAACCCGTTCTAGCAAAGTTGGGATGAGATCAGGCATTCACTAGGGCACATTTGGGGATCGCTGGAAAACCAGCCCTTTACACCAAGGACAAAAACAAGAGGGCACAGATTAATTGGTATTTTTTCCTCTTCACTAATAAAGAATCTAGCAGGATTTTATGCCATCTTTCTTGGATCCTTTCCGTCCTCTCTTCCCTATTGTCACAGTAGGAGTGCTGATAAGCTAGGCAAGGCACTGCTGACCTGGGAGAGGCACCATATTTACCCGAAGCAACTGGCTCCTCTCTTTTCCTCCCTCTGATATGGTTTTCTGATGTGGAGAGTGGGGGAGTCAGAGAGGGAACATGGGTTTGATACTCTTCTTTTATATGTATATATGTATGTATATATGTATATGTGTGTATTATGTATGTGTGTATATATGTATATACTGTATGCATACACACACACACACACACACACACACACACACACACACATATATATATGTATGTATGTATGTATATAGTCTGGAACACACAGCTACACAGAGACCAGGCCAATCACAGTAGGTATATCTCACCCATACAGGGAAATATAACCAAAATGTGGGAGAAAGATGGATTTCATCATTGTTATGGTCCTTTAACCTCTGACATAAATGAGTACATTTCTCCCCTCCCAGAACTTCATGGTCCAGTCAAAATGTTCTTCACACATGCTACCCTTTCTCCCGTCTCAATGCCTTTGAACTGACTGTCACCCTGCCTGGAATACACTGCCCCCATCTCACCTCAGCCTTTAAGAATCTCTTGTTTTCTTCAAAATTCTGCTCAAAAGACCTACATGAAACCTTTCTTGACACTCTGTCCCCCACCAGGTGTTATTGCCTTTCCCCTACAAATTTTTCTTGAATTTTGTTGGTAGCTGTTTTTGTATCTATTTACATATTTACATGCTTTCTCTCTTGATAGAATGTAAGCTTTTTGAGGGCTTTCTTTGTATCTCCAGTCCCTAGTACAGCGCCTGACACAGAGCAGATGTATGGTGACTGTGTCTGATATTTGTTTGGTATTTAAAATAGAGATGTGGATAAAGGATGTAGCCTCCATTGGCCACATCTTTTCATCACATCTCCTCCCCTGGATGCAAACCTGTTGAGTCCCAAGCCATAACATGGGCACAAACACCCAACATCCCAGGGCCAACACAAATATCCTGACACTATTACCAAAAAAGGAGGAAACAGAAGAAGGAATGAACACATGCATAGGGAAACACCTGATCACTGCCTTTGTACTGCCCGATCTCTCTGGCAAACCTCTCCCAGCTCTCCTCTGTCTCCATCTTCACAGGCAAACTCCTTGTAAAGCCTCAGAACAAATGTCCAGCTTTGTCCAGAATCCACCAGCATTCTATCTACTCCACTTAAAACCCCCACAGCCTGCCATTAAAGTGCTGAAACAATTAGTGACCTTTCCCTCAGCCATTCTCAGTAGTCCAAGTCCAATGAGAAGCCTCTCTGAGTAGGGTCCATTGTGTTTCCAGGCACAGTGATGCCTATGTTCCCTGGTTCTCTGCTGCCTCCACCTCTACCTCCTGCTATGCTTCTTTCTCACCTGCATCCTGTCTGTCCCCTGTGAAGAAAGAGGCTGCAGGCTTCCCAAAGAGTAGGCTCCTTAGTGTTAGCCTTGGCTCGCTTTCCACGATCATTACCCTCATCAGGGACTAGGATGTTTTCCTCCTTCTAACAGCTTGGGAATTGTAGTCTTTCTCCTTTCTTTCTCCCTAGTATATTCCTTCCACATAAGATTTATAGCAGATTGCATATTCAGTCAATCATCTAGCATGTGATTTTTTTTTAATTATTGAAATGTAAGGAAGAGATCTCAGGTTACAACTAAAACATCATACAAATAACAACCCAAGTATATCCAGTCCTCTAGCATTCTAAAAATGTTTCTCTCACAATAATCTCATGAGTTAATGTAGTCATTATCTCCATTTTATATATGAGGAAACTGAGGCTTAAAAAAGTCTTGACTTTCCCAAGTTCACATGGGCAGTAAATGGCAGAGCCAGGAATCAAACCCGAGGTATTTGTATAAACATTTTGTAGTGTTCAAAGCACATTCATAGACAGTGTCTCATGTGGGTCTTCAAACTCTAAACAAATAAATAAATTACAGATACAGGCTCTTGCAGGCAGCAGGCTTCAGTAGGAAGAGAGTGCTGAATTAAGAGTCATGACATCTGGATTCTGGCCCCAGCTCTATCATATGTTAGCCACATGCGACTATGGGAAAAATCTCTTTATCTCTGTTTTGCCATAGTGAGATGAATGAATTGATAGCAACCACCATGTAATGACAAGGAAGACATTCCATGGAATGATGTGATGCCAAGTGTAGTAGCTAGACTGCTGGCCATGGAGTCAAGAAAAGCTGGGTTTGAATCCTACTCAGGACACATATTAGCTGTGTGACCTTGGGCAAGTCACCCAACCTCTAGGAGTTGGTTTCTTCATTCCCCACTATGGGAATAATAATGACATCCACCTCAGAAGGCTTTTGCTGGGACCAAATGAGATATCGAGATGTCTAGTGCTTTGGGTACCTTAAAGTGACATATAATAAAGGGTGTCCCAAAAGTCTTAGTGAAGTGTTAAACTTTAACGCCTTAAACAAGCCTTAACAGCATGTATCTGTAAGCCTTAATAGCTTAAAAACTGCACTGAGACTTTTGGGACACCCCAGAATATCCTTTAAGGTATGCAGAGCAGTTGACATTCACTGTCTCATTTGGTCCTCAAAAAAACCATGTGAGGTAGCTGCTATTAAAACTTAAAACTGCACTAAGACTTTTGGGACACGGTATGTGTGTGTGTGTGTGTGTGTGTGTGTGTGTGTGTGTGTGTGTGTGTGTGTGTGTACGCATGTGTGTATTATATGTATGTATGTATTATATACACACACAAGGTGTCCTAAAATATATAGACACACATACATGTATAAAAATATCTATTATCATGATTAGTGTTACTAGTATTGTGGTTGTTTTTAACGTTGTAGGATCCATAGATCTATCAATCAGTCAAGAAGCATTTATTAAGATCTCTTATTTGCCAAGTACCATACTAAGCCCTGAGACACAAAGACAAAAACAAAATCAGTCCTGCCCCCAAAGAACTTACATGATAATGTGGGGGAGGGGAGGAACACGTATGTGTGTGCGTGTATGAGTATGTATGTGTATATATATATGGCATAAACAAAATGAATACACCATAAGCTAGGTCTCATTTAGTGAGAAAAAATGAACTCCCCTGATGTGGTCCCATGTATTTGAATTCACATTATTTAAAGTTATCATTACGTAAAATATGGTCATTGGTTCCAGCCTGATGGAAATATGCAGTCCAATTCAAATAATGGGACCACTTCAGGGAATTCATTATTCCCACTAATCAGTCCTAGTTTGTAGTTGGGGACAGAAGGTACTAGCATCTAGGGAAATTAGGACATGTTTTATGTGGAAGGTGATGCTTGAGCTGAGTTTTGAAGGAAACCAGAAATTCTCACAGGCAGAGAAGAGAGAGCCTTCCAGAAATGAGATCCAACCAGCAGAAAGGGAAAAGGATGGGAGATAGAATGTTGCATGTGAAGCAAAACAAATAGGCCAGTCTACCAGAACTTTGGAGGTACGTGGAGAATAACATATAAGTAGATTGGAAAACTAGGAAGAGCCTGAGCATTAAAGAGCTTTAAATCAAGACAGATCTAGGACCCTAGGGATCATCTAATTGAATTCTTCTTTTGACAGATGAGGAAACTGAGGCCCAGAGAGGTGGATTCACTCAAGTTCTCACAGGAAGTAAGTGACTGAACCAGGTCTCAAACGCAAATCTTTTCTCCTGTTCCAGTATTTTTGACACTTTGCCATGTTTCATCCAATATATAAAAGGTAGAAATACACATGAGATGGAAAATGCCTCCCAAACACTGGAAATCATCCTCAGCATCTCAAGATAGCATCAACAATCCACCCCAGGCATGCCTCTCCTTCCAGATGTCAGAGCAATTGACAGGTTGTATTCACCCTCTCTCCCCAGTGCAAAGGAACTCCAGGGAGGAATCTGTCAAAACACATTGGTTCAGAGAAAATGCAAGCATACTCATGTTTATGGGAAGGGGGAAAAGAAAACTGTGAGAAGGCATGCAGCTACTCAGGCAGCTGGTGCATCCTTTTCTTCATCCAAGCTACGTCAGGTAGTAGAGACTCTTGAGTCAAAGAATCCAATCAGTGTAGCTCATTTAAAGGAATGGACAAGATGCAAGCCCAGATACCTTTACCAGGTAAGAACACCTCCAGTGAGACAATCCATCATTAGAGCTGTAAATTAGGTTTCAGGAAGGAAGCTAGAGTGGGTAACAACACTAGACTTGGAGTCAAGAAAACCTGAATCTAAATCTCACCTTAAACATTTATTAGCTATGTAACCCTGAGCAAGTCACTTAACTTCCCTCAGCCTCAGTTTCAACATCTGTAAAATGGAAATAATTATAGCACCTACTTCACAGGATTGTTGTGAGGATAAAATAGGTAAGATTTATACAGTGCTTTGCAAACCTTAAAGCTTTATATAAATGCTAGCTATTGGTTATTATTATTATTATTAAGACCTAAGCAACTCTATTGAATCAATCAATCAATAAAAGACTCTACGCCAGGTGTGAAAGTCCTTGAAAACCACTGGATGAAATGGAGTGATGTTTCATAGAAAGCATATTTTTATTGGCTAAGGAGACTTGGTCATGTGAATCTCATATAAAACAGTAAGCCAATTTAGAACCCTTGTTGGACATTTTAATGTCTGACGACAGAAGAAAGGAGAAAGCCATTCCAGCCACGCCACTAAGAAGGAATCACTTTGGGGTAGGGGGAAGGAAGAGTCTTGATCTCAGCCTCAGCCTCAACCTAAGACTCCTTCTCCTCTCTTCACCTCTTAAACAAAAAAGAACTTTCTGAACTTCAGAAGTGGAGAAATTAGACTTTTCACTATTGTTGTCCTAGCAGAGTTGACAGGACAGCAGTGACAGGTAGCATTGCCTGAATCAGGACCCTAGGACAAACTAAATAAGCTAAGGAAAGCTAGCTTCAGGAATCTGAAAGGTGCCCAGCAGAATGGGAACTTCATGAGCTGCCCATGAAGGTGAGAAAAAAAATTTATCAAATGAGACTAATATATGGATAATATCTCGCAACCTTTGAAGTGCTATATAAATGCTAATTTTATATGATTATTATTCTAACAGCCAAAGGCTTCAGATTAACCCTTTGCCTCATGCGTTACTTAAGCTTGAGTCCTCTGTGCCCTAGACTCCATGTACATGGTAAAAGAGTGTGTCTCATAGACTTTTGGAGGATTATTTTATACTTATTATACCACCTTATCATACTCCCTTTCTGAAAGCCTATTAAGTCTGACTGACTAATTGATATCAATTGATAATTATAAAGGGAAATACATTGTTGGGGGTTAATGAGTTATAACAATAGAAAACCATCCTCGATCCTTCAGGGCTATCCCTAGAATTCTCGGGGAAGAGGTAGCCAAATTGCCGATGTGAACAGAAGTTTGAGAAAGTAGATCCACATCATGCACCATAGTAAGAAAGGCGCACACCAATCACAGCCTAACACTGTTTCCACAAAATGAGGTATGATTGAGACGTGCTGTGTATGTTCCCTCTTGCTGGAAATTTTTAAGTAGGGGACTGACCATTGACCAGTAATATTGTAGAGAGGATTCTTCTTCAGGCAGGAGTTAGGCTGGTCAGCTTCTAAGGTCTCTTCCAACTCTGTGATTCTGTAATTCCCTGACCTTGCTGGTCTCCTCAATAGTTACATTCAAATTTTTGGCCCATAGCATTACAATCCCTCTACACGAAGCTCCCTCAGAGCCAGCCTACGTGGGATGGATGCTGGAAGCAGTGTCTCTTCTCTGTATTTCCCAGGAGAGCACAGATCTCCAGTAGCCAGTCAGTCAAGAAACATTTATTAAGTATCTACTATGTGTCAGGCACTGTGCTAAGCACTGGAGATACAAAGGAAGGCAAAAGACAGTCCCTGCTCTCAAGGAGTTCACAGTCTAATGGGGAAGACAGCACAAAAACAACTATGTACAAAAATAAAAGATATGTGTATTAAATATGTGTGTGATAAATTGGAGATCTATCAATAAAGAAAAAGCACTAGCATTAAGGGGCAGGGAAGCTGCTTGTCCATGCCTATCTGTAACTAGCAAACGGGACCTGAGAAGTGGGCTATAGGCACCCAGAGAAGGAAGAAAAGTTCTTGCTCATGAGAACTGGTCATAGATTTGTCTGATACACTCTTACCTAAAATTTTAGCTCTGAAATTCCTTTGTCACTACTCCCTTACTACCACACGAGGAACAGAAGAAAGGACCCTGTAGAAAGTTAAACAATTGTCCATCAGTCACTTTCCTTTAGTAAATAAGCCAGATCTCTGTGTGCAGTATATCATCCTGGATTATAGGATCATAGAAGGAGGGTTGGAAGAGAATTTGGAGATCATTTTATCCAATCCCTCCTTATACAGGCTTTTAAAGAGAGGTTCAGAGAAATTGACTGAGTTGCCCAATGTCACACAGGTAGAGGATGCTTTATTGATGTGTGTAACTAAAGGCAGGGAATAAACCTTCATTTGATTCATGTTACCTGGACACCTAGGTTGCACAGTGGATAGAGCACCAAGGCTTGGAGTCAAAAAGACCTGAGTTCAAATCTGGCCTCAGATACTTGCTAGGTGTGTGACCCTGGACAAGTCTCCCAACCCTGTTTGCCTCAGTTTCTTCATCTGTAAAATGAGATGGAGAAAAAATTGGCAAACCACTCCAGTATCTTTGCCAAGAAAATCTCAAATGGGGTCATAAAGAGTTGGACAAGACTGAAACAACCCAAAGTTGCCTTTGAAAAATGGCTCATCAGTCATAAAGTTCTAGAATTAAAGCTGGAAAGAGCCAAAAGATGGGGGGGGGGCAGAGCATTAGATCTAATTCTATTGTTTTGTAGATTAGGGAACTGGGGCACAGAAAAAAGCGAGGAATGCCCAAGGTCACATCAGCCAAAAGTGGCATAGATGAGATTCAAACCCAAGCCCTCAGGCTCTGAATCCAATACTCCTCCCAATGTACTCTGCTACTTCTATACTCACACTCTGTCCCTTTGTCAAATATTAAAAAGTGTCTGGCTCCAAGAGAAAACAATAGTCACACTGAATACCCAGGACCACGGTGGAGTGGAGTAAACCCAAGTGGATTGTGCCATCAGTCACAGAACTAAAATCAGGAATGAAATCAAGGATTGAATCCAGTTCAACTCAACATTTATTTATGGCTTCCTTGGAGACATTGTTATAGACTCCAGAGAGGAAAAGCAGAGCCAAGTATGACAGCAAATAACTCACACAGTGATTACATTTCAGCCAAAGATGCCAGTCCAGAGCTCAAGGGAAGCTCCATCAGCTGCAGAGAGTATCCATCCCGAACAGTCTAGAAAAGCAAATGTGAAAGAATGCTGCTACCAGCTGAAGCCAGTCAGTCAATAAACATTTATTAAACGCCTACTATGTGCCAGGCACTACACTAAGGACTGGGGACACAAAAAGAAGTGAAGGACAATCCTTGCCCTCAAGGAGCTTGCAATCTAATGAGTGAGACAGCAACCAAAGAAATATGTACAAACAATACTCAGCTTGTGGAGATGTCCTGAAGATCAAGCTAGGATGCAAGTTGCCAATCCTAACATAAAGACATAAAGAACCAAGTAAGAACCACAAAGTAATTTAGATTCAATTTTTAATTTTTTTCAAAATTATGAACTAGAAAATCATCAACAAAATTAATATTTCCACATATAAAACATACTAGAAAAAGAATATGGTTTATGAAACCATGCATCTATTTAAATTATATGTATGTATATATACATATATAAAATGTACATATATACATATATAATTTTAATGCATTAGTACCATTCTTACTTGCCTATGTCCCCTTCTGAATTTCCTTCTATTTTCTTCTGGGTATGTTTTGAATATTTCAATGAAGCCCATTTCTTTCCCTATATTACTTTTGACCATATCCACACAAGGTTAACTGCTACTGACGTACACATGAAAGTCAGAGAAGAAACAATTCACTCCATAGGACCATGCCTGATGATCTGTGCATGAGAATGTGGAGCCATAACAAAGGACAAAAAAAAAACCCACATGCAATAGAAAAACAATGTACAGAATTTTTCTGAGTCATGACATTGCAAATTTACTTTTCCCTCCTCACCTTTAGCAGACTGTCAAAAGTGTCGGGTAGGGGTGAGAATAAAGGAGGGGGGAAGTGATTCTATCATTCTATGTATTGGAGACACTAGTCATGTCTCATAGCTAGAACAACAGGCAATTGTGGGGGAGAATGTCTGTATCTAGCCCCTTTGATTTTGAGCCTTCTCTCCTCAGGGACCAAAGAATATTCTCCAGTTTGAGTGGACATTCAAATATCAGTCTGTAAGCATTTATTAAGTGCAGTCAGACACCATGCTAAGGGGTGGAGATACAAAGAAAGACAAAATATATATAACCCATCTCCTCAGGTGTAAGGACACAAGACTGTTATAGACTCTGATGGCTGATTAAGAAACTGAAGATTTTTCAGCCCAGAAAAGCAAAAGGATTCCAGAAGGAATTCCATGTGTAAAAATGGAATGGGCTCCTTTGTGAGTTCCAGTTTGTCAGCAGTCAGTCTACATGAATTTATTAAGCACCTAGGATGTGGTAGGGGGGATTCATGGAATAGGGAGAGGGTTGGACTACATAACATCTCAGATCTCCTCCAACTCTCAGATTCCTGGAATATTTTTCCATTTCATGAACTTTTGTTCATGATCATATTTAATCAATCAACCAATGAACAGGCACTAAATAAATGCTTACTATGTGTCGAGAGCTATGCTAAGTGCCAAGGATATAAAGATGAAAACAAAACAATCCCTGCCTACAAGATGCTTATGGTCTGAAGGGGAGATGAGATATATACATCTAAATACATATGGAACATATACGAGATGGGCTGGGCAATGGATACAGTAGCAGTTAGGGGGATCAGAAGAAGCTTCACAGGCAAGGTAATGCTTAAGTTGAGTTCTGAAGGAAACCAGAGATTGCAAGAAAGAGAGATGAGAAGGGGGAGCATCCCAGACATAGGAAACAGTAAGGTCAATTGCAGAGCTAGGAGAGGGGTGTGTGTGTGTGTGTGTGTGTGTGTGTGTGTCTGTGTGTGTCTGTGTGTGTGTGTGTGTGTAACAAAGAAGAGGCAGATATTGCTGGATTGTTGAGCATGAGGAAAAAAAGAAGACTGGAGATATAGATAAGACCAAGGTTGTGAAGATATTTAAAAGTCAAACCAAGAAGTTTACATTTGGTCCTAAAGGTAATAGGGAATCAGTTTGAGTTAATTGAACAGGAGAGTGACATGATTATTTTGCTAACTACATGGAGGCTGGTTTGAAGTAGAGAGAGACTTGAGGCAGGGAGGCCAAAGAGAATTCCATTGCAATATACTCGTGAGAGGTGATGAGGGCCTGAGCAAGGACAGAGGCTGTTTGAGTAGAAGAGTAGATACATTCCAACTAGCAGGTGGTTATTTCAGCTGCTTGACTGTTTTCAGGAGAAGGTGCTCCTGAAATCTCATTGAACTTAGAGTTTAGATCTTAAAGACCATTTATTCCAACCCTCATTTTACAGATGAGGTCTTTTCATATCCAAAGCAATATTTATACTCCAAGACCAACAAGAAATTGCAAGACTAAAACTCCCTCAAGTTATTATCGTTTGAGAAGATGCATTGGCAATCACTCAGTGTGATTAGTGGCCCCAACCTTGAAACTAATTAGCTGAATAAGACCTTAAGCAAGTCATTTTCTTCCTCTAAGCCTGTTTCCTTTCACAGTGAGATGAGGGAATTGGGTCAGCTTTCTAAGTGCCTTCTGACTCGATGAGTGTGATTGTAACTATGATATCATGTACTTGACCTATTCTTTATGGGACTTAAAAGTTTTTGCCCTTGCAAACTTCATGTTAAGTTGGGACAGGATTTTGCCTCTAATCACCTACTGTTGTTGCTGTTGTTGTTTTTTTGTATGATAAGAAATGTCAGAGTAACAAAGAAAGTTAGAAGACACATGAGGGTCAATAGAACACATAAAATGAATGATAGTAACCTCTGAAGGCAGAAAGCTTAATTCTCACTGTAGAGAACTATAGGAAGCCATATAAAACTCTATATATGAATTAAAGGACGGACTAGAGCCTGGTATCATTTGGAAGCTGCCCTGATGCCCCTACCACATCTCAACATGCCATCCACACGATGTCCCTAATGATGCTATGGTACCTGCTCAATCTCCAATAATGTGATATTTTGACAATCACCATCTCCTGTGAAGTTCTGGTGTTGACATGACTGAAATCACCCCCTAAAGGGAGCAATTACTGGCAGCTCATCCCAGGCTATTGACATGTATTTGTGTATACTTTTGTACTCATTAGCCCTGTTGGCAACCATTTTAAGACATGTACTTAGCCTGGTCTCTGTCTCTGCTGACTAACTGTTCAACCTTCCAGACGAAGAAAGGAGTTGCATTGTCCACTTCCAAAGAGCAATAATCAATAACTCAGTTTGAGGCTGGCATAGTAGGCCATCCTGTGTGATAGAACAATCTTGGAATACTTGGATAATCATTGCATCAATCTCCCCTGCCTCTACCACCTCCCCAAGCCTCTTGAGTTGAGACTTGTAATAAGAACGAATGGTCTTTGTCCCTTAGCCCTGCCCCAAACAAAGAATGGCCTAGTTCTAAAAGATGCTTTCCTGCCTCACCAAAAATCAGGATGAGGGTTCCAATTTCAAACAGACATGATTCATTTTTCCCATTCCCCAAAGGCAGGGAAGGTTTGAACAACTCTAAAAGTAAACACCACACCCTGTCCAAAGAAAAACAGATCCTCCCTTTCCCCCCAGCGGAATTTCACTCAGTGGGTCCACATGCCCCAGGACCTCCCAAAACAAAAACTGACCATCCGGTCACAGAGGGCACTTCCTGTTTTGAACAGCAATGTGATGCTTTCTCTCCTGCATGTCCTCAGCTCCAGGAATCCACATAGCTGAGAAAGATGGATCCCAGACTCTTTCAATTTTCCACAGAAGGAAGGTCCCCAAGGGTTCCTTGCAGGCATTTTTCACAGCTTATACAGCCTTCTTGGACATTCCATGAAATCAAATATTTATTAAGCCCCTACTGTGTGCCAGGCAATTGCTAGATTTTAGGAATACAAATACAAAAAGGATCAAACAATGCCGGCTTACTATGGGCTCATGTCCTAATGTGGGGGAAAGACTAATAATAATAATAAGCTCTGATAAATAAGCATTCATATAATGCTTAAAGATTTTCAAATAATTTTTAAAATATGGTCTATTTTATTGTCACAACAACCCTGGGAGGTAGGTACTATTATATTTCCCATTTTACAGAAGAGAAAACTGAGGCAGATAGATGTTAAGTGACTTACCCAGGGTCATACAATTAGTAAGTAAGTCCAAGGGTGGATTTGAATTCAGGTCTTTCTGACTCAGGGTCCAGCTCTATACACTGTGACACCTAGCTGCCCCCCCCCACATTACATGTATATGAGTATGTATATATGTATACATATACAATGTATATGTTGCATACATGTGTTATATGTGCACTATATCATAAATGCATACATGTTACATATAAATATATTATATACACCTATATCCTATGTGTACATACGTGTGTGTGTCTAATATACGCATGTGTCTATATGTATATATCATAAAGTATGAGCTTATATGCACATGCATATATGTAGTCAGCATAATTATAAAGTAAATAAATGCACATGTGTACAATGTGGTTAAATGCAAGAGAATTTGGAAAGGAATACACTACTAGCAGTCTTTCTTAACCTGACTTTGGCTCCAAGCTACTTAGTCATCCACTTTGCCCTGGGCTCCATAGAACCCCAAGGGGTCAGAAGATAGATGTCAAGAAGGTCTGTGAATTTATATCCTTTAAAATATTTTGATAACTGTATTTCAGTAAAACTGGTTTCCTTTGTAATCCTAAGTATTTTATTTTATACATTTAAAAACATTCTTCTGAGAAGGGATCTATAGGCTTCACCAGACTGCCAAAAGGCTCCTGACACCCCCCTCCAAAAATAAAGGTTAAGAACTTCTGCTTTGGACTCAGTTTTCTTCCTTCCATTCTCTGCTCTATCACTCTATCTGCCTTATTGCCCTTGCCTTAGAATCACAGACTTAGGGATACCTGGTATGTCAGAGTTGGGAAGGACTTCCGGGGTCATCTCTTGTCCAGCCTTCCCATATAATAAATGAAGAACCAAAGTGCAGAATGATTTTGAGACTTGCCATAGGTCACAGAGCTACTAGTCTCAATCAAACCAAAGTAGCTTCTATGTGTTTTCCATGAGATGGCTGGGTTGGGATTATGTCACCTTCATTGGAGCACAGCAGCCCCTTTGGGAAATTCAGTTCAAGATGTGGCACTTCTGGATCCCAAACTCAGATCTCTCAAAAAGCTGGGTCTTGAGCTTTTTGTACATTTCTGTGAGCTTCATAAGATGGTCTTCTTGGTCTCTTTTCTAAGAGTGTTATGAGTATCTTGTAACTTATATCTTCAAATTCTTCTATATTTGTTCTTTAAGGAAGTTTTCATTCAAAGCTTCCCAACTGTTAACTCTCATTGAGTCAGTTGCCCACTCAGCCCTATCCTTACCCCTTTCTCTAGAGAATGGGGGAGGAGGAGGGAAGAAGAGAGATAGAGACAGAGCAAAGACTTTGTGATCTTGAAGCCTGGCCTATGCAGATCAGTCCTGAGAGCACATATGCTTTTGTTTTGCCAAAACAAAAGCAATAAATGACTGTTTAAACAGGGAAACCATGAAAAGAATAAAACAAAGCATTGGGAAAGGAGGGAGGAGAACAGGAAGACAAGTAATTTCCCCCATGAACAGAGAGGGATAAAAAGATATGTCCTAGCTGAGAGTATGTAATCTAAGGTCTTTCTCTGCATGTGTTGCCTTTCCATAGCAGGGATTTTTTACCTTAGTTTTCTAACATTCTGAAATGCCTCTGGATATGTCAAGAAAAGTTTCAAAGTGGGAAAAAATCAAATTTGAAAAAAATAACTATCTCAAATGATTAGGTAGCTTCAAGACCATCTAATCTAACTACTTCATTTTACAGAGAGGTTGAGTTTTATAAGGTACGTAGCAGTAAGCAGTGGAGCCAGGCTTCAAACTCAAGTCCTCTGACCCCAAATCCAGCACTCTATCCATAGTACTAGGCTGCTTCCACAGTATCAGGAAATTCTTTCTAACAGACTGAGCCTTAAGGCAAACAGCATGATATATGGATAGAAATCATGGGACATCATGGAAATCATGAGTTACAAAGACTAGACAAGTCACTCTATGTTTATGAGTTTCTGTTTTTTCATCTACGAAATAAAGATGAAAATATCTATACAACCTACCTTCCACGGTTGTTGTGAAAAAAGCCCTTTATAGACATGGACATAACTACATCAAAGTAAAGTAGTCAACTATCTGTTGTGCTTGTGGTGGTAAATACCAAGCGGTTGAAAAGTATCTTTCATAAATTATAGGAGGAAATAGACAGTAAAGTTATGATATTGGAGGACACCAACTTTCCCCTCTCAGAACTAGATAAGTCTAAGCATAAAGTAAATAAGACAGAGGTTAAGAAGATAAATAGAATCTTAGAAAGGTTAACTATGATGTATCTCTGGAAAAAATATAATGGTAATGGAAAGGAGTATACATTTTTTTCTCCACTATACATGGCAACTTCACAAAAACTGACCATGTATTAGTGCATAAAAATCTCACGATTAAATGCAGAAAAGCAGAAATATTAAATGCACTATTTTAAACCATAATGCAATAGAAATTAAATTCAATAAAGAATCATAGAAGCATAGATTAAAAATTAATTGGAAACTAAATAAACTAATCCTAAGGAATGTCTAGGTAAAAAAAAATCATAGGAATAATCAATAATTTTATAAAAGAGTAATAATAAAACAAGATATCAAAATTTGTGGGATGCAGCCAAAGCAGTACTTAGGAGGAAATTTATATCTCTAAATGTGTATACAAATCAAAGAGAGATAAGAGCAGATCGATGAATTGGGCATGCAACTAAAAATTTTTTTTAAAAGAACATATTAAAAATTCCCCGTTAAATACCAAATAAAATCCTAAATAATAAAAGGAGTGAGTAATAAAGTTGAAAATAAAAATTGAACTAATAAATAAAACCAAAAAGCAATTTTATGAAAAATCCAATAAAATAAACTATTAGTTAATTTTATTTTAAAAAAGAAAGAAGAAAACCAAATTACTACTATCAAAAATGAATAGGGCGAATGCACCACCAATGAAGATGAAATTAAAGCAATTATTGGGAGTTATTTCACCCAATCACATGCCAGGAAAACTGAAAATCTAAGTGAAATACATGAATATTTACAAAAATATAAATTGCCCAGATAACAGAAGAGAAAGTAGAATATTTAAAAAACCTTATCTTAGAAAAAGTAAATCGAACAAGCCACCAATGAGCTCCCTATGAAAAAAATCCCCACGACCAGATGGATTTACAAGTGAATTCTATCAAACATTTAAGGAACAATTGATCCCAATACTGTATAAACTATTTGGGGAAAAACAACAACAACAACAACAACAACAACAGTAAAGAAGGAGTCCTACCAAATTTCTTTTATAACACAAATATGGTTTTGATGCCTAAACAGGGAGAACAAGAGCAGAAAAAGAAAACTATAGGCCAATTTCCTTAATGAATATAAATGTGAAAATTTTTAAATAAAACACTAGCAAGGAGATTACAGCAATATATCACAAAGATCATACACTGTGACTAGATGGGATTTATGCCAGAAGTGCAGGACTGGTCCAATATTAGGAAAACTATAACCATAATTGACCATATCAATAACAAATACAACAAAATTATGATTATATCAATAGACACCCAAAAAAAAACTTTTGATAAAATGTAACACCCATTCCTATCAAAAATACTGGAAAGAATAGGAGTCAATGGAGCCTTTCTTAAAATGAAGAATGCCATTTTATCTGACTGTTCATGACCCCATTTGGGGTTTTCTTGGCAAGGATATTGGAGTAGTTTGTCATTTCCTTCTCCAGCTCATTTTACAGATGAAGAAACCAAGGCAAACAAGGTTAAGTGAGTTGCACAGGGTCACACAACTAGTAAATGTCTGAGGCTTGATTTGAACTTAGGTCTTCTTCACTCTGGTCCAGGAGCTCTATCCTCTGTGCCACCTACATGCCCCAAAATGGAAAGTAATATCTACCTAAAACCAAGAACAAGCATTATCTGTAACAGGCATAAACCTGAAGCCTTCCCAATAAGATGAGGGGTGAAGCAATCACCAATATTATTCAATACTGTAGTTGGAAATGCTAGTTATAGCAATAAGGCAAGAAAAAAATAAAGCAATAAAAATAGGCAATGAGGAAACAAAACTATCACTATTTGCAGATGATATGATGGTATACTTAGAGAACTCTAAACAATCAACTAAAAAACTATTAGAAATAATTGACTGCTTTAGCAAAGTTGTAGGATATAAAATAAACCCACAGAAATAATCAGCATTTCTATATACTGCCCAACAAAACCCAGCAGGAAGAGATAGAAAGAGAAATTCCATTTAAAATAACTGTAGGCAATATAAAATACTTGGGAGTCTGTCAAGTCTGTCAAGACAAACCAAGGGTCTATATGAACATAATTACAAAACGCTCCACACAAATAAATAAAGATCTGAGCAACTGGAGAAATATCACTTGCTCATTAGTATGCTGAGCCAGTGTAATAAATATCACAATTCTACTGAAGTTAATTTACTTGTTCAGTGCCATGCCAATCAAAATAGCAAAAAATATTATTTTTTAAACCTAGAAAAAATATTTTAAAAAATCATCTGGAAGAACAAAAGGTCAAGTATATCAAAGGAATCAATAAAAAAAAGAAGAGAAGGAAGTCAGACTAGCAGTACCTGATTTCAAAAGATATTACAAAATGATAATAATCAAAACAATAGGGTTCTGGCTAAGACATGGTGTATCAGTGGAATAGGTAGATTGGATACACAACACACAGTAGTAAACTACCATGGTAATTTAGTGTTTGATAAAGCTAAAGATCCAAGCAAAAAACACAGGTGTGTAAAGTTTGAAAGTCCACTATTAAACAGTTAAGCTACTGTTCTAAAATTTAAAAAATATTAGGAGGGAATAAAAGAAATTACAAAATTATAGTGCTTGAAGAGTCTTTAGATATTTGCCTAAGTCAATCCCTTCATTTTATTTTTGATCCAGAGAGGGGAAGTCAATTTCCCAAGGTCATGTAGCTCATTATCAGCAATGGCAGGACTCAACCAACCTCAGTCACCCTACCAAAAGTCCAATGCTGTTTCACCAAAGTATAA
Organism: Phascolarctos cinereus; assembly: GCF_003287225.1. Lineage (NCBI taxonomy): Eukaryota > Metazoa > Chordata > Mammalia > Diprotodontia > Phascolarctidae > Phascolarctos > Phascolarctos cinereus. The sequence continues at coordinate 67,981,451 of NW_027555736.1, read as the reverse complement.
ATTAAGTAAACTCTCCCACTATCTTCAACTGCTTCCAAATAAGATCTATGTTGTTTTTTGCTTGTCCATAATGTTCTGGGAATGAAAAAGTCCAAAGATCTTGGCCTTTTAAAGACCCCTGGACCTATAGTCAGGTTTAATGGGGAGTCATGTCGCTGCATAAGCTTCCTCATGGTGCCAGTAAGGGCTCAGCTCTTTTTAAGTAACTAACTCTGCTTTCTAGAGAGGAAATGACTTCTTTCTGATAATCACAGAAAATGCCTTAAGGCACTTTGACTGGCACCGCATCCTTCCCCTTTCAGATAAACAAAACAACAACAACAACAAAATGAAGGAAGCTGGATCATTAGGAATTCCCCCTGGGTCTCAGTAAAACCACACGATAATCTTTTTTTCCAGTCTGAGATCTCACTTGAGTTAGCCTGTCATTACAACTAATATTTTCCTCCCAGCTATTCTTTGAAGTTAACCGCAGATGTAAAAGCTAATTTATCTAAAATTCTGAAGATTATTTATTTACACCTTCCCCCTTTCCTTCCTAGCCATCTTCTTAAAGGGTCTTCACTTCTTTCCCTCCTAAGAAGAGATAGTTGAGATTGCTGATAGGCATAACACACTACAGCATACTACTAACTTTTGTACCAATTTTCGTACAAAATTTTTGTACAAAAATGTAGCATAAAAAGACATTACCCAAGATGCATATGACCAGGAAAAGAGGAGAACTGGTCAGACAGGAGAAGGGTAGGATAATAGTGTGTTGTAATAGTGTCCGCAAAATATTAAAAGAATGTTAGGAGCAACTAGGGGGTGCAGCAGATAGAATACTGGACCTGGAGTGAAGAAGACCTGAGTTTAAATCCAGCCTCAGAGACTTACTAGCTGTGTGACCCTGGGCAATTTAACCTCTGTCTGCCTCAGGTTCCTTAACTATAAAATAAGAATAATGATAGTACTTACTTCTCAGGATTGTTGAGAGGATAATATGAGATAATATTTTTAAAATACCTTTACCCAGTGCCTGGCACACAATAGACAATAATGCCTATTTCCTTCCTTCATCTCTCCCTCTCTTCCTTTTTTCCCTCCTTCTTCCCTCTTTTCCTGCCTCCCTTCTTTCCTCCCTTCCTCTGTTCCTTGCTTCCTGCCTTCCTTTTGACTTTCCTTCCTCTCTACCTTCCTTCCAATTTTTCTACTTCCCTTCCTTCCTTCCTTCCATCTTTCCTTCCTTTCATCTTTCTTTCCTTCCTTTTTTTCCTTAAATCTATCCTTCCTTCCTTTTTTCTTTCCTTCCTCCATTCCTGAAAGATGGAGGGAATGTGTCAGACTGTCAGACTTTGGTTAGTTCTCCCATGGAGAAAACACTGTCACTGGAGTCAGAAGACCTGAGTTAAAATCCCATTTCTGAGATTCCCTACCCATTTCTCCTTGGACACATCATTTAACTTCCCTGGGTCTCATTTTCCTTATCTGTAAAACAATCAAATTGAACTAGGTGTTTTCTAAGGACACCTATGGCTCTGGGTTTATGATTTATGAATTGGAGAAGATCAGGTAGCATAGACGGGCTTCAATCAGCAAGGCAAGAAGTAGAGAGGCAGTTTGTACAGAGGATAATATGTCCCATTTCTAGTCATTAAGACCTAAGTTCTAATCCTGCTTCTGATGTGATAATAGGCTACCCACTTAGCTTCTTTATCTTCATCTGTAAAAATGGTTTTAATAATGTCAATTTCACAACACTGTTGTATCAAATGAGAGCATTTCTACAAAGTACTTTGAAACTTCTATTGTTCACCGTTTGTTTTCAAAGAGGACCATTGATATCACGGGATGATGGCTTTACTTCTGAGTGAATTGGATCGAAGTGAGGCAGAGTTGCACAAAGTCGACAGCCTCACTCTCTCCTCCAGAGTCATCGAAGTTGAGTCATGCAAATGCTAAGAATTGTTATAGCCCCCTAGATCTACCAACATTTCAAAAAGACATTTTTAAAGCATATCTACACTAAACAGGACAATTTCCAACAATAAAAGCTAATCATTTCCTTAAATAACTAAAAGGGTGGGGTTTTTTTCCATTTGTTTAAGATGAAGGAATGGAGAAGATAAATCTTCCCTTTTCATCTTTACCTGCAGCATCTTGGGCTTCCCACAAGAACAAAGTAATGACATCCTCTTAGTGTGGATTGGCAGGGGCCACCTTCCATTTACCAAGTATTGCCGCTTTGGGAATAGATACTCACAGAAAGACTGCTAGGATATTCACAAGAGAAGTGCAGGACAAGTTAAAAGACATTGGTTTCAATTCTGAATTTGGGACTTACTAGCTGTGTGTCACTTAACCTCTCCTGTACTCAGTTTTCTCATCTGTAAAAACAGACACAAAAGCATTTGCACTACTTACTTGATTTTTAGGGGAGAAAGGAGTCCTTTACAAATCTTAGAGAATTATATAATTCCATAAACTCCAACACTCCCTACTACCTCCAGGATCAAATACAAAAGCTTTTCTGTGGTTTTTAAAGCCCTTCATAACCTTTTCAGTTTTCTTACCTTTACTTCCTTCCACATAACCTGGGATCTGAGCACACTGGTTTCCTTGGTGTTCCTGCACACAAGAGACTCCATTTCCATGATCGGTGTATTTGCACTGCCTGATCTCCATACCTGGAATGCTCTCCCTGCTCACTTCATCTCCAATTCATTCTGTATACATTGCGTTTCTATATAGTTGGTTGCATGCTATCTCCCCTATAGGACTGTGAGCTCCATGGGAACAAGTTCTGGTTTGCTCCCTTTTTTTTAGTATCCCCAGCAGGTAGCACAGCTCTTGGCACATTTGTTGCTGTTGTTCGCCCATTTCAGTCATGCCCAACTCTTCGTGACCCCATTTGGGATTTTCTTGGCAGAGATATTGGAATGGTTTGCCATTTCCTTCTCTGGCTCATTTTACAGATGAGGAAACTGAGGTGAACAGGGTTAAGAGATTTTCCCAGGGTCACATAACTGCTAAATGTCTGAGGTCTTCAGGTCTTCCTGCCTGCAGGCCAGGCACTCTAGCCACTGCTCCACCTAGCTGCCCCTTGGCACATAGCTGGAGCTTCATAAATACTTGTTGACTTGGCTAATGTATGTAAACCTGTAAACCATAAGCTCTGTAAACCATAAAGTACTATAAAATGTCAGTTGATGCTATTTTGGGGGGAACCAAACCTGTGATTTTATTGGCATAGGGAATTCTGGATGGAAAAAAAAATCACATCTTATCCATGCACTGCAGGACCTTCTCTACTACTTATACTTCTTAGACAATTGCCTGGGGAACTGGGAGGTTAAGTAATTTTCCCACAGTCTCAAATCCCACAATTCTCAAGCCAGAAAGTTTCAAAGGCAGGACTGCCTCTGTGTGTTTCCTTTATTTGGGGAGAGGAGAGAGGGGGGAGGAAGGCCACATCTGTAATTTCACTGGTGTAACAAAAAACTCACAGTGAGGAAATCTCCCTCTCCCAGTGCAGACTAGAATCTGATCTACAACAAGTTGCCTTAGACAGTTGCCTAGGGACTTGATAGATTAAGGGACTTACCCAGGATCAACAACCTATATGTGGAAGAGGAAAGACTCTCTTTCTAGTTTAGTAACCTTGACTAGAAGAAAATAAGATTTGTCTGGCATTCCCCATTGTAGATGAAGCAATCTTGTCTCTTTGTAATTATCATTTCCTTTTCTAAACATTCTCTGACCATTTTTTTAGTGATCCATTCTAGAATTTTCCCGGGAAATTTATCCCTTAACCCTTTCCAAACTACCTTGGATTGGTGCCACAATTTTACTGAATGATAAAGATTATTTTAGTTACCAGGACCTTTAGCTAAAATCAAAAAGACTAAAAGAGTACTTGAGAAGTCATCTAGTTTGTATCTATCAGGGGAATATCTCTGCTTGGGTCTATTCAATGTCTTTCATCCCTATTGAATAACAAGTCACTTATTTTCAGATATCATCACCTAGAATCTTTTAGGAGGGTTTGATTGGATGTCATTGATGCTATTTGTGAGCCAATGTGAGTGGGCTTCTGTCTTCAAGACCATGCTAAAACCATAGAAGAAAAATGAGATTCCACTAAGATTCCCTCTAGGTATTCCTTCACCTCCTTCAGCATCCCAGTACTTCAAAATATCTCTTATCTCATCAGTGTGGTTGATCTCACCAACTGTGTAACCTATCCTTACCTTCTCTCTTCTATGTGATTCTTGTCCATTTCTTTCTCCACAGAAAGTCTACCCATAGGGTTAGAAGTCTTCCTCTAGGCTTCTTAATAGTACCTGGGTACCATTCTTACACTTGGGTTACCAATCTGTTATCATTCTTCCATTTCCAGTAGTACATTTCTTTGATAATACTTACACAGTACCTTTTCTTCACGCAACCTGTGGCCTACAACCCAAACTCTAGGCTTACAAAGACTAGGTTCAGTCTTGGGAGTTTCCCAAAAAAATGATTCTCTTTTTCTCATAGCTTGTTCCACCCCCAGGTCTCCCTGCCCCAGGTACCTCAAAATTTGCATCATTTTGCCCCTAGCATGGTTTCCTCCAGAAAAAAAAAATAATTTTTTTCATGTATAAGACTATACAACAAAAAAGAAAAGAAGTCTGAGATCCAAGTTAAATATTCAAGCTAATGATACAGCAAACATAGGAGAGGTTTAATTTAACCTGCCAAAAATGCAAAGTCTCACACTCAAGTCCATAAACAGTAATGATAAGTCTTATTCCTTCTCTGTTGAATGTCTGTTAGGCCCCCAAGAAACTGTATAGTCCTTTCCACTCACTACTACTCTGAATTGGAGGAACCTGGCTAAGATAAAGCATTTGAGGCAACTTCTTTTGCCAGACCTGTACAGTCCACATAACTCACAGTACTAGCTAAGGATAAGGTCCAGGTTTGCTTCTCCACATTGTGTCTATCTCCCTTGTTCTCTAGCTCTAGCTCTTGCATGGTTCAAAAACTCCCCCACTGCATCTAGGAGACTTGGTCAAGAAATCCCATCATTCCTCTTCCACTATCTGTCATCTTGTAGGCAACAACATAAAACTTATTGGAGTTCTAACATTTCCTCCATCCCTACCATCTGTACAGACTTCCCCTCTAAGGAATAAAGTCCATACTTCTATATTCAGAACCTCTCTCCTCTTAATATCTCTCTGTCTCCAATTCTAGCTCTCACCGTATATTTCTATTTTCTCTTTTAAAAGCCAAGTCCAAAGGGATACTCCAGGACTATGAACTGTCTGAATCAATTGAATTTAATGTAATCTAAAAGAGGAAAAGAGAGCACTCCCCAGGCCCCCACAAAGTAAGTTCATACCTTACCAAAGAGCTAAACTTGCCATGAGAATTTTTGTTATTGTTCAGTCATGTTCAACTCTTCATGACCCCATTTGGGGTTTTCTTGGCAAAGATACTTGAGTGGCTTGCCATTTCCTTTTCTAGCTCATTTTACAGATGAGGAAACTGTGGCAAACTGGGTGAAATAGCTTTCCCAGGGCCACACAGCTGGTAAGAACATGGGGATGGATTTGAACTCAGGTCTTCCTGATTTCAGGCCCACTGCTCTATTCAACCCACCCCATAGCTACCCACCATGAGATTAATGCTTCATTATGTACACAGACGTGGGATACCCTCTATACATGCAATTTTGTTGTTGCCAATAAGCTATAGCCTCTTCGTGTCTTCCATCCATCTCACTATTGTATTTGTTTGTTCTTCAAAGATTTATGAGCCACAGCCACAAAATATCATTGGAATGCTTGTGTTAAAAAAAAGTGTGTGTGTGTGTGTGTGTGTGTATGTGTGTGTGTATATATATATATATATATATATGTCTATATATATATATATATATATATATATATGTAATTTCATGGGGTAACATGTAGATAGATAGATAGATAGATAGATAGATAGATAGATAGATAGATAGATAGATAGATATAGATATAGATGTATTTAATTTCATGGAGTACCTCAGGACCATTAATAGCATAAGGAATTTCCCAAATATATTCTAGCCTGCTTTCTTCATTTTATTCAGTTCTAGGTCCAACTCATTCATCCATTTTCAACATCTGTCAAGAACAGATGAACCAGTTCTACAGACCATCCATTCAAATGGGAATAACATTCTGGACAACAGGCATTTTTCATCCATTCATTTTCTCTTGTGTATGTAGTTAGGCCAATCTATTATGAGTAATGATGGATCTCATGGAGAAGACTGCAGTGTTCCAGGGCCAGGAAGAGTCAAGATAATACCATCATTCAGAAGCCCATATAGTGAATAATGAACAACCCAAAGATCGTTGGGAGTGGGAATCTAAATTACAGTGCAGACAAACTGCATGGTGTCAGTGGATTATTACCTTCATGAAAGGTTTCTTCATTTTCCTTTTCTCTGAATTCTTTTTTATAGCTAGTTCTTAGTACATTTTAAAGGAGTCAGTTTTTTATAATTAATGTGTATGAAACATTTTAGGGAACTCCTCTTTCATTGAAACTTGGGTGAGTATTCCTTGGACAGGGGCTCTGCAATAATACGCGCAATACTTTTCTCACTGGGTTCAAGATCCACTCTCATCTCAAGCCTTCCAATTGAAACTTTCTTGAATAAATATCTTCTTTTGATGCCTGAAATGCCCCATGAATCACATGTGAAAATACTTTTATACCTGGATCATGTGTTTAACATTTTTAATCCCCTAACATTTCTTTTCATATTCATTCTAAAGTGATATGAAAAAAAATATTTTAAAAACTGAATTTGCAAAGAATTTTTATTGGCAATGTGTACCATTTACCTTGGCTCCATAAATCAAAGCACAGACATGCTGCAAAGCGTAGTGAGCCCATTAAGAAATATTCCATCAGGAAGTATAGAGGGCACACTGTATTATACTGACTGTGTTCAATGAAGACTATGCATAATTCCTTTTCCTCTGAAGGAGATAACTTTCATTGCATGTGGTGCTTTCCACAGAGTTCATTCGCTGAACTACCTACAACTGAAGAGGAAATTGATCAGCATAACTCCAAGACAAGGTATCTTTTATCTAAAAGACATTTAAACTTTTCACCCACAAGTTTGGACTATTCTTTAAATGGATTTTTCCACAGAAATTATGGTATGAGAAGGTACTCTCCATAGGGAAGAGCAGCTTAGAGCCGGTCTTAGCTCAATAACTGTGGATTGACAGCAAGAAAAACAAACTGTATTGTGACCATCTCTGAAAATGTTATTTTGGTAATTCTTTCTACTGTTGAATTTCATTCAGCTTTACTAGTAAATTGGAATGGTGTCATTAGTTTTTTTTTTAAGTGTTTTGTTCATGCTCTTTTCCTTTTTTAAATAATTTCTCAATGATCGAATGATTGCTTCCACCAAGAACCCTCCCTCATGGCAAATAAGAGAGAGTAGTTTATGCATAACAAAACACATATGAAATGTCTGACAACTTTGTTGTGCATCTATAACCTACCACCTTTCAACAATGAAGTGGAGCTACACTTCACCATCAGTCATCTGAAATCATAATTAGTCAGTCCATTGACCAGAGTTGCTGAAGTTTTTCAATGTTGTTTTTTCTTTCTATCTTTCTTGGTTTCGTTGTGTAAGTTGCTCTGTTTCTATGTTCTTCATTCTATATCAGTTCAAATTACTTTTCCAAAGTTTCTCTAAGTTCTTGATGCTCGTCTATTCTTATGGTACAACAAGAACAACAAGAATTGTGATAAGTGCTATTGATACAAACACAAGCAAAAAGAAAGCAGGTCCCTGCCCTCCAGAAACTTACATTCTAATGAGGGAAGATAACACATAAAAGGGATCTTTGAAAAAGCAAGGAAGCAGAACAGGTCAGAGGCATGGTGATGACATTTGGGGGATGAAGAATGGCTAGCCTGGGCTCTTCCCCAAAATAGAAGTACCAGGGAGAACTCACTAGTAGACCAAGGGTGCTGCAGGGGCAGAGGAAAAAGGCAGCTGAGGTGTGGTAGCAAGGTCCAGAAAATTACATTGCATTTATATATCACAGTTTCTGCAAGCATATAAGTGCTGCTATAAATATTTTTTACATGTATAGGACCTTTCCTTTTTCTTTGGCATCTCTAGGTTATATGCCTAGTTAGGGCATATATCTAGTTATAACATTCCTGTCAAAGTGTACGTGATACATTTAATTTTTAATTTTTTTTTATATTTGTCTTGTTGGAGAGCTTCAAGCAGCAGCTTTATGTTTTTAATTGTTTCTTTTTTCTCAAGACAATGAAGCTTTGCACTACTCAGAATACAACAAAAAGACATGGTTTTTAAATGTTCATATTACTTTGTTTTGCTGGAAGATGTGTATAAGAAAGGCAGGAATGTAACCCAGGAGAGTAGAGGCTTATGACTTAATTTCTTCACTTATGTGAAGAAGTTTAGCTTCTGTTCTTATTCAATGGGATTCATATGTCAAACCAGAGAGGACCTAATAAGGAAAGTGGACTTTATATTCCCACCTTCTACACAGTTCCTGTGCCGTTTCCTTGGCAAATCCTCTGAAATGGGTTGTTTTGGGTAACACAGGATCTTAATAAAGAGGTGATTGGATTTAACATGGAACTTCTGACTCTAAGTCAGCTATTTATTCGTCTGGAACAATAGGCTTTAAGCCAACATCAGAGAGTCAAAAGAATACATGTATATATGCACTTATATTCAGATCTGCATATATCTATATAGAGATGTGTACATATGTGCATATATAGATGTATGTATATACATGTATATATAGATCTGCATGTATCTATAGAGAGAGGTATGTACGTGTGTGAAAGCGTGATATGGTGGCTCATAGTCTCAGCAGCAATGAAATACAAGAATTATTAGTTTTTCCTTGTCAAGAAAAGCCTTCTAGTCCCTGTGCCTGAAGGAGCCAAGACAATCAGCATCTGGCTCTGAAGAGATAAATCCAAGAAGCTGGTAGCAGAAAGAAGAATCAATCAGTACACTTTGTATTAATGGACTCCCAAAAGGTCTAAGAGAAGGAGTTCATGAATTTGGATGGGAAAAAATATTACTTCTTTATTTTCACTAACTTCTAACTGAAATTAATGTAATTTCAATAATATCCATTTTTATTAAACAGTCTTTATATATTCTTAAATAATCCAAAAATATTATTCTGAAAAGAGGTCCACAGTGTTTACTAACTATAAAGACTAACATAAAGGTTAAGAATTCTGTACTGACCAAGAAGAGTCTCAGCAGAGAGCAGTATAAAGATATCACCAGAGGATATAAGTAGTTCTATAGAGTCAAAGTGTGATTTCCCTTTGCCACATATATGCTCTGACCACTATGCTTTCAATATGTGTGTTCCAACCACATGATTTTCTAGTATGCATCTCTTTACGCGTGTTCCCTGGCTACACGTATTAGCTAGGTATACACTCCAAGTGTGTTCCCTTAGTAAGTGTGCTCCCTACATGTGTGTCCTCCCCTACTGATGACAATTTGTGGGAGACTGTATCCTATGTGTGTATACAGAAATGTTTTCATGTTTTTCTGTTGTATATCCCATTTGACTAAATGTCTTTTGGTTTGAGCTGACGTATTCTCTGGCTGGTTGGCAAAAGCGAACATTTATCAATGAAGATTTGTGAGCTAAAGTTTGCATTGGGTACTGACATACTTACCACTTTGAACCTGGGACCACTTTTCTGAGTGTCTACATGTGAGAGAGGGTCCCCCAGGTGCTACACTTGTTTGGATTTATATACAAAATAGTTTTATGCCTGTATGAGATCATTGAATTACCTATGTTGAGCATTAAAGGTTCAAAACTCAGATTACTGAGATCTACTCCAACCCCTTCATTTTATAGATGAGAAAACTGAGACTCTAAGAATGGAAAGGAATTTGTCCAAAGTTTACTTATCTAGTAGCAGAGACTAGATTAGACCTATATCTCTTCCCTAGTGTTGCGAAGGTCTTCTTGCTTCTATTCTATCCCTGATCCAATCTGTCTTCCACATAGATTCCAAAATTCCTAAAGCTCAGGTCTGACCAAGTAGTCAGTCATCTTCTGGGGACCCAATTCATCAATAAGAATGAGAGTTGGGACAGTAGTCTCAGTATGAGAGTTCAACAGAAAAGCTCTACCATACCAATGGGGAAAAATCATGAGAGTCTCATCAAAAAGATTTTTAGGAGGTCTGAGTTAGCCCTTTGACAGATGTAATCTCTAAGCTTGAGCCCACTTTCCCCTGGATTCTATATTACTGGCGGGAGAGTGTGTCACAGACTTTTGGAAGTGGGTTTGTTCTTATACCTTCTTAGTAAAAACTCTTTACCAAAGACTAGCTGACTAATTAATATCAACCTATAATCAGCAAGAAGCACACCATTGGATGCTTATGTGCTATAACATTAGCAAAGCAGTTCCCTACTTTCAGCTCTTCAGTGGTAACCCTGAAGCCTTGAAAAGACTTAATAGCCACATTCTTGGGACTTGATTCATAAGTGCAAAAGGGACTTGAGATAGTTGCTTCAGTGGACACATCACAATATGAAGACTCAGTGACTCAGGACTTAGGACTTGAATATCTCACAACACAAGATCTTGTTCCTTGTACAGGGACTCTGGGTCTTACAGGAAATGATACTCTTGAAAGCAGTATTTTCATACTAGTGTCCTTTTACTGGCAGGGACATCTCACTGTTTCTCACCATGATTGACTCATTCTCATGAAGCAGGGGTGTAGGTAAGTGTAGATCAGACCCTTACAGAAATCTCCACTCTGCTTATCTTTTCACCTCTGTCTCTCCTGTCTTTGACACTGAGCTTTTCAGTTCAAGGTTCTAGTGGCTGCTAGAGGTTCCCTTCCCAATCTCGTCACATCTCTTCACTCTCATTCCTCTCTCACTCCCCCACCAGACAGCCAAAGTTGCATCATTCTCTTTAATAGAGAAGAGGCAGGTGTAGAGAGGCACTGTAGATAAAATCCAAACTCCTTAGCCTATGCTTAAAACTCTGCCCAGTCTACCTTTCCAGAATTATGTTCCACATTTTCTCTGGTTTTTGTTTGTTGGTGTTCAGTCATTTTTCAGTTATGACCCAATTTAGGCTTTTCTTGGCAAACACACTGGAATGGTTTTGCCATTTCCTTCTCCAGTTCATTTTGCAGATGAGGAAACCGAGGCAAACAGGGCTAAGTGATTTGCCCAAGGTTACACAACTAGCAAGTGTCTGAAGCCAGAATTGAACTGAGGAAGGTGAGTGTTCCTGACTCCAGGCCCCAAACTCCATCCACTGCTGCACCACCCAGCTGTCCCACATACTCTCACCCAAACTGGACTATTTAGCTGTTGCCCAGACTTGGCATTCTATCTCTACCTTCCAAACATCAGCACAACTAATCCCCCATATGTAGGACCAGCTCCTTTACTTCTTCCTCTCAGAATCCTTATATTCCTTCAAGACTCAGCTCACCCCAATAGAATGTGAGCTGCTTCACAGCAGGGATTGTCTTGTTTATATCCTTGTATCCCTAGCACAGGTGGCATACATCAAAGGTACATAATAACTATTTGTTTAATTGAATTGGCCTTAATAACCTAATCTCGCTTCCTCATTTTACAGAGCAGGAAACTGGAGCCCTAAGAAGAAAGTGACTTGACCATTCTCTGTCCACACACTCCTGTATACTATACATGCAAAGGCCAATTTCCTATCCTCTTCTTTTATACTGATTATTAGCATTAGGAGGATGTCCTAAATATTTCTTCTCAGATTGATGAGTAATTAACAATTTTAGGCAGTTTTTAGATTTGTTCAATTAAGGTTGCCACTCCTGTCAAACTCTACCACCTACTTGTGTGCCTATGATATTTTCCCCATTGTTTCTAGATAGATAGACAAAGTATTTATCAAGTGCTAACTGTGTGTCAAGCACTGTCCTAACTACAAGTAAGTCAAATCAAATCAACAAGTATTTGTTAAGCACTAGTTACTATGTGCCAGGCACTTCCAGGCAAGTAAAATAGTCTCTCACCTCAAAGAGCTTACATTCTAATGGGGGAAGACAACATATAAAAAAGGGCTTGGGATTGAGGAGGAGAAAGAACAGGAAGGAAGGGGAAGAGGAAGGAAATGGAGGAGGATTTCAGAGATAGTCCAAGTAGGAATGAGTGACTCCAAGTATGACTGGAGTCTTTCCTAAAATGGTGGTACTGAGGAGGAGAGTGGTTTTTTGGAGGGTTTTTTGTTTGTTTGTTTGTTGTGGTTTTTGTTTTGTTTTTTGTTTGTTTGTTTGTTTTTAATGTGGCAGGTGAGAAGGAAGAAGATTCTGGAGAGAATCCAGATGTTGCTGTTTCCTTGACCACATCACTTAAGCTCTCTGAGTTTCAGTTTCCTAGTCTGTAAAATATGGGGGAGGGGGCATGCAGGGTGAAGGTGGGGAAGATAATAATTCTTGTCTTGTCTGTGCTGTGGGTTTTTGTGAGGATGAGATAAAGTAATGGTTAGGAAAGCATTTTGTAAGTTAAAAAACCTATAACCACACAAAGGATTGTTGGTTTTGTCATTATAATAATAATTATTATTATCATTATTCTATATATGAGACATTACGAAGCACAGAAACAAGCCAAATACCCTTTGGGCCTGGTAGAAGGGGATGGAGAAAGAAGTGAATGAAGGGAAGGGAGGAGAGGGTTAGGAGACCCACTCTTTTTATGCTACCCGAGCAAAAGACAATGAAGGAAGTCATTTATCTTTGCTTGAATTTGTTTTTAATTTTAGACCTCAGAGAACAAGACAGAACCTAGGCAAGGCTCCTGCTCTGAAGGCCAGCCTGCTGGTCCCTGACATTAGGAAATAAAACCAGTAAGTTGCTGCGTGGTCCACTCAGAGACGCAGGATCCTAGCTCCTCTGTCTCTCCTCCCTCAACCCCCAGAGTCGAGATCCTCAACCTCCCCAAGGCCCAGCCGAGCTGCTCCTCCACTAAGACCCCTCTGGTGACTGTTAGCCATATGCCATTTCGGGGCAAACAGCCCCTCCCTCTCCAATGGAGACGATGGCTGACTTTGGAGAGGAAGGAGTTAATTTAAGAGTGTAAATCCCTAAGCAGCCCCTGCAAAGAAAAGACTTTGAAGCCGATCTATGCCCTCCCCACTTCCCCCCCAAGCCCCAGCCACTGTGTCTGTGGGTGGATTTTGTAATGGTCAGAGCCCTGAATGATGAAAGCTGAGAGCACACATATAAAAAGAAATCTGGTATTAAACGTCCCTTTGTTTTTGTGCCTTTCCCAGACACTCCTTCAGTACACACCAAAGGACGGCTACCGAGAGCGGAAACAAGCCACATCGGGTCTGTGACGGCCTTTGTTATGCTATAAGAGTTGGACCCTATTAAACTATAAAAAACCGAACGACGCACATAAAACTGTGCGCTGCCTGCTCGCGGCTGGGCCAGCCAGCGCTGCCCACCCTCCCACTAGGCTCCAGCTCTCCTCTTTACTAGCCCCAGCGATTCTGGGCTCCAGGACACAGCGGCACCAAGGCTGGGGCTGCCTCCCGAACGCTGGCAGCACAAAGCAGCAGGAGCTTGAAGGACTTTCTATAGCTTTTTATTATTGTTATTGTTATTATTCATACATTTTATGGCGTGCAGTCCGCCGCCCGGGCTCTGCCTGGATCCAAACGACAGGATCTCCTGTCTCGTGTCTCACGTCCCACGTCTCACGTCTTCCGTCTCCCGTCTCCCTCTCCCCTACCTCTGGAAAATGGATGGGCTAGGGAATGCATGACAGACTAAATTTGCCTCTCAGCCATTCCCCCATCAAAGCCCCAACCTGAGATGAAGAAGATCACTCACCTCTGTTTCTGTCAGTGCCCTGAAAAACTTCCTGCCCTCCAATATCTTGGAGGTCAACCTGAGGTAGCCCTGTACAATGAAATAGGGAAATGAATGGAGGACCTAGGGGAACACACAGCTTGAAATTCCTCACCTACTGTTGTGAATACATGGTCTTTGAGTTCCTCTGTGAGTGAAGAAGGGACCTTTTCTTTCTCCTCCCCCATGTCCTCATATAGTTTCTCCAAGATGAGAGTTTGTCCTATCGTCCTTGGCCATCAGCAGTGCCATAACTTGGAATTCTGACACCTGGGGCAAAATCTGTTGAGCAAAGAAAGGGGTATGGAAAAGAAGCAGAGCCTAGGGTGCCCCAAGGCTAACCTGCAGCACCATCACCACTAACCCTGGACTTTCTTCAGGGCACAGATCCCCAAGCCAGGCAGTGAGTAGACAGCCTGTACCAGCTACATAAAATGCAGCTGTTGTGGAAAGGCAACTCCAGGAGAGAGGCATGATAATGATGGAAATCTCTAAAGGACTGAGGTGCTTCCTCCACCCAGGGCACTGAGATGAGTAATCAAGGGCATGTCTTCCCTACAGCTATCTTCCATGCCCCATTAGCTCCAGAACCATTGGCACGACCTATTGTCCATGAAACTCACCCCTCTTATGTTGACACCAAGAGTGGGGATCAGAATCCTGAGGCAAAGTCCCAGGGACCGCATGCTAGATATCAGTCTGGTTACCATGGCATCACTCCATTCCTATGTGGAAGGCATAAGAAAAGCTTTCCCCACCCACTCCCAACCATGTAAACCTCTGTAAATTTATGGCACCCTGAATTCCATCCCATACTTTAGGAAAGGGAAGAAGAAGAAGAAGAAGAAGAAGAAGAAGAAGAAGAAGAAGAAGAAGAAGAAGAAGAAGAAGAAGAAGAAGAAGAAGAAGAAGAAGAAGAAGATGATGATGATGATGATGATGATGATGATGAAGAAGAGATGAGTTCTCATTCAAGAAGTTGATATCCAACTGTTAGCCACGTCTTTGAGTATCAGTGTTCTCTTGATGAAATTATGTAGTTGAAGTCATGGGAAATCATGATCTCTGAAAAAAATCAAGAGTACAAGTAATTCAAAGGGAAATAGAAAAACACATGGTAAAGCAGATTACCACAAGTTAGAAACAATAATTTCTGTGAAAGAAGTGACAAAATGTATTAGAAAAAATAGGTAGAACCAGTAAAGCTAGTCATGGAAACAACTAGTGGACAGCCCAAGTGCTACATAGACACTCCAAAGCTATGAAAAGACCTAAATGAAGGCCTCTAGTACTCTGGGTAAATCCTCTATGGGAGGGAGAGTAATGGGAAAACAGGAATGAGGACTGCACAGAATGAGAAGAGGCTCCAATCTATACCAGAGAATAGAGTAACCACATTGATAAGATCAGAAATCAAAGTAAGTTTATAAAAATCATGTTCCTTGCCAGAAGGACAGGTCTTTCTTATGAAGAGAGGTCTACAGTCCTCAGAGACAGTAGTGAGACCCAAGACCAGAGAGAGATATTACCATTTTTTTCACTCACATTCCATAGTCAACCACTGGTTTCATAGTCATAGTCACAGTTATAGGCCGTCAAATTATCTTTATTAGTGGTATACATTCCTGCCTTCCAATAACGCAAGCATCTCTCCACGTGCCTCTTTTTAGTAGTCATAGTAAAACTACTTCATTGATTCACTTGCTAGTAAACTCTGTATCTTTTCTTTTGTTTTCAATAAGCCCTGCATGGAGCTGTGTTAAAAAACTTTGATTTATGGATGATCCGTTTTCAACTGTCTTCAAAAGAGTAAGAGGTGATCCTATGGTAGAAAAGAGAAGAATCCAAAGAAACAAAAGGGATGGGAAATACTTCAAAGCTTGGAACACAACTAGAAATGATGGTGACTCAGAAAAATTAACTGAATTAATGCCTAATACCTAACATTTGCATGTATTATTTCATTTGGTCCTAAAAAATAACTTGTGAGGTTGATGCTAGTGTTAGTCTCATTTTACAGATGAGGACACTAAGGACTTTACTGGGAGTCACCCAGCTACAAAGTGGATGAGACAGGATTTGAACCTAAGTCTTCCTGACTCCAAGTACAACATTGTGCATTACATCACCTAGCCACCTTAAAGAAAGTGTTGAAAAGCAAGTAAAGAAACCCTTCTCTGCCAATAGATCAATGGTTCATATAGCTTAGAGTCAGCCCCATTCTATCAATTGATCCAATCCAATAAATATTTATTAAGCCCCTACTATGTACCAGACACTGTGAATTAACTAATTAATAAAAAAAAGAAAGAAAGAAAGACAGTCCCTGCTATTAAGTAGCTTATAATCTAAGGTGGAAATAACACACAAAAGGATACAGGGAAAATTGTGGGGGAAGGATGAAACACCAAGGGGTTCCTCCATCTAGTTCCATGGAGCTGAAACCAGACAGGGCAGCAGATGCAAAGTACAGTGATCTGAGAGTCCAGTTTCTGCTCGCTATAGAAGAAGGTATTGTGAGGAGTTTTGATACTCTGCTCCTTCAGCCTTCCAAACAGAGGGGAGAAGAGGCTGAGAGAGGTGGTGCCAATTAAGTCTCAAGTTAACTACATGGTGGTAAGTTTAGAAAATGATGAGGCATTTGATTCTGTGGAGTTGAAACCAGACAAGACAGCTGATGCAAAGAGGAGTTATCAAACCTTGGAAATTCAAATGCTTTTTTCTCTGATTCTCTCTTTCAAAGTCAGACAAACTTCATTTCTCAGCAATCTCATGGTTATCGGGAGATTATTTCTAGTTATTTCTTCTACTTTGTTATATTCATGTCCTTTTTTACATTACAATGTTTTTCCTTCTTTCCCTCTCTTTGAATAAGTCTTCCCTTTTAACAAAGAAAAAAAAGTTGAGCAAAACTGATTGACATAACAACTATGTCTTAAGCGTATGCAACATGTTCAACCCATAGTTCTCCAACTTTCCAATGGAAGGAGAGAGTTGTATTTCTTCATTTCTTCCTTGATGCCAATATTGGTTATAAATTTGTTTTTTCTTTCGTTCATATTTTTTGAATTTATTTTCCCCACCCTTTTAAGTCAACAAGTTGCCCTCGCAATTACTTTTGCATGCACTAATTTGATATTAGTTTATTCCCATAGGCTCTCCCTCCCATCCTGTTTACCTGCCTTATCCCAAGTTCCTTGAATTTATTTAAATATTTCATTTCTCTTCTTTTTAGAAAAGTCTACTTATCTGCAAATTAAAACAATTCTGAGATGCCACCTCATACCTAACAGATTGGCTAATATGACAGAAAAGGAAAATGATACATATTTGAAGGGATGTGGGAAAATTGGGACTAGTGTACTGCTGGTGGAGTTGTGAAGTAATCCAACCATTCTGGAGAGTAGTTTGAAACTATGCCCAATAGGCTACAAAATCATGCATTAACCTTTAACCCAGCAATACCACTACTAGGTCTGTGACTCAAAGAGATCCCCCTAAAAGGTAAAAGGACCTATTTGTACAAAAATATTTATAGCAGCTCTTTTTGTGGTAGCAAAGAATTGAAAATTGAGATATCTGTCAGTTAGGGAATGGCTGAACAAGTTGTGGTGTATGATTGTAATGGAATACTATTGTCCTTTAAGAAGTGATTAGAAGGATGATTTCAGGAAAACCTGAAAAGACTTACATGAACTGATGCAAAATTAAGTGAGCAGAACCAGGAGAACATTGTACACAGTAACAGCAATATCGTAAGGATAATTAACTCTGAATGACTTAGCTATTCTCAGCAATACAATAATCCAAGATAATTCCAAAGGACTCATTATGAAAAAAGTTATCCACTTCCAGAGGAAGAACTGATGGAGTCTGAATGCAGATCAAAGCATGCTATTTTTCATTTTCTTTAATTTTATGGGAGTTTTTTTGGTCTGTGTTTTCTTTCACAACATGACTAATATGGAAATATGTTTGCATGATTGCGTGTGTATGACCTATATCAAATTGCTTACCATCTCAAGGAGGGGAGGAAGGAAGGGGAGGAGGTAGAGGATTTGAAATCAAAATTTTCACAATGAATGTTTAAAATTGTTTTAACATTCAATTGGAGAAAAATAAAACATTATTTTAAAAAACTTTCCTAAAAAGTCTACTTAATGATTCATTCCCAACCACCATTTTGAACTGTGCTTTTCCCAATCCAGCTTCTTAATTTAAATGATTTTCTTTTCCAGTACACTTTTTAAAGAAGTGTTAATTTACTTTGTCACACTCCTCATTTCTATATTCTTTTAGTCTAAAAAAACATTTTTTAATTTTATTTTATTTTTTCAATTAACAAAATTTTTTCTCCCTCCTATTCCTCATCTCACTGGAAAAAGAAAAGAAAAGCACAGTCAATATATAGCCCCATAGCTGTGAAAAACAAATTCCTTCCTTGGCCATGTACCTCAACATTCACCCTGAGTCTATCACACTTCTGTCAAGAAATGGATGGCATCTCTCCCCTACAAGAACAAATTCACCTATGTGAATAAGTGAATATTCCCAGTTATACTCCACTTGTGATCTATCTCATCTGATACAAAGAAGCCTAAAATAAAATAAAAGTTTTAAAGAGTGCTGCCCAAGATACAGAGAAACACTAGCTGTTATCCGGGTGGCAGCCTGCAAAAATTAGAGAAAATAATTGGTTATGCTATGTCATGTGTGAAAGGTGGTAGAAGAACCCTGTTATCATATCCAATTCACAGAATTAAAGTCATCTTCAATATTCATCTTTGTTAGGTTTTTAAAATCTTCTCTGTGGTGGATCTTCCAACAATCCAACTCTAACAGCATGGACATGTATGACATAATACCTTATGTAATCAGCTCTTAATAATCTGTGCTATTGAAAGTACATAGAATTCAAAAGAGTGCATATGCTTTTCAGTGGCATGCTTCATCAGTCCTCTGGAATAATGTTTGGCCATCGTGTTCATCAGAGTTCTTAAATCTTTCAAAATTGTTTACCTAATCTAGCATTTATTATATATACTCATATATTCTTTCTTTATTCTGCATTCTTCATAAAAGTTATAAAATACCAAATGTGAACTACCTTCTCTAACCTATTTCTATGCTAGTGCATTTGTATACCCCAACACAATCCTTTCCTCCTTTTGTTTTTGGGTGGGACCTTCTACTGTTTTACTCCTAGTAATATCAATTCATGAAGGTTATATGAAGTGTAATAGGAGTCACTCTGATATGTCTTGGCCCCAAGAAAACCATATACTCCTCTCCCAAAGAGAAACTTGGGACATACAACACTTGATTAGGTCAGGTTGGTCTCCAGTCAAAACTCATTTTCAGATCCCTGCTTCTCACTGCAGACATACATTAAAAAATTACTTAATGGCACCCTTTCATTTTCCCATGGGGGACTTCCTCTTTTCATTTCTTAACTTACTCTTCCACAACCCCCACAAGTCTGTAGCATTCTTTCCCTTCTCCACTCACCTCCAGGCTAAGGCAAAAATCCATAGCTTTCCTATGTCATTTGCTTCCCCTCTTTTTACTAAAGTGATTTCCTGCTATATGATGTTGAGATGATACAGGAAAGGTGATAAAGATGATACAGAAAGGGTGATAACTTTTGAAGTTTTTTGTTTTGTTTTGTTTTGTTTCTAACCTGATACTTTGATGTAACAGAAGCTGTCGATTATTTCATATATTTTAGTTGAATCTCTAGAGTTCTCTAAGCAAATTATCATATCATCTGCAATTTTGTTTCCATTTCACCTAATGCTTATTTCCCCAGCTTCTTTTTACTTGTCTTACAGATATAGAGAACAGTTCTAGAATACTATCAAATGATAGCAGTGACAATAGACATCTTTGTTTTACCCCGATCTTATTGGTAAAGTCTTTAGCTCTTCTTCATTAAAAATAATGTTAGCTCTTGGTTTTAGATAGATGATATTTATCTTATTAAAGAATAGACAATTTATCCCTATGTTTTAAAAAAAATTATCACAAAAGTTGTATTTTTCCCAAAGCTTTTTCTGCATTTGTTGATATGATCAGATTTCTAAAAATTAATATGATCTTATATATTTGTAATTTTATGTTACTGGAACAACCTGAGTTGCCTGATAAAGTCAACCTGATCATAATCCATAATATTTTAATTATGTTGCAGTGATAATATTTTATTTGGAATTTCTGAGCCAATATCCATTAAAGACATTGCTAAGTAGTTTTCTTTCTCTGATTTATATCTTCCTTAGTTAAATATCAGAACCATATTTATTTCATAGGAAGAATTTTATTTCTATTCAACAAGTTTTCTCTTCTTTCCTTTTGTTGCAAGCAATCCATGTAATATTGGAACTAATTGTTCTTTGAATGTTTGATGGAGTTTTTGGTTTGTTTCTTTTTCGCTACAGAATTCCTTTATGGTTTGTTCAATTTCTTTTTTCTGAAACTGTGTTAAGCGTTCTGTTGGTTGCTCTGTTAATCAGCTGTTTTATATTTGTGTAAATATTCACCCATTTCATCTAATTTATTAGTTACCATATGATTAAGCAAAATAATTTTTAATAATTTATTTTATTTCCACCTCAGATGTGAATTCCTCTTTATTTTTGACATTGGCATTTGGGTCTCCCCTCTCCTTTCTCTTTTTTTAGTTAAATTTAATTTTTTTCAATCCGTGAAACTTCCTTCACTTCCTCCCAGTTCATCTCCTCCCCATCTAGAAAGCAATAAAAACAAAACCCCTGTTGAAAACTTAAATAGTTGAACACCAAAGAAAATAAAATACTGAAAATGTCCAAAAAAATATGCCTCATGAGTCTCTCACCTCTCTATCTGGTTTCCTCCCTTTTTTGTTAATAGACTCCCCAACTGTATACTTATTTTATTAGTTTGGGTTGTCATTGTTGTTATTTTTTGAAACTTTTTTGTTCTGTTTTATTTCTTCTTTGATCTCCAGAATTTCTACTGCTTATTTTTTATTTCTTAATTTAATGATTTATTCTTTGCTCCTTTGTTGATGTATTTTGAAATATGTATTTCCCCTTACATACTGCTTTTGAAATATCTCGATGTCTCATTGTTTTCAATGTCTGTAATGAAATTACCTATTATTTCTCTGATTTGTCCTTTGACCCACCACTTATTTAGGATTAGAACATTTAAGCTACATTTAAGTTTGAATCCTTTCTTTAATAGTCCTTTACTGGTTATAATTTTATTAATTGTGATCACTATAGAATGTAATTAACATTTGTAGTTTTCTGTATTTTTATAAAAATTTTAAGTTCTAGCACTTTTCAATTTTAAAGGTGCCATACACATCTGAGATGTGTATATATTTCTTTTTATTCTCATTCAATAATTATCATATCTCACTCTTCTCAAATTTTATTCAGGTCCTTAACTTTTTCATCATTTATTATTTTGTTAGATTTTTTTCTATCTCTGAAAGGCTACATTAAGGCCCCCAACTATTATAGTTTAACTATCTATTTCTCCATTTAGTTAACTTTTCATTTAAAAAAAATTAATGCCCCAGATGCCTTTCTTTTATTGAAGGCCAATCTTTTTTTAATGAGAATTAGACTTAACTTTGAAGAATATTTTGCGGTATTTTTGAGCTTCTTTGTGTTTTGGAATATTATTTCAATCTCTTCTGTGATTTCTTATGATTGGAAGGTAATACAGTAATATTCAAATTTATATCACTTCGTAACTGAAGGCCTTTCTCTTAGATGTTTGCAAAGTTTGTCATTTCATATCAAAATTCTGAAATTTAACCAGTATATTTCTTGAAACCTCAAATTTTGAATCTTTTCTCTATTGGCAATCTTTGGATTCAATCTGTTAATTCTTTTTCATCAGTATTAAAATATTTTGGCATGCTTTGTTGTTCTATTTTTATAGAATTATATTCAGGTTTGGTTTCTTGTTTGTTTTTTAATTTATCTTATTTTTCCAAAACACCTCTGATGTTTAAATTATCTGGCATCTTGCTTTCAAGATTAATTACTTTTGCTTTTGTAGAATTCATGTTAACTTGAAAAGTTCTTATATTTTGCTCCTTTTCTGCTTAATGTTCTACACTTATATATGTTTGAGGTCTAAATATTTCATCCTTTTTAATTTAAATTTTTATTCCAAATTTTAATACAATAAAATAGCATTTCTACTTTCATGGAAGAATAGAAAAGAGGTTTGTACATGAAACCATGAATCCCCATTTTATGACACTTTTAAATTATGTAATAAATTCCACATTTTACTTTCAAAACTATTCTATTTATACATCCTTCTATTCTCCTGTGCACATTTTTAAATGTATCAATAGCCCTACTTTTTCAGTATCACAAGGGGAAAAAAACACATTGTTAAAAAAATAAGTACAGTTAAGCAAAATTGATGCACACAGTAGCCATGTCCAAAAATTTTTCACCTTAAGTCTATCTCCTTCCTGTCATGAGGTGGATAGCATACTTCATCATAGATCCTCTAGAGATAGATTGCTTGGTCATTGCTTTGATCAGAGTCATTAAATCTTTCAAAGTAGTTTTTTTCTTTAAACGATGTTATCCTATAAATTGTTCTTGTGGTTCTGCTTGTCTCATTCTGCACCAGTTCATACTACCGAAGATACTCTGAAATTTTCACCATTTCATATGGCACAATAATATTCCCATATATTTGTATGCCATGTTCAGCAAACTAACCTCATTAGTTTTCACCTCTCATATTGCTCACTTGCTTCTGGCTGACTTATTGATGAGATGGGAGAAATTACTTACTATATATTTCTCATTGAATTTCTCAATCCTCATACAGTCATGTGCAAATTTCAGGGTTTTCCTCCCATAGGGATACAAAAGATAGGAGGTCTGCTTCCATTCAGGCAGCCATCTGGGCCAGAAGTTTCTTCCATCCGTTTTTCAGAGTCACTACTTCCTTAGAGATATTCTCATTCTTGTGTTCTAATTTATTTACTCTGTTGTTTGTCTTGGTTATTTCTGCTTTGAGAGCTCTGATTTCTAACATAATTCCTATCCTCATATCCTCTTTTAAATTTTTACTTTCTGTTTCAAGCCATTTTGGAGTTTATTATTCCATCCCATTCCATTAATCTACAGAATTCCCTTTTTTTATTGGTATTCTTTTTCTTATCTTTCCTTTAACATAGTATGGCATCTTTTAGAATTCTTACTCATTTATTCATTCGGTCTTATGAGTCTCTCTGTTTACCAATTTGGGAATTGGGCTTATAGTCAGCCTTTCTTTCTTAGACTATTTTTTCCTTCAGCCATTTTTCATGTATTCCTAGTCATTTGCCTCTGGTTTACCCCCTCACTACTTGGCCCCTCATCCTTCTGTTGTGAAGTACACAATTTCTTTTCTTAGAAAGAGCCCTGAGGCTGAGCATCTTTAGCCTCCTTAAGTTAGGAGATATGGACCTAATTATATCCCTGCCCATTGTTGTTATTTGTTCTTCATTCCCAAAAAGGATCAGTGACATCGGGAGAGTAATGTCTTGACTTCCAAACAAGTTGGCTTTAAGTGAGGGAGAGCTGGGCAAAGTCACCAGCCTTACCCTTTCCTCCAGAGCCATCTGGGTCCAATGGAAAGACATAGATCAGGACAACTAGAGATGCCCCCAGATGTAGTGGGCAACCTTGGCCTTTTTAAGCTAGGGTCTTTCCCAGGTCTCAATTTGTCTGAGGCAATACCCATTCAGTGATTAAGGCTAGGTAAGAAATGAGGCAAGAGATGGCCTCTTTTATCTACTCAAAAAAAATCAATCTGGAAGGGAAAGACCCTCAGGGTTACTGGCCAGAACAGAAAAAAAAATGTTACTTACACTCACTTTGAGCCATCAAAACTCAAACAGTAACCAATAGAGGCTTGGGCTGGGACATATTATTGGCCAATCAGTGAGAGCCAGAGTGATTTGAGTTTAAGGCACAATCATTTGTGCTTTCACTCCATTTGAATTCCAGTGGGCCTTACCAAAGTCTGCTTTTTCCAGAACTCTAGTTCAAGAAATCCATTTTCCTTTGGGCAGAGCATCCACAAGAAAGTGCATAATTCCCCATGTGGACAGAGGAAGGGAGGAGAGGGAAGAAGGAAGGAAGGAAGGAAGGAAGGAAGGAAGGAAGGAAGGAAGGAAGGAAGGAAGGAAGGAACGAAGGAAAGAAGGAAGCAAGAAGGGAGGGAGGGAAGATGGAAGGGAGGGAGGAAGGGAGAGAGGGAGGAAGAGAGGAAGGAAGAAGCCCATAATTAACTCAGTGAAAGAGAAGATTCACTGCATTTAAGTTTCTAGTTCCCCTTTCTCTTGATCCTACAAATCCGTTCTCCTTTGGCTATCTCCTCTCTGTCACACCTTCCATAATCTTTATCCTTTCCCCGTATCATTTTTCTTTCACATCCTTAGACAGATTCAACATCTTGTGCCTCTTAAGGAGGTTTGAAGACTCAGGCTTAGTCACTTCTGTGTGGCAGAGTCCATCACAAATGGACCTTTAAACACAAGACTAAGGTTGATCTGGCTATGACCAGTGGACAGGTAGGCCTGTGGGTAGGGAGGATGAGTGGGAGCTTTAAGTATGTCCACTTTATGATATTCTTCCATAAGAATTTCCCTGTGCATACTATTTCTTTTTTCTTACCTTATTGATTCAGCTTTACTTGCTGTAGATTTGATGAATAAATTCCTTCTTTTGTGGCTGTTAAGTTGGAGGAATTATGCTGAAAGCAACTACATCTTGCTGATCACATGATCTAAAGACTCCTCCCCTTGATAGTGTCTGAAGTAGGAAAAAAAGAACCAGGAGAATTGAAGCAAGGAGCATGGAAGAGAAAGGGAGAGAGAAGGAAGAAGGAGAAGGGTGGGAGTGGAGTAGAGAGAAAAAAAGAAGGAAAATGAGATTGGAAGAGAAGGAAAGAGAGAGAAGAGAAGAAATAGAAATGGAAAGTGTGAGTAAAAATGTTTTCCTAAATAATTTTGGGACACTAAAAAGTGAAAGAAAAATTTGGGCCATCATGAGAATGATGCACATTCTACCCCATCCCATCCCAACTCAACTTTAATGTGTGCCTCAGTTAGTCTTCCCTACAGTGAGAAAGAAATGACAGAGCATCTCAGTTTTATCATTCTGGGAAATAAGTAATGGTGGTCTCTATATAATCTGTTATGTCTCCATAGAGTGACCAACATTCAGGTTTAACTATTCCATAAACATCCTTAGAACCTCTGTGAGAGCCTATGTGGGACATACATTTGTTTTTGAGCCTTTAGCACTTACACACAGCAGATTCCCAGAAAACTTTACCAAATGAATAAATGAAACATAGGCCCAACTCATAAACAATTGCATTGGGAAACTGTATCTTACAGGAAGAGTACGAATCCTTTCTGAATAAAGACAAGGAGCTCCACTATCTCGGGGGATTAATAAGAGATCACAATGAGGGAGTCAGTTAGCATAGGAAGAAGGGTATATCTCACTAAATCAAAAGTGAGAACAAGGGTGATGTTAATGAACTGGTATATCCAGAGGACATCTTATCCTTCTTTCCTTCACTTCCAATATCTGAAACAGTGTAGCATGCTGCCTACTTTCTTCTTCTTCCAATACCAAGTTCAAAGTCTACTTTGTCAAGCCATGCTACTCATGAAACACTGCCTGCATGACATAAGCTAGATGGGGTGTGGAGCCTGAACATGCAGGCCAGAGTCAATACCCAGAAAGCCACACTGGACAGGAGGTAGAAAACACAAACAAAAGCTAGGTGCATATTCAGGATTTGGAATCCAGATGGAAACAGGGAGAAAAGACTGGGGAAAATCCCTTGGGATTTTGTATAGTGAGGCAGTTCTATTCCATTAATTCCAGGACAGGGGTTGTCTCCCCTCTGTCCTAATTTTAAGCAGTATTTGGGAGAGGAGATTAGAAAAGATGCCAGATAGATGCTGCTTTCCAATCTGCCAGGATGAACTAGAACTTTGTAAGTGCTTGTTGCTGTGGGTCACATACACGGTCAGCAGATGACTAAGTTGGGGGAGGGGGATTTTCATAGTTCTTACATGATATTCCCATTCTAGAAGAAAATCTCTTATCCTCAGCTGAAAGATATGTGCAGTTTCATCTGAGAGCAACAATGAGGGAGATGGGGCTTGCTCAAGCAGCAGTAAAAAGAGGGCATTAAAAGAATAATGAACAAGATCCAGGACAGGAAATTTGAAGGCAGGGAAAACAAAGAATACAAATTTGAGTGAAAAAGAAGAGCCAAATTGTGATCTGGGATGAAAGTCAAGACAGCATTGGCTAAGGTTGATGTGATGCACCAGTGCCAAAGAGACCAGAAGAGCTAGATTAGGACCAAAGCCCCTCAGAATGGCTCGGGTTACATTATATATACTTTCCACTTCTAGTATGCCAAGGACTGAAATAAGAAGTAAAAACCTCATGATGTTTTGCAACTTAAAACAATTACTAGTAACAAAGGTGTTTGCTTGATAAACCTGGGTGTATACTATGACTAGATAGGACCAGGGAGCAGATGGCAGAGGGAGCTCTGTTTCCTGACACCACAGCCCTAAGTGAAGACTTGGGTGGCAGTTCTGTCAACCAGAGAATGCAAGGACCACAGAGGAATGAGTTTGGAGATGGGAGTAAGCGCAGAGCAGTATTCTCCCTTCCATACCCCAAACTCACCTTCCTTCTCTTCCCCACACAACCACAATATAAGCAATAGATAGGACAATACCACTGCAGTATCCTAACACAGTTCCACCCCATCCCACTCTTAGCATTTACTCCCCAAGAATAGCTACACAGAACTCCAGATGATACCAAACAGAAATGTCTTTGCTTTTCCCAGGCACCTCACACGCAAAAATGGGGCTTGTGAAGTCAGGAAAGGGCAGATGAATGACCAGCTCTATTCATGGTTTCCTCACAGAGTTGTCCAAAGCAAAGGCCCAGCCCATCTCTACAGCCTGGGAGCTCTACTGCCTGCCTAGGAGCAGTGTGAGGCTGAGAGGTCCTTGGCTGCCCAGACATCTCGGTTCCCAGCCAAAAGCTTTCCCAGCTATGAAGTTCCCTTTGTATGCATCTGTCTGAAGATCCTGGCTTCAGCTGGCCCTCCCTCTCAGCCCTCATGGTGTGGAGCCGCTGGTGTGCTGAGCCCTCAGACCAAGCAAGGCTGGTTTCCCTCCAGTCCTATGAAAGACACCACTGTTTATATTGGAGGCTTGCTCAACAAATGTTGGCATGGAATGTCAGGCAAATCAGATGGCTTTCTGAAAATCACTGAAATCACAGTCATGTAGAAGACTGACAAAATTCTATCACTGATATTATGGCAATGAAGTCAATAGCCGCTCTGAACCTGAATGGAGAATCAGCTCTGCCCTGGCCCCTGGTGGTCTCCCCCTCTATTTCATCTCCTCTACCTTAATCCCTTGGTTGAGAGCCAGAAGTGAGTCTAGACCAGTATGCCTTGTAACATGAGTGATGGGGGAAAAACTGGTGTGCAGAGGACACAGCTCAGAGCTAGATTCAGAGGTCGATCACATAGGCTTCCTTCAAATCTCAGCACAAATTCCACTTTCCAAAAGAGAACTTTCTTGGTCTCAGTCAGTGTTAGCAATTCTACGTCCCATTTACCTTGTATGTATTTTGTATGTATTAGTTGTTTGCTTATTGCCCCCCCATTAGAATGCAATCTCTTTGAAGGCAGGACTTTTTTTGCCCTTTCTTGTATGCCTTGCATAGTGGTGGTCAATTCACCCCTCCTTAGGAAACCTGGTGGTCTCCTGCTACCTGAGGCTCACCATATTAGCCCTGGACTTAGTGGAGGCATCCCCTGCCCTTGGCCCATTGCCGCTGAGATTTCCAGAGCTCAAGGGATTCACCAGCCTCAGCTTCCCTGACATCTGGGATTATAGGCATGTGCCACCCCACACACTCAGCTCTTGAGTAAGTACTGATATGTTGTATTTATGTGTACATATGTATATGTGTGTATATGTATATATGTATATGCATGTATGTATATGTATGTATGTATGCACACACATTTTTAAAACTATAAATGCAAACATATATACATGTCTATGTATACATATATCTGTGTATATGTGTCTACATGATATAGCATGTCTTATATGCATAAAACAAAATTCTGGATTACAAGGGAAAGCAATTCTTTGGAATAATGTCTTATACATAATTACATAAATATATGGACTAAACCAGGTTGAGGGTAACCAACAGGCCTGTTGGTGAGTTAAGGGGATGTATATCCCAAGCATGTGGAGACTGCCCTGGTGTAATAGGTAGATGGGAACAATTTGTTCCAACAGCCACAAAGGCAGCGGAAGAGCTATGGAGTGCTTACAGCTTGATCGGGCATGGAAGGCACCAAGGTCATCCACTGCATCCTGGGCCATGGCTAGGATTCTTGATTTTTATCCTGCCACTGGACTTTAATGACTCAGGAAAGAGAAAGACAGGCTGACAACTTTTCACAACTCTGCCTCACTTAAATCTGTTTCACATGCAAGTCAAGACATGGCTTGTGATGTCATTGGTCCTCTTTGAAACAAAGGACAAATAACAATGGTGCCTAGCACATAGTAACAGCTTAACAAATGTTTGCTGTCTTAACTGGGAAGCTTCTCTGTATTGTGACTGAAAGGATCATGGAAATAGAACCCTTCCCCAGACACCCAAAGGCCTGAAATTCCACCATTAATGTGTTTTTGTCAGGATAAGCACTAGCCTCTCCCCACACTCTTGTAAAAAGTAAATTACCCAGTAAGACCCAATTCATTAAATCACTAAAACCTCAGTTTCGATGAGTTTAGCACATCCCTTTCCTCCACACTAGGAACTCCCTTATAGCACTTTGAGGTTTGCAAAGAACTTTCTTCATAACAACTGTGTGAGGTAAAGAATGCAAGTGTAACAGGAAGCAACATAGTACATTAGAAAGCCCACTGCCTCTAGTCAGAAGATCTGAATTCAAATCCTACCCTTATGCTTATTACTTACGTGATCTTCCTTAAATCACTTAAGCCTCCTTAAATCTGGATTCCCTCATCTGTAAAACAAAGGGAATTGGGTTCCCAACATTTCTTCATAGGAAAAATCATTTCCTCAATGGTTCAATTAGACACAGAATTATAGACTCTGAGAGCTAGTAGATACCTCAAAGGTCATCTAATACTACTCAGACTTGAAACAGGAATGCTCCCTACAATATACCCAACAAATGGTCATCCAGACTTAACTTGAAGATCTCTGTTGAGCTGGAACCTTCTGCCCCCGGAGGGAGCATCATTCCACATTGACACAACTCTAGTTATTAGGGATTTGGTTTTCCCTATATCTAGCCTCTTTGTAATTTCTAGCCTTTGTGCATAATTTTGCCCTCAGAGCTGAGAAAAGCAAGTCTAATCTCTCTTTTCCATGACAACCCTTCAAATACCATTTAATAATGATAACAATAATAATAATAATGGCATTTCTATCTTCCTTTAAGGTCTGCAGAGTGCTTTATATCCATTATCTCATCTTATCATACACTCTACCCCAGACCCAGTCTTCTTTATAACAGGCTAAACATCCCCAGTTTCTTTAATTGATCTTGGCATGGACTCAAGGCCCTTCCATATATTGGTTGCCCTCCTTTGCACATTTGGAACTTAATGAAAGTTGATGCTGAATTGTAGTGTCCAGAACTGAACACAATACTCCAGGTATGGAGAACAGAGAGCAGTGCAACAAGACTGTTGCCTCCCCTTTTCTGAATATTCTGCCTCTCAATGCAACCTAAGATTGCTTTAGCGCTGGGAGGTTTGGGGGTTTTTGGCAGCCATATCACAATGCTGATCTGTATTGAGCTAGCAGTCTAATAAAATCCTCAGATACCTCTGCAGAGAGAAAAAGTAGTCTAGCCATGCTTCCCACATTTTATATTGTGAAGCTAATTTTTTTAACTTAAGTATAAAACTAAAGTTTATTTATCCTTATCGACTTTAATTTATTAGATTGGACACAATGTTCTAACTTGTCAAGATCTTTCTGGATGCTAATTCTGTCATTTAGTATTTTAGCTATCCCTCCCAGCTTTGTATCATCTAAAAATGCACTAAGCCACTGTCTTATCCAAGTCACTAATAAAAAATATGAAGCAGCAAAGGGTCAAGCAGAGATTCCTGGAGAACTCTGCTGAAGACCAGTTTCCTAGCTAACATAAAATCACCAATGTCTGAACTCTATGTGCTCAGACATTCCACTAGTCTTGAATCCACCTAACAGTACAATCCAGGGCACATATGTGCTCTCTCACTATCTACTTGTGTTGCATAACAACTCATTATTTTTCTGTGCTCGTGTATTTTTGTCTAGACTTGGGATTTTATTGATGTAGGGAACTTTCCCCAGTAACGAAATACCTTCTACCAGTCCAAATCAGCAAATGTTCTTCAACTTATGGCCTTAGGGAATTGCCTAGGACACCAAGACATTCAGTAACTTGTCCAGGGGTCACACAAGTT
Organism: Phascolarctos cinereus; assembly: GCF_003287225.1. Taxonomy (NCBI): domain Eukaryota; kingdom Metazoa; phylum Chordata; class Mammalia; order Diprotodontia; family Phascolarctidae; genus Phascolarctos; species Phascolarctos cinereus. The sequence continues at coordinate 67,950,928 of NW_027555736.1, read as the reverse complement.
ATAGAGGTCAGAGACTAGATGAATGAGGCCAGTTCCCTGGCCATTGTGTGGTATCGCCTCTCATCAGCTTCCTGTTAGTCAGCTTTCTTCTGTCCTTTCTGGTCTAGAGATCATTCTCTTTGGCAAAGAAAGTAGAAGAAAATTAAAAACTGAAAAACTAAGCCTCATCTTGTCATTGGTTCTTATTTCCATCCATCATTATTTTTTCTATCCTTTTGTCTTCAGTATAATTTAAAAAATCACATTTTTCAACTTTCCTCGTTAGCTTTAGCTCATGTCTTTAACGTTCTTCATTAATCTTACTTTATACAGATCTTTGGTATTCCTGGCACCAGGAGTATTCTGGAGTCAGCTTGTATTGGCTCACAGAGAGCTGATTATTAAATTTTCAATGTGAAATGTGTTCAATGTGTGAATGTGTTTATACCTCAGAAATCAGCAAATGCTACAAATCTGGTCCTGATTTGTTGTTTTTTTAAGACTTAAGAAAGCGATTGAGAAAATGTCAGTAACAAAATTAAATTTTAAATGTGGCCTGCATATTTTCCCCCAAGAAATCTGGTTGTTAAATATTCACTAGCACCTTCCTGCTTGGTACAATTCTTTTAGTACTATGTTATACTTTCATATTCATCCTCCATGACCTGCCCTTGCCTCCATCTTCTGTACCTGCCTTTAAAAATATCTCTAGGGTGAGGGTGGGGAAGAAAAAAAAGAGAAAAAAGTTTATATGATAACTTTATTATATATTTAAAATGAATAGCAAGTTTTATATATACATATAAAATAGATTTTCAGTTTCACATGCAATCATCTTTTTTATTATACTATCTTGTGGAAATGCTTGTTTTATTCCATTAATTAAAAACAAACAAAAAAATAAATTTAAGTAAAAATATCTTAGTTGGTTTGCCAGTTTCAACCACATCCACATTAGACTCTTCAGTAATTGCACCCTTTTTCCTCCTCACTAGAATGATTTCTGTTTCTTCAAAATATCATTCTTAATAGCTTCTCATCCCTCTTGTGTTGACTTCTATAAAATTTTAGTCCATGAGATTCTACTTAGCCTTTCTCTGAACCCTCTGAAATCCTCTCCCCTAATTTAGTCTATGTGCGATAGACTATTCCTGGCTTTCCTCTCTGTCCTTCTCTATCACAAATTATGAAACGAAATTATTTCTTTTCCCCTGACCCCACAAGAATGTTTTTTGTTTTTCCTATCCCCTTATCATTTCCACCCACCACCAGTAAGTCATGAAAATCAGAGTCGGAATAGATCTTTTCTCTTTGTTAGTTCCTCTGCCTTTTGAAGGATGAAACTATTAAGGCAAATATCATCAGCTGCACTTCTTTGGGTAGAGTCCAAATGGATGTCTGGATAATTTAGGGTCCCAACCCACCCCCCACTACTATATCATACCTCTGTGGCAGGATTGTTATCTGTTTCCCAAACTTTCCATCAGTTTCCCTTATTTCTAGTCTTGTCTCTCAATATAAGAATTCAAAGGTCATGGTGGTATAATGTCTTACTTCAACACTTCACTACGGCAGGTCACAACTACTCCAAATTGTAGTGGACAGTTTTATGAGTTTCTAAGGCTAAAAAAAATGAATTATCTCTTGGCCAACTTTCTGGTAATAAGCCCTGTGAACTTAGCTACTTCTTAGACTATGGACCCAAATCTATTATATGGCTTGTGTGCAAAATTGTTCTAGCTTGGTGGGGCCTGACAGAGCACTGCATTGGTCAACTAGCACTTATCAAATGCCTGCTTGTGTGCTAAGCAGTAGGAATACCAAAAAAGGGCAAAAAATAACTCCTGCTCTCAAGTTCACAGTCTAATTTCTAATCCATTTGCAAAGTGTCTAAAAATTGCAAGATGAACTCCATGACTACATGAAGTATCGGAAAAGATCTTTCGTTGAAGAGCGTAATTTTAGGATACTTAAAAGTAATTGTTTTTTAATAATTAATCTTTTCATTTAAAAGTCTTTTATGATAAAAAAAATATAAGTTAAAAGAAAAATATTTTTTGGTTAGAATATGGTTGTAATAAGATATAATAGATCTCAAAGAGCTTCTTATAATATCAGATTTGAAAGTTTATTGTTAAAGATTTAAAGAAAATCTCACCAGAAAATATTTGTAAGTCATTACACACTGGAATCTGTAAACACACTGAATCTTAAAAGTAGATAGGGTTTTATAAATAAGTCAATCTTATTTCTTCATTTTATTATAATTCTATGAAATTGTGAGGTTTCCCAGTGACTTCATAACAATGTTATTTGAGTGCCTTTACTAAAATAACCAAAGCATTGTGTTTTGTAGCAATGAAAAAAATAATCTGGGAATAAAAATCACTTCATTAAAACCTAGAGTATGTGTGTTTTCTACAAATGAAGCCTGAGGCTATATCCAAGTATTAAAAATATATATATCAAGATTATATGAAAAATAATTTAATTATTTATATTATATATATTTATTATTATATATAATAATTATAATATAATATATAAACAGTAATATTACATAATAATTAATTATTATATGATAAATAATATAATAGCCTAGCCAGTATTCTTCATTAATTATGTTATAGGGCAAGCCATTATTTAAATTTTAGAGTTGAATCAATCCCAGTCTTGTGACTTCCCAAAGAGCATTTTGAAAAGGAAGGGAAGCCCGAAAATGTGAGCACAGGGAACAAAGTAATGGGGTATTTCCCATAGTGTGCTTTTTCTGGAAGACAAATCTTAAGAGTACATATCTAGAGTTGGAAGGGACCATAGAGATTGATTGTCTAATCCAACCACTTCATTATATAGATGCGGAAATTCTGAGGTCCAGAAAGAGGAAATGAGTCGGTCAACATCTCAGAAGTAGGAAGTAGCAGTGCCAGGATTTGATCCCAAATCTTCTGATTCTAAAGCCTAGTGATCATTTCCTGCATCATGCTGCCTCTAATGGATAAAGGTGGTTAATTGCTTGATTGACTGGATCCATCCCTACCCTTACATGCTAAGAAAAAAGTTTGGACTGAATTGCACCAAGGTATTCCCAATAGAGCTACCTTTAAAAAACTACCCAAAAGTCACATACAATAAAGAAACCAACCCAAACTCTCCAACTTGGTATTAGAAGTACCAGTTTAAAGGAGTATCTTACATCATTATACCTGTTCATAACTCCAGTATGGACAGTGTTCAAAAGAGTGAATATGATCTCCTGGTGCACATTTTGATGGAAATAACCTGAAAGAGACAGAAAGAGAGAGAGAGAAAGAGAGAGAGAGAGAGAGAGAGAGAGAGAGAGAGAGAGAGAGAGAGAATATATGGTTTCTTCTTTAAATTAAAAAAAATTTGATTAACCCTATAGGTAGTAATCATAAACAATACATTCAGATACAAAGAAAAGAAAAATGAAAACTTATTAAAGGCAATTATTTACATTTCATCTAAATATATTTGGCATACTATTAGTTTCCATATCGTTTTCTGAACTGCATTTCTCCTGTATGTTTTTTTTTCAAATCATGCTGCTTTTGTTATTATTGTTTTTTTAATATTTATTTTTTTTTAATTTTTGTAATAAAGCAAGCATTTTCATAACAGCATAATTTTTTAAAAAGAAGATTGCACACGAAACTGCAAATCAATTATGTATAACTTTTAAATATATAATAAAGTTGTCATGCAAATTTCTTTTTTTCTTTTTTTTCTTCCCTCCCTTTCACCCTTGCTCTAGAAATGGCTAACATTAGACACAAATATGTACATATATATGTATATATATATAATCATCCTACATATACTTCTATTTATCAGTTCTTTCCCTGGATGCAGATAGCATCTTCCTTCATTTGTCCTTTGTAGTTAATTTAGGTATTTCTAGTAGTCAAAATAACTTATTTGCTCAAAGTTGTTCCTAAAACAATATTGCTATTACTGTATACAACATTCTCTTGGTTCTGCTCATTTCACTTTGCATTATTTCATGCAAGTCTTTCCATGGCTTTCTAAGGTCATCAAGCTCATCATTTCTCATAGCACTGTAGTATTCCATCACAATCATACACCAGAACTTGTTTAGCCAATCCCCACAGTTTCCAGTTTTTTGCCACCACAAAGAGAGCTGCTATAAATATTTTAGAACATATAGGTTCTTTTCCTTTTTCCCTAATCATCTTTGGAAATAGGCCTACTAGAGTGTTTCTGGGTCAAAGGTTACAGGCAGTTTAATAATTTGGACCTAATTCCAGATTGCTCTCCAAAATCATTGTTATTGTTTCTATATCATCATGGTCAACATTTGTGTGTTATTCTCTCTTCACTTTCTATATTCTACATCACTTAGGTATTTCCAAGAGTCTCTGCATATTTATTATTTTTGCCTCAAATGAGTCTGGGATCTAGTACTGTGGGTATAATGGTCACAACCCATCTATTGCAGGCCATTCTAAGTGACTCTTTGCCGTGTCCTCCCATATGTTTACCACAGTGGGTCCACTCAATGTGTTGGAGGCTTTTCTTGCTTGCTGGGGACATTTTCACACTACTAATAGAGTACCAGGGCTTTCCATCCATTATTCTTCACTCTTACTATCTGATCAATCCATCTTATTTTTTTTTTACCCAGACATGTTTGGAAGACATCTTTTATGATGTTGTAACTTATGAAACACTATAGTCCCTAAAGAACTAAGAAGGAGTATATTTAGAGGGCAATGGAGAGGTAAGTACATGGAAGTGCAAGTAGGCTGCAATATATTACAGCAAGGAATTATTATGTCTAATGGTGCAATAATATTCTATGTAATTCATATGCCACAATGATTTCAGTCATTGTACTGAAGCCATTGCATATGGGTTGTTTTTAATATTTTTGCCATTCTGAATAAAGCTTCCCTGTATTTATATGCATAGGGTTTTTTCATCATTTTAATAACATTTTAAGATAGAGTCCTAGTAGAATAATCATTGGGTCAAAGGGAATATTCAGTTTTATAACTATTATCGTATGGTGCCATATTGCTTTCCATAAAAGCTGTGCCAATTCATAACCCTGTCAGCTATGTAATCATGTGCCTATTTCTTCACAATGTCATCAATATGGAATTTTGCCTTTTTTAATTAGCTTTGTCAATTTAATAAGTTTTGTTTAAATTATCATTTCTCTGGCTATTAGACAAAATGAACAATTTTTCAAGTAGCATTTCAAAAATATTTTACTTCATATTTCTAGAACTGAGTTCATGTCCTTTGACAATGTACCCAGTGGGAATCATTGATGCAAAAAAAAAAAATCCCTGCAAACATAACAAGAACATACAGCACCCAGAGAAATGTACTTGGACAGCTCAAGCTTGGGAAGTGAAGAATAATCTTATGCATTTATATTAATATCTTACAGATTTGGGATTTCAGTTTTTCTCAGAAATGTTTATGGCAAATATTTTCCCAATATGTTTTCTTTTAATTCTGGACTTGTTACTTCTTACTGACCAAAACCACTTAGTGTTTACGTAATCAAATCTATTTATTTTGTCTCTAATAATTTCATTTTATTTCTTAAATAAATAAGAATGTTATGTTCTCTATAATAGTAACTGATGCAGTCAGTTTTTCCAGTTCTTTATGATTATTAAAGATTTTTATACTTATCATAGGATCTGTTATGTATTATTATGTATCAAATTCCATTTTTTGTCATACTGCTATCCAATATTTCCAATAGTTTTTATTGAAATAATGGTTCATTTCCCCAATTACTCATGATCTTGAATTTATCAGGCAGAATTTATCATTCTATTATGTGCCTTTAGTTCTATTTTGGGATTATTCATTCTGTTGCATTGACCTACTTTTTTACTTTTTTATCCAATACCAGAGAGTTTTGATAATTATCACATCATGGAAAAATTTGAGACCTGGCAATATAAGCCCCCTCTATCATCATTTTTTTTATAGTTATTACTGATGTTTTGTCTATTTCTTCTCACAAATTGTCATTAATTCATATAAATCTATGATACAGTCTATTAGTGTTTTGAGTGGTATTATATTAAATCTATAAATTATTTGGAGATGGTACCATCCACTTTAATATTGGCTTAGTCCAGCCTTGAATATTGACCATCTCTGGTATTTCATTCTGCCTCTATGTTGTTCAAATTAATATAGAACTGTGTTTCTGTGAGTATGTTTGCATGTCTTAATTAGTTAATGAGCAAGTACTCAACTCATTTTGAAGAAATGCAAATGCATGCTTCTATCACTTTCTGATTTTTTTCTTAGAGACCTATACGAATGTTAATTATTTTTATGACTTCATCATAGACTTCACTAACTTGAAAGAAAAGTAAAATGGTAGAAGATTCTTGATATGTCCTCTAAATCCTATTGTAATCAAGCAATACATACTCTGAAAAGTAAATATAAAGGATACAAAATAAATACAAGGCCAAAACCAGAGGGGTATTGGTTATTCAAGAGCCTTGCTTGGGTCTCATTTCTCTTCCATGAGAGATTGATCAAAGCTTGCCAAAAGTACTGTTTCCCTTCATATGGTATGTTGTAACTTAAACATTTAATCAACATATGACATATTGCACAGATGAGAATGCTGAAGTCCAGGGAGGGGAATGACTTGTTCAAGGTCACAAAGGAAAAATACGTTGTGACCTTGAATAAGTCATTCCCCTCCCTGGCAAAAAAATAAGATAGTACTTTGTCTATCTTAACCTATCTGGGACCTTAACAACCAATTAAGACTATGGAGAGAAGAAGGAAGGAAGGAAGGAAGGAAGGAAGGAAGGAAGGAAGGAAGGAAGGAAGGAAGGAAGGAAGGAAGGAAGGAAGGAAGGAAGGAAGGAAAAGGAAAGAAAAGGGAAGGAATGAAAAGGAAAGAAAAGGGAAGGAAGGAAGGAAAAGGAAAGAAAAGGAAAGAAAAGGAAAGAAAAGGAAAGAAAAGGAAAGAAAAGGAAAGAAAAGGAAAGAAAAGGGAGGAAGCTCCCAGATGAGATAGTGGTCCAGGCTGATCACTCCAGGTGCTTAGGATTAGAGAATGTGATTAGTATTGGATTTCTTTTTTTTTTTAAGAAAAAGGCTGAATACTTATTTTCAACATAATACTGAATTAGAATTCAGCTCTGTGTGTCTTTTCTAAAAAAAAGTAACAATAATAACAAAAAAAATGAATGTGTGCAATATATCATAATTTTCAAAACACTTCCACATATATTATCATATTTGATCCTTACATATTTCTTCTTGTCACAAAATGTACTTATATATTATATGTATTTGTAGAAAGGCATTATGCTGTAGTGGCTAGAGAACCAGCCTTAACATTAGGAAGATTATCATTTAAGTCTTGCCTCTGACACTTGCTGACTGTGTGACCCTGGAAAAGTCACTTAACTTCTCAGTACCTCCCCCAACTCTCTAAGACTAATGGAAAGAGAGAGTGTGCGGGAAATAGAGAGTGTGCTGACTAGCACTGGTAGATGGAATTTCCTTATTAGGAATTTTCTATCCTGATGAACTCACAGATCCAGTATCATCCCATACATTTAAAATCATTTTTCCACTTCCAGGCAAAGCCAAGCATATTTCTAAAAAACAATGTATATGAATGTATTTCAAATTCAATAAAAATTTAATAATCAATAAAAAAAATAGTTCCCCCTTCCCTTTGTTTCATTCTCTTTCCTATACTATGTTTTGCCTTCCTGGTCCTTGTAGTCAGCTTCATTTACACATTTATAGGCTTCTGCATTCTTCCTACCCTTGAGAGTCTTTATTCCCAAGATCACAATTCTTTGTTCTCTCCCCTTTATTTTTAATAAGACCTCATAAACTCTTTCTTTGTAAGGGTAGCTTGCCCAGTTTTCCCCCATAACCTTGGATACTGACTCCAAAAAGTCTTTCCCTCTGGCCCTTTCAGAGATTAGGAGTTGCTCTGTCCCCTTCTCTCTATCCCCTTCTCATAAAATCATAGTTTGGGAGATGAAGGGCACCCAAGAGATCATCTCACCTGTCACAACCTGATCAAGACCCAGCTGAAGTGTCAGACATAGTCATCTTGAAAGGGCAGATGGTAAAATAATAGGGGCACTTCTCTATGTATAGGTCCTCTCCAGGACATTTTCGGAGGCCAGATATAAGAATCAAAGGCAGCTAAAGCAGAATTGCCAGTAGGGCAAGTGGGCAATAGGCAGGCAACAAGCCTTTATTAAGGATATGTTAGGCACTGTGTTAAGAACTGGAGACAACAAATACAAGCACAAATAAAAACAATCCCTGCCCTCATCAAGCATACAGTCTAACTGGAGAAGACAGCACATCAAAAGAAGGTCATTGTGATGAAGACCAGAAGCATGACAGGGAGGGGAATGGCTCCATGGCCAACCTGGAACCATCCTCAAAATGGAGGCCCTAGAAATGAACTCACCAAGGGGTTGGGGGGGGAAGATGTTGCAGAAATAGGAATAGTGGAGGGATATTCCACAGTGAGAAGTCTCTAAGACTCTCCACTATAAATTGAAGCCATAATAACAAATTTGGAGAATAGAAATTCCATGTGAGACACTATTTCCAATCATTCAGTCTATAACCCTCGCTATATAGAGAATACCGAAGTCGTCAATTCCTTGGCTGAAAGCTTAATAGTTCTAACACCTCAAATTCTTCTTGGTATATTAAGAGTAGTCATAGAATGTTAGAGTGAGAGGACAGGAAAAGTATGAGGAAGGTGGGAGGTAAAGATCTGACCCCTACTACCACCCTGGGTCTCAGTCTCTTTATAAGTAAAATAAAGAGATTAGACTAAATAACCTCTAGGATACCATGACCTATGACCAACATGCCTGAGGTTCTCTGGGAGCACCCCTGGTCATGTTCCTTACATGATTTTCCTCATGCCACACATCCCAGCCCAAGTAGGGGGCTTAGCAGCCTGTCCCAGCTTGGAGACATAGTCCCACTTGTATGGGTGTATGGATGCTGCTGGAACTTTCCAATTGCATGCTTACTCCCTTCACCCTTCTCTGCTCCCTTTAGTGCCTCCAATTAAGTCATAGGACCTTTCCTTAAATATGCCAAATCAAAAGGTCTATTGCATTCAGCAATGACTGGTCCATCAGGTTCTTCTCTTAGTTCCATAAAAGTCTTATCAAGAGACCTTAATTCTTATAAATAGAAGTGATAGCATCATTGACCAGACCACATATAAAAGGAGGAGGAAAAAGAGGAGGGGAAGGAAGGAAAGGGAAGGAAGGAAAGGGAGGGAAGGGAGGGAAGGGAGGAAGGGAAGAAGGAAAAGGAAGAAGAGAAGAAGGGAAGGGGGGAGGGAGGAAGGGAGAGAGGGAGAGAGGGAGAGTGGGAAAAAGTTCAGAAGGGACACAGACAAGAATAGTATTGCTACTACCATCTTAAATTTAATAAACTTCTTTTTAAAACCCAAGCTGTACATAATAATGATTCACAATTTCACATATGATCTTCATTTTTCTGTTCTTTGTATGGGAAATGTTCATGTATATTAATGCTTTTCATAATAAAAAAGATATTAAAAGGAAGAGAAAGTTAGTGAGGGCATTTAAAACTGTTTTATATAAAGAACCATTGAAGAAACTGGAGATATTTAGCTAAGAGAAGAAGCAAGGCATGATCTCTCTCTCTCCAAACATTTTCAAGAGCATTGTGTGAGGGATTAGACCTGTTCTGGTTAGCTCCGAGAAAAGAACTAAGACGAATGGGTAGATATTAAAGAGTGGCAGATTTAGGCTTAATATAAGGAAGCGACATGGATGAGAATTATGTGGTATAAGAAGGCATGGATAGGTTGTGATTTGCACCAGGGAAGGAAATACCTACATCAGCGAGATTGTGGATCAGTTGAAGCATTGATTGAACCTCCTAACAGTAAGGGCTGTTCAGAAATAGAACTGGCTGTTTTATTAAGTGGTTCAAACAGAGGCATACTGACTGCCAGTTAGGAATATTAAATAAATGAGATTCTTATATTTGGAAGGAAATTATCCTAAGGTTGCTTCCAGCTCCAAGTGCCTTTGGTTCATTGTTTGTTTGATTAAGCACGATTTTCTTCATCTAAACATAACTGATAGCCTTCCTCCTTCCCTTCTTTGGCCTGTTCATGATTTTTCCAAGTTCACCAGACAGCTGTTTAGCACCCTGTCTGTTACTACCACTGGGATATTGCTAGTGAAAGAAGTATGTCATGGGATAGAAGAGGAGCCTTGGAAACAGGACAATCAGAGTTCAAATCTAACCCCTGAAACATACTGATTACATGACTCCGGGCTGTCCCTTAACCTCTCAGTGCCCTGGGGCAATTCTATAAGGTACAGAGCTATTGCTGATTTGTGTCAATAAAGGAAGTACCACTGCCTACATCAATAAAATTGTAGGTCCAGACCAAAACAAATAGACATGTTCAAATCCTGCCTCTGACTCTTACTAGCTGTGTGACCTTAGGTAAGTCACTTAAACTCTCCTGACCTCAGTTTCCTCATCTGTAAGATGAAATGGCTGAACTAGCTGATGTAAGGTCCCTTATAGTTCTAAATCTATGGTCCTAAGTGTGAATTGCGTTGAGGCAAAGTATATTTATAAAATTAAAAAAGAAACATTTGTTAATGTGATTCATTTTAAACCACTAGCAGTAATAATAGTAACAATGATGTCCAACATTTACATAGAGCTTCGAAGTTCTGCAAGGCATTTTCTCTTTTGGGTATGGTATCTGTACACATTCCACAGTAGCACAAATACAGATGCTCACACAAGGGTGCCAAAGCGTACAGGCAGGCACAAAGAAAGGCCAGTGCAAAGCCAGAGCTTTTTTAACAAGCAAATCATGGCAAACTCACTCCATTAGAGTCTCTGTGCCCAAATGCTATTTCACACACACACACACACACACACACACACACATATACACTCCAGTTACAGATGTCACTCTTTAAAACTGAAGGTGTTTGGACTTTTTTTTGTACTATAATGTGTCCTGGTTGGCCTGGATCACTCCACATACCAAAGGTTGAGGGTCTCTTCTGCCCTAGAGGGGTAAGATCGCCTCAGTGAAAACATGTCACCCAGTTAGTAGGCAACAGCCTGTGCACAGTCACTGGTGGATTCTTTTTGGCACTATAGGTTTCATAATCTGACCACTTATGCAGTCCTGGATTAAATATGGCAACCTCTTGACATGGACACACCGCAAGAATGTCCAGTCAAGCTGAGCAAAAGCCTTCAGGAAATCATAGGGAACAATTTCATGACGGTGAGTAAACCACACTTCCTGAAACACAACGTCCACTTTATGTACATTCTAAGGACCCTTCTCCCCAGCCTCAAACCCATTCTCATATTCTTTGGATCTGCATTCTGCTTCTAAGGAATGATGGAGGATTAGCCTGGCTTTCCCTCCCCTTCATCATCATAGGTTAGATTTTTTTTCTTTTCCAAGAGGAATTTGCTCATCCTCCACATTCCTCTGTCAAATGCCTCACTTCATTTCAGACATCACAATTGCTTTATCCAAAAAGGAAAAAAAAGAAGTGGTATCTTTCATTTTCTATGTAATCTCTGTGGGTTGAGGGTTACTAGGTGGGGAAGGGGCAGAACTAATATAAGTGATCCATGTACAGTAAGTATCAAAATGAGCATCTTTCAATTCTGTATTCTTACAGAATAATTCTGATTTTTTTTTTGCTTCATAGGGCAATTTTAAAATTAATTCTAGCAGGGAATGGCTGAACAAATTGTGGTATGTGTAATATTATATATACTGGGATAATATAGAGTTGTTAAATAAATAAATATGAAAAATCCAAAGAAAAAAAGGTGAGACTTGCATGACCTTGAGCCTAGGAAAGAAAACACAACAATATAATTTATACAATGACCATGATGATTTAAAAAATAATACTAAAAGACATCAGAATTTAAATTAAATGTTTCAGTATATACCCACTTTCTATTTCAACAGCCTTAAAGGTCTTAAGGGAAAGTCCTCACAGATCAGAAAATGGAAGGGTGAGGCCCTTTTAGATGTAAATGAAGCATTCTACACCTTGGATGGGATTTTGAAGCCTTTATTAACTCAATTGCATATGAAAGGCCAACAGAAACAATGTACCTGCTGGAGGCTTAAACTGTTTCAATACCTTTTTTGTCCCCAGCCATTTATTTGCATAAGAGCCAACAGGACTCTGGGAAATGTACTAGTGGTCACCATAAATTAGAGTGAGATCCCTCATTAAGGAAATCCAGCTTCGAAACAGAACTCTGGGTCTAGGCTAGACTTCTCCTACGTCTACCCTGAGAGGTAGCTAACTTCAAATCCAAGACCAAGGAAATGGAATTAGAGAAGCTTCTGCCAAATGGAGAACATAGTAGCCATCTAATTGAAAAGAGCATTGTAACACCCATAGATGAAAGAACATAGTAATATCCAGTTGTGGCTGAGGATGGAGGTAGTGGACATTGTAGCTGCAAAGGCAAGCCCACAAAGTATATATTAACTCATCTAGCATAGATGATCTACTCTCTGAGAAGCCAGACCAGCAGCTGAGCAAACTTCCTGGCCCAATTCAACAGAGGTGAGGGGCCAGCAGCCTAAATAAGCTACCCAACCCCACCTGGCAGTAGAACTCATCTAGTTGAGTTCCCATATTCTGTGAAGACCCAGCCTAGTCTAGCAAAATAGTGATTTGTCCATCACCAACAACAACCCACAATGAATTTCATGAGGAGAAGAGACAGTTTGGAGAATGAAAGGATGTTGAGGTCCCATTCTCCTAGGCTTGTGCCCCATATATTACCTGCATGTGTTCCTCACTACTATTAACTTCCTGCCCACTCTTCCTAACCCCACACTCTGTGGGTCGTCGTGGGAGAGAAAAGATAGTCCCTGAACGCAAGAAACTTATGTTCAACCAGGTGTGAACAATATGTACATAATCAAGTCAATACTGTAGATAACTACGAAATAGATACATTCCCCCTCCTTGGGGAAAGAAGAGGGCCCCAATACTGAGAGAGGTAGGGAAAGACCTTGTTGTATGAGGTAGCATTTGGTCTAAAATATGAAATGGGAAAGAATTGTCAAGAGAAAGAGCCAAGAGGGAGAATAACCCTAGAATGAGAGACAATCCCATTCTAAAATAGCAGTTTAAGGTCAGGAACTATGACTTACTTATCATCCTCCATGATTAACATGGTGCTTGTGTTGAATTAATTAAACTGATCTTCTGATATCTGCTTATCTTCCAGATATTGACTTACCCACTTGTTTCAACTTATGCCAATAAGGTCTATTGGTAAGAGCACTGGATTTGAACGTATCTAGATTTGAATACCAGCTTTGCCACCTACTGCTTGTACATCCTTGAACAAATTATTTTCTTTCCTTGGGGCCTCATTTCCCACATCTATAAAATGAAGGGTTTGGACCCAATGACCTATAGGCCCCTTCCAGTTATAGATGCATTATTCTATGATCATGAATTCTGTTTAGATGTCATATTATAGTTCTCCTATCCTTCCATTTCTACCTAGGTGGTTCAGTGGATATTACTAGGCTTGGGATCATGAAGACCTGAGGTTCAAATCTTGCCTCAGCAATTCACTGGCTGTATGACCCTGGGCAAGTCACCCTTTTCTTATCCTCAGTTTCCTCATATATACAATGGGCACAATAATAGCACCTCCTTCCTAGGGTTGCTATGAGGATAAAAATGAGATAATCTATGTAAAGCACTTTGCAAACCTTGAGGAGCTATTATTAGTGTTAGTTATTACTATCACCTCCTCAGACTGATACTGACTCAGTTTTTTAGACTGGTATCTCCTTCCTTGTGCCCAACCTTTGATTAACAGTGCTACTGCTGTATTTAGCCCACCCTAGACTCTGTTCATGTCCAGCTCTGGTCCTCCTCTGTCTGTCTTGCCTTACCACAAACAAATTATTAAATTCATGTGTGTGGTTTCAAATGGATGGCTCAGTGAAGAATCCCAAACCTAGTCCCTCAGAGTGTAGTATATTTCTGTTCTCATATCCAGCCTTGTTCCTCATACTAAACAAACAAGCTTTTAATCTCTCTCTTCTTAGCACTCATAGGCATCTGGCTTGCTACTTTCTTGGCTTGTTGATATATTCTACCATTAGTGGTGCTTTACCCACATTTGTGTAATTCTTAATTAGTTCCTCAAGGCTTCCTTTGAACTCCCCCCCCGCCATTATTTTCCCCTGGTTCTTCAAATTCTGTTTAACTCTCACTGTTTCTTTGATCTATGTGATTCTCCCCTCCCCATGTCCCTCCTCCTTCTGGAAGTTAAACTCTATCTACAGTAGACCCTTATCCTCGCTCTTTTTTGGCATATTCTTCCATTCATTTATCTAGACATGTCACTCCCCCTTTCTCCTCTCAGCAAATTTCATAAAGAGCTATCTTTCCAAGGCAGGTGTTCCCTGTCTCTTTTTCTCCCTGTACTTCTTTTCATCCCTAGCTACATTATCTGGTTTCCTTGGCTTAAAAAAAATTACCACCTGGAATCCATCTTCTATTTTATTTCTACTCATATCAGTCTGAAGTCCTTTTCCCCCATAACTATCCCTTTTCTCCCACCACCTCTGATGGCTTACTGGCGTTCTGGTCAGATGTTGCCAGTTCAGTTGCCTCATACCTACCACCACCCCCACCCTCAGATTCTGAGTCCTTGAAGCTAGCCCAGCTATGTCTGGCTCGCTTTCATCATGGTGTTCTGTGGACAGTTTCCAGAGGTATGACCTTAGGTACCTTGGCCCTTCCTATTGTATCAACCCCACTCTGGCCTCACCTGCTTCCCAACCCAGATTGGGCTTTACAGTCATTTACCTCCATGATTCACTCAGTATCAATCATCAGTCAGTAAGCATTTATGGAAAGTAGTATGATTGAAAGAGTATTGATACTAGAGTTGAAATACCTAGGTTCTGGCATTTACTACATGTGTGACCTTGAGAAAAATCACCTAAGGTTCCTGGGCCCATTTTCTCATCTGTAAGTCAAGTCAACAAACACTTATTAAGCATTTTGTATGTTTCATGCATTATATTAAGCACTGGGGCACTGAGAAAGGTAAAACCAATCTCTGCCCTCGAAGAACTTACATTCTAATGGTGGAGAAAACATACAAATAACTATCTATAAATAAGATAACATAGAGATACATGTGTATGTATCAATCAATAAACATTTATTAGCACATATATACATATAGACATAAATATAGAAAGAGAAGGGAGGGAAGGGAAGAGAGAGAGAAATGGAGAAATATGATCAAGACAGAGACAGAGATAGATATAAATGATAGATACAGATTACAGGATAAATAGATTTTTCTTAGAGAGATAGTAGTAACTGGGAAAGGGCTCTTGCAGAAGATGAACTTGGACTTGAAAAAAGACAGGGAAGGTAGGATGTGGAGACAAGGAGGCAGAGAATTCCTAGCCCAAAGGATAGCCAACAAGGACACATGAAGTAGGGAAATGGAAAGTCTTGTTTGAAGAATGGTAAGGAATTCTATTGTCACCGTATTGAAGATTAAATGGTTGGAAGAAAAGTATAAGAAGACTGGAAAAGGAGAAAGGGCTAGGTTGTGAAATACTTTAAATGCCAAAATGAAAGATTGGTCTAGATGATGCTC
This sequence comes from Phascolarctos cinereus, assembly GCF_003287225.1. Classification (NCBI taxonomy): domain Eukaryota; kingdom Metazoa; phylum Chordata; class Mammalia; order Diprotodontia; family Phascolarctidae; genus Phascolarctos; species Phascolarctos cinereus. The sequence continues at coordinate 67,935,205 of NW_027555736.1, read as the reverse complement.
AGGTCCTTTATAGCTCTAGATTTATGATGACAATGATAATGGTGATGGTAATGGCAATAATGATATATTATTAATTATCTATGATCTGCCAGACACTTGTCCTAGGCTCTGGGGATTCAAAGACAAAAATGAGATAGTCTCTGCCTTTGAGAAGCATACATTCTATCAGGGAAGCCAACATATACATACATAAATTTAAGTAAAATAAATACAAAGTAATTGGGAAGGGAGTAGAGGTGCTACCATTTGAGCTAATTAGGAAAGGCCTCATGTAGATGGGGGCATTTGAATTGATCTTTGAAGTAAATTAAGGATTAGTTATTAATTAGTTAAGACTTTAGTGGTTCCATATTGTCTATTAAATAGAGCATAAACTTCTTATCCAAGCTTTTAAAACACTTGCTTTCCTCATTTGTAAAATTAGGCCATTGGACTAGATCAGGGCTTCTTAAACTTTTTCCACTCATGACCCCTTCAGCACTTCTTGAACTGTGAATCGCAATATGGAGTCAGGACCCACAGTTTAAGAAGTGCTGTACTAGATGACTTCTAATGACCCTTCCGCATCTAAATCTATGAGCAATACCCAATACCATGCTAGAATCTTTTACCCAATTCAATTCAATAAGCATTTATTGTCTACAATATGGAGCCTCTGCTAGACCCCAATCCAGTGCCTAATCCTGGTAAGGAATTGATACTGAGGTCTTGAAGTCTATGACAGTGAAATACAAGGTTCTATGAAGGGAAAAAAAAAAAGGTATTGAGTAAGGGTCTGATGATATGACTGTAGTATTAAGACCAGCCTACTTAAGTTCAGAGAAATTCCTTATCAGAAGGTGGACCATCCAGTGATAACTCTATTTGGCCACAGAAACTCACTGAATCATTGATTAAGGCTGGGAGCTCTTATAATAATGAAGTCACTGGTCCTTTCAACTTTTAGAGAAGTATTATTTGCAAGGTAGTAAGCTGTACACTGGGAATACAAAGGTGAAATAAAGAAAAGCTCCTGCCTTTAAGGAGCATAGAGTCTAAGAGAAGGGCAAATCATGAAGGCAAATACATTGAAGAAGGAAGAAGAGGAGAGTTGTACAAACAAAGTACTATGAGACATTTCAGGTGGTAGAGATCCCTTCTGGTTTAGCAGCAGAGAGAAGTAAAGTAACAAAGTTTCACTTGGGTTGACCCTTGAAGAGAAAGAGGGTCTTCACAAACGGGAGGGATGCTGACTCTCTGTCCACTTTGGCAAGACTACAGTGGTGTCAAACTTAGAAATAGGAGCCACTAACCCATATGTAAGGCTCCCTGTGGGCTGCATATTGACATAGAAAAACCACACATATTTTTATATATATATACATATATATATATATATATATATATATATGTATATACATGCATACATACATATATATACACACACATATATATACACATATATACATATATACACATATATATTTTATATATATAATTTTATATATGAGTATGTGTATGTGTGCATATGTGTGTGTGTGTGTGTGTGTGTGTGTGTGTGTGTGTGTGTTTTGGCTGAGGCAGTTGGGGTTAAGTGACTTGCCCAGGGTCACACAGCTAGTATCAAGTGTCTGAGGCTGAATTTGAACTCAGGTCCTCCTGACTCCAAGGCCAGAGCTCTATCCACTGTGCCACCTTGCTGCCCCTATATATTTCTTTTTTACTAACACATCGACACACAAAAATCAGATTGGAATTACATTTTAATCCGGTTGGTTCACACAGGAGTGTTGTATGTGTTTGACATCTCTGGTCTTGAGTATGATAAGGCAGTACCATCTGCCCTTTAGCCACCCTCCAATTCCCCCACCCCTGTAAGGCTCCCCTTTTTGTGTTGTCTCCCCCCAATAGCATGCAAGTTCCTTCATGAAAGGGAGTGATTTGCATGCTTACGTTCCTATCCCCAGCACTTAGCACGATGTTTGGCATTTAGCAAACATTTAATAGATATTTATCATTAATTTATTCACAAAGCTAGAAAGGTAAGTTCATAGAATTGGAGCTAGGCAAGACTTTGGAAGTGATCTAATCCAACCCCAACTGAAGGCTTGTGAGCAAAGATCTGTCATAATTACAGTGACATGTTGGGAAGTTTATGTGAATGACAGATTGAAAAAAGAAGGCTGGAAGGCCATTTAGGAGTCTCTTACAATAACTCAGAGGTAAGAAGGTCTGAACAAGGAAGAGGCAACAGGAGCAGGAAGGAGATGTGAGAATGAAGAGATTTTTCAAGGTAGAATCGACAGGATTTGGTAACTGATTGGATATGAATGTCATAGTGACAAACACTGAAAAAGTCTAAGATGATTCTGAGGTTTGGGGCTTGAATAACTGGGAAGAGGGTGATAAAATCAGCAAAAATGGAAAAGTTATGGAGGGGAAAATTTTGTGGTGAAAATAATGAGTTCAGTTTTGGACATGATCAGTTTCATGGTAATTCCAATTAGAGACAGTCTAGTAAGAATTTGAAAACAGAGGACTGCAATTCTGAAGGATAGTGTAGTTTTGGGGGTCATTAGACTGTGAATTTCTTAAGAACAAGGATTGTCTTTTATCTTTCTTTGTATCCCCAGTGTTTAGAACAATGTTTGGTGCATAGTAGGAGCTTAGTAAATGTTTACCAACTTTAAAATTATAGTTGATATTTATATAGGTAATCATAATAGATAGTATTTATAAAGAGCTATAGGAGCTACAAAGCACTTTATAAATATCTCATTTTATCCTCACAAAAACCCTGGGAGGTAGGTGCTAGTATTATCCCCATTTTGCAAATGAGGAAACTGAGGCAAATGGAGGTTAAGTGACTTGCCCAGGGTCACACAGCTAGTAAGTTTCTGAGACCTCCTTTGAACTGAGGTCTTCCTGACTACAGATGTAGCACTTCATCCACTGAACCACCTAGGTGCTTGAAGGTTTCAAAACTACTTTACATATGTTTTTTTCATTACATCCTCACAATACCCTGTTGAGGTAGCACTACAGGTATCATTATCCCCATTTTAGAGTTGAGGAAAATGGAATGCAGAGAAGGTAAATTACTTGTCCATAGTCACATGGCCAGTAAAAGTTGGAAGAGGTATTCAAATCCATGCCTGCCTGTGGTCCCAGAGGTCTTTCCAAAACTCTTCACTGTCTCTTACAGCATTGTAAACATAGAGGTAATTATTCCATGAAAGTAAATCCAATCACTAAGGGTGAGAAAGAAAAATAGCTTCAAGGACAGAAATTTGGAGCAAGAAGGAAGAATGTGATGGTTGTTAAAAAAAAAATACTATGAGATATTGGAGGTTGGAGAGTTCACTTCTGGGTTGGGGGTAGGGAGGAGTCAAGTTAAAAAGGTTTCAGTTGAGTTGAGCTGTGAAGAAAAGGAAGGTATTTGACAGGCAAGGATCTGTGTGTTTTTATATACAGAGATAGGGAGGCAGAGAAAAATATAGGAGAAGCTTGAGAGTGTATTGTAACCATGTTAAAGTACGATAAAGTATCAAGAAGAGAGGATGGTCAAGAGTGTCAAATGCTAAATAAATAAACAAATAAATGAGTGAATGAAAGAAAGATTAAGGAGGATGGAGACAGTAAAAAAGCCATAGGATTTAGCAATTACGAGGCTACTGGTGACCTTGAAAAGAGAAGTTGCAGTAAAATGATGGGGAAATCCAAAAGCACTTGTGGGCCAAGAAGGAATCAGTGAAGTAGGAGAAATTAAACATGCCTGAGAGAATATGGTGGTTGAGCCAAGGTCATAGAATAAATAGCAAAGTAAGAGATCCAGGGCATAGGCAGCATCGAAGGTAGAAGGTCTTTTCTGCTTCCCCACTTTCAGGCTGCTCTGCACAAAAAGTTATAAAATCACACTAATTTTGTCCTCTAAAAAAGTCATGTTTTCTCTCCGTAGTTGGGCCATCCTAATTCCTTGACAATCCTTTTAATGAGCTCTAAGTGATTTTGACTCCTTATCATGCTTCCTCCAGAGTTTGTTACAAATCTGTTCCACTCTACTAAAGTCCCCAACTTCACCCCCTCCACATTAAGCAGATGACATTATCTCCCCTACTTTACTGGGAAGATGGAAGTCGTCCAATAAACGTTCCTTTGACTCCCCTGCTCCACGTTAAAACATTTCTGCTTTTATCCATAATCTCTCTCTTCTTCCCCTTTGGTTGCAGAAGAAAAAAGTACTTTCCTTGGACCAAGGTTAACCTCTCTCTACTAATGTCCTTGAATTCCATTCCCTCCCATCTTCACCAGAAACTTATTCCTCTGATTAACCTCTCTTTCCCATGTATCTTTATTGTCTCGTTATTTTCTGTCTTCTCCTCTTCTGTGTTTAGAAACTTCTCAACCTAAAAAATTTTCTCTCAATCTTTCCATCTGCTCAAACTACCGTCCTATCTTTCTTTCCCTCTCAGCATCAATGCTCTAGAAAAAGTTGTCTACACTCACCACCTTTTCACACATACACACACACATTATTGATGCAACCATTTTACCTCTGAACCCTTGCATAGACTTAGAGCTGGAAGAGACTCATTTTACAGATGAGGAGACTGAGGCAGAAAGAAGTTAAGTGACTTTCCTAGTGTCCACTTAATCTTGCTGAAGTTCTATCACCTTGTTCTTCTCTCTTTCTTATACCTCCCCCACTCCTCCTTATGGAATATCAGATAAACACACTAGCTGTTGTACTTTCTTTCCTTTTCCATCTTCCACCTCCCTGTCCTTCTTTTCCTTCACCCTTAGCTTTGCCTGTCTTCTGTCTTCTTCAGAGTTCTTCAGAGTTTTTAAATGACCACTATCCTGTTCTTCTTTCACATCTGGGCTGCCTTAATTGAGTTGTATCAAAGTTCCCTGGATCATCACCACCATCAGCTTTCTTTCTAACCTACGGCTCACTCACTTTCGTTGGCAAAATTCTTTGAACCTTATCCCAACCAACCTTGTGAAGTGGGCAAGATAGGTACAATTATCCCTACTTCACAGATGAAGAAACAACACCCAGAGATATTATATAACTTGTTCAAGGTCACAGTGCTAATTAGAGGCAGAGTTAAGTGTCCTACTTTCTTGTCCCATTCTGTATTCAATAGCTTATGCTGCTGGCAAATATGTTTTGTAGTAACCGGGCCATTTTTGTCTGTTTACCCTCTCTCCTTCTACTTAGTGATTGAAACCCAGTAGAAGAACTCTGCAGAGAGACAGAAATATATTGGTGTATGGTCAACTGTCCATAAAAAGAAATGCTTGATGGATTCGTACCATATAGTGGTTTTCTACCATTCTCTCTCTATCTCTCTCCCAACAATAATTATAACTAATAATAATGATAGTAATAGGTGGTTATATTGTCAATATGGTACATTAGTAATACTATTGTCATTACAACAATAACTGATATTTACAGCACTTTATGATTTGCAAAAGTAATTTCTATTTGAGCCTCACAAGTTTGAATGGTCTGGGCTATTGATGCTGCTGCTGGTACTACTGCTGCCGCTGCTACCACCGCTGTCACTGCTTGAAGACGCACAGAACACTTTGTTTCCTCTTAGTCTGTTTTCTGTACTGTTTTTCGTTACGGGTGCTGTCTCTATATCCCAGGAGTCCTGAAAGGCAGGGTTTCTGCTACTCCGTTTGGTCTGGGGGAGATGACTGTCTTCTTCGTTCCCATTCCTTCTCCTTTTCCTGGGGCGGAGGCGTTCGCTCATGGCAGCAGATGGAAGGCAGCGACGGCGCGTCGCCAGGCGGGGAAATCGGTGGAGAGGTGTTCGGTTCAGGCGGCGGTAGCGGCGGCCGCCGCCCCCATGCCCTCCCTCTGCGGTCCTACCCCTCACTACTGCCTTCCTCTACGCCGTCTGTGTGCCACTAGTGTTATTTACCTTATTCTACATATGAGGAAACTGAGATCTAGCAACTTTAAGTGACTTGACCAGAGTCGTACTCTTACCAGAGATTCAGAGGCATACTTGAACCCACTTCTTTCTGACTCCAGGTCTAATATTTCAGACACCATGCTACGCTGCCCCTCTGCTATCCAAATGCATGAGTGATCTGAATAAAATTGGAGTAGTTACCGCATAGAGATTCGTCTTTAATGTTTTGCTATAAGCAACATACATTCACATCCCTCATCTCTCATTATGTAACTCATAAGAGAGATGTGAAAGCATCATGTCAGTTGTTGGGTTTTTCTTTATACCTTTTCTTCCTCCTCCTCCATGCCTTGCCCCTTCAGTGACATGCTTTTCAATGGAAGCTGAGATCCATCTAGAGAATGGGACTATCTTAGCTAAGAGAATAGTACAGTAGTGCCATTAGCAAATGGCACCCTCCTTTCCCATCATTTTTCCTGGATTAAAATCATTCTTCTTTTATTTACCACCCTGCTCCCCCACCTTGTTTCCTAAATTCCACTTGGACTGTCATTCCCCATAGAGCTGGATTCATGGGAAGAGTTCTAAATAGTACCGCAGTTAAGTTTTAATGGGAAATAGTACTGATTCTAGTGTTTATTTAGAATGCACTTTATTTCATCAAACCAAGTCCAGGCAGACTCAAATTACAGTGGGAGACAATGTGCTATAATCTTGTTTTATTCCCATGTCCCTGGTAATTTGGCCCAATACAAATGGCTTCCTCTGTCCTTTGGGGAGAGATGTGGATTCAAGGCTAATCAAAGGAATATTTTCCATTTTATCAAGTCTGGAGCATTTGACTTTTACAATCTGCACTTCTATTGGCTTTAAAAAGGGGGTGTGTGAATTGATAAAACAACAAAGTAGATCATTATTTCACTTTTCCTATAGCTTGTAAAAGATTAAATATATATTTATGTGTGTATTGTATGTATATATTTCACCAGAGCAGAAGAGATACGTCATGTATTATAATGTTATTTATGCTTGTTTTTACTCTGATTTATTATACTATGGTCTAATGGTTAGAAGAGAGAACTTGGAAAAAAAAAAGCCCTTGTATTCTTGGCTCCACAACTTCATGATCTTGGTCAAATCATTTAAAATCTCTGTGCCTCTTTCTTCATCCAAGTCATATATCCTAAAGGGAGGAGTGGGCTATAACCCTTCCTTTTTTTAGGAGTAAAGCACTTTAAAGTCCTCAAAGCAAAAGGTGTTTTTTTTTAAAGATGTGAAACAGTGTCTGTAATCATCTTTTGTGTTATGCTCACACATATGAAGGGATCACAATGACTCTTTTGTAAGGGTCTGGGACTTCTTAACCAAGAAAATATTTTCTTTCCTTTGCAGATATAATCTGCTCATTTCTCCCTGTGCACTAGGTAATGTGTGTTCTTTAAGTGCATGTGGTGGATGGCAGGGAGGTAGGAAGAGGAGGAAAGAAGAAATAATGGAGGAAAGAGTCTACTGGGGCAAGGGAACTCCTCAGTATCCTCTCCTAGATCCCACCTCAGAGCAGGCCTATGTTTAGCAGCCAATCTACAGCTGATATTTCCTCTGTATCTCCAAGATGATGTCTACAGGACGCAATTAGACTGACTCACAGAATGCCCGCACTAGAAAGGTCCTTATAAATTATCTTGTCCAATTGTCTCATTTAACTGATGAGAAAACTGGGTCCCAGAGAATGATTTGGCCAAGATCTCAGATAGCAAGTGGCGAAGTCAAGTTCAAAACTGGACTCTGACTCTATCAGGATAAGAAACAAACATTTGAAGTACTTTAGGTTAGTAGTTTTGTTGTTGTTGTCGTTATTGATGACACATGTGTCTACAGGATGCTGCATAACCAATAGACTGAATTTTCTTTAGCTGATTACACCATCTGTTTGGCAGAGCTAACCAAGCCCCGCCATTGTTGAGTCTCCAAGTGAACATAGCTATGGAAAAGTGCTTTGGAAACCAAGACAGTGGTCAGTTAGTCCCATGACTGCTCCCAGGGGAGTATTTTGTTGAACTTACTTGGTCTTTGTTGCCCCCAGGGTTTAGGGAGAGTGATAGCCACAGAGCTGTTCCAATTCCCAGAAAGGAGAGGCCGGAGAATAATTCTCCTCTACCCACCCTCCCTCCTCATAACCCTGCAGGAGGCTGTCCCTCCATAGGTTTATAACAGCCCAGCCTCCAAAAGGCACAGAACTGGGCCAACCTCATTATTAATGGTGTGTGACACTATTTGTGCCATACTGGGGCAATGATGATCTGAACAGGAAGAAGCTGGAAACTTTAGATGTGTAGTTTCAAATCTGAAGCCCACGGTGCCCCATCTAAATGCTTAACTGTAACTGCACTATTAAAAATAAAATCCCTCTTCACTTGGCAAGGCTTTTAATTAGCAGAAATTTCCATGCTTAGGAATATTATTCTGCATGAGCAGAAAGTACTTAACAAACACTTGTGGAGAACCTTAGCCATTCCATTGATCGGTCGTATTCTGAACAGAGAAGTGATGTGATCTGGGGTTAATTTGCATTCCTTTACCAAGCTCATTTTGAGTTCATCTTCACTCGAAACAGGTCAAAGTATTATGGCTTTTAAGACTTTTCAAGCCTGCTGCTCTGCAATAAAATAAGGTGAGAAATATTAGCCATCAGTAGTTGATTTCCTAATTCTTTACTAACAACATCAAAGTATCAGTGTCCTACAGGCTTCAGTGTAGGTTTAAGACAAATACAGAGGCATTTGTTTGAATGGAAGTTGGGAATGAGTTAAAGAGAGAGAGAGAACATTTTAATGGGACACTGGTCTAGAATAGCCCAGCTTGTTTCTACCTCCTGCAGACTCGTCCTCCTTTTCACAGGACCTTGATTGTATAGAAACAGTGCAGACAAAAACCCACAAATAACAAGAGGTTAGCTCCCGCCCCCAGCGGAGGTCATAAGCATGGGGGGGGGGTGGAGAGGGAAAGAAGGGGAGCATCAAAAGATGGTCTGGATTATTTATAAGGAAAGATTAATTAATTCGATGGCTGCTACTTTATTATTGATTTTTTCAGCAAATTTGCTTCTGGAAATTGAATCTATAATATGTTAGCTGTATCGAGGGGAGTAAACTGTGGCATGAGCTAATTCTCCAAATGAATAAGACATTTGTAGCTCTTGGAATCTTGCAAAGAGAGGAAAGGTTCAGAAGTTCTGAATAGTATTGACTCCAATTTGACATCTCAAGGTTTAAAACAAAATCACAAAAGGGTTGTGTTACACACCAACAGTAGCTTTTTCCAGCAATTTTTTAATTATTGCATTGTGTTCTCTCCAAGAAAAGTAACTGCGCTGACTGAGACACAGCAGACAAAGTAACTGGAACAGTATGTTCGGAAGTATGCAAACAGATTTATTTTATAATATTATTAAATATTATTTTATTTATTTATAATATTATTTTATTTTAAATTATTTTAATTTATTTATTATATTATCACATATTAAATTATTAAATATAATATTTTGTCTTCCTTACCTTTTGCAAACCACCCTTCTAAGGATGTCTACTGTCATTCTTAAGCTGTGGTCATTCGCATTCGATGTGACATGAGGTGCAGAACTGCCTAGAACTACTGTTAGTCAGGTCTTGCTTTTAATAGGAAGCCAAGGAATATGCATTCTATTTTTAAACATGTTAAACATTCCTCCAAAAATGTAGCTAATTGTTTTCTTGAGAGTCATCCAACTCTCTGAATGCTTAGATCAACTAATATTTTAGAATCACTTGTTAAAATGAGCTAAAAGCCCCTCCTTTCCTTGTAGTCTTGCTGCTTAAAAAGTTCCAGAATTAATAAATGCCTTTGCTCCAACCTCTGGAATCACTCTTACTAAAATAGAATCCTGCCAGAATTCAACCACACTAATTAATTTTGCATTTTAAACAGGTTCTTGTAGTATCCCACGCATTAGTTGTGCCTTTTAAAAACACGTATTAAGAATGATTCCAAAGGATATAATTTTGGTGATTGCAGCCCTAAGACGTTGGCATTTCCAAAGGGCAGCCCCCATCTCCGGCTTACCCAGGCTCTCAGCTGCTAGAATGCAAACTGTCGTCTTGCACTCTTAAAGACACCAGCCAGGAAATCCATGTCACCTCCCATGTACATGAAGGGCAAACATAATCATGCAGGACACACGCTAACAGTACAACCACGCAGCTTAGAGGATCTCCAGCCAAGGCACTCTCACAGAAACGCACACATAGACACAGAACACACAGCTCTCCAGAAAGTACAAGTCACTTTTCTTTAAGACCACTGCTGGGCTGACCTGTGCCCCAGTGCTTGTAAAGATTTAGATGTCATTCGCTGAGAGCGAGAGCTTTATTCCCCTACCAAATGGAGGCTGGAGAGGGAGGGGGATGCGCTCCTCCCCGCCTCCCCTGCCCCAACAAAACCGACTAGTAACAGTTCATCTGCAAAGTTTCCTCGGGCTGCCCGTGGGATCCGTTAGCCCCTCAGCAGGCAGGCAGGCAGGCAAGAAGGCAGGCAAGCTCCTTGGTCCATCCTGAGCCGCGAAGGAGAGCGGAAGGAACGCCTGGCTCCCCCTCTCCCCCTCCCCCTACTGGCTCCCCCCCTCCAAGTGCCAGCACTTCTCACCTCGCAGGCAAGGTGATTGGTTGGCTAGCCTTCCCCACTCCAGCTCCTACCCCCATCCCCACCCCCCCCAGCAACTGTTCTCCCAGGGCCGTAGCCCCGCTACCCTTCACCGGTGCAAAAGGCGAGCGGCGCAGCCAGAGAGCGGGGAAACAGGAGAGCCGAGCCCAAGCGGGTGTCCCAGGAGCTGAGTCTCAGCGCCCAGGCTGCCAGCTGCCGCTCCAGACCCGGGGTGGGTGGGGCGGTGACTGCTCTGCTCCCAACTGCTGCAGCCGCAGCAGCTATAGCAGCAGCAGCTATAGAGCGGCGGCGGCGGCGGCAGCAGCAGCAGCTGCTGCAACCACTCCCTAAGTGCCACCCCGAGCCCAGGCCGCCCTCCCGCTTTCCTCCCTCCCTCCCTCCCGGGCTCTCCAAATGGCCTGGCGCCGCGCTCGGGCCGGGCTGCTGCTGATGCCGCGGCTACTGCTGCTGCTGGTGCAGGAGAGAGCGAGCGGCAGCCACACAACCGGAGTGGTCGGATTGCCCCCGGGCTGCCTACGACTTCTTGTTCAGTGGGGCTCCCGCTGCCTTTTCCTCCGCCTCGGCCTCTTCCAGCTCTGCTGCAGCGGGCAGTGAGCGCCTAGAGGACGTATCTGCGGCCCTGGGCGCCAGCGCCTGGGACATGGTAGCTGTCCACATGCTTAAGCTCTATGAGAAATACAACCGCGAGGGCAACCGGCCGGGAGACGGCAACACCGTCCGCAGTTTCAAACCCAAGCTGGGTAAGCTGATTTGATTCCCATTCCCACTCTCTCCTTCCCGGACTTCCTAAGAACTTGTCAAAACTCCCTCTTTCTAGATCGACTTGGTGTCATTCTTCCCACTCTTGGAGATAATGGTTTAAGAGAATCTTTCCGGGGCTCCTAGGACCCCTGGTGTGTTAGAAGCACCTGGGCATTTCATCTTGAAGCCTCTGCTTCTACGCCTAGAGGAGGGGGTGGGATGGTGGGGAATATTATTATTCAGCATCTCGAAGAACCCCACCTTGGCCAAGACGGTTGGTCATCTCATGAGCAAATTGGTTTAGCATTGCCAAAATGTCCCGCTGGGGTGGAGCTGGCCAGGTGGGCTAATCTGGGTGGGGATTGGACAAGCAGGGGTATTCTAGCCTCACTGACCAGAAAGAAAGTAGCAAAGCCACCTCACAGAGAAGTTTTCTCTGTCACCCTAAGTCCTCTCCAGACAGACACGGAATCTTTCCCCGTCTAACTTCACAGGTCTGCTGTGGGGTGAAGTTGGTAAGAGCGCCATCTGTCAACGTGCTAGCAATAGCCTCCTTTAGCTTCGCACAACCCCTTTTCCAAGTTCCGCAGACTGCCCCTGCTCTAGAAAACAGGGTTTTTCCTTGTTTGGGGGCACAATATAGGGATTCCCCGATTCCAGTCTCTAGGCAAAGCACTTAGGCACTCTAAAGATCTCAAAGGCCCCAACTGCACTTGGATGGGTAGCTTACACTGTAGTAACAAGGCTTCCCCAAGGCATTCAACACGGGGAATATTTCGGGGTCCTCGGTGGAATATGGTAAGAGGAGCTATCCCACACTTTCCCTAAGAAGTGGCTATTCTAAAAGAGCAGCTGGTTAAAGAAGTGTCTGTCTCTTCACCTCGAGTGGATTAATTTGGTTAAAGCCTCTCTGTGCTTCAGGACAATCAGAATCACCATCTGTAGTAGTCGGTAACTTCTATGCAACAATTTGGGTTGCATGAATTATCAACTGAATTTGAAGAATGGAAAAACTGAAACAGAGAGAGGTTAAGCAACTTGCTCAAGGTCACACAGCAAATCGGGAGTCAAGCTAGAAAGTCCTCTGATACCCAAGCTCCAGCTCTCTCTCCCCTGTTGTGATGTATATTTGGCTTTTCAAGATGAGGGGCAGTATGGAAAATTTATTGGGTTTGGTGAAAAGTAGGGTCAGTGGGCAGCTTCCTTCTTTGCTATCAAAGAATTCCTCTGCATAGCTTGGGCTTTTGAACATTTCACGTGTTTTGAATATAGGCTGTGATACAGGCTTTATATTTATTTAGCTTAACTTGATCTTTTTTTTTTTTTTTGCTCTAAGATCTGTTTACTTGGGCTTGCCTCTGATCCTCTGAGTGTCTCTGCTTCACTGATATGAGCCCATCAACTCATTACCAACCTGGGAGGTAGGGAGAAAATCTGATTATCCTAATCTTGTAGTTAGGAGAAAGAAGGCAGCCATAGAGTATGTATGTTGGCTAGAAGCAGGAGACCATTCTGATTCACTCTGTATGACACCTAGCATCACAAACTCTTAGAGTCAAGAATTTGGTGTCATCCATTCTAAACTCACAAGCAGTGCAATCTCTTGTCTCTGGCATCATCTTTAACAACCTCCCAGCCAGCCAATGATTGAACCCTTCCGTAATGGGAAATCACTACTACACAAAACAATCTCTTCTGTTTTTCAGAGAGCTCTAATTCTTAAAACATTCTTTCTTATGCTTAGCTAAAGTCAACCTCCCTGTAACTTTCATCCTTTGGTCCTAGAACAGTACTGTTTACCAATAGGTGCTTGCTATAGTCTTTGGGTTGTTTTAAATAATGATCATGAAGATCACAAAAGACAGTATGGTATACCAGTTAAAGGATAGGCATTGGTGTTGGGAAGACCTGGATTCAAGTCTTACTTTTAACACATGCTAGCCCTGTGACCATGGGCAAGACTCTCACAGTGTGGCAGAGTGTAACTCTGATAGGAGTTACAGAGAAGTGTCAACCTGCGCCATGCTGATCATAGTATCCTCCATGAAGCTTTGTAAGACAAGAAGCTACAAAGGTTCTGCCAGCTGCCTTGAAAAGGGGGCTTTCCACATTGGGAATTCCCTGTACAGATGAAATCACTGGTAAAGACAACAACAAATATTGACAGCACATTACTTAAGTGTAGCTAGGAAAAGGACTCAGCTTCTGAATCTATAGCTCTAATAATTCAGCATTTAAACAATTTGGTTTTTAGGATAAAATACAATTTAAGTATATTGTTTTTTTATTCTAAGGGCTGTTCTTTCAGAGTGGAGATTAGGAATGAGGGAAGAGCCATTGCAAATTATTTTAAGCTATTTCTTACCATATTTCACTTTATCCACCCAGAAGGCTCAAGTGTATCGAGCACTTAAAATCTGAGGCATGCAAACTGTATGCTAGGGTTCTTTTGTATGTCTTTCTTCATTTACTTATAATCATGTATGTATTTACCCATTTATTTTTTCAAATAGTATTGATATCTTTTGTGTTCATATACCTTCATTTCTAAATATATTCTTCCCCCCTTCCCAAAGAGACATTTTTTGTAACAAAGAATAAACAGGAAAGAGCAAATAAAGCAGTTAAGCAAAATTAACCAACAGGTTCGTGGAGGCTAACATATATAGTGTCCACACCCATAGATCTCCACTTCTTCAAAGAAGGGAGAGAGGCACACGCTATTTTTATTAGTTGTTCCTCACTTAATTTGGAAAAGAATCTAGATGCTAAGTCCCCTCTTGCTTCATTTAAAATAAGAGAACAGATATGCACAGAGTTTAAATTATTTGCTTGGGAATCTATCAGAGTAGAACTCAAACTCTTATTCAAAAGTCTGTTTCTTTACCTACTGGGCTGGGCTGCTTCTAAAGTAAGAGATCTTGGCAGTTTCTAACTCTATTAAAAAAAATTCAAAATTCAAAACAAACCCTGTAATACACTTGTGTAATACAGAAATTTAATGGCACATCAAAATGGGTTTCATGGTGCCAATGAACCTTTACTTCCCTTCCAGTTTTTTTTTAATAAGTGCACAGTATTTTCCACTGGATATTTATTAATGGAGTACCACCTGCAATCTGCAACTCGTCTGATTGCAGTTACCTGGTGGTTGGGGCTTAGCCACTGAACGGCTTCTTACAGAAAGCCACAGAACCTAACCTACTGTATCCCTGCACCATCTCACCCCCTGGTCTAAGGTCTTCAGACTCCCACCATGGGTTTTTTTTTCACATCCCAGTCATATTTTCCATCTTCCTTTGGGTGGTGTAAAGTAACAGCTGTTTCGGGGTAATGGATGAAGGGACAAAAATCCCGGAGTGTTTAGACTCTGTTTATCTAGGGGTGATAACACTGTAAAGAGTAGCACTTGGACCTAAATTTGGCATGCAGTGAGCCCAAACCCATCACATAATTAGCACAGACAGCCTCCTAGGGCCAGAGTAAAACCACATGATGCCTGACCATATAAACAGGTTCTGCAGTTGGGTCATTAGGAACTGGAGTGTTATGCAGAGCGCACAAAATCAAGTTGGTTAGAATTGTCCAAGTTCAGCAAGGAATCCAGAATTACCAAAAGTAGTTTATATTTACACCAAGTCAACAGATGCATTTGTTGGGTTTTTTTTCAAGTTCCAGCTAAAATCTCCTCTTCTACAAGAAATCTTTCCTGTTCCCCCTTAATGTTAGTACCTTCTCTCAGCTGATTATCTACATTAGATCCTTTACATATCTTATTTGTTCATAGTTATTTGTATGCTATCTTCTCCCATTAAGTAGTAAGCTCACTGAAAGCAGAGGGTTTTTTTTTTCTTGGCCTTTCTTTGTATCCCCAGAACTTAGTATGGTGCCTGGCATGTGGTGGGTACTTTATAAATGCTTGTTGACTGACTTAAAATGTTTTTCAAGAGAATCAATCCTAGAACTAGAAGTAGTCTATGAGGCCATCCAGGCCAACCCCTGCCTACCACATGAAGTCTTTCTACAACATCCCTTACAAGTGTCTCTCTGGCCTCTATTTGAACACCTCCAGTGACAGTGAGCTCGCTACAGAACCTCATATGCTTCTGTCATTCTTGAACGCATTGCCATACAACAGCAGTCTTTCCCCCTCACTCTTCCCCAGGGAAAATTTCAGAAACTACTCTTTGAATTTATATACACATATATGCATATATATTATATATATATATGCATATATATTATATATATAAATATGTATATATGCATATATATTTTATATATAAATACATATATATGTGTATATATATATGCGTGTGTGTGTATATATATATGTATGTATGTGTGTATGTATGTATGTATGTATGTATGTATTTTTAAAGATAGGAGAGTCTTTCCGCCTTGGATTCTGTCCCTCTCCTCCAGCATCTTGGGTGGTATTTTTTGGTTGTTTGTGCTTGAATGGTAAGAGCATGCCTTGTGTCTCTTATAGTAAAACATGAATCACTAAGAATTCACATACTTTGCTAGGAACTAGATGCCTCTGTCATGTCTTCTCCTGTAAACTCACTAATCCATTCTGGGAAACAAGGGGGAAACCCTGTACTCTGGCAGAATCCCAGGCACTTTGTAATAAAGTAACAGGGGAAGAAGGGCACCCTAGCATTTTTGCCAGTATTCTCGTGTTCTGACTTCAGCCCCTTCTCTTTCAACCAGGAGACCAAAGCTCTGTCAAAATTTTAACAGAGGGACTAAGAAGTCCCACCCTTTCAAAAATAGCAAACATAGCAAGTTAAATTTTTTCTAAATCTATGTGGCATGCAAAGTACTGTTCAGACATTAGTTCATTTAACTCCACGAACACAGAGCAATGAGAAGAAGGAACTCTGGGATTTACCAGGAGTGGGGAACCTTCAGCCTCAAGGCCACATGTGGCCTCTAGGTCCTCAAGTGCAGCCCTTTGACTGAATCCAAACTTCACAGAACAAATCCCCTTAATGAAAGGATTTGTTCTGTAAAACTCAGACTCAGTCAAAAGGCTGTACACGAGGACCTTGAAGGCCACATGTGGCCTCAAGGCTGCTGGTTCCCCACCCCTGGTTTAGACACATTCAAACTAGATAGCTAAATCTATGTCCATTTCAAATTACCTCAACCTGGAGAGCTTCTCAGAAGTCTGGAAACAATGTTATTCTCTTTGCCTCACAGGGAGGCAGGATAGGGGAGTTAGTTGTAAGGAACTAGGAAAACTCAAAAAATATTAGAGCTTAGAGAACAATGTCTAGCTCAAACCTCAATGTATTGCTAGCAAAAATGAGGCCTAGCCAAGTTAAATGACTTACTTGCTCATTGTAGCAATAGTCAGAACTCTGAATTCAGTAATCCAAATTCCTGGTCTTTATGAGCTGAGGATAATAGTAGCTTACATTTATATGACGCTTTGAGGCTCAATTAAATTCAGTAGACAATTAGATAACTAGGTGGCACAGTGGACAGAGTTGCAGGTCTGGAGTCAGCAAGACTCATCTCTGTGAGTTCAAATATGGTTTCAGACACTTCCCTGCCCCTCATATAGTCACTTAGCTCAATTTGAACCACAATGAGCTGGTCCAGAGAAGGTATACTCATAATAGTCCTATGAGACAGACCTCTGCTTTCTTCAGCACAGGGAATCCCTCTACCAATGCAAGTGAGCACCTATTTTTTTATAAACAACTTACAGCCCTAGAGAGTTACCTAGAGTACTAAAAACTTTAGCAAGTTGCCCAGGGTTCTGTAACCGCTATGTATCCGAGGTAGGATTTGAAACCCAAGTCTTGGTTCCAGAGCTAGCTCTCTATCCATTATGCCAAGCTGTTTCTCAAATGATGGGTAATACAAAGGATATTATCCCCATTTTACAGATATGGAAGCTGAGCTTTAGAGAGATGAAGTGAGGTGTCTACAGCAACACAGATGAGAAGTGTCAGAGCCAAGAATTTGAGTCCAGGTTTCCCTTCAAGCTGATGTTACTTCCTCTGTGCCATACTACCTTTATGTACTTTTAGGGGGTAGGCGACTTTTGCGGGGTATTTTTATTTGGAGTGAGCAGACTTGTGATTTCATTGATGTACAGAATTTCTAGAGAGAAGCCCTTTCTTCTAAAGGACATTTGCAATTGTTTTGCAGTGTAAAATCTCAAGTTACATAAAGCACAGAAAAGTTAATTGACTTGCCCAGGGTCACACAGCCATAATGGATCAGAAGCAGGACCTGAACCCAGGTCCTCATGACTCTATAGTCTATCCACTATTCTACACTGCTCATTCTCTGTTGTCTGATGTAGTTCAGTCCTTCTTTTGGGGCATTCTGAGTATAGTAGGTATGGCTTTTTAGAAAGCATCCTGACTTTGTGAATATCTGAAGCAAATTTTCCAAGGGAGACCTACATTTCCCAGGACTCCTAAGCCCACTCCATATCAGAGAAGCAATCAAGTGATATTTCTGCTCCATTTTCCTTGATCCATGTTCTGAATTTTCTTCTGATTACATGCATATATATGTATTTATGTATGTATGTATATTTCAGATGTCTCTTGTATTAGCCCAGCTCTCTGTCTTAATAAATTAGCTTTCATAAGATTTTTTTTGGATTAGTTTTTCACAGATGTATAATACTTAACTGATTAGAAGGGGTAGGGTGAAACTAGAAATCCTGAATTATGGTGCAATAAGTAACACATGACAATCACTTTGAGACTTCTAACACTGCAGTTGGGAGACCTGGATTCTGACTTCAGAATCCTACTAGTTGCGGAACCTTGGACAGATTGCTTGATCTATCTGAGACTGCACTTTCCTCATCTATATAAATTAAGGTGTTGGACTACACAATCTCTGAGATCCCTTCCAGCCACAACATTCTATAACTCTAATTCACTGACCTCTTCTTCTTCTCCTTCTCCTTCCCCTTCTCCTCCTCCTCCTTTTTCTCCTCCTCCTCCTCTTCTTACTCATTCTTCTTCTTTATCTCTCTCTGTTCCCCTCTCCAAATACAGATAGATATTTCAATATAATCATTTTATAATCTTATATATTTTATTTCATGTATACTGAAACGTTATTCTGTGGTGTTTGTAAGAATCATCAGGCTGCCAAAAGTATCTGTTTCATGGATTCACACACACATACACACACACAGAATGAAAAATAAACACCCACTCAAAGGATTTTTGTCATTTGTAATGCCCTGGATAAACAATGTATTGTTATATTCAATATTTTGCAAAGGATGATCTGTGGAACTCTTTTGTTTTAAGTGACAAGAACAGGAACTCTTTGAGGAAAGTTTGAACTTACCAATGTTCCCCCCATGCATTAATCAAATATTCAAATGGTTCCGTGATTTCCTCAAGGTGAGTGTTCCCTCCTGTGATGCTCTTGCATCATCTATGCCTGTCCATCA
Source organism: Phascolarctos cinereus (assembly GCF_003287225.1). Lineage (NCBI taxonomy): Eukaryota > Metazoa > Chordata > Mammalia > Diprotodontia > Phascolarctidae > Phascolarctos > Phascolarctos cinereus. The sequence goes on along the minus strand of NW_027555736.1, from coordinate 67,916,410 downwards.
TCCTATGGGACTCTTGTCCATATCCTCCTCTCAGTTCACCCCAGAGAGTCCATCAAACATTCTGGGAATCATACTCACTTCCTCTTAAAATTTCAAGAATAATGGTGGAGTATGTGGGCTACCTATTGGCTGCTCCTCACTCCCACACACCTTTTTTTTAATTAGACTTTTCTTTCTTTTCTCTATTCCAGGTCTCTTTCATAATTCTTCATTTGTTATATGTTGAAGCCAGAGAATATCCACCATATTTATGTACACAGAAAAAAGACAATACACATAAATCTTTAGTATGAAAATAGGTATAATTTCCATAGAGTCCCCAGTTTTCCTTTATCCTGTCAGTATTCCAAACCCCTAGACCCCCCCCCAAATTGGCATGGATGAGTTTTGCCAATACATTTCAAGGCCAAAAGTATTCTGTGGCCAAACGATCTGAATAAATGCTGCTGCACAATATCAAGAATTCCTTCACATTGTCTCATGTCTTATTGATGGAATTATATCTATGTCCGATATAATGGCATTACACAGGAGTTCTCTCATCATCTCAAAGTACTCTACAGCTATTAGCTATATTTCTACTTACACTTTCTTTTTTTTAATTTTTAAATTTTTTTTTAATTTGGTTACTTACACTTTCCAACGAGTAACATCACAATCCTAGGAGAGACTTGCCTACGATCACATAAGTATAAGTAGCAAATCCAGGATTTGAACCCAGGTCCTCTGACTCCAAGTTCAGTACTTATCACCGGACAAGGGGTCCTCTTCCTCGGGCCCAGTTGCCACTTCCTTTACCCTTTGATCATCAGGAGTTTGGCCCTTCCTCTATCATAGGCCTATCCCTGACCAGCCCTTGAGAAATCTGTTCTTGAGATAACATCCCCATCTTCTTATTGGCTTCTTCCCTCCTCTAAGAGGCCATGAGGTCCTAAATCTTTAATATTTATTAGACTATATTTTCCCTTTAATCTTCATTGCCCCCAAAGTCAAGTTCCAAACAGGTGCAGGATGTCCATATCTCTACTTCTGTTTAAGGTATCCTAGAACCCAACATCACTAACCCTTGGATCTACTATCCCCTTGACAGGAAACTATCTACCCTGCCACTATTCCCCAAGATCCTGAGGGCCTTGCCATCTGTGCTGCTACTTTTTTTGTTTTGTTTTGTTTTGTTTTGGCATGTCAATGGGGGTTAAGTGACTTAGCAAAGGTCACACAGCTAGTGAGTATCACGTGTCTAAGGCCAGATGTGGACTCAGGTCCTCCTGACTCAAGGGCCGGTGCTGTATCCAACGCACCACCTCAATGCCCCCACGGCATCTGTGCTGCTGCTTAATCTGCCTAAGAACTACCTTCTCATCTGCCAGACTTAACACGATCATAAACTTCCTTTGTATATCATCTCCCCCAATTAAAGCGTGAGCCCCTTGGAAGGAGGAAATGCTTTGTTTTTTGTTTTTTGGTTTTTTTGCATCCCTGGAGCCTAAGATTGTACTTTGCACAAAGTTAAGAGCTCAGTAAACGCTTTTCCATTATGTTAGCCATGAGTTAGCCCCTTAGCACTGAGAAGAGTAGAGAAGTCCCAACCTCTGTATGCTCTGGCTTACTATTAAAAGCCTTGTTCTCAAAGGACTTGGTCACGAAGGCATACTGTACTGGGCAACCAGCTTAGTTGCTGTAAACACAGTCCTGCTTAGAGAAACTGTATTAAATGCATGAGAGGCAGCCTCTAGTGGATAGAGAATTTACCTTGAAGTCAAGAAGATCTGGGTTCAAGTCCTTCTCCAATTTAGATTCACACCGAATTTGTGAGAAAGTTTGTCTCCTTTGAGGAGAGCCTTCTAGGTGATAGTATTTGGGGAAGACACATTGTAAATCTCCATCTATCACTATATTCTCATGAATATAGTTAAGTGCATCTGTATCTTTTTTCAGTGGCCTTAAGACAGGAAGTTGACAATGCTCCAAATCTACTTGGGTCTTTGCCCCCTCCTCCTTAGAATAAACCCCTCAATACCACTTGAGGGATTGTTAAGGGGGAAGCAGCTTCTACTTGATCAAATATGGCCCGAGTGCCAATGAGGCAGAGACACTTCCTGGAAAGCTCCCGAGAACATTCTGTTTCCCAATAATGCTCGGCTTTGTCCTGCTTCAGCCTCCCTCCTGGGTCACCCTGCTTTCGCGGCCTGTGCATGGTTGTGAGAGAGAGCTTCCCTTCTGTTCCTGCTGCTCATTCTCCCTCTTGGAGACATGCTCTTCAATCGGAGGATTCGAGGTGTTGCTGTGGAGGGGATTATGGAGCAATTGACATAGAATTATGACTTTTGGTGAGGGAGAAAGCAGCAGGGGGAGATGAAAGTGGGAACAAAACAGCTCCTGTTTTCATGTAAATTTTACTAGCCCTCAAAAAAAGAGAAAAGAATACATAACACACAACACACACACACACACACACACACACACACACACACACACCCTATCCCTCAGCCTCCCCAGAAAACGAATATGAGATTTTGGAGGATTTATTTGTTAAAGTTTGCAAGACCCTTCAAACAGCTGTTGAAAGGATATTGAATTTTTCAGGACATGGGCTGGGGTGGAGGAGGTGGGGGGATAACATGTGAAAAAGAGTGAAAGGAATTATTGAGGAGACCTAATGAAATGTTTGCAGGGGAAGAACCTGGCCGGGACACAGGGGAAGGCTGCAGGGTTAGTGATCAGGGTTACTGTGTGAGGCCTGCTTGGGGCATTTCTGTGATACACTCTTCCACTGTGAGGGCCTTTGGACTTTGGGTGTTTCTGTTTCTAGGCCTCATGGGGAGCTGAGATGTCCTGCTTTTTGTAAAAAAGGCTTTGAAATCCTTGAGCAAAATGAGCTACAGATGTCCAAACTGTTTAAGCATAACTGAATTTTTTTCCATAGATGGTATTGTCAGCATATTCAACATAAAGATGCTATAAGAATGTTACCTTCTTTGACAAATGATACCTAGTATAGGTAAGTCATGTTTGGTTGTGACATTATGTAGTTTAGTGAATAAACAGCTGGCCTTAGAGTTCAAATCTAGCCTCAGACACTTACAACTTGTGTGACCCTGGGCAAATCACTTAACCCTGTTTGCCTCAGTTTCCCCATCTGCAAAATGAGATAGAGAAGGAAATGCCAAACCACTCTCGTATCTTTGCCAAGAAAACCCCAAAGGGGGTCATGAAGAGTTGGACATGACTGAAAAACAACTAAACAACAATTAGAGTCAGGAAGGCCTAGCTCTAAGTGTTGTCTCTTATATATAAAATAAATCTGTGACCATTTATCTTCTCCGTGCTTCAGTTTCCTCATATGTAGATTGAATATAATAGCACCAACCATTCACTAATATATGTGAAGAGCTTTGTAAATCTTGAATAACAGCTAGTAGGAGTTGTTATAATAATTGTAGACAGAGGAGGTAGGCAGGAGGAGGAGGAAAAGGGGGAGGAGAAGGACCAGATAGAAAAGGGGGAAGTGTTACATGGTACCACCAAAGAAGAGGGATGTCTGCTAAAAAAAAATTAGCTGTATGACCTCGGACAAGTCATATCAATTCTCAGTGCTCTGCAGGCTCCCTAAGACTTGCCAGTTCATACCACCCATTTTGTCTACCCACTCCCCCCTAAAAAGAAATAAGAAATATTGGGTTAGATGCAGGATCAGTAGTGGATATCATTATGGATTTTTAGCCTACTCAAAAGTTAAATTCTTCTTTTCCTATATGAACAATCAAATTATGAATATTTTTTGCTATAATCAAATATGAAAGCTTATATTCAGAAGTGTGGGATATACTCTTGTCCTTAATTAGTTTTGTTTTGTCTCTGTCATTTTCATCACAGAAATGATTGACCAGAAAGCCTTGTATCATTTCAATTTGACATCCATGCAAGATTCAGAAATGGTTCTTTCAGCCACATTCCACTTCTATTCCGATCGGAGACCTCGGTCCCGAGAAGTAATTTGCAAGCGTTTCAAGAACTCCTCCTGCCGCCTTCTACACCTGCAACCCCTCCCTCGTTTCCACCTGATATTCCGCAGTGTCCCACAGAATGCGGCTTTTGGGTTGGTCAAAGGTAATGTGACTATCTTCCCCCACCAACGAGGTGTTTGGCAAGCCAAGGATATTTCTCACATAATTAAGGAAGCTAAACAGGACGGGGAGCTTCTCCTCCTGGCTGAGCTCGATTCTGGGGAGAAGGACCAAGTCTTCCATGGCCCAGGACCAAACAACATGCCCTACATCCTTGTCTATGCTAACGATCTGGCAATCTCTGAGCCTAACAGTGTGGCAGTGACTCTCCAGAGGTATGACCCCTTCCCAACCAGTGACACTGACCCAAGCCGCTCGCCCAATGCCTCCACTGACTCTCGGGTAAGGAGGGACATTTATGTTCCCGGTTCCATCCATGACAATGAGCTTCCAGAGGTAGAATACAGTCTCCACCATCCCCATCACCTCCACCATCCTCATCACCTCAACACTATCATAAACACGACCTGTGGGAGAGTGCCTATAAGGCCCTAAAACCTAAATCACCCCGGAAAGACCGAAGGAAAAAGGGACAAGATCATCATGAAATGCTCACAAAATCTCAGATGCTGAATTTTGATGAGAAAACCATGAAAAAGGCCCGAAGAAAACAATGGAATGAGCCGCGAATTTGCTCACGGAGATACTTGAAAGTTGACTTTGCTGACATAGGGTGGAATGAATGGATCATATCGCCTAAATCATTTGATGCCTATTACTGTTCTGGGGCTGTGAGTTCCCCATGCCCAAGGTAGAGTGAGCTGTTGCTATTGTTGTTTGCTCTCAGAATTCCACTTCAGTGGGGTAGTGATCATAATTTATTACTGGATATAACTGAGTCAATTACACATTTTTCCCTACTATTGAACTCAAAACTAACAATGAAATCTTGTCTCTCTCTTGACTCTACACTAGTTCTAAATCAAGGAATGAATTCCCACTTTATCATCATATTTTCCACTCTGTATCCATCTGTTTTTCTCTCTGCTTTTCTCTCTTGCCTATGGGATATTTTTCCCTAGCACAGGCATTGCTGTTCCTTGTATAGTCCAGCTCAACGTCCTTCCAACAGAAGGTTTCCCATATTAACATATGACATTAGAGAGAAGTTTGGATGCTTCAGAAATACTAATGGCTCTGGTATAGAATTTGAATTTTCTAGTAAGCATATTTGTTTAACATAAAACTGAATATGGTTAGTCTTCCCTCATTACAGTGTGCTGCATGGCCTTAAGTCTAGCATAGGCAAGGAAATGAGAAATGCTTTATCTTAGCAGCACTGACGCTAATGGATTTCCTCAAGGTAACATATTCACCTAGTAGCAGAGGCTCGTACCTGCACTCACCACATAGGCTAATTTCTCTATGCCATTCTATTTCTTTAATGAGGCTAAGCAGCTGAGTTGTTTTCAAAGTATAATTACCCATATTATGGAAGATGGGGTACAGCTATGATCTTGTGATTCTGTTGGTATAGAAAACTTTCAGTAAGAATCCCACCTCAACCCCCCAATGCTGATTTGCAAGTGCTATGCAATTTATAGTCTCAGAGAGGCTCCTGGGATGCTGACTGGTTAAGTAACTTGCCCTGGGTCACACAGCTTATATGTGTGAGAGGCAGAACACGATTCCAGGTCATTCTGAATCAGAAGCTAGCTCCCTATTAATTACATAAGACCACCTCTCCATGTAAGAACTCACTTCTTTACTGGATGTCAAGTTGGGATTTGTTTCTAATTCATAGTTTTTCTGAGGCTTTTGGCAGAACAAAATGATTGTCTTATTACAGCCATGCACGAAATTACCTTGATTGATGAGGAAGTCATGATGGTGGGGTGAAGAACTCCATTTCTTTTGAAATTTACTAGCCTTCTAAGTCAATGGCCTAAGGCTGAATCTTCCCTCAGAACAATGAACCAGAGCTCTACCATTGATATATTTCTCTCTTCTCCTGTGAATTGTGCTTAGAAGTAACGCTGATGTCCTTAGGTGGTACCCAATCCTCCTCTCAAGACCAGCCACCTGTTACTTTAGCTTTAGGCTAGGTTTTGGTTACTAGAATTAAAAGGATGTTAGAGGTAAAAGCAGCCAGAGGGGTCATCTAGTCCAAGCCCCTTATTTTAAAGATGAAAGCTGAGACCCACAGACATTAAGTGACTTGTCCCAGATAATACAGGTATTAAATGGCAGGTTTGGGATTCCAGCCCAGGGCTTCTGTCTCCTAAGCCCTGTCCTCTTTCTACCTGGCCGTGCTGTCTCTGGCACATATTAGCTATCTGCTAGGGCCCTATACTAGTGAACATTCCAGAACTAATGACCATTCAGGTACCTTCCAATTCTGAACTTTCATGACTTAGATATGAGGCGGAATGGTGTAGTGGACTTGATATCCCACGTCCTGAGTCCAAATCCCAGCTCTGCCACTGACTACCTTCGTGACTTTGGGCAAATCACTTTGCCTCTGGGGCCTCAGTTTCCTCACCTGTAAAATGAAGGGGTTGGGCCAGATGATCTCTGAGGTCCCTTCCAGCTCTAGATTTATAATCTTATATTTCCATGATCCTAAATGCCTAATTTATAAGGAAAGAGGAACTCAGCTACTCTGAGGCATTTGTATCAGAGCAAGCAATTAGCAGTCATTTATTAAGTTCCTTTTATGTTCTAGGCACTCTGCTAGGCACTAGGGATAAAATACAAAAAATGCAATCCCTAGAATGAATCATAGGATTGTGAGGGGGAAACTCTATATCAATGTGACTCTCTATATAAATTAGTACTGCCATGTGACCTTGGATGAGTGAATTAACTTCTCTGGAGGTCTCATTGGTCAAATTATGAATCTCAATTAGGTCCTTAGAAAAAACTCTCTCCTTCCCAGTTTTGTGTCACATCAATGAGGGCCAAATATGCACCAGTGAATGATTTTGCTGTTCTCCTATTTTCATACTTCTGGATATCCCTAGATGCATGTTTTCTATAAAAATCCATGACAATTTTGAGTCAGAAAGATACATAGGGGTGGATAGTAATCTCAGGATTCACAAAATATTTACAGAGGGTTGAGGATAAGCAGGGTAGGACTGGTGGAAAGTTGGATGAGAGGGAAAGGGAAAAATGAAATAGGGGCAAGTATGTCTTTGAAAATAGTCATCAGCAGTGGAAAGAATTCAAGAATTAGAATCTTGAGTATGATGTCAGAAAAATCACTTTGCCTTCCTGGCCCTTGGTTTCCTCATCTGTAAAATGAGTGGGTTGGATTAGATGATCTCTAGGGCTCCTTCCAGGCATAAGTCTATGGAAGAATAAAGCATTAAAATTTGGTAAGGATGAGAGGGAAACCAGGGTAAGAAAGATAATCTGGGAGAATTTGGAGGGGCTCAGGTCACTTGGAGCAGAGTGTAGGAGTGATAGAATGCTGTGTTCCAAGTGGTTTTTCAGAGGTAGGATTCTGAATGTGTCTTGGTAAGTGGCATTTGCTGCTCTTTCCATCAACTCTCAGGAGCAGTACTTTGGGCCTGTTAGAGGATAAGTTCTAACCCATCAGAGCAGTTTCAAAATTACAGTTCTCTTACCAAGTCACAATTCCTGGTGAGAGGAAATAACATTTCCAGGCCCCCATAAGCATTAAGTGGGAATGTTATGCCATTTGTTTGTAGGGGCAGCCCAGCCTGCATACTAATGGGAGCATACAAAATTCCAAACAGGCTTTCCCAACATCCTCTTGGGCACATCAATAATAGTTAACATTTATATAATGTTTTAAAGTTTGCAAAATGCTTTGCATGGCTTATTTCCTTTGGTTCTCACAACAACTCAGTGTGATAGGTGCAATTATTATGCCCATTAAGCATGTTCATCAAATATTTATTAAGCACCTACTATGTGCAGCATACTGTATATAATCTATGCTGTCTTTGGTATACAGAGAAGATTCTACTGGGACTTGAAACTACGGTAGAGTATACACATTAAAGAAAAGAACATGGTGTCCAGGAAGGAACAGTGGTCTAGGAGTCCTATGACCTGGATTCTAGTCCTTATTTAACCAATTCACTGTGTGATTTGCAGCAAATTACCACCCCTAGCTGGGCCTCAGTCTCCTCATCTGTAAAATGAGAGGTTATATTAGATGATCTTTAAAGCCCCCTTTTTTTCCCCAGTTCTATTTATTGTCCTGGCCCCTCTCCCCCCCAAGCAGAAACAAAGGATGAGCCCACAAAGCCACACTCTTGTCTACTCACCTTCGTGACTAGTAGCATGCATTCATTCTCAAAAAGGCTACATAAAGTTAGAGGTGGAATTTTGGGCCATGCAATGAAATAAAGCCAAGATGGCCATGTAGAAACCAAACTTTGAGAGCTTTTTTGTTTTGGTTTTCCTAGTTAGAGGAGTTGATTTATGCTGGTCTGCTCACACTGTCTTGCCTGATAATTACAAGATGGTAGATCAAGGTTAGGTTTCTTTGGGTGTGTCTTAGTTGTTGCAATCTCCTGGGACCATTCATTAATTTGGTACCTTCTTCTCAACCCTCACCCTGACTTTTTATTAGCTTTTTTCAGTCTGTATAGCCTTTAAAAGCTAGAGAATGGTTTGTTCTATCTAAATCTACTTTGTAGTTGTAGTGAAGGAGGAAGAAGCGCAGGAGCAGGGTTGGGAGGGGAGGGATAGAGATAGGAATTGGTGAAATAGCTAAATCTCCAAAAAAAACCTCTCCCTGATGATAGGATAGTTAGAGCTAGAAGGTGAACATGTGGTTTCTATATCAGAAAAATCAGCTTCTCTCAATAGGCTCGGATGAGTGTAATTCTGTTCTGGGAGTTCTCATTGCTCCTCAGTGGCAAAACCAAGCCTACTCATCCTCAAGAGAGGAGGCATTTTAGAGCCCTGATCACCTCCTGTCCTTTATCAGGAAAATAGTTCTTCTTCCCTGCCCAAGCTAAACATTCCCTTCTCTAAGAAAAAGCCACAAAACTTACCCTTGGCTTTGGCTGTAGAGACCAAGCCACAGTGGGGTCAAAACCACGGCCATGTGAGCAAAACCAGGGGTAAATTATGGGGTGACAGGCATGGAGGTTTTAATGTTTGACTGTTCTCAAGGTTTGCAGACTGACTCCTTAGCCTGGGAGGACAGTAAGTCAGTTAATACGAAAAGTGTGTGGCTTCATTGATTTTACAGCTCATAAATATTCTTGAGATCTTTTTTTTTTCAGTTTTAGAAAGAAAATGTTACTTGACAGACATTAGCCTCATTCAAATTTTCATCTAAAGCACAAAATGTAATCAATACTGAAAACTACTTATAATCAATGAATCTAGTATAATGTAAAGTTGGTTTTCTCTTACTTCTCAATGATAATAATAACTAATAATTACATAGCACTTACTGAGCATTTTACACTTGTATCTCATTTAATCCTTACAACAATCCTTGGGGAATGGGGTGGGGGGAGAGATGCTATTATTATCTCCATCTGATAGATGAGTAAACTAAGGCAATATAAGGTTAAGTGACTTGCCCAGGGTCACATAGCTAGTAAGTTGCTGAAGTCAAATTCGAACTCAGGTCTTCCTGAGCCCAGGTCCAACTAGCTGTCCCATCTTAAAACACACTCTCATTGAATCCATCAACCAATCTGGAGTGGTAATTATGTGTCCAGTACTAGGCTAGGTGCTAATATAATCACTTTGTTGTTTTGTTTTGTTTTGTTTTGTTTTTTAAGAGGTAATGAGCATTTATATAGCACTTAATATGTGCCAGGAACTGCACTAAGCACTTTATAAACATTATTTCATTTGGTCCCCACAATAATCCTGTGAGGTAGGTGGTATTATTATCCCCTTTCTGTACCGATGAGGAAACTGAGGTAAGCCGAGGTTAAGTGACTTGAGCAAGGGCCTCACAGCTATTAAGTGTCTGAGGTCAAATTTGAACTCAGGTTGTCCTGACTTCAGGCCCAGCACTCTATCCACTGCAATACTTAGCTGTCTTAGCACAGAACCTAGACCATAATAAGAGCTTATAAATGTTTATCGATTGATTGCTTTCTTTAAAATTAACATTTTATTGATTTTTTTTTGTTTTATGCCATTGTCACTTTCCATTGACTCTATGACCCCCCAATCATTTTCTCTTGTCCCAATAAAGTATGGTGATGCAAAACAGATCAATGCATTTGCACATATAGCCTTCATTTCACTTTTGTGGTGTGCCCCATTTCTGCCGATGTAAAGATGGCATTTTTCACTGTTCTTTTCTCTGAAGTCACGACTGGTTGCTGCATTGATTTCACTTCCAATGTCTTTCCATGTCATTTTCCATGGCATTATTGAAATTCACTAACTTTCTAACTCTATTCCTCCAATTTTCTAGGGTGTTCCCAAAGACTTAATATGGTTTTATATGTGTTTATATATATATATATATACACACACACACATACATGCACACACATGTGTGTATATGCATGCATACATGTAAATATACATGTGTGCATTTATACATATCTGCACACATACATAATATAAATATATATAACAATGCAATTTTATAAAATGCAGTTTATATAAGCTTTAATAACTTCAGAAGTACAAATGCTATGAACTTACAAAAATATCTTTTGAAAGTTTAATTACTGAGATTTATGTGATGCACTTCATTTTGTGAATTGTGACTAAGAAAATTTTAAATTGAACAAGGTAAGGCACCTTGTCATTATACATTGTGCATGCAATAGTTTAGATGATACTTTCTCAGACAAGCAGAGGTGATCCTCTGGCTCGATCACCTTGATCACCAGATCTGTCTCTATTAGACCTTTTCTCATGGGATTATAGCAAAACTGCCACGTATGCATCAAAATCTTCTCCTCTGGATGATTTTAAGATTAGAATTATAAACATAGCTCTTTCAAATCACTGAGCAGAAGCTGAAAGATTTTGTGAAGTTTGACCATTGAATAGAGCTATGTATAGTACAAGATGGTGGTTATGAGGAATTTTAATAGGAAACATATTGCTATTTTAAATTTTTAAATAATTAACCTTTCAAATGTTTTTAAAATTTTGCAGCCTTTATGCTTCTGACGTTTTTAAAGTTTGCAAATACACTAAGACTTTTGGGACACCCTGTATTACTTGTCACTCATTTCTTCTGTCAATCTTAAGCCAATCTGGCCATGATTGTAGGTGAAAATGAATAACACTCTTTCTTTTGCCTCTTTCTAGATTGTGCGACCATCAAACCATGCCACAATCCAGAGCATTGTAAAAGCAGTGGGGATCATTCCAGGCATTCCAGAGCCCTGCTGTGTTCCTGATAAAATGAACTCCCTCAGCGTACTGTTCTTGGATGAGAATAGAAACGTGGTACTAAAGGTGTATCCCAACATGTCAGTGGAGACTTGTGCCTGCCGATAAGTCTCTGGGATGGACTTCTGTTTAAAAAGAAGAAGAGAAGAGAAGAAGAGAGAAGAGAAAAGAAAAGGAAAAAGAAAAGAAAAGAAAAGAAAAGAAAGGAAAGGAAAAGAAAAGAAAAGAAAAGAAAAGAAAAGAAAAAGAAAAGAAAAGAAAAGAAAAGAAAAGAAAAGAAAAGAAAAGAAAAGAAAAGAAAAGAAAAGAAAAGAAAAGAAAGACAAGACAAGAAAAGAAAAAAGGCAGAAAGGAAGGAAAAGAGACCCCATCTGATCACAGAACCAGCATACGCTGGGGACTTTGAGTCATGGAAATGAGTCCAGTTGTATTGTTGATTCTGTTTATGTCAGTAAACACACACACAGACACACGCAGAGGAAAAACAACCCCAGGAGGCAGGAGAAGGAGCTCTTCATTCTTTTGGAGAGTTTTTTAAATAACTAATTACAGCCCCTTAAGGTCAAAACTTCAGTTCATTACACCCAGTCAACGGGCCTTCCCAAAGGCCTTCTACTCTCTATTTACTCAGAGCTTGCCACCATCATTACGGTAACTTTTCATCAAGACACCCCGAGATCATTCCTGTGCCTTTTTATGTTATCATCTCATAACTTGGGAAGTGGGCTTCATACACTCCAGCCTATTGATTCCCTACAAAAACATTTTTGTTTAAAACACCTGCCTTTTAATATACATATTTATATTGAAAAAAAAGGCTGTAATAAAGGGCTTAAATGTATATTTTCTTTGAGATTCAAATGTAGTGCACTGTATAAGCTTTTATACATTACTATATATACAGTATGTTAATATAACCAATTTTTGGTTATTTTCTCCTAATATATATTTTATTTTGCGAAAGAAGAGGGTACTCCAGTGTACCTGCAGATGTGTAAGTTGCTGGGTTAATTTTGAGTTGTCGAGACACACATATTCTTGAAATAACACACATAGTAATATGTTTAAATACTAAAATGAAATAACCAAGATTTTATATTTTTGTAAATTATACTTTCTATACTATAGAATATGTTATAAGTGCTTTTTACTGAAAGCTAATAAATTAAAGTACAGTTGTATCTTTTTAAAATGGTATAATTCTGTTCTTTCCTTCTTTCATTAATTAACTCCATAAATCAAATATTTACTATATGTAATGCTCTTGGGAGGATATAAAGATATAGAAAGTACTGGCCCTACTTGTAGCTCTCTAGCTGGGGAAATGAGAAAGGTATATACAGAAATATAGTACAGGAAAAGGAAATGATGAGTGACATATAAATGACAGAAACAACTTGTTCTCTAAGATGACTTTTCCAGTTCTATACTTTTGATCCTACACAACTTGTTAGGAAAAGTTTCCTTAACAATCCATTAAATTGTCCATTCTACTGATCTGGAGAAAAATAAAGTTTGGGGACTGCCTGTATCCCAGCATCTATTCATTCAAACAGATGGTATTCCAGGACCTCTGTTGTCCCTTCTCAGGGCCATGTCCTGAGCTCTGCCCTGTACCCGCCAACTCCGTAAATCCTGAAATCAAATGTCTTCTCACCAGATGTTCAATGGTGTTTGCCCTGAGCGCCAGAATTCACAGTTTTAGCCCATGGTAGAAGCAAAACATAATTTTGCAGCATTTAGGATTAAAACCATCAGGTTCTATTAGTAGACAAGCAGCTATAAAACACCTGCTGCCAGGTGCTGTCCTAGGAGCTCAGGATACAAAGGCAAGAATGAAACAGCCCTTTCCCTTGAGGAGCTTACATTCTTATATGCACAATCCCAGTGAAAGAGGCAGGAAGTGTTATCTACCCAAGTGGTGTATCTGGAGAAAAAAGAAGAGTATGAAAGAAACGGAGAAATTGTATTTGTCTAATTATGTAATTTGGATGGGGGCTGTGCAGTTCAAGCAGATTGGGGTCAGGTGAGAAAAGGAATATAGATCAGTAGAAGGAGCAACTTTGTTTCCAGTTTTAATTATGAATGTGTGTTAAAATATAAATGTACCCAGATACAAGGATACAAAGATACGTCATCACACATAGAGTGTGTCCCTCATCCTTACTTACTGAGAGTCCCCAAGGATCCCACTTAGCTCTGATGATAGCTCACAGCTTCTGATTTAAGATTATGAGCCAAATCCATTTCTTTTCCACTTTTGTTTCTAATCAAAATTTAAAAAAAAAACTGATGAGAAAGTGTGGTATCGTGCAAAAAAAAATCCACCATCTTTGGAGTCATGTGGCATGGGTTCAAATCCCAACACTGCCATGCCACCTGTGTGACCTTGAGTATGTTATTTTATTTCTTTAGGTCTCAACGTCCTCATCTATAAATAATGTCTAGCATTTATATAGCACCTTAAGGTTTGCAAAGCATTTTACATACATTAACTCATCTGATCCTCACAACAACCCCAAGAGGTGGGTGTTGTTATTATCCCCATTTTAGAGATAAGGAAATTGAGTCACATAGAGATTAAGTGTCTTGCCCAAGGTAACACAGCTAGCGTCTATACAGATGCTATACAGACAGGATTCTAACTCAGGTCTTCTCAACTCCAAGTGATGCCCTATGCCTCCTAGCTGCCTTTGGAGGCCTGTTCCAACTCTAAAGATGTGATTACGTGATTGAATATTGACTTTCCCCTATCCTCTTCATACGTCACTGAATTCATTGACTTTTTACTGTAGTCAAAAATGTTCACCTCTTTCTTTGCTGTCATTTTTCTTTTATAGCATCTTCCTCTATATAATAAAAGGGTTAGACTAGAGGGCCTCAAAGATCCTTCCAATCTACATACAATCTATAAACTATGAAGTATCCTTTTACCTCATCCACAAAAGTCCTTCTGTGATACCTTAGTATGACATGGGGACAATGCTAAGTATTCTAAGGCTATACCAATGGAGTGAAAATACTTTCAAATCCTAACAGCAGGAAAGCATTCAAGTATGGACACTGTGATAGCTAATAATCATAAAAGCATAGAATCAAAGATTTAGCACCTTAGACATCGCCTGGTCCAATATGCATCTGAGTATGAATCTCTGACAAGTGGTCATGAGGCCATTGTTCTAAGATTTCCAGCAGTGGGGAATTCCTTCACCCTGATACAATTGATCTCACTTTAGGCCAGCTCTAATTTCCTTTTTTTTTTTTAGGTATTTCTTATGTCAAGTCAAAATCTGCCTCTTTGAAATGTTTACCTAGTCCTGCTCTCTGAAACTAAACAAAGCAACTATAATCCTATTTTTCCAAACGACAAGCTAGCAAATACTTGAAGACAGCTACCAGGTCTCCTCTAAGTTTCCTCTTTTCCAGGCTAACCATCCTCAGTTCCTCCAACCTGCTATTGGTAGGCATCATTTCTAGTTCCTTCAACATCTCTGTTACTGTCTCTTAGCTGTGCTCTACTTTATCAGTGTCTTACCTAAGATGGGGTATACAGAAATAGGTATAACGCTCATGAGGCAGCTGGGTAGCACATTGGACAAAGTGTGGATCTGGATTCAGGAAGACTTGTGTTCAAATTTGGCCTCAGACGCTTAATAACCGTGTGACCCTGGGCAAGTCACTTAACCTCTCTGTGCCTCAGTTTCTTTATCTGTATAATTCGGATAATAATATCACCTGCTTCTCAAGGTTGTTCTGAAGATCAGATATTTGTGAAGTGCTTTGAAAATCTTAAAGTGCTATATAAATGCTAACTATTTGACCAGAGCAAAGGATAGTAAGAGTATTCACCCCCCAATTTTATGCACTATATTTCTGCTAACTTAGCCAAAGAACTGTAGCTTTCTTGGCTGTGATGTCACACTATTGACGTTGTCTTACAATCTACTAAAACCCCAAATTTATTGTTCAGATGAATTGTCATTTATATCTGTGCTTCTATAATTTTGTAGTGGTGTAATTGATTTTTTTTTTAAAGATAGGACTTTACATTAAAGGCCTGATGGTGCAGTGATAACATTGCCAAACTTGGAATTAGGAGAGATCTATGTTCAAATCCTGCTTCTGACACTAAGCTGGGGAACAGTTTAGTGGGACAACTAGCCCACTTAAACTCTCTTTGTTTCAAGGAACTCCTCTGGACTTATCTATTAAATCATCAGTCTTGAATCCACATTCAGAGTCCTCCCATGGAAGAAATCCCACACTATTGCATATTTGCATAATAATAACCCTAGTGCTTAGCTCCCTGGGGTTATTGTGAGGATCAAAAGATGAATTTAAAGGATGACAAAGATGTTAGTTATCTATCCCTTTAAAATTTCATCCCATTAGAGTCAAAAAATTTGTCTTGGCCTGTTGAGATCATTTTTGAATCTTAATTCTGTCATTCAGTGATTTGGCTGTCCCTTCCAGATTTATGCCCTCTGCATTTTTTATAAGCATGCTATCTACAAAAGCATGATTATCATTGACAAAAAAATGTTGAACAAAGCAAAGGACAGAGCCCTGTGGAACTTGCTGAGAGCCTTCCTTAAACATCAATGTTAGTCCATTAATCATTCCTCTTAGGCCCTAGTTGTGCAAACAGCTGCGACCATACTTAAGCATAATGCCACTCAGCCTACCTCATCTTGATTGCAAGGTTACCTAAGAGCTTTTGTCAATGCTTTGGATGAAAACCAGGTATATGATTTCTATAGCACTATCTCGAGTATAGTGCCAGCACAAAGTCGGTGCTTAAAAAATGTCTGTCGCAATGTCAGTCTAATTACCCTGTCAAAAAAGGAAATGAGGATCATTGGGCATGACTTGTTTTTTGTTTAATTTTGTTTTCTTAAAATTTTGTCTCCCCCCCCATTACGTGTTAAATCACTTTTATGCCTTGTTTTTTTGAAGAAGCTTTTCATTCTTGCCATGTGCCTTTCTAAGTGCTCACAAACTTCCCCTTTAATGATGAAAAACCCCTGTGCTTCTTCAGGCAGATTTTTCCTTTGCATTTCTCTGGTTTCCACCCACACCTGCGCACTCTGGGGAGTTGAAACAGGGTGCTGAGAGGAAGTAACTGGAACTACAAAATGACGGGAATGCCATTAATTGTTGTGTTGAGCTGGGGCTTCAAACCACAGCCTGTAAATATTTCCAGGATCTTAGACTGGAGCTAGAAGGACCTCAGAGACCATCTACTCCTAATGTCCTCATTTGACAGATGAGAAAAGCTCACATAGGTAACAAATATCATAAGTGGGATTTGAACCCCCTCTGACTCACATATACCAGCACAAGTGCCTACAATATTCTGGAGTATGGCAAGAACCAGATTAAAACGTAATCTGGAAATATTCATAAAATAAAAATACGATGAAACATAAAAAAAAACCCTAAATCAATATGTGACTGTTATGGATGGATTAGTGTCCACCAATTATATTTGAGTTTTACGCCACTGCTCAGAGGTCTGAATGCCCGTACCATGAAGTGTTTTGGGCAGAATTCTAATCCTGGCGTCTGTATGGTACATCCAGGAACATAATTCACCACAAAAAACAGAAACCATTTGGTGGAGGTCACTTTGGTGGGTAGAGAACTGCTTTATACTCTTAGGAACCCAAGGTTTGGAGGTCATAGCCACGGGGACAGTGGAAACACTAGGGAGATCTACTTAAGCTGCGTCTGAGGAGACAAGATAGATCAAGTTGTCTGTTGATTGGTGAGTTGAGGAGGAGGTGGAGCAAAAGTCCCTGTCAGAAGACAACTCATGGCCCTAGTGAACTGTTTAAGGAGGTACTAGGGGAACAGTGAAATAGCGTATTCTACTCCTCTATTTATATGAGTGCCACATTGAGTTTCTATCCCCTGGTGCCAACTGTCTATGGAAGCTATAGGCCATGAGATGGCTGATCCTTTACCTGAGGTGCACACCACTGCTTGGAGTTGTATCACTGTGTATTTTAAATTCCTTATGGAAAAGTTATTCCGAACTATAATGGGAATGTGTTTCCTTTTGGATCATGTAAAATAGGAAAAGAGATAAGCATCTAAATGGGAAACAAGGCGAGATTTTCCCTCAGTTCTAAATACAACTAAAGTAACGAGCCAATTGTGATAAGTTCATGAAATAGAGTAAGTGACTGATATTCTGTATTTTAAACCTTAGATCAGAGGGTTTTGGTAAACCTAAGGTTTATGAACTTTTTTTTAACATTTTGATAACTGTATTGCAATATAATTGGTTACCTCTGTAATCCTATATATTTTATTTCATTCATTTAAGAGCATTATTCTGAGAAAGGAGTTCATGAATTTCATCATATGCCTACACACACACACACACACACACACACACACACACACAAGATTAAGAAACTCTGCCCTTTATTAAGTTGACAGGGACATCTGGGTTGCAGTAGAGGCTTGTGGTAGAACAAACTTCCTGAACTATGTCCAGCTCTTGCATCAGCCTCTTGATTGGCTATTGTCCTTCACTCTCAAAGAGGATCAAAATGACATTGCTATGTTGAGGTCAAGGTGCTACTGAGTCCAACTGTGGCTGATCTGACCAATCTGAGCTCAGACACAAATAGTTCATATGAACGTTTGGAGTGGATATGTCTCTAAATTTGCCCATCAGCCTCTTACCCACGGAGGGCAACCTAAGCAAATCTCTAAATATGGGGCCTAGGCCACGTCTTGTTCCTACCAGGTAGATAGAATGTACTCTGCTCTACTATCTTTTCTATGCCGGGATAAAACGAACTCATTTCAAATTGTTTTAGTTTTTAAGCAGAGACTATTTTGGATTAAAGCTCCAAGGATTTGAGTTCAATTTTTGGCCCGACCACTTCCTATATGCATTACTTTGGGCAAGTCATTTTACTGCTCTGTGCCTCAGTTTCCTCATACATAGAATATAAGGATTGGATTAGATGATCTTGAAGGTGCCTTCCAGCTCTAAATCCTGTGATCTAGCTCTCCTAACTATAGTTCAAAGAAGACAATTGCTTCTTTCTTTGGAAAATTGTGCAACATACGCCAGTCTTGAGTCCTGGGACCCTTCCTCTGCCTAAGAAATCAGCTGTTCCAACTTGTACCTGGGTAGGTTCCAAGACATAAGTTTATAAACTTTATTGGGATATGGACTTGAACTCAGTGAGGGGATAGCAGCTATTTTCTTCCCATCTCCTCACTTAACTTGGATTTCAATCCCCATTAATAGCTAAGATGTATGGGTCACTTTAAGGTTTACAAAGAACTTTACCTGTGCTATCTCTTTTAACTCACATGATCTTCACAATAACCCTGTGAGGTAGATACCATTATTATCACCGCCATTTTACACATAAGGAAACTGAGGCTG
This sequence comes from Phascolarctos cinereus, assembly GCF_003287225.1. Taxonomy (NCBI): domain Eukaryota; kingdom Metazoa; phylum Chordata; class Mammalia; order Diprotodontia; family Phascolarctidae; genus Phascolarctos; species Phascolarctos cinereus. The sequence goes on along the minus strand of NW_027555736.1, from coordinate 67,897,621 downwards.
AGAAAGGTGCAGGGACTTGCCCAGGGTTACATTCAAACCAAGGCCTTCCTGTCTCTATCCACCGCACCACCTACTTGTTTCAACATTTAACAATTTTTAAACTACCCACTAAAAATTTTTGTGCTATCCTAAAGCTGAGAACCATTCTCATAGGTTGTTATTGTTTTCTCAGTCATTTTTCAGTCATGTCCAACTCTTCATGGCTTCTTTTGGGGTTTTCTTGGCAAAGATGCTGGAGTGGTTTGTCATCTCCTTCTCCAGTTCACTTTATAATGAAGAAACTGAGACAAACAGGTTTAAATGACTTGCCCAGGGTCACACAGCTAGTAAGTGTCTGAGACCAGATTTGAATTCAGGACAAGTCATCTTCCTACTCCAGGCCCAGCACACTATCTACTGTACCACCTAACTGCCCTATTCTGATGGACAGAGAATATAAAAGCAAAGTAGAAACTGAGTAGTTCTACCTTCTCTCCAGTACCCATTAACACTGTCCCAATCATGTATTTCTCTCCTTTCCCTGATCTTTCTCTTCCTGTATGTTTGTTCCTATATGAACAGAGGGGCTCATTACTAGCAACAGAAACTCATCAGGACAGTCCCACAAGACACAAAGCAGTTCTGATCTGCACCAGGGAGGGTACCCACACCAATGAAATCTTGTACCCTTCCAATACTGAAATATTCCTTTCACCTTGTTTCACTCACCTCTAACTGTCTTTGTGTCCTCTCGTGAACATGACTTGTTCTTGTGCTCCTGTTTCTTTGTTAGCTAAGATGTGAGTTTATCAATTATCTAAGCAAGATAATAACAACACCCTACACATACAAAGCACCTTAATGAAACATGTTCATATGCATAGTCTCATCTGATTTTCATTTCAACTCTGCGCAGTAGTTAGGGTATGATTATTCCCATTTTGTAGTTGTTCAAAGCCCACAGTTTTTGACACTAAGCTTAATGTATATATATTTTTCCCGTACTGCCTCTCTTTGTCAAATTTTAATTCCTAAATATATGAAACACTGAGAAGGCAAAAAAAATTGAATTATTATTGATCACTTGGGGATATCTACTGGTGTAGTACAGATTAAAGTTTTGTTCTTGACTATTTCTTAGTTGATACTCATATCCCTAAGCCAAACCACCTCCCCTCCCTCCAAAAAAAACAAAAACATGGAAACATACTGTCATTCTCAAATTAAAGCTGTTCCAAAGTGTCACCTCCTCCTGAGAGAGATGTCAGCTCTGTGGGATAATGAAAGCCTGAGTCTAATTTTTGTCTCACGTTGTTGAATTGTCTTTTTCCCATAGCATTACTCATTGTTTGTAGTATTTACTCAAACTCATCAGTCATGGGAGGGATGCATATTGACTGGATGTGTGTTAACAATCACAACAAGAATTCCTCACCGCAGCAATCTCCAACCTGGAAAAGAAGACGAGAAAAGAGAGAGCCCCCAAAACTCCAGGCCACAGGCAGCATTGAATTTACAGGCATTTAGAGGTGCCTGCAATACAGAAGTCCCTGGAATTACAAAGCTAAAAATGACCTCTTTCCCATCCTCAGGGAGCTTATCATTCCACCCAGGAAATATGAAATGTACACAGATAATAAGTGTAATATACAGATGGGTATATGAGAGGCAGCTGAAAACGTTGTCAAGAGAGACAGCAAGTCACCAAACCTCTCAGTGTCCCAAGACAACTCTCTCAGACTATAAATGGCACAGCAGACTTGACTTGGTAGAAAATGTTCCCTCACCAGGAACTCCCTGCCAATGCAATCACAACTTCAATGGAAAAAAAAAAAGTAAAATACAATATAGGCAGAGTTGAGGGCAAAACAGAGACCCAGAGAAAAAGCTTTAAGACTACTTGAAGGAGAGAATAAATCTGGCCTCAAACACTTACTAGCTGCATGACCCTGGGCAAATCACTTAACCCTCTTTGCCTCAGTTTCCTCATCTGTAAAATGAGCTGGAGAAGGAAATGGCAAACTACTCCAGTATCTTAACCAAGAAAACTCCAAATGGGGTTACAAAGAGTCAGACACGACTGAAAAATGACTGAACAACAATAAGTCTGCTCTCTGGAATTTAGTTTCCTCATCTGTAAAATAAAGCGGTTGGACTAGACTTCAAAGATCCCTTCCAAATCTGTGTTGTTTGATCTCTATGACTCAATGCCTTCTCCCCAGAGTGGTCAGGGAAGTTTTATGTACCCCAGAAATGACAATTGAGCTAGATCTTGAAGAATAGTGAGAATTTGGCAAGGGGGAAAGGAGAAGGGGGAAGAGGGAGGACTCCAGGAAGAGGCAAAAATGGCATAAGCAAAGGAATTCCAACTCAGTGAGTTATCCAGGGGGTTGGGAGTAAATCAGTTAGGCTGCTGCAAAAAGTTCCTGTTGGGGAATAGTGGGCAATCAGACTGAATGAAACTTGGCTTCTACTCCAAACCCACCCCTCTTCATAACTTCACCATTTCTGTTGAATACACAACCTTCCTTCTAATCCTTGACACTCAGTCCACTTTCCCTCACCCCACCCCTGTATTCAACTGGTTGCCAACTTTTATCTCTATTTTTACCTCTGGTGCCATCTCTGGCATCCAAATTCTTTTATCCAGTGACACAGCCACCTCTCAACTTCAGGCCCTTCTCATCTCTTGCCTAGACAACTGCAATGTCCTTCTAGATGGCCTTACAAGATTCCAACCTCTGCCCTTATCTCCTAAATTCTCCACAGAGCTGTTAACTTGATAGCCCTAACTCATTGGCCAGACCATGTCATTCTTCTCCTCAAGAATCCTCTGTGGTTCCCAATTGCTTCTAGAGTAAAACATAAACTCTGCTGTTGGGCATTTAAAGACCCTCACAAGCTGAAATCAGCCTACCTTTCTAGACCAATTTCATATTATATCCCTTCATGGATTCTACATTCTAGCCAACCTATTCTACCTGCTCTTTCTCATGCACAATCTTCCATTTTTTGCCCCCATGCTTTATGCAGACTATCCCCTACACATGAAATAAATTCTTTCTTCACTACTATTTCTTAGAATTTCTATATTCCTTCAAGGTTCAATTCAAGTGCCCCCTTCTACAAAAAGTCTTTCCTTAACTCCTTGTTATTAGTGCCCTAGTTTGCAAAAAAAAAAAATCACCTTTTTATTGATTTTTTTCTATTTAGTATTTACTTATGTGCGTTCTAGTTGCTTCCCCCCAGGTAGGATGTAAGTCCCTTGATGTAGGGTACCCTCAGATACTTCAATGGATCTGTAATCTCATTGATTCAGAAATTCGCTGCAATAATGCATCTCAATCCATCCAAGCCTTCCCATCCTATGTGACTGTTATCCATGTCCTACTGAAAGTCTGATAAGGCAGGTCTATCCAACATGCTGAATGTTTACTCCATTCCTCTAGACATAGTAAGGGCACCTCTGGAATACTTTTACCATCTACCTGTCATCCCTTGCACCCTCCACAGAACCATCCCATCTTCTCTTTCTATAATACCATTCCTCAATAACATCCTCTCCTTCTGTTCTTTGGAGTTCCTCATTGGTTATATGATGCAGCCTGTTTGTACCTACCATGAGCCTTTCCATCTTCCTCTGTCTCATAATTATCTTTAGTTCTTTGAAGGCAGTGGCACTCTAGGTCTTGCTATCATAACAGAAAAATGGTATAAATTTTTTTTAAATCATAATCCTTGTCTTACAGTAAACTTGGGGTCAGTGAAAGTGTACTGCCATTTCCTAAAAAGCAATCAAGGATGCTCTTCTCCTTTTCAATTCAGGGCCCAGCTCATTGTCTATCTGGACTGTCCAACTCACATGTTGTTGGATAAGCTCTATTGGGTGACCAGAGACATGTCAAAGTCTATACAATAGATATTCTTCATCCTCTTGAGCTTTCCTGTGTGTATTAACAAACCAAACACCTTTAAGTTCTCTTCTGGAGGCTCTGCAATGTTCTGGGGCTTGATACTATTAACAAAATGTCATCCACAAACAGGAACTTCTGGATGACCTCACCATCTATAGGGAATCTCTTCTTCTACCTATTCTGGATCTCCTCCCTTATTTGCCATTGCAAATACATTGGGTGAATCTACATCTCACTGTTTTATACTTCACTTGACCTTTGATTATCAGAAGGTCAACGAACAAGATTTATTCAGTGTTACATCTTCTGAAGAATCCTGAATGATCTTGATGTAGGGAAGGGAGACTTCTTCTTAGAAAAGAACCCATGGCTAATACAGAAATGTTTTGCATGACTTCACATATATAATGGGTATCATATTGCTTGCCTTCTCAATGGGTGGGGGAGGAGCTGGATGGAAGGAGAGAATTTGGAACTTAAAATTTAAAAAAAAAAGAAATGTTAAAAAAATAAAAATCTTGAGGGAAAATAGAAATAAAAGAATTCATAAAACTTCATTGAGGGGGGTGGAAGTGTTCATTATATGGAAGAGCCAGGCTTCTGCATAATCCATAAGTCTCTGGATTTTCTCATTTCTTTCTCCTGAACCATATTTCCCACTTAGTTCTCCCCATCCTTGCCTTTTCCCACCTTTGGATTGAAATCACTGAGCTTTAGGGTATATATTACTTTGATTTTGAATGTCTTACCAAGTTTTTTATGGAATTTCCCTATCACTTCATCCAGACATCTAAGCTGCAATTATTTTCAATCCCCACAACATCTCTGGCATCTATACCTTTTGTCCAGGTACACACCCACCCACTCTAGAACAGACTCTTCTCATTTTTTTCCTGGACTGTTGTAAAAACCTCCTAAATGGTCTTATAGATTCCCATCTCTGCCATTGTCCAGATCACACTTCACACAGCATATATTTATCATTCTTACTCTGATGACCAAATGCCCCATGAAATAATATATCTTGTAGGTTTGGACATATGCTAAAACACACTCTATCAACTCCTTGGTTCGCCTTTATAAGAAAAGCAAAGACTGTTTTGTTTCTGTCTTTGTATCCCCAGCAGAATTACTGGCACATAGTAGGAACTTAATGCCTGTTAAATGAGTGATGCAAAAAGATGAACCATTTAGTGTCAGAAAACTTTAACAATAAAATTATATCCATTTTAAAATAGATTTTACTCTTTGGTCCATTGCATATACTAAAAGTATTACAAAATAAAATCACCTGAGATAATCCAAAACAAGAACTCTGTCTAGGTCATGGAGGGTCTTAAATGTCTGGCTAAGGAACTTAGACTTTATTCTATAGGCAATGGGAGTCACTGATGATTCTGGGAACTGTGGGAAGGATGGGGTTGGAAAAGCAAAGTGCACAAAGGAGAATTTTAGAAAGATTAGTCTAGTAGCAGTGTCTAGGATCAGTTGCAAGAAGTCAGAGGTCAGGTGCAGAAGGCCAGTTGGTAAATTATTGCGGTAATCCAGATGTGAAGTGATAGGGTCATTAGGGAGGGTTATAGAAGTGAGAAAGGAAGAGAGCTACCAGATGAGCACGTGAAAATGTAAATATGACTAGCAGATCTAGCCATAGGGATATGTCTACATATGAAAAAATAATTAAGAAACTTAGAAGACCATCAAAATAATTTAGTGTCTCACAAAGATATTTTTTACCTGAATTATTCTGATAATTGGAGATAATCTCAGAGGGAAGGCGTTAGCATTAAGAAAGATCAAGGGAGGCTTTTTGCAGAAGTTAGGATCTTAGCTGAAATTTGCGGGAAGCCAGGAAGTAGAGATGAGAGAAGAGAGAATTCCAGGGATGGGGGACCCCCAGTGAAAATGCATGGAGTCTGGAGATGGAGTGTTTTGTTTGAGGAATAGCAAGGAAGCCAGTGTCCCTGGATCTTAGAGTACATGGAGGAGAGTAAAGCAGAAGACAGGAAAAGTAGGAGGAGAGCAAGTTATTAAGGACTTTGAATTCTAAACAGAGGATTTTACATTTGATACTGGAGTTGATTCAGGAACCTTTGGAGTTTGTTGAATTGAGGGGCATGGAATGATCCAAGGCAGGGCGGGGGGGTGGGGGGAGCAGTAGTAGCCTCGGTACAGTTGGGAGACATTAAATAAAAATAAGGGAGCAGTGGAAGCATAAGGAAAGAAGAGAAGAAAAATTTGAAAAACTGTTCATACATGTTTCATCTGTTGTGTAACAGAGTTAAAGTCATAGTGGTTACATTATTTTCCAAATAAACACACAAAATACAAATTATAACCAATCAGTGGTCAAGTCCACCAATAGGTCTTACTTAACAAACAGGTGTTTGCAGGTGAGCGTGTCATGCATTGTTGGGAAGTCCAGCAGGCATCATCAGGAATATGTGCATGTAATGACTTGTTTACAATACAATACTTTATGGTTACATGACTGCAATATTGTATCACCAGAATTTCAATGTGGGGGTGGGAACCCACAAATTTACAATGAATTATTGAACTTAAGATGTGTCATTAAAAAAAAACATTAAAAAAATTTTTTTTGAAATGACACAAATTTGAAAAAACATTAAAGGGTTAAAAAAGTAGACTTCGGGGGGGGGCACCGAGTAATTTTTTTAAAGGGGGCAGTAGGTCAAATAAGTCTGGGAATCCCTGGAATAGAGTATCAAGAAGAAGAAGGTGATTAACAATGTTAAAGGTAGCACAGAGTTCAAGAAAAATAAGGATTGAGAAAAGGCCATTGAATTTGGTGATTAAGAGATCGCTGGTAACTTTGGAGAAAACAGTTTCAGTTGAATAAGGAGGAAGAAAGCCAGGCTGCAGAGGGTTAAGAAGACAGTGGTAGGAAGGGAAGTAGAGAGGGCATTGATCACAGACGGCCTTCTCAAGATGTGGAGCCATGAAAGGGACAAGAGATATAGGACAATAGCTACTACTGCCTCTCCCATTAGAGTGAAATCTCCTTGAGGACTGGGATTGTTTTTTGCTTTTAAAAAAAATGTATATTTTATTTTCCCCCAATTACATGTGAAAACAATTTTTCTACATTTTTTTTAAGTTTGGAGTTCTGAATTCTCTTCCTCCCTCCCTCTTCTCCCCCCTTCTTGAGAAGGTAAGCAATCAGATATAGGTTATACATGTGCAATCATGTAAAATATTTCCATATTAGTCATTTTGTACAAGAAGACTCAAATTTTTTAAAATGGAAGAAAGAAGTGAAAAATAGCATGCTTCAGTCTATATTCAGACATCAGTTCTTTTTCTGGAAGTGGAAAGTATACTTTATCACTAGTCCTTTAGGATTGTCTTAGATCATTGTATTGCTGAAAATAGCTTCACAGTTCTTCATTGTACAATATTGCTATTACTGTGTACAACTTCCTCCTGGTTCTGCTCACTTCACTTTGCATCAGTTCATGTAAGTCTTTCCAGCTTTTTTCTGAAACCATCTTGCTCGCCAATTCTTACAGCACAATAATATTCCATCACAATCATATACTGCGGCTTGTTTAACCATTCCCCAATTGATGGGCATCCCTTTGATTTCTAATTCTTAGCCACTACAAAAAATGAGTTGCTATAAATATTAACTGTTTTTGTTTAAAAAGGAAATAGCCGCCAGCTTAGATTCTTAAAATCTAGCCACTGCTCAGATTCTTATAATCTAGCCAACAGCTCCCTAATGTTCAGACTGCTTAAGAGTCTGAGCAATATTACAGATGCTCTAATAAACCTTGTCTTTGGCTGAAAAAGAAATACAATTGGCCAACTGGGAAAAAAAAAAGCACATTGAAGAAAACAAGTTCCTAAAAAATACAATTGACCAACTAGAAAAAAGTACACTGAAGAAAACAAGTCCTTAAAAAATACAATTGGCCAACTGGGGAAAGAGGTACAAAATCTAACAGAAGAAAACAATTTGTTAAAAATTAGAATTGGACATATGGAACTAATGACTCTATGAGAAAGCAAGAATCAGTCAGACAAAAACAAAACAATGTAAAATAGATGAAAATTTAAAATACCTCAGGGGTAAAACAGCTAACCTAGAAAATTGATCCAGGAGAGACAATTTAAAAATTATTGGTCTACCTGAAAATCATGATGAAAAAAAAAAAAGAGCCTGGATAATATCTTTCAGGAAATCATAAAAGAAAACTGCCCTAGAACCAGAGGGTAAAATAGCCATAGAAAGAATGCACTGATCACCTCCTGAAAGAGATTCCAAATTGAAAATGCCAAGGAATATAGTAGCCAAATTCCAAAATTACCAGGTCAAAGAGAAAATACTGCAACCAGCCAGAAAGAAACAATTTAAATATCATGGAACCACAGTCAGGATTACACAGGACCTTGCAGCTTCTACATTAAAAGACCATAGGGTGTGGAATATTGATATTCCATAAGGCAAAGGAGCTTGGATTACAACCAAGGATCAACTACCCTGTGAAAATGAGCATGATCTTTCAGAGGAGGAGATTGATATTCAATGAAATAGGGGATTTCTAATCCTTCCTGATAAAATATGCCAGAGCTCAAGAGAAAAATTTGATCTTCAGATACAAGACTCAAGAGAGACATAAAAAGGTAAAAGGGACAGAAAGAAACAACATGTTGTTAATAAGGGCAAACTGTTTACATCCCTACAAGGGAAGATGACACTTGTAACCCTTGAGAACTGTATTGTTATTACACCATGTTCAAGGGATATACATAAAGGGGGTGGATAAGTTGACTTTGATGTAATGATAAAAAAAAATCAAGTGGGTTAAATGGATCCAAGTAAGTGGATCAATCTGCTCTAAGAAAATGTACTGAGAGAAAAGGAAAGGAGGAGGCAGACAAGGGTAAATTACATTATAGGAAAGACACAAAAACCTATGATAGCAGAGGGGAAGAAGGGAGGGATATGAGCATTGTTTGAACCTTAATCTCATCAGATTTGGCTCAAGAAGGGAATAACATAATCAGTTAGGTACTAATATTGATAAACTTAACTCTTCTCAGCAATACAAGGATCTAAGACATCTCTAAAGGCCTCATGATGAAAAATGCTATCCACATCCAAAGAAAGAACTATGGAGTTTGAATGCAGATTGAAGCATACTATTTGCTGTTTTTTTTCTTCCATTGTGTTTTGATTTGTCTTTCTGTTGGTTCCTCCTATTGGTTCTAATTCTTACTTACAACATCACTAATGTGAAAATATGTTTAATAGGAATGTATATGTATGGCCTATATCAGATTGTGCCCCATCTTGGGGAGGGTGGTGGGGAGAAAGGGGGAGAAAAATTTGAAACTCAAAAGCTTATGGAAGTGATTGTTGATAAATCAAAATAAATTAATTAAAAAAAAAAACAATAACCACCAGGATTTAGCACAGTGCCCACTACATAGTTAGAACTCAATAAAGTCTTACAGATCGATTGATTGGTTGATTTGGCCCTCCACTCCGAGTAGAGAAGGGAGAGAAGGGGAAAAAAAATAGTAGTGTCCATGTTGACTAAGCTACCATGGGCTTCTGACAGCTTATCTCTCACCTCCACACACCCCCAAGCTGGGGGAGAGAATGAAAATGAATAAAAATAGTAGGGAGTATGAGTGTTGCTATTCCCTCCTTCTTAACCTTCCACCCTAGAAGATTGGTTCAGCTAATTGCAACCTCTTGAAAGGGAACAATGTAATGCCATTCATAAATCTTTCCCTACAATAAACAACCAAAAACACCCACAACACTTATTTTTAGTCTTGATCTTCACTGGGCCTTAGTCAATACTCACATGTGAACTTTACCCCCCCACCCCCTAAATATAAATTTGTATATAGACTTCAGTAACAGGAAATAAACTCTTTACTCAAAAGGATGAAGGCGACACATGCACACGCCTCAGGCTTATCGTCATTTTCAGGTCATTGAAACCATAACTGGTCATTTGGGGCTCAGGGACTTAACCCAGAACCTCGTGTACAAAATGGAGAGGAAACATTGCATAACATTCCCTCCAGAAGCAGGGTGTCTCGCACGCCCCCCCACCCCCACCACATACCCGTACACACGCACAACCCTCCAAAGAACACAGTCTCCAAAGGGACAATTGAAGACCAACTTGACACAAAACAGATATTGTTCCTGAACAAATAGTAGCTCTAGGCTGATAAAATGGGAGGGGGGTTTTAAAGTTTATTTGTATTTTTTAAGTGTGTTTCGGGGCATGAAGCTTATTCATTGATGCTTGAATTCAACCTGATTTACACAAACTCTCAGAGGCTCCAGAGCCCAGTACTTTGAGCCCAGAGGTGTGGCAAAACCAAGTTTGTTTCTGTCCTCCTTGAATCTTATCCTCCTGTTCCCTCCACACATACACACCCCAAATTCAGGGACCTGGAAAACTCTGAGCATATGACATTCCCCGCCCCCCACCACATCCCAATCCTCTTCAGCTCAGAGCTGGCAAGGAAATGAGGAGGGAAAGAAAGAAAAAAAAAACTAATTAAGCAGCCGATAACCCCAAAGTGAAATGCGAATTCTTTACAGTATACAATGTTCTTCCCACAAGCCATTTGTGTTTGTCAGATGTTTATAGAATCATCATTAACTAAAACTAAGAGCTTTGGGAGATAAGAACCACTGAGGCAATTCAGATAAGTTACAAGTGTATGGCCAGCCCCGGCTGACAACTGATGAGAGATTGTGGTTAGAAAAGCCTGCGGAAACGGGATGTTCCAAGGCTATTCCTTCATTTTCTCTCCCTCCTCCAGGATCTAATCCATCAACTGTCTCAAGCTGGAGTAACCTGGGCTCCTTTTTCATCCTGTTGGCAGACAGGGCACACCCCCACCCCCAAAAAATGCCTTATTTTGCCTTGCTGGCTGGTCTGCTCGCTTTATCTTTCCTGGCCTGCTGTGGGAGAGGTAAGCCCTTAGAGAACTGGGAGAGGGTGCCTGCCGTGGAAAGCACCAATAAATTCTTCGGGGAGGCTATGAAGGGGGAGGATGACATGAGCTTTGATTTCAAAATGTTCCTGGAGAACATGAAGGTGGATTTCTTGCGGAGCCTGAATTTATCAGGGGTCCCTTCCCAAGACAGGACCAAAGTGGAGCCGCCTCAGTTCATGATTGATCTGTACAACAGATATACCACCGACAAATCGTCCACTCCAACATCCAACATAGTGAGAAGCTTCAGCATTGAAGGTATGGATAAATCTGGGGGAGGAAGGGTCTTTTTGATATCCCCTGTGTCTAGCTTAGCAGGGTGCTTGGACTATAAAAGGTACTTAATGAATGTGTGTGTTGATAAATTCATCAGTTCTATATTGCATGGGTCTTTGCCAATGATCCCTCGCTTTCTTCTGTACTTCCGAGTAACAAGCTGTTGGAGATGAAGACCTAGAGGTGTTAGTTTGGGGAGTTGCTCCTCTTTTTCCATATTATTTAATGGACTAGCCAATTTGTCAGTCCCTGGATTTCACATACTGGATTTTCAGGCTTTTAAAAATGATTGTTATTTCTATCCTGTCAATAGGTTTAGAAAAGAAAGTAAGACAGAAAAGGAAAGCTCTTTGAGAATTTCCTTGGTTCTGCCATCCCTCAGTCTCTAATTAAATAATCTATGGTTTCCTTTACACAAGAAGCTTATATGGTTTGATGACCAGCTGTAGTGGTAGCATACTGATTCACTAGCCAGAAGACTTGGGTTTTATTCCCACTTCTTTCACTAACCTGCTGTGCGACTTACACAACTTGCTTTGCCTCTAGGCTTCATTTTCCTCATCTACAAAAGTGAGTGGCTTATTATAGACAATCTTTAGAATACCATAGAGTTCTGATGTTCTATAAGCCTATGAAACTGAGAAACCAAGCAGTCAGGTAGATTGAGATTGTGTTAGCAACCACAGTAGGTCCCCTCAACCATCCCCAGCAATTAATTAGAATGAATGTGCAGGCATTGGTGCAGATGGTTTTGAAAGAATCAACAGACACAAAAACAGACTTATTGACTATGTAGAGGTGTTGTTGTTCAGTCAATTTTCCATCACATCCAACTTTTTATGACCCTATTTGGGGTTTTCTTAAAGTTTCCAGAAGTACAGCTTGGTTAATCAGAGGATTAACCTTTCTTTTCAGTAGAAATTTGCAAGAGGATGGATTTGTCCCCTAAATATTTGCTTGCCTTTTTTTGTTTGTTTGTTTGGGACCTGTGGTTTCATCAGTTTAGAAACTTCCACCAAAGCAGACTGACAACTCATCAGCAACTTAGGACCTGATTGTGAGCTCCTCAAGGGCTAAGATTGTCTTTTGCCTTTCTTTGAATCCCCAGTGCTTAGCATAGTGCCTGACACATAGTAGGGGCATAATAAATGTTTAATGACACACTTAAAAATATTTATTGCCTGAGAAAGGCTCCTGGCATACTTCAATGTTAAGTACTTGCCCATGGTAACACAATTAATGAATGTTAAAGGCAGAATTTCAACTCAGGTCTTCCTGACTTCCAGGCCAACCGCCCCCCTGTTGTCTAGACTCATTTGAAATGAATGTGGTGTGGGAATGACTTTGCGGTCATTTGCCATATGGTAGAACTCCATTGAAAGGCAAAGTGGTACAGTAGCCAGAAAACTAGCCTCTGAGTCAGAAAGACCCGGGTTCAAGTCCTGTCTGAAACATACATTGGCGAGGAGACCTTGGATAAGCTTGCTAAGACTATATAAGTTGCAGAAGTTGCCCGTCTGTACTGATAGAGGGAGCTTCCTCACTAAAAGTTTTTCTACATCAATTAAATCACAATTCCAGAACTGAAAAAGAATGTCAAGTATACCACAGGGTAAATCATATTCCTCAAGCCCAATTTAAGGAGGATGCTATAAAATAAATGGTGTTAGTTTTGTCCCCTGACACTGGTGTTATCGGGGGTTTCCCTGTATAGAAAGCAGTGACTGCATTATCATTACGGAAAGCCCTCTATTGCCATATTTCCAGATGCAAAGTGAAGTGGGGAATTAAAGAAATGATCTGGAGAATTTAAGCAAAATCTCCCTTTCCCCTACCCCAACAATGATAGTGGAGATCAAAGTATTTTTTTTTCTTTAAATCACCCTGATAATCCTCAACTTCAATTAAGAATATGTAGTCACTGCTGGTTGCTGAACCATTTCAGTCTCTGGATCAAGTTCTTTTCCTAACATTGGAATGTCACTTCCCCCTCCCACTCACCGCCCTTTAAAAAAAATTCTCAAGGTGTTCAATTTAAGGCTGGCAGCAATAAATCAGAGCTTTCTCAAAAGCCCATAGGAAAACAGGAATTCACTTCAGATTACTTCGAGCTCATTATGATACATCATCCTTCTACTTTCATTTGCAATGGTGATTTGAAATTACTGAATTTCTTTCACTTGAAGTTCTTTAAAAATACTTCATAAAGAAATGTTATGATTTCTATCTTCTGGAAAGGCAAACAATGGATCAAACATGTCATTATTTGGTGATGCCAAATCAACACTAAAATCTGGAATGCCTATGTAAACCAAGGGATTATCATTATTGTTATGATTATTGTTGTTATAGCTCACACCCTCACAGCCACTCTATGTGATAGGTATTATCTATATTTTACAAATGAAGAAATTGAGGCTCACAGAAGTGTCAGACCTTACCCAGTCACAGAGTTATTAAGTGGCAGACACAGAATTCAGATCAGGTCCTTTAATTCCAATGACAACGTTCTTCTCAACGCATCATTTTGCCTCTTACGTATTCAAATTACTCATGTATGTGTCATTTCCACCTTTCAGCAATCTGTAAGCTCCTTGAAGGCAAAAAAGCTGTCTTATTCTTCTTTGTAATTCTTTCATAGCATCAGACACAGGGCCCTGTATGTGATTAGTGAACAATAAATATTTGTGAAAGGGAGGGAGGAAGAAAAGGAAAAAAGAATGAAGAAAGGAAGGAAAGAAGGAAGGAAAGAAGGAAGGAAGGAAGGAAGGAAGGAAGGAAGGAAGGAAGGAAGGAAGGAAGGAAGGAAGGAAGGAAGGAAGGAAGGAAGGAAAAAGGGGGGGAGGGAAGAGATAACTCAATACAGCAGTAAGAATCTGAGACTATTAACCAAGAGACCTGAGTCTAGGTCCTGGCTTTGCTACTGCTAACTAACGTGATCTTAAGCAATTCACTTTATCCCTCTGGATCTCAGTTTCCTCAACTGCAAAATAAGAGGAGGGGAATGGCTGGACTAGATGAGTGCATTTAACTTTGGAGCTTTCAAGCAGGAAAACTGAATGAGCCAAGTAAAATAAATCAGGTCACCATATGTGTGTTTCCATTGCAGATGTTGTCTCTATGTCTTCGACAGACAGACATCTCTTCCAGAAGCACATCTTACTTTTCAACATCTCTATCCCAAGACATGAACAAATCACCAGGGCTGAGCTCCGGCTCTATATCTCATGTCAAAGCCACGCCAAATTGTCCCACGAACTGAAAGGCAACATTGCCATTTATGACATCCAAGGTGGAACAGACTTCTGGGAAGGCACAGAGGGGACCAAGTCTTTCCTTGTGTCCCAGGTCATCCAAGAAAGTGGATGGGAAACATTTGAGGTCTCCAGTGCAGTGAAACGATGGGTCAGGTCAGACCCAACAAAGAACAAAAACAAACTGGAAATCAGAGTGGAAAGTCACATGAAAGGATGTGAAAAACTAGACATCAGTGTCCCCCCAGAATCCAAAAACTTTCCCTTCTTTGTTGTATTCTCTGATGACCGCAGCAATGGGACAAAGGAAACCAAGATGGAGCTCAGAGAAATGATAGGTCATGAGCAAGAGAGCGTGCTCAAGAAATTGTCCAAGAATGTTAGTCCTCAGGAAGAGGAGGAAATGGAAGAAGAAATGGAGAATTTCTCCATCAGGAGACCATTTTCATCCAGAAACAAGAGAAGCACAACTCCCAATAACCACTGCCAAAGGAGCTCCCTTAGAGTCAACTTCAAGGATATTGGCTGGGACAATTGGATCATTGCCCCGAAGGAGTATGATGCATATGAATGTAAAGGAGTCTGCTTCTTCCCTCTCGCCGATGATGTGACTCCAACTAAGCATGCCATTGTTCAGACTTTAGTGCATCTCAAAAATCCCATGAAAGCTGGGAAAGCCTGCTGTGTGCCCACCAAACTGAACCCAATTTCTATCCTTTACAAAGATGATGTTGGAGTGCCCACTTTAAAATACCAATATGAAGGAATGAGTGTGGCAGAATGTGGATGTAGGTAGTACCCAATAGCCTGCCAAGCCAGGAAAGAAGAAAATATTGGCATACTGTTTAGGGTAGAAGGGGAGGGGAGGTATCAAAAGGCATACTCTTGTACAAAGCTATACACTGGTGCTGACTATGTTAACTGGAGTAGGCAATCTTGGAAAGGAGGAAAGAAAAAAATCTAAGACTCTAAAGATGTTACATGGAACTAGTTATTTGGAAGCACTACTACAATTGACCCTTTTAGCTATATGTCCAATATGAGTAAGGTTGGCCTTTGAAGCACCCAAAGGGGATCTTGGGGAAACAGAATTGGGTGAGGAGAATGTAAAAAAATCAGAGAAGTAGATGGAATAGGGGGGTGGGGAACGAGCAGGGAAGATGGTGGAAAAAAAGGAACACAAAGTCAAAGAGTTGAGTGTTAGCAGAAAATTATCTTAAGATTACTGGGTATGAGGAGTGCAGATGGATCCATAATGTATTATAATCCATGAAAATAAACATGAAAGGGAATAGAGAAGTAAGGAATGAAAGTTTCACATGGACAGCAGTGTTCCTAAGGAGGTCATCACCTTGATCTAGGGCACACTCCATGTCAGAAAACTGATTAACAGCTGCTGCTTTATGGAAAGATGACAGTTAAGAATGTATACGCCAAGAATGCAGAGTTACAATTCATTACCACCAGGCTCCACCAACACATCATTCAATTATGATTGAATGTGTAGATGCAGGCTGGATGGATCTGGCTACAAAGTGGATCAGGGGCATAAAGTACAGTGAGCTTCGTCTGCCACAGCTGTCTTCCCAACAGAGCCCTTCCAAGGATTTTAAAGCCCAAACTTTGCCACTGCCAGGGCACAAAGGGGACCAGGGGCAAATGGAGTCCATCAATTACTTTGGTTTCTCTGCTGGTCCACTACATAGTCAAAATAGATATTATTTGTTATCAAACAAATCCATTATTTCATACTCCTAAGGGGTAGCAGTGTTACATGTTATTGGATAGTATGTGGAGGATGGTTCAGCACAGAGACTCCAGTTCTTTTCAATTATTTATTCAACATAGTTGACCATGTATTTTCTTTGTGCATGAACTGGCTTTTTTCTTTCTAGTTTTCCTTTTGGAAGAATTTAAAGAGTAGTGAATGAATCAGGCTTTAATTCACTGAAATAAATGTGTGGGAGTTGGAGATGTCATGCTTTGGACATGGTTATCCAAGATGTACCTATTTTTACCTTCTTTATGACACGTACTTGAATGATAAGAAGCCCAGTCTTCCGTCAGTTAAGGTTCACTCTCCTCTGAGGAACTCTTGGCCTTATCTCGCCTTCCTGATAAAAAAAGAAGCTTTGCCTTATGCAGGCCATGCTCAGTATTTCTTCAAGCAATAGGCAGTGGAAATGCTAACATATGTCAACTTCCTTCCTGGGTTTCTTAAGGGCAGATGGCTTTTTTTTTTCCTGAACAGTCTTATTAGGAGAAAGTGAAATTGGAAAGTTTTACGTTTCATCAATTAGATCGGTCTACTTTTCTGACATTGGAATTAACTAAATGGACTGTCTGTCAGATTAGTTTGGGTAGAATCCCAAGGTGCTCTTAAGAATTCTGAGGTAGTCTGACTGAAGCTGCTGACTGTGTGGTTTTAATATATACCAAGCTTCATTTTTCCCTGCCTTGATGGGGAAAAGGGAGGCAGGGCAGAGGAGAAGGCTTACTTGCCATCATCTCCCTCACCTCACTATCACCTACAGGATTTAGGGTGGCATTTCACCTACATGTCACCCAAATCACTCATACTGAAAGGTGGGACAAGGATATGAGAGAAAAGCAGAGGAGGACTGGCCAATACAGAACGGACACAGTTTGGGAAATAAAATGGCAGTGCCTTCTGGGAATGTTAGAATGCCATCTTACACAAATCCTTCCCTTACTCTCCAGATAACTAAGCATCTATTCAAAACATTGATGGATTGTGATGAGGGAAGGACATAAACAGTAGCTGGACCTACTGACCATTTAAATAAATGCTTATGTTTTAAACCAAAGAGGCTTTGTGGGTGAAATAAACCACCAACATTTTAGTAGTTGGGATCCTCAAAAGAGATTCTATTGACCCCATAAGCCACACATAAACCCACATTTAAAAATCCATACATAAAACTGTCCTCTGTACCTAACAACAGCAGAAGTGATTCATCGTGAGTTAAGAATGTACTTTCAGAGCTTTCGCAAGCTGTATAAGCCAGAAAGTCTTTTCATTTTGGAATCAAAAAGGATCTCCAAGGTCATCCAGGTCAACCTATTCCTAAGCAAGATCAGTGTTACAACATTCCTAATAAGTGAAATCTTGAGGATCTCCAGTAACAGGAAACTTACTACCTTCCACTTTTGGACATCAAGGGTATGCACTTGCCCAGTCTCCCTTGTGACCATGGTGGAAGTTAGGTGATCTACCAAGATTAGGGGCTATATACAAAGGAACTAAGTTAATAATAATAATAACTTGCATCTACATATAGTGCTTTGAGATTTACATGGCATTATCTTTACTCTCAGAGACATTTGATCAATATTACACAGCTAGCAAGAGTGAGTCTAAAGTAGGCCCTTAGTAAATGTTGATCGATTGAGTGATTGACACCAGAATCCTTAACTTCAAGCCTACTGCTTGTTCCACATAGACATCAGATTGGTTAAGAATAAGTCAACAAGTATTTGCTTTAGATAATAGAAAGACAGAATCAAAACAGTCCCTGCCCTCAAGGAGTTTACAATCTAGCTGGGGGAGACATGTCCATATATAGCATATACAAAATAGATATAAGATATTTGGGGGGGACATTAGAAGAAACAAGAAGGCCTCATGTAAAAGACAGCTCCTGGAGCTGGACCTTTAATATCATTTACAATGTATTCCAACCAGCTAAGCTAATTATTTATAGGCCGAAAAAAGATAACAACAATAATAAAAACTGACAGATAATAATACTATTAATAATAATAGCTAGCATTTATGGAGCTCTTTAAGGTTTGCAAAGTGCTTTACAAATATGTCATTTCATCCTCAGAACAACATTGGGAGGTAGATTATCCTCATTTTACAGATAAGGGAACTGTGGCTGAGATAGATATCTTTACAGTTTCTGAAACATTTTACGTAAAAGTTATCTCATTTAATAAACCATGTAAGCAACAATTAAGTCGCCAGTTATCAAATGAAGAATTCAGTATGTTTCATTTCAAAGCTGCCTAGTTTTCCCCTGATGAACCTCTGAACCCAGGATCTTGCAAATACTGGGCATGTTCCCAATGCTTAGCAAATATTTGCTGTTGGATTGACTGAGCTCTCGCTCTCAGACTGTCATTTTCTTTGTGCTGTCCTGTTTTCATTTGCCCCCAAGTTTGCTGCTACTTTCCTCCTGCTTCTATATCCTCCTTAGCAGTGCCTAAACCAGGTGGGATGCGCAAAATTTCTGATCAGGCAAATCCTTAAAAGGGCCTGCTCAGAAAAGCCTCAACCCACCATTGGCCACCCCAGTGGTGGAAAAAGGATACTCACTCCCTCATCTCTCAGTATTTAAACTCTGCAGACATCTATTTTTCTGAGTGCTAGGTTAAGCTCTGACATGACTTCAAGAGGCTAATGTGATGATTCAATTTATCAAGTGTTTATTAAATGCCTACTAAATATCAGGCTAGCCATTGCATAAACAAAAACAAAACTAAATAATTCCTGCCCTCAGGGAGTTTAATTCTATTGGGAGAAAACAATATGCACATAGATAAATAAATACACAACATATTTCCAACAAGGCAGCTTAGGTGGTACAGTGGATGGAGTCAGGAAGATTTGAGTTCTAATCTGGTCTCAAACACTTACTAGCTAGGCAAGTCACCTAACCCTGTTTGCCTCAGTTATTTTGTTAGATGAGCTGGAGAAGGAAATAGCAAACCACTCCAGTCTCTCTGCCAAGAAAACCCCCAATGGGGTCACAAAGAGTTGGACACAAATGAAATAACTCAACAACACCAACCAAAAAAAATTTCCAACAGAGAATTTTAGGGTTTAAAAAACCCACTTAATAAAATACAAATTGGTACAAACAATGTAAAAGAATTTCCAGGCCCAAAAAAGAGAATCGTAATGGAGAAGCCCCATAATATAGTAAAAAGTATACCTTTTGTTCTATTCCCAGTCTGCCTAACTCTAACTCTTGCTGTCTGACCTTAAGGCATTTAATTTCTCAAGGCCTCTGTCTCCTCATAAAATGACAGGGTTGAAGTGAGTAATCTCTACACACACACACACACACACACACACACACACTTTAATCATTTTGACTGAAGAGGTTTTTTTTAGAAAAAAATAAAATTTCCATTAAACTGTTTTTCCAGAAAGAAAAACAAAATTACAAAATCTTGGAGTAGGAAAGGTCCTCAAAGACCAATCATTGCAACCCATGCCTTGCCAAGAACCCACTCTTCAAAATACCTAACAAGTGGGCATCTAGCTTTTGCTTGAAGACTTCCCATGAAAGGGGACTCACTACCTACCTAGGCAGCCCATGATCCTTTTGGATGCCTTGGATATCTCTGGTTGCCATGGAAGTTTTCCTTTATATGTAGAGATGTGCTGAGGTATGCTGGAGCAGCTCTTATCTGTTCCCAAGAGCCAACTGTTAAATTTTCAGGGGGGCACTGACAGTTCAGAAATCAGCAAATGCTACAAATAAGAGCTTGGTTTATGGTTTTGTTGATTATCTAGACTTAAGAAAGTGATGGAGAAAATGTTAATAACGCAGATTAAACTATAAGTGTGTCTGGCATATTTTTTTTCCTCTGACATCTGTTCATTAACATTTAACAATCCACCCCTTGTTACATCAGTCCTAAAACTAGCCTGACTTCAATTTTAACTCACTGTGGCTTATTCTGCCTTCAGTGACCAAGCAGAACCAGTCTGACCACTCTTCCCTATGACAGCCCTTCAGTCATCAATCAGTCAGGCAAGCAATAAACATTTATTAAGCACCTACTATGTGCTAAGCATTTGGGATCCAAACACAAGCAAAAAGACAGACCCTGCCCTCATGGAGGCCATAATCACCCCCCCCAATATTCTCTTCAAGAGTGACTCATTTTTCTTTTTACTAAAAACAAATTATTCCAATTAGAAGGTTTTTAGTTCAGTTTGTATTTGAAGACATAGCCCCTGCTGTAATGACTCAGAAAATTTGGGATACTATACTGCTTTTGCTTGGATTTCCCAGACAGTGGCTCAGATTGCCATCTATGTTGATGCTGTATGTAATGTTAGCCAAAGACTCACGCCAAGAAGCAAGACCTGCCCTCAAAGGTTTCCCAATAAGAACCAAGAATGGGAGGGTGAAGGCTACACCAGAGCCTTTAAAGGTTTGTTCTATTGAACCAACATAAAGAATGTGAGAAGGTGCTCAACTGTTTTCTATCATTCTTATTAACTACTAATATTTATAATGATCTAGTCTTGTGTGTTTCTTTAAGGCCAAGGTTCTCTACTATTGGTTTAATTAATAATGATATTTAAAATTATTAATCACTATTAATAATGGTAATAGTAATTATTCCCATCTAGACAGCCAGGCTAAAGAGCTTGTACTTTATCTTAAAGGTAATAGGAAGCCTGAGGCTTTTGAACAAGGGAATGACAATCTCAAAATCCAAAAGTGTAATAGAATACATGTTGTTCAGTCATGTCTAACTCCTCATGACCCCGTTTGGCGTTTTCTTGGCAAAGATACTTGACTGGTTTGCCTTTTATTTCTCTAACTCATTTCACAGCTGAGGAAACTGAGGTAAACAGGGTTAAATGACTTGCCCAGAGTCACACAGCTAGTTAGTGTCTGAGGTCACATTTGAACTCAGAAGAGAAGTCTTCCTGACTCCAGGCCCAATACTCTGTGCACTGTGGCACCACCTAGCTGCCCAGAGAGAGAGTATAGAAAATAGCATAGAGAGTGAAAAGTCGTATAGAAAGCACAGGATTTAGAATCAGAAGACCTGGGTTAGAATCCAGGCTTTGCTATTGACTCCCTGGGTGGCCTTAGTCCCATCTCTTCTGAGAGTCTCAGTTTCTTTATCAAAATGGTGTCAGATTAGATGATCTCTAAGACCTAGTCAGCTCTAGATATTATGATGCTATGATGAGCTTTGAATTATCCTAACCCATATTTAGAGGGCCAGACCATCCTTGGTAGGGAATAGAATATAGCCAAGGACATTATAAGACCATTTATCTCAATATGGAAGGAGCTTTAAAGGCATCTGATACGGAAAAGGTAACTGAGTCCCAGGGAGGTTCAGTGACTTGCCTAAGGTCTAATAGCAGTAGAGACTGGATGAAAACATGCGTTCTCTGTTCCCGAACCACTGCACTTTTCATTGCACTAGCTATCCAAAGAAAGATCAGCCTCCCCTTGGGGGTCTGGGGGGAGGAGGAGAGTATTATGGCCCATCTGTTACCTCATTTAATCTTTGCAACAACCTAGTGAGGGAGACTAGGCAGGTATGATTTACAAAGTAGACTGATAGATTCATTTGACAAGCATTTAAGTGCCTACTATGTGCCAGGCCCTGTACCAGGTGTTGGGATACACAGACAAAAATGAAGCAAGACCCTGGCTCTGATCCAAAAGGAACTAATAGTATATCTATCTGTACTTGTGGAGTTGGTTTGGGGTGGACAAATAGATGCAGAGACAGGGGAAGTGGGGGCAGAGACAGAGACAGAGTGAAAGAAAGAGACAGAGTTAAAGAAAACATTACAATCTGATAAGTATAATATAGGGTAGGAAAATTATACTATGGGGTAAGAAGGGGAAGGAACAGAGCAATTATGATCAATTAACCAACACACATTTTTAAGGGTACGATGATTAAAAAGGTTTGAGAGACATAGTTTCTGTGTAATTCAATCATTTTATTAATAAGATCAGCACATTATTAATAAAAGGATGGTCATTTGGCCAACTCTCTTAAACCAAAGACCTCTAATAGTGGTGGGGTCACAGTTTATATAATCTTCAAAGGGTAGGTGTTCCTTAGGAATGACAACTCAGATTGGTTAACACAATGGGAGGTATGGGCTATATTAAAATGAAGGTCTTGGAGTATTTGATTTAGGTCACTCAAATCTTGGTCAAAGAGACATCAATTTCTGGAGAATCAAGCTTTCCCCAGATCTACCTGAGCAAACACAATGAGCAGAGATACTCCCATTAGCCCAAACTTAGAATTTCTTTTACTGTCGGATTAGATCTTGACCTGGGTAAATCTCTAAGAGAGACTTTCCACACTGGTTGGTTTCTGGATGAGGAAACAGAAAAGGGAAAAACCTTGGTCCTAATACAATAATTAGTTATTAAATATGACAGAAATTTTCATTTCTCACGTGAGCCTACTACATACCAGGTACTGTGCAAGGCACTGAGGATAAAAACACATCGGCGAAACCATTCTTTCTGCCTCGGAGTTGACATCCTATAATCTAACAGGTGCAAATATCTAAATAATTTTTAAATACAAAATTAATGTTTTTTCATTATTTACTAAATTACGATAGGTAACCCTTGGATTATAGGACTTAGAGTCAGAAGGTACGTTAGAGACCATCTGGTCCCCCTTCTTTCCTTTTTAGACAAGGAAACAGAACCAGAGCAAAGTCTCCCATTTGGTATATAACAGTCAGATAGATTCTTTGATTCCACAAACAGCGAGCGTCCCTTCCACCCCCAACATGCTGCCTCTCCTTCGTCTAATCATTTTTACAGCATCTTGGCACCCTTTAAAGCATTTTAACGTCTATGATCTGCACACCAGCCCTGTGAGGCAGGCCGAGCAAGGATGACGATCCCCATTGTACAGATGAGGAAATCGAAACCAAGAAAAGGGAAGGGATTTGTCATAATCAGTTAGTAAATGGCGCAACCAGAATGAGAATACAGGTCTTCTGGCTTCCAGTCTTCTTTTTACTACCCCACACTATGTATGTAGCTTCCCTTTTCACTGGAGTCAGGCAACAAGCCTTTCTTAAACATTTACTTTGCACTAGGTGCTGTGTTAACTGTTAGGGACACAAAGACAGGCAATCATAGTCCCTGCCCACAAGGAGAGCACAATCTAATGGGAAGCCGACATGTAAATAACTAGGTACCTGGTAAGGGGCCT
Source organism: Phascolarctos cinereus (assembly GCF_003287225.1). Classification (NCBI taxonomy): domain Eukaryota; kingdom Metazoa; phylum Chordata; class Mammalia; order Diprotodontia; family Phascolarctidae; genus Phascolarctos; species Phascolarctos cinereus. The sequence continues at coordinate 67,874,211 of NW_027555736.1, read as the reverse complement.
ACTCCATCATAACTCTATTTTCCTTGATACTTTAAAAAGATCCATGATTTCTGCAACTTTGATGTTTCTTCCACAGGTTTAGATGACAACACGTCTATGGCACAGAATAACAGAATTCCTGAGTTAGAAGGGTCATGGGATAATAATCTAGTAAGAGAATCATAATTTAGAATTTGAAGGGACCTCAAAGGTTATCTAGTCCAACACTCTCATTTATATATATATATATATGTGTGTGTGTGTGTGTGTGTGTGTGTGTGTGTGTGTGTGTGTGTGTATATATATATACACATATATATTAATGTTATAATATTATTGATGTAATAATATTTGTGTGTATATATGTGTGTATACACACACACACACACACACATACACACACACACATATGAAAAGCAACCTGAAAGAGGAAGGCATTCGTAGCTGGGGGAACTGGGAAAGACCTTCTGCAGAGAGACAGATTTGAGCTGAGGAAGACAGGGAATCTAAGTGGAGGTGAGGGGGCAGAGTAATCCAGACATCATGGGCAGCCAGTGCAAAGGCAAGAAGATGGAATATTCAATTTCAAGGAGCTCAAATTGTCTTATTTTGTCCTTTGTCACCCCGGAGGTCACAGCAGGAGACAACAGTTGTTCAATACTGTCCACTCTTTGCCTGCGAGAGTTTGAAACATGAAGGGAATGAAGTGAAGGAAGCTCAATCCAGCTAGAGAGGTGGGCCAGTGAGGGAATGTGAGAAGCATAACCCAGCTGGAATTTTGCCAGGATGTGAATAAAGTTCGGCGGGATCTTTACATGACCCTGTGTGGTCTGAACCTCAGGTTTTTCTTGATGGATTCTCAAAGACGTCCTGGAGGGTCATTTCAGACCTTGAGAAGGATATTTGATCTTGATGGCAGAGTGGGGAAGGTTTTCCTTCTTGAGCCTGCCTGGGGTTTTGTGGCAGTTCTGACAACCTGGAGAACTTCAGAGAATTTGACAAAAAGACCCAGAGGGAAAGGCATAGAACTAGGGAGCTTTGGTGAAGACAGTTTTGAGTTGATTCCGGCACCAGCCTCCCTACACCCCCTTTATTTTGCCTCTGGTGCCATGCTGGGGAAACCCCAGTGGCTCCTTCTATTTATGAGGCAAATACCATGAAACCATTTAGTTTTCAAAGTCCTGGCCTATTGCATCCATATGGCACCATTCCTCCCAAGCATGTTTTCTTGGAAAATGTTGTAAGGAGTTGTAACTCCAAAGGGGATCAAAGTAGAGAGGCACGGGAGAGATGCCAAAGTGGTTGTCTGGGCTGGCTGTACTAGTTACTTCACCTTTTCTTCTCAGATCTGTCTTTTTCCCTGGTACCTGATAAGGGGTTGGAAACTTAATGGCCTACTCTGTTATAACTCTCTTTTCCTTGATACTTTAAAAAGATCCATGATTTCTGCAACTTTGATGTTTCCTCCACAGGCAAAGATGATAGCCCATCTATGTATGGTTCAGAGTAATAGAATTCCTGAGTTAGAAGGGTCGTGGAATAATAATCTAAAAAGGGAATCATAATTTGGAGCTCAAAGGGACCTCACAAGTTACCTAGTCCAACACTCTCCTTTTATAGAAGAGGAAACTGAGGTCTGGAGAGGTTAAGTGACTTCCCGAGTCACATAGGTAGAAAATGGAAGGGCTGGGATTTGAACTGAAAGCCTGAGGACTTCAACACTCTTTCCTTGGCATCATGATGCCTCCTTCTAGAGGCCATCTAGTCCAATCTAAGCCTACATAAGAATCCTCTGACAAGTGGTGGTCATTCAGTCTTTGCTTGAAGCTACCCCACAAGAGGGAGTTAGAGACATAACTAGCACCTGCATGACCCATACACACGTGACAAAATGCATCAGAGACAAAATAACCAAAGCCATCCACAAAGAGCCTCTTAATTCTTTTTTTTTAATATAATTTTGATTGCTGTGAATGGTGGGGGAGAGGAATAGAGAGAGAGACAGGGAGAGGGAGAGACAGAGAAAAGTAGTAGTAGTAATAGGAGGAGGAGGAAGAGCAGGCGGAGAAAGAGGAAGAGGAGAAAGAGAAGGAGGAGTACCCAGAGCAAATGAAAGCCACCCCCCCCCCCGCCATGGATTTCCCATGGAGCTCTGTCTGGGGTGTGGCTAGAAGTGGAAGAAACAGCAATCTGGTAGCTTCCTATTTTAACTGATTGTCCTTATGAAGTGTTAAGCTCAGGTTTTCCTAGGGATTACTTGTTCAATCAACATTTATTAAGTGTATTACTGTGTGTTGCTGTTGCTCGTTCATTTCAGTTGTATCTCACTCTTCATGACCAATTTTGGGTTTTCTTGGCAAAGATACTGGAGTAGTTTGCTGTTTTCTTCTCCAGCTCATTTTAATGATGAGGAAACTGAGGCAAATAAGGTTAAGTGATTTACCTAGGGTCACACAGCTAGGCAGTGTCTAAGACTGGATTTGAACTCAGTTTTTCCTGACTCCAGTCGGTGCTCTATCCACTGTGCCACGTGGCTGCCAGGTACTAATCTAGAACTGGTAAAGACCCCTACATTTTACAGAGAGGTGGCAATGAAATAACTTGCCTGAGTTCATACAGGTAATATGTAATAGAGCCAGGTCTTTTCACTCCATACACAGAGCTCTTTCCGCTATGCCATGCTGTCTCTCCATTGCCTAAAGATAATTTTTAATGCCTTGCATGCTTAATAGCACCTTTAATTTTTAAGGCACTTTAATCTGTATTATTATCACAAGAATACTAACAGAAAGGCAAGGATGGGAATTTATCCCCATTTTAAAGATGAGCAAATTAAGTCTAGAAAGGTGAAAGTCTCATAATAAATGGCAGAACAAGAACCAGAATTACTCTTTCAATTTTCAACCCTCTATGTACTAACCTACATATTGAACAGTTCTACCTTACATGAAGTTCCACAGAACTCAATACATCAGTCTTCAGAGTTCCACTTAACCCTAGTCATTTTAATTTCTCAGTGTATCTCTCCCTACTCCTCTACAGAGCAAGCCATCCTGTTGAAAAAGCAAGTTCAGTCAGTATCCTATAAAGTTAAGGACTCTGAGGCAAAGCCCTGGTCACCCCACTCTAATCATGGCTCTTCAGGGAAACCACTACTTCCCAAGACAACCCATTCCATAATTGGACAGTTCTAATTATCAGGAAGTTTGTCCTTATATTGGTATGAAATTTGCCACTGCAATTTTTACTCATTGTTCCTATTCTCCCTTCACCCCATGGGACAGAATAGCTTGAGCCTAATCCCTCTTCCACATGACAGCCCCTCAAATATTCAGAGACAGTTATCCTGCCCCCAAGACTTCTCATCTCCAAGCTATGTCCCCAGTTCCTTCCACCAATATGTGATGTGTTCTCCAGAACCAATATCGACAGAATGGCGGACTGGGAGACAGGAACACTAGCTGGGTGACCAGGGACCCCATCAGCTTAAGCTTCTGAAGCCAAAGTTTTCTCCTCTCTAAAATGAGGATAACACCTATAGTATCTGCTCCAAATTGACATAACGTCTTTAAGGTTCTTTGTCTTACTAGTGTGTATCATCAGTATCACATATTGATGAACTGATGACTATTAAAACCATCCTGGACACTCTTCTTGGGATGCTTTCTAGCTTGTGAATGCACTCCCTGGAAGGTGGTCCCCATTCTTGTACCCAGTACTACAGATACAGACTGACAACGTAAGGGTACAAAGACGAGGAATGTTAACCTTTCGGAACATGATCCTTCTATTCATGTAGTTCCAAATCCAGGACTTTTCCACTGGATTTCACGCCAAGGACAGGGAAGTAAAGTAGCAACATTTTGCTTCCCCTCAATCAGGGATGGCTTAATGGCATACACTGGATTTTGATTTTAGAAACCTTTGGAGGCAGCAGAGAAGGAAGGGGGTAGCACTGCCTGCCAACATTCAGGACACAGTTGAAAGGGCTACTGAGGAGTTATAGATATCCAAAAGGGAAATGTGGACCATGGAAGCAAAAGAGGAGCTAAGCCTGGACTGAAAGCGCATTGCCAAGATGCAATTCTGACTCCAGAGCTCTAAGGGCTGTAGCTAGATTCTATAGTGGGCAGAGTCAGGAAGACTTGAGTTCAAATCCAGTATCAGACACTTACTAGCTAAGTTCTATTTGCCTTTGTTTCTTCAACTGGAAAACAAGAATAACAACCTTTCAGGGTTGTTGTGAGGATCAAATGAGACAATGTTTGTAAAATGCCTAGTACAATATTTGGCAATCAGTAGGTGCTATATTAAATTCTAGCTATCATCATCATCTATTATTATAGAAAGAAGGTGAGTTTCCTGGCATTGCTTGTATCTTCTTGGCTACACAGAAGACAGCTTGCCTGGGATCTTACAAGAGTTGCAGAGTGATTTACTCCAAAGAGACCTATATTGGGAGGCAGAAGGCATGGCTTTGCAGCTCTGGAGCTGTGTGACTTTGGACAAATCAAATGCGGAACCTTCCTTATATGAAAGTTCATGTGAATGAAGACACTGGACACACTCATCCCTGCTCTGACACATCTTGAACTTTGAACTTAGCTTTGTAAGACTAGTTTGTTGATGAGGAGGCAGCCAGCTGGCATTTAGCAAGTGGTCACTCTTTTGGGCACTAAATCTGAACCAAGTGAAGAATTGAGGAGGTGGGACAGAAATGTTTTCTCTCTGCTCTACTCCAGATGGTGTGCAGCATATCCATTCCCAGAGTTAAAGGATCAACTGTTTCCTTTCTTTGTAGTCAGTCAATAAACATTCATTAAGCACCTACTATGTGCCAGGCACCATGCTAAGTGCTGCAGATACAAAGAAAGGTAAAAGAACTGTGCTTCTTCTCCAGGCTCACATTCTAATGGGGGAGACAGCACAAAAAAAAAAAAAACCATACACAAACAAGTTATGTAAAATACAAATTGGAAATAATCCATAGATGAGATGCACTAGAAATAAAATGGATTAGAAAAGGTAGATTTCCTGTCTCCCCTAAGCTGCTATTGTCCCCCAAATCATCTTGTATCCATTTTGGATATATATGCATAAACACATACACACATATATCTATATATGTGTATATGTATATCTTATACATTTATATATGCATGTATATATTTTTAATGTGTGGATGCATGTATATATTTATTCACTGTAGGATGTGTGTTGCCCAGGTAGGTTATGTGTATCTCCATGAATCTGCCTCACAGAGAGGCATAAAATATCTCTAGACTCTTCCACCCACTCTTCTCCAATGGAAACTTTGATTCCTCTCAGGAGGCCAAGGAAGAGATTGGGACCAGAGGCTGACTACTCTGCTCTTTTCAGAGAGAGCGGATCTGGGGCTAGCATTATAACTGTCCACCCTCCTTAAATAGTGCTAATTTAGGGAGAATAATTTTTAGGTTTAAGATGAACTTCTGATCTTTATCCCTTAACAGGGAAGGCATACGGTGGTGGGGGGAGAAAGAGAGAGAGAGAGAGAGAGAGAGAGAGAGAGAGAGAGAGAGAGAGAGAGAGAGGGAGAGGGAAGGAGGGAAGGAGGCAAGGAGGGAGGGAAGGAGGGAGGGTGGAAGACAGTCCCAGATTTAACCTGAGGGGAAATTTCCTGAAATCTCTAGTGTAACAAGCTGGAAACAGGGACATGATTGAGGTGCCCGCTCCTCTATGGGTCAACTTCTTCCCAAACTCTTTCTCTCCTTTCAAGGATCTGTAAATAGTCTGTAACTGAATGCCATTTCTCTCAAAGCTGAAAGATCTCCTAACCTCTCATCAATTCCACTCTTCATTCAGGTACAGGGCATTTAATAATCAATCTCTACCAAGGAAAAGACTTTTGTGTTGTATAGTATATGTGTGTATGTGTGTGTGTGTGTGTGTGTGTGTGTGTGTGTGTGTATACGGGCATATATGTATATATGCGTGTATGCATGTATGCATGTATGTATATAGCTGCTTGTCTTCTGGATACAAAGTATGCTTCTTGAGGTCAGGGACTGAGAGACCGTTTCACTTTTGTCTTTGTACTCCCAAGTACCTAGCACAGTCCTTCGAATATAGTAGGACTCAATTAATTGATTATTTTATTGAGTGAAATTACTAAATAAATTAAAGTGATTCTCCATTGCTTTTGAGATAAAATGCAAACTCCTCTCTCTGACTTTTAAAAGTAATAGCTAAGTGATTCAGTGGACAGTGTACTAGGATTGGAGTCAGGAAGATCTGAGTTCAAATCTGACCTTGGACACTTACTAGCTGTGTGACCCTGGCCAAATCACTTAACCCTGTTTGCCTCAGTTTCTCATCTTTAAAATGAGCTGGAGAAGGAAATGGCAAACCACTTCAGTATCTTTGCCAAGAAAACCCCAAATGGGGTCACAAAGAGTCAGATGGGACTGAAAACGACCGAACAACAAAAAACAAATGTGTGAGGCATAATACCAAGCACTGGGCTTCTGCCTGTTTATTCCTACATCTTTAAAATGGGGGTAATAATAGCACCCACCTGTCAGGGCTCTTGTGAGCATAAAATGAGTTAATATTTATAAAGTACTATATAAATGCTAACAGTTACTTAAAGCCCTCTACAACCTGGCCCTCACTGATTTTAACAGCCTCATTAAACATTACACCCCTCCCCAAACGCTACCAAACAATCAGTCTCTGTTCCTTACAAAGCACTTCATCTCCTATCTCAGTGTCTTTGCCCTGGCCATCCCCCATGCCTGCAATGCACTCTTTCCTTACCTCTGCCTCACAGAATCCCTCCTTTTTTTCAAGATGCAATTGAAATATCATTTTCTGCATGAAGCCTTTTATTTATCACCCTCACCTTCCCAACTGCTAGTGCCCCTCCTCCCTCAATACTTTATATCATTTTATATGTATTCTATGTGTACTTATAGTGATATAGACAAGGTATCTCCCCTAATCGAATGTAACCTCCTCAAACACAAGGGTTGTCTCATTTTTTTTTTTTTTGGTATTTCCAGCACTTAGCACACTGGCTACCACACAGTAGGTTACCGATCGGTATTTGTCAATTGATTGACTAAAATTAGGATGATAGAAAACAAAAGATGGTAAAATATTTTAAGTCATAAAAATATGAGGATGAGAACAAAAGGGAAGAAGGGTGCATAAGCAATGTATTTCTGCTATCTGGGAAATAACAACACCCTTAGTACCCTGAAAATCATCCTGATGTTTCATCTCTGAAGGAATCTTAAAACTTTCATCCCCTGGAAATGATTCAAGGGACATTTGTAGTTCAGGGGGTATTGAATCTTGGGCCCTTCACCCCCAGACCAATTAATATAGATGAGAAATTAGACCAACTCTGAATACTTGGAATCACTTAAATATTTCATATTCCTAACAGCTTTCAAACAGGAAGACATGAGTAAAAGAATGAGGACATTCTTTCATTCTGAGTAACTCTGAGTCCTTAGACTACTCTCAGAGAAGTGATAACAGACAACATTATCAGTTTCTGTTCTTCTGAAAACAGATACTGACAAATTTCTGTAGTCAGGCAAGGAGATTCCTACCGTTGCCTGAGAATGACTTAAAGAGTCAATGTCAAGGTACTCATGGCCCTTTGTTTCTTCCCTCCTGCCTAGATGACCTTTCTTAAGGTAATGACCATGGTAAGCTTTGAGAAGTCTCTGGGCAACTGGCAGAGACCCACTCAAGAACCCACTCAAGCTTTTCAACGGAGATGTGGCCTCAAGCTCTTGAATTTTTGGCCAAAGCAACTCAGGAAGACCATCTGGGAGGCAGTATGGGAGGCAGTAGGAAAAAAAAAATTCTGGATATGGAGTTTTAAGACCTAGATTCAAATTCTGACTTTACCATTAGTAAATACCAAGAATTTCCTATAGAAAAAGGTAATTCTTTTTTCCATTGACTTTTTGTCCCCTCAAAAATCTGTAACTAGGGCAGAGCAACTGACGCTTTGTCCCAGGACAGGGAATTTAAAAGGTGCTGACAGCACTTATTGTCAAGCAGCTAGAAACAATTGAGCTTAGTGCTGAGCCAGCAAGAATAGTCAGGTAAAATAGGAAGCTGCAGTATCGTCTACTAGTGGCTTTCCCAGAAGTCTGAGGGCCCTTTTCTTTCACTTACTCCCGGCACTTTCCCTGTGCTCTTTGCCCTACTTCCAAAAATTTCTAGTTATGACTCTGCACTGTTTCGTTCTCTATCTTTGATGTTCAAATTCAACATGCATTTATTTGGCACCTTTTGTGTGCAAGCTACTGGAAATAAAAGAATGAATACAAGACTTGGATTCAAAAGAGATCTGATTTCAAACCCTGCTCTGACACTTATTAGCTCTATGACCATGTGTGAGTCATTTAAAGCTTCTTGGGGCCTCAGTTTTCTCAACTGTAAAATGAAGGAATTGGGCTGGATAATATCTGAAGTCTCATCCAGTTCATCATACTACCTTCCCGTTGCCTTTCTATTTCTTCTCCCATTTTTCTTTACTGAGGGCTATGTCTTGGGCTTAACAACGTCTCTCCAACCAAGAGTGACTGTCTGTGAAGAACAGTTTCAAAGTCCCACCTTAGATCATGCCTTCTTCACCTTTCCAAACTGTGAGATTAGGTTGTATACTACGCCATGACTCCTGCAAGGTGAAGCTAAACCTTTCCTGGTCAATTAGAATATAAAAGGACACGCAAAGCATTCATCTGTGTCCTATCAACATAGGACTGAGCCTGCAAAAATCAGAGAATCAAGCAGCTTCAAACTTTTCCTTTTGACCAAGGGACTCCCCTGCTCAGAAACCTGTAATGGCTCCCTTATTGCTTCTAGATGAAAACAGGATTTAAAAATAAAAGGGACCTTAGAGCTCACACAGCAGTTTAGCCTAATTCCATCTTTTTACATATGAGGAAACTAAAGCCCTCAAAGGTAAGGTCCGAGGTCATCCAAGTAACACAGGTGGTAATTGCACCCAAGCCCTCTGATTTCAAATGCATCTTCCTGAACACACACCACTCCTTCCCTCCCTCTTGTCAGGCATTTTCAGAAACAAAACCCACAGTGGCAGCAATAAGGGTCAGAAATTCTGTGAGTCATTTTGGGTGAGTGACCTATAATTTTAAGTGTTTAATAAGAGGGATGAAATGAACTATTAAGGATTAAAGGGAACATGTCCTATTAATCCCAAAGGAGTAAAAGTAACCAAGTCCAAAGCTGTGGAAATCTATATTTCAGACCAGTTCCTGGTTGTCCTTTGAAATATTTCAGAGACAATTAAACAAGGCATTTCTATCTCAAAAGCAATTGAGTTTAGGAAAAGTAACCATGTATGAGTGTGGGTGGGGGGGTGCATACACACACATAGGCATGCAAGCACATATGTGTGTTCAGTGATTTGGTACTTCCTTTGAAATCAATGTTGAGCACTGATTTTTAAAGATTACTCTAAGTCTACTCTCAGAATAGACAGCAATGCACACCTTAGCATGAGAACCCAGAATGCCGCATCATCATCATCTTCATCATCATCATCTCCTTCCCCTTCTCTTTCTTCTCCTCCTTCTACTCCTCCTCCTCCTTCTTCTTGTTCTTTTTTCTTCTCCTCTTCCTCCTTCTTCCTCTTCTTCTTCTACTTCTCCTTTACTTTCATCATCATCATCATATTTATGTAGCACTTTAAGGTTTGCAAAGTACTGTAAATAATTTATTTCAATTGTTCCTCACAATAACCCTGGGAGATAGGAGCTATTATTATCCTCATTTTAAGGATGAGGAAACTGAGGCAAATAATGGTTAAGTGACTTGCCCAAGATGACATGGCTGGGAAGTGTGCGAGGCAGAATCTGAAATCAAGTCTTCTTGACTCCAAATCCAACACTCTTATCCACCATGCCACCTAACTGCCTAATTTAAGAGTTATCACTCAGTTATTCAAGGATTTCATCAGTATGACTACTCCCTCTTCTAATGCAGCTTATATTTCCTCTATGCATTGGAAGATAGTTTAAGGAATCACCATTGTCCAAAAAACTGTATCATCTGGGGTCCAGCTTTCCAGTGATTTGCCTTTCCAAATTTAGACAGGTCCTCCTTTGGGGGCGGTGACATAATCTTTCACTGAACTAATACTCAGAGATTTTCCAGTTTGGTCAAATCTGCCAGAGTTTACACTCCATTGTCATAGTCTTCAAGAACCCAGGTTCCCTGTCATATCCCGACTTATTTTTGGAAAGTTTAATGTTAAGCTTTAAAATTTAACATCAGCAAATGTGACTTTGGGGAGAGTAAATGTCACTGACACCAGGCCTCAGATTTTGATGAGTGAAATTCCTAGAAAGTTTCCTAAGGATTAACAAAGGGAAGACGGTCCAAAAAGTACTTCTCCTTAAATAAAATCTTTAAAAGAGGCATATAGTCACAAAGGAAAATAGTTCCTCCTGAATTACAATAAAGGGTAGAGATGAGAAACAATCCCTTGTGTTTATAACGATTCAAAATCTATTTAAACAAGCTATCAATTTTAAATAGTATTTTTAAAAAGGAGAAAAGTAAAGTCTTTGACTACTCAGAACATCACCATTTTTTAGAAAAAAAAATGAAGTCAAGAAGAATGGTTAGATCAAATATATACAAAATAAATCTTAAATATATATAAAATAAATCTTAAATCTCACAATTCTAATGATAATCAGGGATCTATTTTCAATCTCCGAGAGAGTAAGAGTTCAAAAAAGTAGGAAAGATCGTTTATAGTATTTTAGTAAAAATTTAAAAAAAGGAGGTGGGCAATTGAGAATATATAATCAGTTCTTAACCCATATTCCTACTTCCCACAGTCTATAAAGTGTCTAGGCACATATCAATGGTATCCTTGATGAAAATATCATAAGGGAATAGAATTTTGCAGATGACTTTCTACAGTACACCAAAGTCACTGCCACAAATTACCTTTAGCTATTTTTTTCTAGCACTTCTTTTTAGTAAGCCAACTTGAAGATATTTTATTTTTTTTGTTTGTTTTTTGTTTTGTTTTTATGCGATTGGGGTTAAGTGATTTGCCCAGGGTCACACAGCTAGTAAGTGTCAAGCGTTTGGTCTGAGGCCAGATTTGAACTCAGGTACTCCTGACTTCAGGGCCAGTACTCTATCCACTGCACCACCTAGCTGCCCCTTGAAGATACTTTAAAGTGAAAATTAATTAATTAGACGGAAGACTATTTTTAAATGAACACAAGGCAAATAAATTATACCTTCAGCAGATATCTGAGAATGACCATCAGTGGACTTTAATGAGTTATTGCCTATGGAGATAAATTAATATATTTAAATTACACAATTTAATCTATATTTTCACAAGGGGGCAGTTCTTGGTAAGTATTCCATTCTATCTTCACACGCTTAATATTTCAGCAAGTCCGGTTTGGTGGGAAAGGAAAGATTAGAAAGAATAATAATCAATTTCCTAATGAATCACTCCTTTAAGATCAGAGAAAGCTTTCCTTTTTATTACACTTTCAAAATTATTTACTTACTTTAGCTCATTCTAATCATATGGATTTTGGAGTCTCTCCATAGTAATTTGACTGATCTTATTGAAATCTATTAGCTTGTTTACCTTAGCAGTACTCACTCATAAACACAATTCAAAGCTGAAAATTTAAATAAATTGCATCTCCCACTCAGTCAACAATGCTCATTTAAATTAGTCCCCATGTTTTCAATTTGGTCAACATAAAATCCAAAGACAGAACAATAAAACAGGATGGGTGTTCTTTTCACAATTTTAATTAAATTAGATTTATAAGTAACACAAATTGCAATTACATATCCCCCGATGTGACTATAATACAAAGCAGAGATTTTCTTTTACAGCATCCCAGAATCTCAAGCTGAGAGTTCAACCCATAGCTAAATTCAAATCTCCTCTAGACCATTCCTAACAAACTGTCACCCAGCTTTTTCTTTGCAGACCTCCAGGGTGGTGGAATCCACCATGTTACTAGGCATTCGGTTCCGGTTTTGGACAGCTATTATAATTAGGAAATTTTTCTTTACATCCAATCTAAGTGTGCCTTCTGCCTTTGCTTCAAGTGTTGGCCCTGAGAACTGAACAGAATAGGTCTAATTTTTATTCCATCTGACAATCCTTTAAATACTTGAAGACGGTTATCATGCCTCTCTCTTAAAGACTTCTTTTCTCCAGACTAATCCCCTCTCTTTTGCCCATAGTGACTTAATAAACACTTGCAGGTTGGCACAGTTCATTGAATGCAAGCTAAGGACTCCATTACTGTTTCCCTACTGAGCATCAGAATGCAGAGGGTGAACTAAAGCCAGGAAGCAAAGCCAGGAACTGAGTGGAAAGAAAGATCCAAAACAGAGGTTAAGAAATAACTCTTTCCTCTAACCCACTACAGTGTCCCTCCTAAAAAAAAAAAAGTGTCCTCTGTTATCCTGCCAGGTACTTCATGCCTCAAGAGTCGATTAATCATTCTTTATGGGATTTCTCTTGAAACATGGTCAGCAGAAAAAGCAAGCAAACAATGCATTTTAAACATGTGAGGGCCCCTCCAAGAACTTTTTACCTGATTAAGAATAAATATCATTAGCCCTTTAAAAGTATAGGCAATTGGCGAAATGTCTTAACACTGTCCCACAGCAAAAAAAGCAATAAAATTCTTTGAAACACCAAATCGTCCTGGATGAATCAGCTTAACCAGTAAAGAAGGCAGCTCTTGCTGCTAATGGCTAAAACCCCTCCTCCTCTTAAAATGGTGTTGGAAGGACACTCCAAGAGGGGAATAAAGGCTAAGCAAAGGTATGGAGACAGAAAAATATGATGCTGTGTTCAGGGAAGAATTGATACTCCTAGTGTAGCCGGAACGCAAGATCCTTGAATAGAAGGGAAAAAGGAAAGGATGAAGAGATACAGAATAAACCCCCTAAAATTGACAGTCTAATACAGTAAAGTCATTTCTCATCTCTCTGGATTCCCTTCAATTCCCTGTAACTGATCAGGCTCTTTTGGCATATCTACTTCACACTTCCTCTGGGAATGACAGGAAGACTCAAAGGATTTCCTGGCTTTGGATTGCAGCTCTCTCTTCCTTTTGGACTGACTTCAAGTTCTGGATTATCTAGTTCACACCTCTTAAGAAATGAGCTCTGCCTGTCTGGTCCCTGATTCTGGAATATTCATCCTATTCAGACCCAGAAATAACTACGAAGCTCTGCAGAAGGAAGCTGCTAAAATAGCCTAAGTCAGTTACTCAGTACCATATTCAGGGATAGCACCTACCGTGTGTCCCGATTTCTGCTATGAAATTAATGCTGTGGTCCCTGCCTTCATGGAGAGTATTATAACTTGGTCAGCGAGTCAAGAGTACAAGAAAAGCTAACACAAGAAAAATTAAAATAACAAATAGCAAGAACTAAGTGATAATGTAAGGGAGAACATACCAAGATCATAGCAACTAGTGAATGAGTTTATATAATAAATGTGCTTATGTAATATGAACATACAAGCATAAATGTGATTATGTAATAAATACAAGAGGAGTTCAGAGGAAAGAAGAAGCAATCAGGGTAGACTAGCATGACCTAAGAATGCTTCATAAGAAAGTACATTGGGTCTTGAGCCAGGTAGGATTTGTAGAGATGGAAAGAGGACATTTCCACAAGGGAAAATGGCTTGAGCATCCTCCCAGAGGTGAGAAAGTGGATTTTTTTCATGGATTTTTCCAAGAACAATGAGTAAAGCAGCTTGCCTAGACTTGTGGATTTGTATAGGAGGCCTAGGAAAGAAGGTTGGAAATACAGACTAGGACCATACTACAAAGAACTTAACCTCCTTAGGCTTCCATTTACTTATGTCTAAGAGGAAGGGCATTAAACATGATGATCTCCAAGAGTCCCTCAAAGCTCTAAATCTATATAATTCTACTTCTGTACAGGAATTCTATGTTCCAGCCATACTATTGCCTGAACACATACCTTACACTTTCCTGTCTCCTGACCTTTGATTATGCCATGCCCTTCTCTTGGAATGCCCTCCTCACAGAATGCCCTCCTCACATTCCCTCTACCTTTTGAAAAAGATTCAAGACACAGCTCAAATGCCACCCCTTAGACAGTTTTCTTGTCTCACCACAGATGGAAGTCATGTATCTCTTTCAACTTTGAATTCCTATAACTTTTTGGCTTTAACCATAGAACCATGGAATGTTAATGGGACCTCAGAGGTCACCTCAATATCCTTATTTTAACAGATAAAGAAACTGAGGCTTAGAGAGGAGACAATGGCTTGCTCAGAGTCATGTAGAGAGTTAGTGGCAGAGATGGGACTAAAACTGAAGTGGATTTTGGGGTCGCAAGTCCAGAGTTCTTTCTATTATAACATTCACACATTGCCTTGTAGTAAATAGTATGGTGTATGATATCTAGATATGTACACACATGTGTGCATTATGCATATATAGGTACATATCTGTGTATATTACACTTAAACATGTATATGTGTGTGTGCTATGTGCCTATATGCAAATACACATTGTGCATGTGTGTATACATATATATATGAGATATCATATTGTTCCATCATTCAGTCATGTCTGACTCTTCATGACCCCATGGACCATGCTGTTCATGAGGTTTTCTTGGCAAAGGTACTGGAGTTATTTGCTATTTCCTTTGCCAGTGGATTAAGTCAAACAGAGGTTAAGTGATTTGCCCAGGGTCACATAGCTAGTAAGTATCTGAGGCCAGACTTGAACTCAGTTCTTCGTGACTCCAGGCCCAGCACTCTATCCACTGAGCCCTCTAGCTGCCTGCAATGTATCGTATACATATATTATACATATGGTATATATACATATATATGCGCTATATGTATGACATATGTATATGCTACATATATGTATGTATATATGTGTATGCATGTATAGAAATTATGTATATATGATATGTATGTGTGGCTGTGGGTATGGGTGTGTGAATGGATGTGTTGTATACATACACACACACACATCAGCTCCTGATCTAGACCATAAGATTTTGGAGAACAAGGATTATGGTTTCTATATTTCAGTTATTGTTTCTAAACTTCCTACCCCTAGTCGATGCTCAAAAAATATTTGGTTAATGGTTGAAAATCGTTGGAAAATATGACTATATGCATTAACAAACTACATGCCATAACAAAAGGATGCTGGAATCTCTGTGTCTCCTCAACCTCCAGCTATAGAGCCATGGTCAATTCCACCTCCTTATACTGTTGAGGCATCAAGTTAGCAAAGGGGAGAAATCATCCTCTATAACAATCTGAAGAAGCAGAAGAACTTGCCTATACTTCAATGAGCATTGACCTCCCCATCTTTCCTTTATAAGACTCGTGCTCTCTTCAGACCTCAAGGCATTGATCCTGTGAGGAATTCACAAAGGTGAATTTATGCCAGGGTTTCCCTGACAGAGGAGTCATGGGGTGGAGTGGGGGGCACTGGAATATTCGGCAATCTTGGAGTAAATGGACAGAGCTCAGTAAATGTGTAATCTCCTAGGCCACTGAAAGAGGGACAATTGAAAGGCAGCATTTTTATTGCATTGGGTAGCTTTAGGACAAACTTAAGAGTAAGCTAAGTGCTTACAGATTAATAAATATTTATTAGGTTGAATCAGATTTCATTAAGTGTATATAAGGGCCATTCTTAGACAAAATCATAAGGTAGGTGGAAAAAAAAATTTCCCTCTCTTGTCAAAAGTCTTTCCCCTACTTAAATTCCAATATACTCATCTCTAGGACAAGTAGTCTGGCATAAGGGAAAGGAAGCAGGGTGAAGCAGAAAGAGTACTGGACTTGAATAATGGACCTGCCCACTTACTGTTTATGCATTCTTGGGCAAACTCCTTAATCTCTCTGAGCCTCAGTTTCCTCATCGGAAAAACAAGCCAAGGAATACTTGGCACATGTCAGCCAGTGAGTGATGAGGATGACATAGAGGAAACAAGTTACTCCTTCTAGTAGTAAAGAAAAGGATACATGTAGGATAATGGCTTGAGGTAATAGAAGGGCACAATGAAAGCTGATTTGTGTGTTTCTTAAGTTTAAGGGAGACTTTAGAATATGTGTAAATAAAGGGGTATAAGTCAGTAGATAAATAGCAATTGAATACAAGAGAACCCAAAGGAGTGATAAATGACTCAAACTCCCAGATGAAAAACATGTGAGATGAGATTAAGGGCACTGAGCAGGGAGTTTAGCTTTGCCAAGAAGAAAGTTTACCTCATCCTCTATGTTGCAAAAAAAGGAGGAGAGATGGTGAGAAGAGAGGTTTTAAAGTGCTCAGCATTGAAAAAGGTATCTGGAGATTGTTTTTGTAATGGAATATTATTGTACTATAAGAAATGATCCAAGGCATAGATTCAGAGAAGCCTAGAAGGGCTTTTATCAACTGATGCAAAATGAAATGTGCAGAAACAGGAGAACAATTCATACTTTAACACTGTGAGCAAAAACAACTGTGAATGACTTAAGAATGATAACTAATGCAATAATCAGTCATGACTCCAGAGGACTGATGATAAATCCTGCTTTCCACCTCTTGGAAGAGAGATGATAGACTAGCATTACATAATAAAAAACACATTTTCAGATATATCCAATGTGTGTATTTGTTTGCATGACTATGCATATTTGTTATAAAATAGGACTTTTGGCAGGAGTGGATAATGAGGAGACCTGGGAGTAGTAATAAAGATATAAAAACAGGAATAAAAGAGTACCAATGAATCATTTTCAAACACATAAAATAGAACAGAAGGAAGTTCAGAAGGATACATAAACAAGCAGGGCAATGTTGGAGCCACCATGTTAAACTGGAAATATATCTTTAAAAGCAAACTGTGGAGAATCACAGTTTTGTGCTCAATCCTCTTCTCTTCTTCTTCGTGTAAAGAAGGGTTCACATTTGTCTATTATTTTTCAAATTCACAATAATAAAAAGAGATAGAGGGTGGGCGGGCAAGAGAAAGGAGAGGGGGAAACAGGGGAAGGAGAGAAGGAGAGGGAGAGGGATTGGCACCAGAAGAGGGAAAGACAGCACAGGTCTTTTGAGATGATCCAAGTGTCTTAGATAAAGACCAAGACCAACAAAGAGAAAATTATTTCCCAGAGCTTAATACACCCTTTCAGAGTCTGATTTACTGAAAAGATTCACAGATCAGAGGCCAATCTTTATATCACAGGACTCCCCCATTAAAAGCACTCCAAAATCTGGGTTCTAGCTCCCTACCCAACTTTAATTCACACTACTCACAGTCTTTCATTCTACACTGCAACTG
This sequence comes from Phascolarctos cinereus, assembly GCF_003287225.1. Taxonomy (NCBI): domain Eukaryota; kingdom Metazoa; phylum Chordata; class Mammalia; order Diprotodontia; family Phascolarctidae; genus Phascolarctos; species Phascolarctos cinereus. The sequence goes on along the minus strand of NW_027555736.1, from coordinate 67,856,856 downwards.
AAATGGATTACCCTCTGTCCCCTATTTTCATCCTGCCTGCTCCAATCTTTATGCTCAGGCCATCACCCATCACTGCCCCCAACTACTTCATCTAAGTAATCCTAGTAGCACCTGACTTGTAAAGTTTTCATGAGGTTCGAAGGACATAATGTACATAAAATGTTTTGCAAACTTTAAAGCACTACATAGACATTCACTGTCATCATTATCATTGTGTCCTTGTTCCCAAATTTTACAGCACCTCCTCCTCTCCTAGCCCCACCAGCTCTTATGCCACTGCTTCCATGAATCCTTCTCTGACACAGCCTCCCAACTTTCACCAGAGAAAATTAGTTCTGCCTCTTCAAATTTCCCATGGCTCCTTCCTGGTTCTCCTTTGATCTGATCTCATTCTATTGTGTATCATACTGATGTGTGTACATTTCACATCTCATGTACCACACACATACCCACTGAATGGGAAGCTCCTGGAGGCAAGGAATGATGTTATTTTTTATACTTGTATCTCCAGGCCCCCAGTTCCAATACTGTCACATACTGTATGGTTAAAGAATATTTGTTGAATTATTATGAATAGTAACAACAGCTGATATTTATATGGCACTTATATTTGCCAGGAACTGTGAATAAGTGCTTTATTTTATCTCATCTGACCTTCATAACCATATCTTCATAACCATAACCTGGGAGATAGCTGCTATTATTCCCATTTTACAGATGAGGAAGCTAAGGCAAACAGAGGTTAAGTGATTTGCCCATGGTCACACAGCTGTTAAGTATCTGAAGCCAGTTTTGAATTCAGGTTTTCCTGACTCCAGGCCCAACCCTCTATCCCCTACACCGAAATTGAATTGAATGGTGTTTGTGCTTGTTTCTGTTGTATTTGCTGCTTCTACTCCTAGGAGATGAGAGGTGGTTTACATTATTAGTGAAAGCAAGGACTCACAGGACCTACAGAATAGAATTCCTTTCTCTAGATTACATAATAGTCTCTCAGCCATTTTTCTGAGGTCCAAATTATAACCAACTCTCAATTAGCAGTGCTAATGAAGAGGACCTCCACTGATGTCATACTTTGAAATTTATCTATGAAATGGAGGTTATTCTGCTACCCCAAAGACTATGCCAATAGAGACAAGTTAGGAGGTCCAGCTGGGCTGGAAAATCTTTGAATATGGAACCAGCAATAGACTACATGTCTGTCCTTCAAATACTATCCCAGACAGGTATAGAGGGCACCACCCCAACAAGTATGGCTAACTTTAAATGATCTACTGCTAAGTACAGGGGCATTGTGATTGTCCCCAACCACACCTATGAAATCATGTTCTCTTTGGAGTCCTGGAGTATAACAAACCAGAGCCAAACAGGATAATCTAGCTGCTCACATCTGAGATTGGAAACAAAATAAGCCCATCTAAAAGTTAGCAAAAGGAAGTTTAGCCACTCATTGCAGAGACAGACATTAAGAGCAGGGCAAAGACTAGAGATGCAATTGTTTCAGATCGGTGCAACTTTCCTGTGATGCTATTGATCGTGCTGTTGGGCTGCTGTCCAAAGCCTGGAGAAAGAGCTCCAGTCCCGCCTGTTCTGGCTGGTTTTGTCCTCAGGCAACCAGAAAGCTTTGTCAACAGCTAGAGCCCTAGGCCCCTGAGCCAATGAATTCATCATGATAGTGTCAGTAACTTTTTTTAAAAGCATCCTAACCTGAATGTGGAAGGGTCTTAGAATATTGTCCTTTTAATATGAACTAAGAAGAAAAGATAGACACAGCTAATACAAAATGTTTCCATTTAGCTCTGGTGTGCTGTTGTTCATCCTTCATTATGAAGAAGACCAATGACCTCGTAGGGTAGTGTCTTGATGTGAACATGAATTGGATTTAAGTGAGGCAGAGTTGTGCAAAGTCATCAGCTTCACTCTTTCTTCCAGAGTCATCAAAGTCTAGTGGCAAAACAAGAGAGTCAAGAGTAGTGGTGATGGCCTAGGATTCAGTAGATGACCTTAGCATCTTCCATGTCTGACCAAGCTCTAAGGGCTCCATAATATCTGTTTCAGCCGCCTTCATGGCCATTGGAGCAAATTGTTCTCATCTACCTCCAGGGGCAGTCTCCACATGCCCAGGGTAGACATCCCCCCATCTCACAGGCTTGAGACCTGTTGGATACCCTCAATCTGGCTTAGCCCATCTGCTGAGACAGTTCACCAAGGTACAACCACTTTGCAAGCTACAGCTTCTTGGAGCAGCAGGTGAGAAGTGAGCAAAGGTAGACACCAAAGGTGAGTGAGCAGCCCTGAAAAGGACTCGGCAAGCCCTCATACCAGACGTTCTAGTTCTCCCAGACAACCCCATACATCTGGTGTGGACATTGCGAGTAGGGAGGTCAGGTTTGTTATAATTACTAATTTCAAGGATCCCAGAAGGAGAAGGGACCTTGGAGTTATGAAGACCTCAGATACTTTCTAGGAGATATGACTCTGGGGAAGTCACTTAGACCTCTCTGGCCTTCAGTTTCATCATCTGTAAAATGAGGGGTTTGAACTCAAAGTCCTCCTTTCTGGGTCTAACTCTATGATCATGTGATTTAGTCCCAATCCATATTCAAAGGTAATCTCCACTGTAACATACCTGACAAGTTCTTCCAGCCTCTTCTGGAAGACCTCTAATGAAGGAAAGCCACCATCTCCAAAGGCAGCCCATTCCACTTTTGACAGCTCTCATTAGCTAGATTCAAATCACTCCTCTGCCACTCACTAACTATGCAACTTTGATCCCTAAACTTTGCCAGGCCTCATTTTCCCTACTTGCAAAATGAGAGGTTTGGACTAGATTCCAAGGTTCCTTCTAGCTCAAAACCTATGGTCCTGTGGTCATGTAGGCAATAAAACAACTGTGTAACCTAGAAAAAAAACCATTGTCCATAGCTCACATTTGATGGGCCTTGTTTCTATTTTCTGCCAACAGCTGAAACCATTGGCTCCCACTTATCATGCCCAATATAGGGATCTCTATGTTAGGTAAACAAGCTTAATGGCCTGCTGGTGCCATTTCCTGGTCTGTGGTTTCCTCTCAGGATTATTCTGTCACTGGGCAGCTGCCCAAGCCACCAAGAGCTTGGTCACACCCAGCACTTCAAGGTTTTGAGGCCAAGCATATAAATTCTTCTTCACCCTCTTTCTCCAGAAGGACCCCTGTGTCAAGGAGGGTCCTGGTTTTCCTTTGAAGACCTGAGGTTTTGAGGCCCAGGCCAAAGGTGACAACCAAAAGCACAATCAGTCAGGGAGTAAAACTTTTTTTTATATGATTGTTTTAAATATTTTATGGAAATCTTAAAAAGAACTATTGGAAGCCATTCAGCCTGCAAAGAAGAGTTGTCCTGCTTCTCAGAGTAGAGGGAATGAGGACCCTAGAGTCAGAGTTATCTGAGTTCAACTCTTCACTCTTCCACTTACCAGATGAATGAGCCTTAATTTCCACTTCCATAAAATGGGGAGAGTAATAAAGACACAAAGAGGCAGTGAGACATGATTGATACCGACACTGACCTCAGAATTGGCTGTGTGATCCTGGGCCAGTCACTTAATTCAGGGAACCTTCTAAGACATTAGGTTATAGAGAAACAGGTGCTAATTGATTGAGGGAATTTTCTGTCTGAAAGTTCCTTATACCAATAAAATCACCAAAAAAAAAACTAAGCTAAAATTAAGAGTACTACATGCATCATATTGTGAAAAAAAGGACTTTGAAAGCTCTACAGCACTGTTAAAATATTAGTTGGGTTGTTTTTATTCTTTGTAGAATTATTGATTTAAAGCTAGAAGTTATCTAGTTCAATCTCCTAATTTTACAGAAAAGGCAACTGAATCCCAAAGAGGTGAGTGATCTGCCCAAGGTTACACTTGTATTGAGTGGCAGAGATGGAGTTCAAACCCAAGTCCTTTTACTTCACTTGAAGAAATTACACGGAAACCATTTTGTTTTGTTTTTTGAAAGTCTGTGCTGTGAGATCATCTTCTTGTAAAAGCGCTGAGACACAAAACTTAATGTCCTTGGACAGGATCCAGCACCATTCAGTTTCCCCTTTGGAGTGACTTCTCTGCCAGATGAGGGGCTCAAATCAATCTTGCCCTTGCTTGCTTGCCCAATGACATGAGAATTACCTTGTAGTGGTCCAACTGCCCATCCACTTGCACTTATTTGCAACACCATCCCTTCAAATCAAGCAGGTCTGATGACCAGGTTAAAAGTGAGAAAAAGCAAAATTCTACTGAATTTTGATCAGATATACAGGTATGTGCTGGGAAGTCAAGGAGTTCCCCCATGTAATCAAATACTAAACTAGGCTAATGATTTTGACATCAAAGCTCTGCAGTCTTTGGACACTCTGAGGTTGGTGGCTTGTTTGGCTGAATGTGAAGGCAAAAGGGAAGCATACTCCCTCCTCTGACCCCCGCCTTTGGAATAAGGGTGTTACTGGCAGGATTCAGACACTCCTCCCTCCTCCTACCAGACATGACCTATTCTCTAGTATCTGCCCTTAACTTCTCCTCTACAGAGAGGAGGAGGAGGAGGAATGGAGAAATTAACATGATCTCACAAGCCAACCTCTGTTCAGACAGCAATGGCAACTGACACATTTTCATCTAAGGACAGAAATTCCAGATTATCTTTTTTTACCTACTTTGAGACCTGTATATAAAACTAGTAATTCAGTATCATTTTCTCTCATATTGATCCTGAGTCCCTAGTTGTCTCTCATCTTGACAACAAAAAGCAGCTGTGATCAAAATTTGCATTTAAAATAAGTCATTGTTAAAGGACTAGCTAAGTCAGGAATTGTAAGCAAACTTAAAGAACACAAAAGTTCTGAAGTAAATATCATCTTAAGCAGCAAAAATGGGAAGGAGAAAGCTACTTATCTGTCTGTGAAGCCTATACACCCATTCCGCCTTGGAAAGTCATCAACCATTGGTGGCTCATACACTGTCGCCATAATGTCTTCAAATGCAACATCCTGGCTCCTGAGAAGAGGGGTGCTGCAACTGCTGGAGGTCTGGGAGTAGCCCCATGGCAGCCTCTATGGCTCAACACTCAATCTCCCAGGCTCTAAACTTGAATCCCAAAGTGCCTGTTAAATCTTCTCTGCCTCTGCCTTTTTCTCTCTGACTCTCTGTGATTCATTGTGTCTCTGTACCTGACTCTGTTTCTCTGTCTGTCTCTTTTATCCCTATCTCTCTTTGTCTCTCTGTGTCTCTGTCTCTATCTGTTTCTCTGTCTCTCTGTTTTTCTATCTCTCTGTCTCTCTTTGTCTCTCTGTAACTGTCTCTTTCCTTCTGCCTCTTTGTCTCTCTCTGTCTCAGTCTCTTTCTGTCTCTCTGTTTCTATCTATCTGTCTTTCTCTTTGTCTCTCTGCCTTTCTGTCTCTCTGATTATCTGTCTGTTTTTCTGACTCTGTTTTTGTCTCTATCTCTACCTGGTTCTCCATTTCTCTCTCTCTCTCTCTCTCTCTCTCTCTCTCTCTCTCTCTCTCTCTCTCTCTCTCTCTCTCTCTCACTGTCTGCCACTGTTTTTCTGTCCCTGTCTCTCTCTCCAACTCATTCTCTGTGTGTTTTTCTATGTCTATCTCTTTCTGTGTCTCTGTCTTTCTGTCACACACACACACGCACACACACACACACTGGGATGTGTTATGATGACTCCCCTTAAGGAAGGACAACCAGTAAAGCTTATCTTGGGTGTATCCCCTTGCCTATGTCTGATTAATCCCCAGCCTTGTTTGTAAGTTGTCCAAAGGTCCTCACTCATAGAGCACCAAGGGGAAATGGTTGAGTGGTGATCTAGTGCTCCAAGCTCAGCTTTGCTGAATTCCTGAGCTAGCACTATGTTGATTATTTCCTTTCCCTTTAGTTGTATCTGTGACATAGGTCAGGGTTGGTCAAGCTTTGTTGGAAACTGGTTTTCTGGATACACTAAAAAAGCCGACTCCTGACAGAGGATTTCACCTTAAGGTCCTGGAAGTCTGCTAAAGACCATTAGAAGCCCAGACTTTCCCTCTGGAAATACAAAATGCCTCAGGATCAGGCTACTCCTTTAATAAACCTAATTCTCCAATTCCTTAATCTCTAAAGGATCAGATGGGGGGGAAGGGACACAGGCAGAAAATTGAGGGTAAAAGATGAAGCATTCCTTTGGTCTCTTGTGCAAAATAATTGGCCTTTCCATTCTCAAAGACAATAGCCTGTTCAGATGTTTTCAAAAGGCGGGGACAGTTTCTAAAACCTGAACACTGGCTGCGGCTGTCTATCCTTCTCCTATCAATGCAGTGGCATCCTGAAGCTCCAAACACTTATTCATGATGTTTTTTGAAATCATGAAATAAGCAGGACTCACACAGACTACAGGGACAATTTTCTCCTATAGTCTCTTATAAACCAGACTCTTCTGGACAGCCAAGAGGAATAGAGATGCTACCCTTCACATCTCCTCATAGGGCTTTCATCCTACCCAGACAGAAGGGGAAAAAGAAGCCTAAAAATACCACTATATCTATGTGCAGAACAGCTAGGTGGTGCAGTGGTTAGAGTGTTTGGCTTGGAGTCAGAAAGACCTGAGTTCAAATTTGGCTTCAGACACTTACCAGCATTGTGACCTTGGTCAAGTCATTTAGCCTTGTTTGCCTCAGTTTCCTCACCTGTAAAATGAGCTGGAGAAAGAAATGGCAAACCATTCCAGTATCTCTGCCAAGAAAACCCCAAATGGGGTCACAGTCAGACACAACTGAAAGGACTCAACAATAACATATCTACATATACATTAAATTTGTATTTCCAAATACCACCCCCTCTTTCTACTCCTACACAGCAATAATCTGTAGAATTAGGTTAACCATTCTTGAAGTTTTGTTTAGTGTATTTTAAAATCTTATATTTATAAATGTTTGGGGGAGGGTTATAAAGAAGAAAAAGAAAGCAATGATCAGTAACCTTTCCGACTATTGGTCTTCGGAGTCTATAACTACATGAGTCTTTCATTACTGTAAACATCAGACTAAATTCAGCATCTGACAGAGAGCTATTGTATTGCCATTTTCAGCATTTGTCTCCTACTAATAAAAAGCTTAAGGAGAACTTTGCACAAATGGAGTGACCTTCCAAATAAATTCTTTTATTAACAAAGTCACAGCTCCTCCTAGAGGTGCAAACAAGTACTGCAAAAGCAGTGGCTCAAACTTGATTTTTGCAGTCATCCTGATTTTGAATTTTTTCTAGTTTGAGCTATTAATTGCTGAATTAATTTGCACTGTAATAATTCTGCCACTCTGTTCCCTTTCCATTGTCAAATGAAGAAAGATGACAGAGGAAAAGCAGAATTAAGGTATGACTTCCACAATCTTTTAAAAAAAGATAAATTGACCAGTTTAGGGGGGAAAAGGTACATTCATCCCTTTCTAAATAATAAGAAGGTGGAATGTTCTTTTCTTCCAAACCTCATCGAACAGAAGATGACAGCTGTTCTCTATATAGGTGGCCCAGTGCTGGACAGTGTGAGGACAGAAGCAGAGGGAATGGTAAGCTCCAGAGCTTACTGGTCCAAATCTGAAAATCATAGAATCATAGATTTTCAAAGTTGAAGGGACCTGAGTAGTTATCTAATCCAACCCATATATAAACATGACATATCCAACAAGTGATCATCTAGTCTTTGTTTAAAGCCCTCCTGCAAAGGGGAACCCACCATCTGTAGAGGCAAGCCATTCCACTTTAGGATGGCTCTAATTATTATAAAGGCTAGTAAGGAAAACTAAGGACATTACAAAGGATTTTCTTTTTGTTTGTTTGTTTGTTTTTTACCAGTATTTGGAGAAGACATGGTACCAACTAAGGGACTGATACCTTCGGGTGGGCACGACAATAATAATAGGCAAGAGAGAAAAGGCAGGGCTGCTCTTGTTATCTTGCTTCTGTTTTCTTTGAACTGGAAATGACATAACAAAATGACTAAGTAGTTGATGACAAAAATAAATAAGGAGATAATGAGAAAGGACCAAGTTTCTCTTAATAAAATCAAGTCTCTTTGCCCAGATGAACCACATCCTCAGGACCTAAAAGAACTGATAGATGTGTTTACTGGACAACTGTCAATAATATTCAAAAGCTCATCAAAAATGGGAGCAGTCATAAGTTTGGAGAAGGATAAATATCTTAAGTTTCAGAGACACAGAGAGAGAGAGCAGGGTATGTAAAATATAGTTTAGCGAGACTGATTTTTTTTTAAATCTAGAACTGGGGAAAATTCTAGAATAGATAATTACAGAGATTGAAAAGAATGAAAAGTAGAGTTCACAAAGAACCAGCATGTCTTCATCCAAAACAGGTAATTCTAGACTAACATCATTTCCATTTCTGACAGAATTATAAAAGTATTAGATAAAAGGAATGCTATGTAGTTTACACCAATTTTTTTTTGGAGGCAATTGGGATTGAGTGACTTTCCCACAGTCACAAAGCCAGGAAGTTTCTGAGGCTGAATTTGAACTTAGGTCCTCCTGACTCCGGGCCAGTATTCTATCTTCTGTGCTATCTAGCTGCCCTGTTTACACAGATTTTTATCAAAGTTTTGGACAAAGTATCTCATCCTGTTCTTATGCAAAACATGAAGAGTTGTCAACTAGCAGATAATGAAATGAGTTGGATTCAGAGCTGGTTGCAAAACTAGACTCAAAGAATAGTTTTTAATAGTTCAGTGCCAAGATGGCAGATAATCTCCAGTGGAGTACCCAAGGGATCTGTGTATGGCCCTTTGCTGTGTAACATTTTTATCAGTGACTTGGATAAGGTGGCATGCTCCTCAGATTTTCAGATGGCACAAAGCTTAAAAAGATAGCTAGCACTTGAGCGCTGTTCTTTTAGTTGGTTTTTTTTCAATCATATCTCACTCTTCACGATCTCATTTAAGGTTTTCTTGGCAGATATTGGAATGGTTTGCCATTTTCTTCTCCTGATCATTTTACAGATGAGGAAACTGAGGCAAACAGGGTTAAGTGACTTGCCCAGGATCACACAGCTACCAAGTGTCAGAGGCCAGGTGTGAACTTGCAATAATGAGTCTCCCTAACTCCAGGCCCAGCACTTTATTCATTGTGCCACCTAGCTTGAGTACAAAGCATCACTTCACAAGTACAAGATGATGGAGGCCTGGTTAGACAGAAGTTGTTGTGGGGAAAGATGTGCAAGTTTTATTGGACTGAAAACTCAACATGTCAGCAATGCAATATGATGTCCAGAGAAGCTAATAAAATCATGGACTGCACTTAGAGACACATAGTTCCCCCAAACAGGAAGGTGATAATAACACCATACTCTTCCCTTTTCAGAACTTGTCTGGAGTATTGTCTTTGGTTCTAAAAGCCACAGTGTAGAAAATACATTGGCAAACTAGAGAGGGTCTTGAAAAGGACAAGCAGGACAGTGAAGGGCATTGAGTCCATGTCGTAAGGGAAGCATTTGAAAGAATTGGGCATATTTATTCTGGAGAAGAGAAAACTCAGGAGGTAGGGAAAGGGACACGAAAACTGTCTTCAAATATATGAAGGGCTATCATGTGGAGAAATGATTAAATTTATTCTATTTGTCCCAAGAGAGCAAAACCAAAATCAGTGAGAGGAAGTTGCAAAGAAGCAAATTTAGGCTTAATGTCAGGAAAACCTTCCTAGCAAATAAAGTTGTCCAAAAGTAGACTGGGCAGCATGGGGTGGGGGGTGGAGAGAGTGAGGGTTGCTTGCTGGTCCTTGGAGGTCTTAGGGCAGAGATTGGATGAACTTGTCTGGTTTGTTACAGTGGGGATTTCCTTCATGTTTGCATTAGAATGATGGTCTCTGAGGCCCTTTCCAAAACTCAAATTCTGTGATTCTGTAAATAATGGAACACATATAAGGGAATAAAATTCAGGTTCTGAGAAAATAGTGAAATAGAGCCTACTTCTTCCACATCCTCCTCAAAATGCCAATAGAAACACCACAAGAAATTAAAATTATTAAGAAGCCTGAGGGGGGGAAATTGTAAAAGCCTCAAAGAAATGAGAAAGTCAAAGGAAGCTCAAACACTTTAAATAAGTAAGTTGAAGAGGAAATGCCTGAAAAATGTTCTGAAAAAATACAAAGAGGATCAGAAACAACAGTATGCATAACTAGACTTTCCTCAAGACACAACAAACTCATTGATAAATACACTAAAAGAATTAAAGGAAGATATACCAGAAAAATGTCACAGGTAAAAAAAATTTTTTTAAAAAGGAACTGATTGTAATTAATGTCTTAGAAGGATAAGGTAGAGAAAGTTAACAACTTTAAAATGTCCATGGAAAGTATGAACAAACCAATAGATTTAATGAAAAAAAAACATTCATTTTATTAGAGGATTTTTTATAAAACAGGATAAATAAGGGATGGAGAAAGGAATATGCAACTGGGAAAAGATTTGGAAGCAAAGAAAAACATGACAAATCTGGAGGATGGAACCAAGTGAGAAAAAAATGAAGAAATATATGGAGCTTCCCCAAAAAAATTTAAACACTAAAAGAGTATGAACATTTTACTTCAAGAAAATTTCACAGAAATATTGAAAAGATAATATATTACAAATAGATAGAATCCACAGGATGCCAATAGTCAAAACTTTAATTCATCCAGAAGCACCATTGTTAAGCTTCAAAACGTATGAGGAAAGAATTTTACTGGTAGCCAAGAATAGAGGCATCACATACGAAAAAAGTACATACCAATATGATAAGATTTTTCCACAAACATGAGAAATGATTCAAGCTACAAGGAGATGTCTTGAATGTAAAGGGATAGAAATCTTTGTTTCAGAATCATCTTGCCAAACAAAGATAAGCAATCTATTAGAAGACAAAAGATGAACAATTAAATATCAGGATGGCTTTAAGAAACTCATGGAGAAAAAGATCTGCCTTAGAGTAGCTTTAGACATAGAAAACCAATAAGACCTTGATGCCTCTGGATCCAATTTCAGTTATTAAGCTAAGCACTTTCAATTGTGATTAAATAGTTGCTATTGTAATGCAGTGTAGTTTGACAAGTAGAGTACCAGGTCTGAAGTCAGTGGAACAGTTTAGGCACACAACATTCAGAAGCAAAAAAACCACAGAAGCATAGTGTTTGATAAACCAAAGACTTCAATTTCTTGGGGAAAAGGACTCACTATTTGACAAAAACTACTGGGAAAACTAAACAGAAGTCTAGCAGAAATTTGGTTTAGACCAACATTTCACATCATATACAAAGATAAGCTCCGTATATGAATTAGATGTAAAAGGTCACATTATAAACAAATTAAATGACCAAGGATGAAAAGAATCTAGAGTTTGGAGAAGAGTTTGTCATTACACAAGTAATTGAAAGGATCACAGAAGACAAAGTGGACAGTTTCATTGTATAAAATTTCAACTTTTTTGCACAAAAAAATCCAATGCAATAAAAATTAGAAGAAAAACAGGAAATGGGGGGGGAATCAATGTTATTATTTTCTCTCATAAAGGTCTATTTCCAAAATGTATAAGGAACTGATTCAAATTTATAAGCTTAGGAACTGTTCTCTAATAGACAAATGATCAAGGGATATAAACAGTCAGTTTTCAAAGGAAGAAATTCAAACTATCAACAATTTTATGGAAAAAAATATTCTAAATCACTAATAACTAGAGAAATGTACATTAAAGCAACTTCACATACATTTGACTGGCAATGATGACAAAAGAGGAAAATACAAATGTTGGAGGGGCTGTGGTAAAAAACAAGCACGCAAACGCACTAATGAGAATTAACCTAACCTTTCTGAATAGCACTTTGGAACTAAGCCCAGAAAGTTGCCACACTGTGAATACCCTTTGACCCAGATATAATCCTACTGGGTCTACACACCAAAGAAATCAAAAAAAGAGGAAAAGAATTTATTGGTACAAAAATAATCATAGCAGCTCTTTTCATGGTAGTCAAAAATTAAAAACAAAGAGAATATTCTCCTATTGGAGAAATAAAGTACAACATGTGAATAGAATAGAATATTATTGTGCTATAAAAATGATGGAATGGACAATTTTAGGGAAAACAGAAGATCTTTATGAACTGATACAGAGCAAAGTGAGCAGAACTAGGAGAACAACTGATACAATGATAATAACATGATTAGAAACAACAACAATGACTTTGAAAGACTTTAGAACCCAGATCAGAGCAAGGATAAACTATGAGTCCAAAATAGTGAGGATGAAATAAGCCACTCACTTCCTGACAGAGAGATGATAAACTGACAATTCCAAATGAGACATACATTTTCAGACATGGATAATATGTGAATTTGTTTTACCGGACTACATAGGTGTACATTGAGGGATGTATTTATTGAACTTTTAAAAATGTTCCATGGAAGGTGGAGGGGAGGTAGTAGGAATGCCAGATTAATTTTTTAAATGCTAGTTAGTTGAAAAATAAAAATAATAAACTAAAAATGTCTATTGTTCAGACTTCAGCATGAAGTTAAGCAGCTTATTGCATTAGTCCATCAGAATACATATTTTGGACAGGTAGGGTGAGCAAGCCAGATAGTTTTGAGGAAATTACATGAAACTGTTCACTAGTTTTTTTAAACTCTAGCCTTCTTCCTATAAGACAAAATGGCTGAGGATCTTAGGATGCTACAATCACTAATGAAACACAATGGCAGTCAGCAGGACGCTGAAAAAAATAATTTTTAAAAAATTAGAATTGAGCAAGTGGAAGCTAATGACTCTATGAGATATCAAGAAACAATAAAAATAAAATCAAAGGAATGAAAAATAGGAGAAAATGTGAACTATTTCATTGGAAAAACAACTGACCTGAAAAACAGATTAAGGAGAGATAATTTAAGAATTATTGGACTACCTAAAAGGCAGGATCAAAAATAAAAGAGCTTGGACAGGTCTTTCAAAACATTATCAAGGAAAATTGCCCTTATATCCTAGAACCAAACAGTAAAATAAAAATTGAAAGATTCCATCAATCACTTCCTGAAAGAAATCCCAAAATGAAAACTGCCAGGAATATTATAGCCAACTTCCAGAGCTCCCAGGTCAAGGGGAAAAGATTACAAGCAGCCAGAAAGAAACAATTCAAATATCATGGAGTTACAGTCAGGATAGCAGAAGATTTAGCAGCTTCCACCTTAAAGGATCAGAGGGGTTGGAATGACATCCCAGAGGGCAAAGGAGCTAGAATTACCATAAAGAATCACCTACCCAGCAAAACTGAGTATAATCCTTTGAGGGGGAAATGGATATTCAATGAAATTGAGGGTTTTCAAGCATTCCTAATGAAAAAACAAGAGCTGAATAGAAAATTTGACTTTCAAATACAAGACTCAAGAGAAGCATAAAAAGGTAAACAGGAAAGAGAATCATAAGGGTATCATAAAGGATAAACTGTTTACATTCTTGCATGGGAAGATGATACTTGTAACTCCTAGAAACATTATCATTATTAAGGCAGAAGGAGTATACATAGACAGAGGTCACAGATGTGAATTAATTGTTATAGGCTGATATCCAAAAAAAAATAAATTAAATTAAGAGGTGAGAAAGAGGGATGTAGTGTGAGAAGAGGGAAGGGAAAGACAGAACAGGATAAACTATCTCACATAAAAGAGGCACAAAAGAGCTTTTACAGTAAAGGGGAAGTGAGGAGTGGGAGCAGTGAGCAATGTTTGGACCTTATTCTCATTGGCATTGACTCAAAAAGGGAATAGCATACATACTCAGTTGCATATAGAAATTTCTCTTACCCTACAGGGAAGTCAGAGTGGGGGAAGGAAGAGGGAAATGGAGGAGGGGAAGCTTATAGAAGGGAAGGAGAATTGGTGAAAGCAGTGGTCAGGAGCAAAACACTTTTGAGGAAGGATAGGGTGAGAGAAGAAAGAAAGAAGGATAAATGTCAGGGAAAGTAGGATGGAGGGAAATACAGTTACTAATAATAATTGTGAATATGAATAGGATGAACTCAACCATAAAACAGAAGCAGATAGAAGAGTAGATTACATGATTTAGATATGAAGGGAGATACTATAAGCAAATTGGAAGGGCATGGAATAGTTTACCTGTCAGATTTATGGATAAAGGAAAAATGTATGACCAAATGAGAAATAGAGTGTTATAGGATGTAAAATTGATAATTTTGATTATATTAAATTTAAAAGATTTTGCACAGACAAAATCAATGCATCCAAGACTGGAAGGAAAGCAGAAAACTGGGAGAAAAATTTTATAGCAAGTTTCTCTGATAAAGGCCTCATTTCTCAAATATATAATTAATTTAAATTCATAAGAATGTAAGTCATTCCCCAGTCGATAAATGGCCAAAGGATATGAACAGACACTTTTCAGATGAAGAAATCAAAGCTATCTATAGTAATATGAAAATATGCTCTAAATCACTATTGATTAGAGAAATGCAAATTGAAATGACTCTGAGATACCACTTCATATCTATCAGACTGACTAATGTAACAGAAAGGAAAATGACAAATGGTAGATATGTGGGAACTTTGGGACACTAACGTACTGTTGGTGGAGTTGTAAACTGATCCAACCATTCTGGAGAGCAATTTGGAGCTATTTATAGCCCAAAGGACTATAAAACTGTGCATATCTTTTGACCCAGCAACACTACTACTAGGCCTGTATCCCAAAAACGTCTTAAAAGGTGGAGAGGGCCTATATGTCCAAAAATATTTATAGCAGCTCTTTTTGTGGTGACAAAGAATTGGAAATTGAGGAAATGCTCATCAATTGGGGAGTGGCTGAACAAGTTGTGGTATATGATTTGTTGGAATACTATGGTACTGTAAGAAGTGATGAGCAGGGTGCTTTCAGAAAAATCAAGAAAGATTAACATGAACTGAAGCAAAGTGAGAAGAACCAGGAGAATATTGTACACATAACAACAATGTTGTATGATGATCAACTATGAATGACTTAGCTATTCTCAGCAACACAATGATCTAAGACAATTTGGAAGGACCTATGACGAAAAAAGGTATCCACCTCCAGAGAAAGAACTGATTGATTCTGAATGCAGATTGAAGCATACTTTTTCTTCGTTTTTCTTGGATTGGGGTCTCATGGTTGTTATTGGGGTTTTTTGTCTATTTTTTCTTTTAAAACATGACTAACATGGAAATATGTTTTGTATGATTGCACATGTATAAATTATATCAAATTGCCTATTGTCTAGAAGGAGGGGGAGGGAGTGAATTTAAAACACAAAATTTTTTTCAATGAATGTAAAAAATTGTTTTTACATGTAATTGGAAAAAATTAAATAGTTATTTTCTTAAATATTTTATTTTTCCTCAATTATATGTTAAAACACTTCAACATTTTTTAAAGTTTTGAGCTCCAAATTCTATCCCTCTCTTCCCTCTCCCCTCCCAAGACAGCAAGCAATCTGATACAGGTCATGCATGTGCAATCGTGTAAAACAAAGAATAAAATATTTTTTAAATAATAATAGATTTTTCAATAGAATTCCACTCCTTTGGGCATGGGCAATCAGTCAGGGAAGCAGAGAGAAGAGTTATCTGCCAAAGAAAAGAAGAATTGGACTAAATTAATTTCATTTTGTTTAGGACTGATACTAGTCTCTTATTATTTCTATCCTAATGTTTTTCAGAGCCTTATTTTCATTGTTTCTAAATAATTTTAAGTCAAGCTAGAAACATAGTTGCAAAATACCCAATAATGAGGAAAAACAATGAATTAGAGTAAATTAATAATAATAATCTATAACTTTTTCTTTGGTCTTCCAATGAGTTGACATTCAGCAAAGGCAACAGATGGTACCCCACTCCTACTAGAACATAAGCTCCTTGAGGGCAAGGACTGTTATGTTCTTATTTTTTTTACCTCCAAAGCCCAGCCACATGTTTAAGACAGAGTAAAAATGTTTTTAAAATGCTTGTTGATTTGACTTGAATTGAAGGTTATTTCTCAGTTTAAAACAGGACTTCTTAACCTGGAGATCACGAACTTATTGTTGCTTTCACATTTTGATAACTGCACTTTAATATAATTGGTTTCCTTTGATTCATATGTATTTTATTTTATGCTTCTAGAAACATTATTATGAGAAGGGGCTCAGAGGTGTCACCAGACCACCAGTCCATGACACATACAAAAATGTTTAAGAACCACTGGTTTAAAAAATCATTTTCCACCCCCCACTTTTGTTCTTTAGTACCCAGGCCCTTTTCTTGATCTCTGCTCCCAGTATCTTCATTCCTTCTTGCCACATTGTACCCGACACTGATCTCTACTCCCCTCAACTGCCTATATCATGAGGTCACACAAAGTAAATGGCTTATAATAACCCTAGAATCAAGGCATTCTCTTTAATTGGCTGTAAGATACCAAAGACACCACCAAAGACCATGTACAACTTGAGATTTTAAGTCTGGCCAACTTTAAGCTGGTACCTCTAGGACACCTGGTCAAACACCTGGCCTGATTCTCTCTAATTCTGCATTATCATAATGGTTTTCAGCCTTTGCTTCATACACTTAACAGAAATAGATAGATAGATAGATAGATAGATAGATAGATAGATAGATAGATAGATAGAGATATGTATATGTGTATACATATATAAATATATGTATATGTGTATATATATATATATGTATGTGTGTATATAAACAATATATATATATATATATATATATATAATTTACCTGATCCCTATTCATACCCACCAACTCCCATAAGCTATTACCACCGTTTTTATGTAAAGTTATTACTTTTGAAATTTACACGAGATTCCCTCCCCTGGGTTTTCTATAGAGCTTTTCCCCCTATAATCACCAGGGATAGACAGTTGGGCCAGAGTACATCAGCAGCACTAATTTTCCAAACCCACTCCATAGGGTGAAACAAAATATTATCTAGGGTCCCGGGGGCAGAAAGTCCTCCAGTCATCAAACCTGCAGGAACTGATAAAAACCAGTTTGACTGGAATGGTCCCAACCCCCAGAATGCATGTAAGCTAAGGCTTACCTAACTCTGGGACCAAACACTCTCTGGCTGGCTGCGAATTGCTGTGGTACAGAGTTAGGTCCCTCAGGGCCCTGCCCCTTGGTCACCACTCCGTATTAGATAATTCAGGAAGTACACTCATTTCAGTGGTCCTGACTACTCGGTTGCGTTGCTTTTAGGATTATAGAGCAATTGCTATTTAATGCCACATCAGCTTTGTCTAAAACTCTATATTTATGAAGTCTGAGCCCAGGGTGCCTTTGCAGACTTGGATCCAAGTGTGCATCTTGCTCTACGTCCTAGCCTGCAGCCTACCCATGGAGCTGGAGACAGTTGGGGGTGAGGGGGAAGGCACCCACCAATGCTATTTGCCGATGAAACCTGTTCTCCTCCCATTTATATTATACCTGTGTGGCAGTGTCACTCTTTGGGAACAGTTCCCTCCTCTTTTGTCCTGCAGATGAGAACACAAAGTTAAATATACACTGTCTCTAATGTCAGTGTAAATCTGAGCAGTACCTTTTAAAATAGCCTAACCTCTGACTTCTGGGTACTAGAAGCAGGCCCACGATATTACAAGTTCTTCAAAGACAGAAATCAATCCATTAATTTCTCTGAATCTTCAATAGCTCCCAGCACAGTACTTAGTACACACATTATTGACAAGTACCTTTCAGTGTGACTTACCTTATCCCTGCTGAAAGGAGAAGAGCCATTTCACTGCTGGAGAACCAGGAAAGAGCAGGATGGAGGGGAATTGAGAAGCATAACCCACATTACCTTTAAGTTTAGTATAAATGCCAGGGATGTTCAATCTGGAGAACTATAGAAAATTCAATCATCTGGATTTTGAAAGAATGGTATAGACAAAACGATTGGAGGATTTAAAGTCTTCACTTTGCAGATATTTAAACGTTGTGAAAACACAGCTGGTAACTCTTAGTTGCTCACATTCATTCAAGACATGCTGCATTCCATGCGCAAAGGGCGATAAAACTGGGCATGCTGTTTGACCCAGCAATATCTTTAGTAGGTCTGTATCCCAAAGAGATAAAAGGAAAATGAAAAAGACCTGTATGTACAAAAATATTTATAGCAGCTCTTTTTGTGGTGGCCAACACAAAAACTCCTACTGCATGAGAGGACCGTAGAAGGAATGCTAGATTTGAAGTAAGAGAACTTAGCTCCAAACCTGAGCTCTGCCAATTACTATTTCTGTATGTTTGATCAAGATGCAGCTAGGTGGCACAGTGAACAGAGTTCTGGGCCTGGAGTGAGGAAGACTAATGTCCACGAGTTCAAGTTTGGCCTCAGACACTAACTAGCTGTGTGATCTTGGGAAATTCACTTAGCCCTGTCTGCCTCAGTTGCCTCATTTGTAAAATGAGCTAGAGAAGAAAACGGCAAAGCACTCTAGTATCTTTGACAAGAAAACCCCAAATGAAGAGGCAGGCACATGTGAAACAACTCAACGACATGTTTGACCAAGTCATTACACTTCTCTGCATCTCAGTTTCAGCATCCATAAAATGTAAGTATCGTATTCAACAACTTTGATTGTTTCTTCCATTTTTATAATCCTATATAAATAATTTTCTTTTTTAAAATTTAAACTATATTGACATATTTTGATTTTATATCCATTGAATTTCCCTCATATCTCTCTCCTTATCCCCTTCCAGAAAATGGCCTTTCTATAGGAAAGGGTTTTTTTTAAGAAAAAAGAAAAAAATCAGCAAAAACAATAAATAAACTGGAAAAAAAAATCTGACATTGTACACAGTGTTTCATATCTGAGGACACCCACACACATACATACCTCTGCAAAGGAGGTAGACAACTAAGTCTTTTCATGTGCCTTCTATGGGGTCAATCTCGTTATTGGCAATTTTACAATAATCATTTTGACTGTTTTGTTGTTCATTTTGCTTACATCGTTATAGCCATGGTATATATTATTTCCTCAACTGTACTTACGTCACTTTGCATCAATTCATTTAAATCTTTCCATGTTTCTCTGTATTCATCATATTCATCAATTGTTACAGCACAGCAATATTCTATTACATTCATCTACCAGAAGTTGTTTAACATTCCCCATGTGATCAGCTATTTAATTTGTTTCCAGTTCTTTGCTACCACAAAAGATAAAGCTATAAATGTACCAGTCTGTATGGAGTTTTCCTTTTTATCAGTTGCTTCCTTGGAGCATACTCCTAGCACTGGAATCTCTGAGTCAAAGAATAAGAACATTTTAGCTTCTTTATTTGCATAATTCCAAATTGATTTCTAGAATGCCTGTACTGATTCACAATTTCATTAACAATGCATTAGTGTGCCTGTGTATGTAAGTTCAGCTCAGTCCTCAATACTGCCAACATTGACTATTTCCATCTTTTTTCGTCTTTGCAAATATACTGGATGTGAGGTGAAACCTCCATTTTTTTTTTAAATTTTCATTGCTCTTATCATTAGTTACTTGAAGCATTTTTTGACCCATGCTTCTCAAAGCTATTGATTCAGTGTATTTATTACAATAACTAACATTTATACCAAAGCATTTTTTTTTCTTTTAAGCCTTATAGCAACCCTGTGAGGCAGGTACTACTAACCTCATTTTTTTAGCTGTGGCAATTGATGCTAAGAGAAGTTAAGTCAATTGCCTGTGGTCACATGACTAGTCAGTGTCAGAAGCATAATTTGAATCCAGGTCCTCTTGCTTCTGAATCCAGCACACTAACCTACTTCTGACAGGTTAGCAAAGCTGGACTCAGCCTAGTTTCGCACCTAATTTGTGCTGAAACTAAACGCTTTGAATGTAACAGGTAATTCCCTGAGGACTTTTGGGAATGGTGTAATGCTCCCTCTAAACACTTGTTAGCTACAGAGTACTATATACACCTCTTTTTGCCAATATGGCCTCTACCAGGGATCTCAGGACTCAGCTGGGATTCAGAGTCTCTGGAACTCCAGCCCTCTCAGGTAGTCTGGTACCTATCTGATTGTCATTTTTTCCACTATGTGGAGTTTCTACAGAAAACAGTTTCTCACCCTTGTCCAACCTCACTAGATTCATAAACAAGGGAAATTGTTACCAGAAGACCCTGAAGACCCAAAGGCAGGAAAGTCCTACTTAACTAACAAAACTAACCCCCAGTACTCTATCTGGTGCCTCTTCATTTTATTCTAGCTGGAAGAACACTCTCTATCCTTTTAACACACCTTGTGAGTGTTAAGACCACCCTCTACGATGCAGGTATCTTCTATTTTGGATTACAGTTATTTGTGCATCTCTCTTATCTCCCTTCTCAAATTGCGAGCTCCTTAACATCAACGGCTCATTGGATAGAGCACCAGACCTGGAGTCAGGAAGACTTATCTTAATGAGTTCAAATCCAGCCTCAGATAATTACCAGCTGTGTGACCCTGGGCAAATCACATAACCCTGTTTGCCTCTGTTTACTCATTTGTAAAATGAGCTGGGGAAAGGAAACAGCAAACTACTCCAGTATCTTTGCCAAGAAAACCCCAAATGGGGTCACAGAGTCAAACATGACTACAAAATGACTGAACAGAGCAGAGAATAAATGCTTGTTGATTACTGCCCAAGACGCTGCATCAAGAGGCATAGTTTTGTCAACCTTCAGAAAAAAATTATCATAACCAGGATTGGGTGTCCTATCACATATCAATAATCATAAACTGTATTGTCTATAGCAGAAGGAAAGCCAAGAAGGTAAAGACATATTTTTAAAAATGTCACATATGGCTTGATGGAAAAGGTCAAATGTTTACCCTGAACCAGAAATTTGGGATGGAGAGAGGCAGGTAGTCGTGACAGTTCTCTTTAAATATTTAAAATACTATCACATAGGATGGTGTTCATACTCATTTTGTACGACCTCAAAGAACAGAACTGAAATCACTGGATGGTAGTCACAGAGGGTAAGATTTTAGCCCCCTATAAGGAAAACCTAAGTTGTCCAAAAGCCTTGGGAGGTGGTGAGCTCCCCATCCTTGGAAATGTCCAGATAGAGACTAGACAATCATTTTTACATTGGATTCCAGATCAAGTAGGAATTGGACTAGATCGCCTCTGAGATCTCTCCCAACTCTAAGAGGCTATATTCTAGGCTTCCATAATAAATACATAATAGCCTCTTCCAAATATGCAGTACTGAAGTCTCCTGAATTCATCTGCCCTTCAAAAGCAAACCTCATCTCTATTGTAGTTGGAGCTGTGTTTCCATTGGTTGAAAACAGTGGGGAGACATCACCATATGTCACTAGGGGTCATTAAAAGCAAATCCTAATGAGCTAAGAATTATGAAGATTAAAGTGCCTTCAGTTTTTGCTGCACTGGGCTGAGAGTGAATGCAGCCATCCTGCAGGGCTCCTCCAGCCTGTCGTGGGTGGTAGCTTTTTGTGACGGCTTTCTCATCAATGTGTGTTGTCTAGAGACTGCAAATAGCCAAATGCTAAAGCATTGGAAAATTGCCCTTCCAGGCGATGGGCTGCAAAAATACAAATCATTACTAGCAATTATCCAGGCAATCAGGGCAGTACGAATTTGGCTCCAATTTATGCTCACGAGATGAGTGTGTGATTGCAGTGAAGTTGCCAGAGGGTAAGTGAGTTCCCAGCAAATAGCTTTACAGTTGAATTACTTGGTGTTAAACAACACTGGGACCAATTATTACATCAGTAAGATCCAAAGGGGAGAGGACTGGGGCATATTCAGTAGCAGCACAAAGATGGGGATACAATGAACCTGTCCCAGTAAACCACGTTCTTTACCCACATTCATTAATGGGGCTGTAAACAGCAGGACTGGCTACCATTATCATCCTTTGGCTGATGCACTTCAATTTAATGAGATTAAAGGTTTAATGAAGATAAAAAGCCTTCCCTTTATTCCCTGCTCCCATATTTAGCACAAGGCTTTCTGTCTCTAGTCATTGACAAAGAGGGACACACAGCACAGAAGAGGCTGCTTTGTGGACTGAAAGAGAAAAGAGATTCTTTCCAAAGTGTGTTCCTTCTTCTGACTCCCAATGACTAGCCAGTGTCTCCTGTTGTTCTCAGCCCTCCTGTTTAGTCTGGCCCATGCAGAACAAATCTTCCAACCTAGTCTGGTTCTGGATATGGCCAAGATCTTATTGGATAACTACTGCTTCCCAGAAAACCTGATGGGGATGCAAGAAGCGATTGAACAAGCAATCAAGAGTGGAGAAATCTTTGATATCTCTGACCCCCAAACGCTGGCCAGCGTCCTGACGGCAGGTGTGCAGGGCTCTCTCAACGACCCCCGGCTGGTGATCTCTTACGAGCCCAGCACTTCCGAGACTCTCCAGCAAGGCCCCAAACTCACCGGTCTCACTCAGGAGGAATTACTCACCTTGCTCCAGCAAACGATCAGGTGCCAGGTACTGGAGGGTAACGTGGGTTACCTGAGAGTGGACTACATCCCTGGCCAGGAGGTAATAGAGAAAGTCGGGGAGCTCCTGGTGAACGCGGTCTGGAAGAAGCTCATGGGGACCTCCTCTCTGGTGCTGGATCTCCAGCACAGCACGGGAGGTGAAGTTTCAGGAATCCCGTTTGTCATTTCCTACCTACACCAGGGGGATATCCTGCTGCATGTAGACACAGTTTATGACCGGCCATCAAACACCACCACAGAGATCTGGACCCTGGCCCAGGTGCTGGGTGAGAGGTACGGTGGGGAGAAGGACATGGTGGTCCTCACCAGCCATCATACGGTCGGGGTAGCTGAGGATATTGCCTACATCCTCAAGAAGATGCGCCGGGCCATTGTGGTGGGAGAGCAGACTCTGGGAGGGGCCCTGGATCTCCGGAAGCTGCGCATCGGTCAGTCAGACTTTTTCATCACTGTGCCAGTGTCACGTTCCCTGAGCCCCCTCGGTGGGGGGAGCCAGACGTGGGAGGGCAGTGGGGTGCTACCCTGCGTGGGGATTCCAGCAGAACAGGCCCTGGAGAAAGCACTGGCCATCCTCACCCTCCGCAGGGCGAGACCAGGAGCCATTCAGCGTCTCATGGAAGTCTTGCAGAATTACTACACCCTGGTCGATAGAGTACCTGCCCTGCTCCATCACCTTACTGCCATCGACTATTCCTCAGTGCTCACAGAGGAGGATTTGGCTGCCAAACTCAATGCAGTACTGCAGGCTGTGTCCGAGGACCCCAGGCTCCTTGTACGGGTTCTGAGGCCTGAGGAAGCCACGGCTGGGGCCGAACCTACAGAGGAAGCTACTTCCGCTGCATCCGTGTCATTGCCTGAGGGTGAATCCCAAAAGCAGGCCCTGGTAAACTCTGTGTTCCAGGTATCAGTGTTGCCAGGTGACGTGGGCTACTTGCGGTTTGACGAGTTTGCAGACTCCTCAGTCCTTGGCGCACTGGCTCCCTACGTGCTACGACAGGTCTGGGAGCCCCTTCAGGACACGGATCATCTCATCATGGATCTCCGCTACAACCCCGGAGGGCCTTCCTCAGCAGTGCCATTGCTCCTGTCCTATTTCCAGGACCCGGCTGCAGGCCCTGTTCGCCTCTTTGCCACCTACGATCGGCAGACCAACCAGACGCAGGAGTACCGCAGCCGGGCAGAGCTGCTAGGCAAACCCTACGGAGCCCAGCGAGGAGTCTATCTGCTCATGAGCCACCACACTGCCACAGCTGCAGAAGAGTTTGCTTTCCTCATGCAGTCCCTGGGCCGGGCCACGCTGATTGGAGAAATCACGGCAGGCAGTCTCATGCACACCCGTACCTTTTCTCTGCTGCAGCCCCCCAATGGGAGCCTGGTTCTCACTGTGCCCATTCTCACTTTCATTGATAACCACGGGGAGTGCTGGCTTGGAGGAGGAGTTGTACCCGATGCCATAGTCTTGGCTGAGGAAGCTCTGGACAAAGCCAAGGAGGTAATAGAATTTCACCAGGGGCTAGGGGCCTTGGTGGAAGGCACAGGACACATCCTGGAGGCTCATTACGCTCTCCCAGAAGTAGTTGGGCAGGCCAGTGCCTTGTTAAGAGCCAAGCTAGTGCATGGGACCTACCGCACAGCTGTAGACTTTGAGTCATTAGCATCCCAACTCACTAGTGACCTGCAAGAGGTGTCTGGGGACCACCGTCTATATGTATTCCATGGTCCGGGGGAGCCAGTCCCTGAGGAATTGTACCCACCCCACAAGGGGGTCCCTTCCCCTGAGGAGCTGACTTACCTCATTGAGGCCCTCTTCAAGACAGAGGTGCTACCTGGGCAGCTAGGCTACCTCCGTTTCGACATGATGGCCGAGGCAGAGACGGTGCGAGCCATTGGGCCACAGCTGGTAGAGCTGGTGTGGGAGAAGCTGGTGAACACAGAAGCACTGGTGGTGGACCTGAGGTACAATCCTGGGAGCTACTCCACCACTGTGCCCCTCCTCTGTTCCTATTTCTTCGAAGCCGAGCCCCGCAAGCACCTGTACACTATCTTTGATCGGGCAGCCTCTCAGGTCACAGAGGTCTGGACTCTGCCTCAGGTGGCCGGAGAGCGTTATGGTTCCCAGAAAGACCTGTACATCTTGATCAGCCACACCAGTGGCTCTGCAGCTGAGGCCTTTGCTCACACCATGAAGGACTTGCATCGGGCCACAGTCATCGGTGAGCCCACAGCAGGATGGGCCCTTTCAGTGGGCATTTACCAGGTGGGTAACAGCCCCCTTTATGCTTCCATGCCCACCCAAGTGGCCATCAGCCCAGTCACTGGCAAAGCTTGGGATATGGCTGGGGTTGAGCCCGATGTCAGCGTGCTGGCAAGTGAGGCCCTCATCACCACCCAGGGCATTGTTGCCCTTCGTGCCAAGGTGCCCACCATTCTACAGACAGCTGGAAAGCTTGTTGCTGATAATTATGCCTCCCCAGAGGTGGGGTCCAGAGTGGCAGCAAAGCTGGCAAGACTCCAGACCCATTATGGGCAAGTCATCTCAGAAGGGGAACTGGCCGACTTGTTAGGGGCAGATCTGCAGACTCTTTCTGGAGATAGACACCTGAAGACAGCCCATATTCCAGAGGATTCCAAGGACCGCATCCCTGGGATTGTGCCCATGCAGGTGAGACTCCAGAACAGCCTTGATAGAATCAAACCCAATGGGAAGCCCTCTCTTAATGGTATTTAGGGTTTAAGCAGAAAGAGTAGAGGATCACATAATCACACTAGACTCATTCTGCTTAGCTCCAGAGGGAAGGACCAGGAGTAATAGATATTTAAAAGGGGACAAACGAGGGCAAAGGAGGGAAAAGATAGAGCTATCAAAAAAACAAAATTGGCTTCCTAATGAAGTAATGAGTTCCCTCTCACTGTAGATGTTCAAGCAATAGTTATGGGACACAGGCTTGAGGGAGGTAAGCTGTAAAGGAAATCCATGCTTTGGATAGGGATTCAACAAGATGGCCTCTCAAGTTTCTTCCTCCTACAAAATTTTATGAAAGTAAGAACCATCGTCTTGCCCAGGGAAGTGAATCAGCACAACTGCTCATTTTACAGATTGCCAGAGGAAGGCACATTGGCAAACCCACTAGGACAGATAGATAGATTGGTCTGCTTAGAATGTAGACTTTTCAAGGGTTGAATCCGTTGTTGAGATAGTAGGTCAAGAGTGTTCCATGGTTATTGTCAGAGGGCTTTACCAGAGTGGCCAGGAAAAGTCAAGGAACCCAGTTAATATAGTTCAGTGTTAGTACCTCTGGGAGAATGCTTGGTAGGAGAAGAAGAGGTAAAAATAATTAGCTGAAATTAGTTTGAGGAATTTAATGAACTTCGTCTTACTGGACTCCTTGCATACAATTAATGACAATGAATTGTTGTTCAGTCATTTTTTCCGGGAGTATCTGACTCTTTGTGACTTCATTTGGGGTTTTCTTGGCAGAGATATTGAAGTAGTTTGTTGTTTCCTTCTCCAGCTCATTTTACAGATGAGGAAACTGAGGCAAAAAGGGTTGAGTAACTTGACCAGCCAGGGTCACACAGCTAATAAGTATCTGAATCCAGATTTGAACTCAGAAAGATGAATCTTTCTAATTGCAGGCTTCACACTCTATCCGCTCTGCTACCTATCTGTCCCAGGATGATGAATTAGACAATTGTAAAAAGTTGTAATTTATAGAAGAATAAATCCAATCCGAAAAAAAATGCTTACTAAGTACCCTATGTCAAGTCAAGCCAACAAGCATTTCTTACGTGCCAAACACTGTGCTAAGTGCTAAGGATGTAAAGGAAAAAATCATTCTTGCCTCAAGGTCTTCACCTTCTAATCAGGAAACAACATGTAAGTAGCTAGGTATGTCCAGATATATAGCGTAGATGGAAGGAAATCTCAGAAAGGAAGGTACTAGTAGGGACAAAATGGTGAGAGCCCACAGGACAGGCCTCTTGCAGAGGGAAGGATCTGAAATAAATCTCAGAGGAAGCCAAAGAAACTAAAAGGTAGAGGTGAGAAGGAGTATTCCAATCACAGGAGACAGGTGGTACAAAGGCAGGGGTGGGAGACGGGGTATCATCAGGGAAGAACAGCCCTTAGGCCAGTGTGGGAAAGCAAGATGCAAAGGTGAAGGGGCACAGCATCCCAAGCAAGGCAGAGAGCCAGTTCAAAGACATGGAGATGGGAAATGGGGTGTCTTGTTTAAGAATCAAGTCGACTGATGCTCCCCGATTGTAGAAAACGTTATTGTTGAGTCGTTTCTGTCATGTCTGATTCTTCACAGCCTCATCTGGGGTTTTCTAAGCAAAGATACTCGAGTGGTTTGCCATTTTACAGACCATTTTACAGATGAGGAACTGAAGCAAATAGGATTAAATGACTTGTCCAGGTAGTTAGAAGGGAATAAAGTACTAGGCTCTGGAAATACAAAGACAAATCTAAACAGTCCCTACCCTCAAGGGACTTACATTTTTTTTTTGGGGGGAAGGTAGGATATAACTTAAGAACAGTTAAATAAAGGTTTGCTAAGCACTGGACATACCATGTATCATTTGATGTGGACAATAACCTGGATACTATTATGCTAGAAAGGCCTGAAGAACACAGCCACCTTCTTGTGTCAAATTACTACAAGTATTACTATTCCATTTTACAAACTGAGGAAACTGAGACCCAAGAGAGATAGATGACTTGCCTATGCTAGTAAATGCTGGAGACAGAATTCAAACCTAGGACTCTCCTGACTTCCATACCAGGGGGCTTTCCGCTACCCTGAACCTTCTCTCACCACTCCACTGGACCCATAAAATGGATGAACCCAAATTCCTTAATGCCTTTTCAGTGGAGGAGGGAGAAAGAGTTTGAAGTTTTTTTGGCAGAAAGAAAATTGTTCAGATCCACATTTCCCAATCACTGCTCCTCAGAAAAACTGCACCCTGCCTCATCTTCCTTGGCCTGTGAACCAAGCACTCTTATCCTAGGACAGTTTCAACCTGGTACTAAACATTTTAAAGCTTCTGCATTTGGCATGGGCCTTGCACAATGCAGGGGGACAAGCAAAGGGGAGTTAGAAGGCTGAGTCTGGTGTCCTGGGCCCTGCTTCTTGATAGGTGTGTGACTGTAATCAAGACCCTGTCCCTGTCTGGGCCTCAGTTCTGCAGCTATCAAATGAGGGGACAAGACAGGGTGATTTCTAAAGTCCTTCTCGGCCGTAATGGTCTCTGAGTCCATTTTTGATCCAAGGTCCAGTTCTGCCTACTGTGCAGGGTCCTAAGAATTCAAAGACAGAAATTCAACAGTCACAGAGCTGCTTTATAGAGCTCGTGACTTGAGGTCATGCTTAGAGATCATCAAAAACAGAACAGACAGTCCAGAGTAGGGCAGACTTGGCCCTCCTCAAGGCCTTTTTAAGCACTTGTTGAGAAAACATTGATGTCCTGTTTAAAACTAACCCCAATAAAACATTTTGGTGTATACACACACACACATGCACACACACACACACACGCATGCATGTATACAGTTGTTAAATTCCACAGGTTTTCAAAAGATGAGGAATTATCCTCTCTCAGTGACCTTTACTGCTCACCCGTACCCCGAGTCTTAAAAAATGTCAAGCATCTTTTGAAATCACCTCTGTGTAACCAGGAGGGGGCTTTTTCACATGAATTCAGGATTTCTGAACCACACATAAATAGAGTCAGACCGAAGCCATGGAGATAATGGGTATATTCCTGGAACCCAGGCCTCATTAATCAATCCACACACTTGAAAGATCAAGTGGAATTCCTGTCACTGGCCACTGGATTGGAAATGACAAACTCAATAGCCTCTGATGGTCATGTGCAATGGCCAAACAAAGTAAAGGGCGGGGGGGGAGGCAAGAGGGGAGGAAGGGCATTGATGCCTTTTGTGCAAACCATCAGATCTATGGCCTAAACCCCCAAATACAGGAACTCAGCTGTGTTCAGAGATGCTGCCTGCCATTAGGGGATGAGTATGTACCAGCTAAGGTAAGGAGGGTTATGAAAAGCAAATTCAAGTCAACAAATACCTGTTAATCGGTTCCAATTATTATTATTAATTATTGATAATAATTTTGTTAATGTTAGTTAAATGCTTATTTCATTCACACTTTGGTGCCAGATCCTTGGGGTAGGTTTAAACATTAGTCCTATAACCATTTCTGCCCACATGAACCTTGCAACTTTTTGAAAACTTTATTTACTGGAAAAAATATTTATTGGGGGGGAGGGGCCTAGTCCTGTGATTTCATTTTTGTACAGAACTCCCAAGTATGGAAACAATATACAGATAAAGAATTTGTCTGCAACTTATAGTCTCAGAGAGCCACTTGGGGGTATCAAAAGGATAAGTGACTTGTCTATGGTCATGCAGCTGGTTTGTGTGAGAGACAATACCTGGACTCAGGTCTCCCTGACTCTGAGGCTGTCCTTCTATGCACTGTACCAAGGCTTCTCCCAAGGAAGGGTTAGCTTCAGAGCTTCAATTGATAAGACTTGGTAATTGATTGACTAAAAGAAGTGAAGTAGAGGGAAGAGTGAAAGAAAACACCAAACTGTGGGGGTGTAGGAGACACTGTGATTGGTGGTGCTAGTGGTGGGGAAAGTAAAATCAAGTTTTAGGGAAAGACAACAAGTTTCACTTGGGATTTGTTGAATTTGAGGTGCCATTGAGACAACCAGATGGAAATGTCCTATATTAAGTTGGAGGTGCTGGTGAGAGAGGTCAGGATTGGAGAGGCAGATGTTTGGGTTGGGGGTAACAGTTGCAGCTATGGGAATAAATGAGGGTGTCATGGTAAAGATCCTAGAGAGGAAAGAAGAAGGGGCCAAGGATAGAACTTTGAGTCCTGCCCTATTTTAATAGGTCAGCTAGAGGATGAGGAGAAGGCTGGAAAAGGAAGCAGAGGAGTGGCCCTGGACTTGCACCCAAATATTCCTTGAGGTTAGCTCTGTTCTCATTACATCACTCTGCCTCTCATTATCGTCATTAGTATGTACTAGTATCGTCAGCAGTAACATCTTCCTTTTACTTGTAGGTTTTAAAGTACTTTCCTATCTCATTTCATTTGCTCATTACAATTCTTTGAGATAAGGCAGAAATGATACCCATTTCACAGATGGGGAAACTATAAATGGCAAAGTAAGGACCAGAAGCCAGATCTCTAACTAGCCTCATGATCCCCAAACTATAGAAAGAAAATGAGACATTGCACAGTCCAATGAGTCCCTTCAATTCAGTCTGAAAAGGAGCTACTGGGCTAGGGTTAATATTAATTTATCAGTGTCTGATTCCCTGGACCTGATGGACTCATTAAGTCATGGATGGCAGGAACAGATAGACAGAATTTTATCAATAACATTTGAGAATCGGTTAGAGGGTGAGGAGGGAAAGCCAGAAATGAGAAGGTGAGGACTTTAATAACATGGGATGAGATGAACAGAGCTTAAAAATATTTTTTTACAAATGAATACCTTCCCCACCCCCACCACTGATAGGAAATTAGTTAACTCTTTAAGGGAGCACATCAGTAGCCTATAGGATCCCAGGCTATAAGACTGAAAATAGAATAAAGCATGTTGATAGCATCTTAGCTTAAAAAAAAACTCTTACTACAAATCCACTTTGCTTTTCTTGTTTGGGGAACACTGCAGTTTGTGTACGGTAATCCAGTTTGGGGGCACTTAGCATTTCTCATCTAGATATTGAAACTCATATGACAAGCGTGTTTCAAAGACTCTTTTTCAGTGTTAATAACATTCCTTGAATATGTTCAAATGAGCTGTATCCTTGAAACAAAGGGACAGGGCCTGGATCTAGTTTTCAATGGTATAGACTGAACCCCCAAGTAAGGAAACTCACCTGCACTGGTTGCAGGTCAGCGTTTTCTCAGCAACTTAAAATCTTAGAAAGTTGTCTATAGCACAGAGAGGTTAAGCTATTTTCCCAGGATCACACATTCAGCATGGCTTTTTAATTCAAATCTTCCTAGTGTTGAGGGCAGTTCTCTGCTTACTATACTAGTTAATTCTGGTACCATGAACATAAACCTCCCACTCTGAGCTTTTGACTTGCTACTGATACTTAAGGTTTCCAATCATATCAAGGTGATATTTGGACCTAGATTGAGGAAATGTTATTTTCCTTAGAAATTTGTGAAATTTACTCAACTCCTAGATTCTAAGCTCCTTAAGGGCCAATATTACATCTTAATTATTCTTACATTAACACCCCCCCCAAAACTTAAAGTAGCACTATGATGTCCTGACAGGACATGGGGGGTAGGGGATGAACCTATGATTTCAGTCATGCCAGGAACTCCCAGTGGGGAAATTCCCTACACAGATATAGAATAACAGCTTGTCCAAGAGAGTTGTCTGGGACATTGAAAAGGTAGGTTGTGACCCAGGGTCACATAGCCTGTGTCAGAGAAAGGACTTTAACTCAAATCTTCCTAATTCCTGGACTGGTCTCCTCTCCAATTTGCCATACTATGGTGAGCTACTGGGTAAATGTTGACAGATGTATTTGTTGAAGGAATGAATTCTATGACTTTCCCAGTCTTATTTTGAATTCTGTCAGCTTCCCTCTCCTGAAGCCTTTGAAGACCTGATC